>NC_042615.1:108444876-109190463 GCF_901001135.1 Rhinatrema bivittatum | reverse complement strand
ATGATGAAACCGGCACCGAGGGTGTGAGAGCACAGGGGATGGCTCCCGGACCCCCCGCTGGACCACCAGGGAGTTTTGGTAAGTCTTGGGGGGGTCAGGATGGTGGGGGGGTTGTAGTTAATTTTAATTTTAGCTGGGACACGAATAGAAATCGCCACATTAACGCATCAGGGCGCCATACGGCCGAATGCAATGTATCTGCTCCCCGACGAATCTGAATCCCAAATGCAACGTATGGCGTCCCTCTGCACATCCCTATTGGCTGCCTTAATTCCCTATGCATGAACCTGATTACAGTAGTACATTTCAAGTATGCAAAGGTGCTTGAGTGATGTCATAAGAACATAATAATAATATAATACACTAAGTGCAATGCTGAGTCAGGTCAAAATCTTATCTAGCCCAGCTTCCTCTCTGAGACAGTAGCCAATCTGGGTCATTTGGATATATTCAGCAGATCCCAATAGGGAAATCCAGTCCATGTTGCTCATTCTCAGAAGTAGGAAGTGGCGAACTCCAAGTCTACCTGGGTAATAATAGTTAATGGAGCTGTCTTCCAGAAACTTGTCTAAACCTTTTTTAAACCCAGTTATACTACTTGCCATGACCACATTCCCTGGCAACAAATTCCACTGCCTAATTGTGTGTTGACTAAATAGTTTCTTAAATTTGTTTTAAATTTGTTACCTGTTAATTTCATAGAGTGACCTCTAGTCTTATTATTTGAAAGGGTAATAAATAAGCATTCCCTAGTTACTTGTTCCATAGTAGTCATGATTTTATGAACTTCTATTATATCCTCTCTCATTTGTTTCTTCTTTTAAGCTGAAGAGCCCTAACCTATCACACTTTTCTTAATAAGGGAGCCATTCCTTATAATTGTAGATGTCCTCCTTTATACATTTTATAGCTCCACTTTATCTTTTTTTTTTAGATGTGGTGAACAGAACTGCAGATAATACTCAGGGTGGGTCTCATCATGGGTTTATACAGAGGCATTATATTATTCCCAGTTTTATTCTCTATTCCTTTCCAAGTAATTCCTAATGTTGCATTTGCTTTTTAGGCTGCTGCTCCATACAGCATAACAATAGAGGGCTTCAATAATAAATATATTTATTTATTTATATTATACTTATATACTACCTAAGCCAATTACTCACCAGAGGGTTTACAATTATATATATGTGGATTAGACATAATCATTTCATTGTCCTTTTCCTGGGTGGAAACTCCTAATATGAGACCTAGCAGTTTGTACATAGAGGGACCTATATCAGTATTTCAAACTCTCTCCTGGAGATATACCTAGCCAGTCAGATTGTAAGGTTTGCCACAATGAATATGCATGAGATAGATTTGCATGGCCTGGGTCTCCAATGACTGCAAATCTGTCTCATGCATATTCATTATGGATATCCTGACAACCAACTGGTTAGATGTGCCTCCAGGAGAGAGCTGAGACTTATATTATGTTTTTGCTCACAAATTTAGGGACTCTTGTGCAAACTAAAAATAGCAAGTTTTGCATGAGGCCTTGCAATGCACATTAAAGAGGTCCTAACATAAGTACACAAAAATGTGTGTGTGTATACATGCAAATGAATGGAGACACAAGATTCATACTATTGCCCGACTCAGGCCGAGTTTCGCCCCCCACGGGGCTGCCTCAGGGGCTGTATGTAGATTTATGTCAATTCTATATTCAATATATTCTTATGTCATGCTTGGCCAAGCATTCTGCAATGAGCGGAGATCGTTTACCTTTACAGGAGTTTTCAGGTTCATTTAATCCAAAGCTATAATTGTGTAGCGCTTTGTGAAGTGACTTTGCCCCGAGCAAACATCGCGATTTTGGCAGCTATCAGACACTAGAATCATGACATAAGAATATATTGAATATAGAATTGACATAAATCTACATACAGCCCCTGAGGAAGCCCCGTGGGGGGCGAAACTCAGCCTGAGTCGGGCGATAGTATGAATCTTGTGTCTCCATTCAAATAGAATTTTTTGGACAACATTTGGTGTCTAATCCACTATTTGCCCACACGGCGTTCTTAGACCACCTACCCTCTTGCTTCATCAGTACATGCAAATGAAGACATTATATCCAAATGAAGGATTACCTGGGAGGAGGAGGAGGGGAATGCAACTATACCACTAGTGCCTAGAGGTGGGAACAATGTAAATCAATCACTGGAATAAATAAATGTGTAGGGTATATACATATTTTTTCTGCATATTGTGTTGGAAAATTGAACTTAGCAGAAACAGAGTGCTATGCCTTTAAATGTGCTAAGTGTTTTGTTGGAAATCAGTGCCTTTGGATAAGAAACTGTGACTGATAAATGTTGGTAAGATATAATTGCCCTTGTCAACCTTGAACACACAGTGACTAAATACCAGGAAAATAAAATCAATACCTCGCCAACTGCGTACATAACTACCATGTGTCTATGTTCACACAGAGAGAACAAAAATCAATTTATTGTGTGAAAAGCTGCAATCCTTTCAGAATTTGATCTGTCTACCGATGTATTAATGTTATTGATCACACAGAGCTAAACTTACATAATATTGAGGTTTGGCAGTATCAAAATGCTAATCCATGGGCTTTAGCTCATACTCTTGAATGCATGCTTACCCACTTATCTTTGTATGTTATTGGTTAAGTAATGGGCTCCTGGAAATGCAGCATCACAGTCCATTTTTGAACAGTGAAAGAGACAGTCAAAAGGATCTACTGAAAACACTTATAAGATGTAAAGAAGATATAAATTACAATGAGATTTCTTCAAAGCTACTGAAAATAAATGTGAAAGTTACATCAGATTTATATCATAGCATATGAAGTGCCAGAGAATTGTATATCAACTTACAGATAATACTTGAGATGGCATATTCATATTTAACTCTTCCTTCTTTAAAAAAAAACACCTTATTTGTTAACTTGTAGAAGATCAAATCTCTTCAGATGCATTGCCTAGTTTTCAGGTGGTTCGCAGAGGGCAGGCAGCATAAGAAAAAAGACAAGCAAAGCAGCATCATTCACAATTACATGTGATGTGAATATATCAGAATAAGCAGCTAAAAATAGCCAGAAAACCAAAATAGCCAACACAGAAAGATGCATCCTAGCCAACAATAGAGATCTGACACAATTTACTATCTGATATTTGTGACTTATTGGGCATTCAACATCAAAATCTGCTTTTAGACAGTTGAATTATATTCATAATGACTGATATACATGTAACCCCTACAAGGATATATAAAATAAAACCAGATACTAAGGGGTTTCCATCTGTCCTTTCACCAGTGTGAGTGGGTTAAAAAAGTGGACAAAAAGCTGGTGAAGTGGATCAGGCTCACAGGGAATGATGGTCTCATACTAGACTGGGAAACATGAAAACAAACCTAATTTCCCCTCTGTGACTCTTAACTGCACCCCCTCAAGTGAAAATCTGGTCACATTCTTCCAACCTATCTTGTCAGACATTGGAATCCAATATCTCCAGTCTACACAAAGGTCGGCTCCAGCTTTCAAACAATTTTACTCTTCTGAGGAATCAGCAGTACACACAAGAACAATGAGTCACCGGCTCTAACCGCAGAGATACAGTACAAAAGATAGGATAATAAAAATTCCTCTTTGTCTTAGCAGCCATACATACAAAACATCTGTTAGTCCTGTCAAGAACAGACATACACTCCTTCTGAGTAGGAAAAACCTCATACTTCTTCCTAAGGATCTTGAGTAGAAACTAGACATTAGCATCTAGAAGTACTACCTTGGCATTCATCAATGGCAAGACAATTATGGCTACTTCTGAACTGGGGAAACCAGCAGAACCCCAGAATAGCTCCATTGAGTTCTCAATGTAGACACTTTTAAGGACTCCTCCTTACATGAGAAAGTCAATGTTACAAATGCCTTCTAGGGCTTATCTGTTAAAGGTAGAGTGAAATAATTATAACCTAGTAGTCAGTAGGGATGTGTAGAAGAAAACATTTTGCTTCAGTTTGTTCATTTGGTTCATTGGGTCTCATATTCATTTCATTAGTTCCAATATGAAAAAAAAAAGTTATTTGTTTCATTAGTTTTATTCATTTTCCAGGATAGTGGGGTTTTTTTTTTTTTTTTAATCAGCTCGAATGAAATTTGTGAGAGTAAATCATCAGAAGAAGGAAAAAACTGCAAGGTATTTAGAGTGTGGCAAAGTGGCATCAAAAGTGGCATAAAGAATAGCCTAAGACTCCTCAAATGGACAAAGGGGAACCAGGCTTACAGGACTGGCAGGAGGAATACAGTGGAGTCATGCCTGAAATTGTGTGGTTAAGGAGAGATACAACAATAATCAAACCGCCAACAAAAACCTAGGAATTATTAATATTACTGCCTCAGTTCAAGTACGAGACGAGAACTTCACTATGAAAAAGCATATAAGCAAATTAATCAAAACAGGATACTCCAAGCTGAGAATATTATATCGGCTAAAACATCTACTAACAATACAGGGATAGACTTTATAATGTGTGTTGCATCGGAGGTGGACCCTTGGTCCGAGGTGGGGTTGATGCAATACATGAAATATATTATGTATTCCCAGTATAAGAGGCAGCTGAAGCTGGTATGTAACGGGTCCAATGCTTCGGGTAACTGTAAAAGGTCCAATATATCTAGAAGCGAATCTCTGGGATGGTATTCGAAGTTGTATATATTGTGTACTTAACCAGACTTTCTGGCTAGGGAGGAATTCAGGAGCCGAAAAAAATTATTTGTTTCATTAGTTTTATTTGTTTTCCATTAAAACCTATGGGGGAAGCATTAGTGTGGGATGAAGTGATGATAGTAGTTGAGGAATCCCAGGAAGTGCTGGAGAACCTTGAGATCCACAGGCTGTGGCCAATCCCAGATTCCTTTTAACTTTGCTGGGTCCATGGAAAACCCTTGTTGGGAGATAATATAACCGAGGAAGGGTAGGCTGGATTTCTTGAACAAGCATTTGTCCAGTTTCACAAACAGATGGTTGTCACGAAGGCATTGAAAGACGGTTCGGACATCAGTGCAATGGGTGTCGAGGTCTTTGGAAAAGACAAGGATATCATCCAGATAAGCCACGACTTTGGTGTACAGCAGATCTCTAAAAATTTTGTTCATCATTCATTCGAATACTACGAGCGCGTTACAGAGGCCAAATGGCATCACCAGGTATTCATAGCGCCTGTCCCAGGTGTTAAAGGCAGTTTTCTAAATGTCATCGGGACGGATTCTTACCAGGTTATATGTACCGCATAGATCTAGTTTTGTAAATATTGATGCACCCTGAAGACGATTGAATAGTTCAGAAATTAATAGCAAGGGATACTTATCCTTTCGGGTGATGGCGTTTAGGCCATGGTAGTCAATACATGGCCTAAGTGACCCATTTTTCTTGGTTACAAAAAAGAATCCAGCCCTAGCAGGGGAAGTAGAGGGATGGATGAATCTCTTCGCAAGATTTTCTTGGATGTATTCCGTCATAGCCCTTGTCTCAGGGAGAGGGTAGGTGCGTCCTCAAGGAGGCGTGGTCCCTGGAAGAAGATCGATAGGACAATCAAACATTCGAAGAGGCGGAAGAAGATCTGCTTTTTGCTTGGAGAACACATCCTCAAAGTCTGTGTAAGGGACAGGTATGCCAGAAGATGAGACCACCAGAGGAACCACAGATGGAGGTGTCACTTTCTGGAGACAGAACTGGCAGCAGGCGGGACCCCACTCCACCAGTTGCAATGAACCCCATTTGAATTGGGGAGAATGCTTCTGTAGCCAAGGGAGTCAAAGAACTACTGGATGGATGGATTTCTCCAACACTAACAATTCAAGTTCCTTAGTGTGTAAGGCACCAGTCTCCTCTGGAGGCGCTCTTCCGAGGATTTTCTCCTCCTGCTTCCTCCTTGCATGCCCCCATAACAACATTAGGGCTTCACTCCTCCTGTATCCTCCTTACACATCCCCAACAACACTGGGGCTTCACTCCTCCTGTTCCTACTTACATGTCTCCAACAACAATATTGGAACATGACTCAGCCTGCTTCCTCCTTACATGTCCTCAATAACAACTGCATGGGCTCTTCCATCTTAGCCACCATAGTATCCCTGCTTGGGGCAGGGTTGGTGGTTGGTGGTGAACAGGATAGAACCCAAGAAGGCTTCTTGGGCATCCGACTCTACTGGTGACGCTCTTGGAGATGGTGGTCGATTCGGCCTGCCAAGTCTATAAGGTCCTCAAGAGAAGAAGGTAGCTCCCTTGCAGCCAACTCATCCTTGAGCTGCGAGGAGAGTCCATCCAGGTAGATTTATTTATTTATTTATTGAACAATTGTTTATATACTGCCTTTACAAAAATGAATTTGGCCAAAACGGTTTACAACATAACATACACAGATAGCTTGGAGGCAGTCTTCCTGCCAATTGAGCTCAGTAGCCAAAGTCCGATACTCGATGGTATACTCGAAGAGACTTCTTTGACCTTGACGGAGATGTAGTAAGTTGGTGCTTGCCACAGCATGCCACCTGGGATCATCGAAGGTCCGTCGGAACACAACCACAAACTGAGTCAGTTCCTTTAACAAGGAATCTGAGCATTCCCACAAGGCGGAAGCCCAAGCCAGCGCCTTCCCCTCGAGGCGGGATAAGAGGAAGGTGACTTTAAATTCATCCTGGAAGACGGAGGGCTGCAGAGCAAATTGCATATAACATTGGTTAATAAACCCTCTGCAGAGTCTGGAGTCACCATTGAAGCACGTGGGTGCTGGAAGGGCCAACAAGGCTTGAGGCATCGATGGAGATGGCTGTGGATGAGGAGAAGCTGGACTAGAAACTGGATTATTAGTGAGGGCATCAAGCCGAGCGTGAAGACGATCCATGGAGGAGGCCAGTGCCTCAAGGAACTGCTGCTGTTCTTGTACCTTGGATGCCAGGCCTGGGATGGCCTGGAGGGCACGCGGCTCTACCGAGTCCATGGCCTTTGCAACCTGTTTCTTCAGGGGTGAACCCTTGGGCCAAGGTGGGGTTGACGCAATCCATAGGCAAGAACCTACGGGTCTCCACTGTCAGCAGGTGGAGTGGGCTGATAGGCACAGGCCGCTGGAGCTTCATCTATACCAGCCCTCATTCCCCGCGGGTTGAGCCTTTGGGTGCCGGGGCCGGCAGGACTTAGGTGAGTCTCAGGGTTGAATGGCAAGAGAGGTGTGTTCAGCCCAGAGACAGCAGATGATGGATGGTGTAATCCTACTCTGGACTGGATAAGGTACTGGAACTCGAGCACCAATGGAACAGAAGCTGACTGAGGGCGCTTAAGCAAAGGTAGGCTGAAGCGTCAAGGACAGGCTTGGATCAGGGCTGGCAGCAATGCGAAGGTTGTGGCAAGCGATGCTGAGATCTGATCACTGAGAAGTCAATACCATTAGTCAATCAAGCAATGGTCTGATCATGGAGAAGTCAATAGTGTTAGTCAATGAAAGCAATGATCTGATCATGGAGAAGTCAATAGTGTTAGTCAATCAAGGCAATGGTCGGGGTCTGGAGATAGGCTGTAGCGTAGTCAGGCATAGCGGATGTCTGGGTCTGGAGATAGGCTGTAGTGTAGTTGAAGTCCAGGCAATCAATCCAAAGCATAGGCAGGGCAGGAATGAAGAGAACAGGAACCAGGAACAATGAGGATCGGGAATGAAGAGTAGAGACGAATCTCTAGCAGCAACGAGTACTCAAGTAGTGAGGAGACCTGTTGCAAAGGCAACGCTTTGGAGCATGGCCTGAGCTTAAATACAATGAAGAGTTTGACGTCATCATCTGGGGCTGTGGCCAGTTTCCTACCGTAGGCCCTTCATAAGGATCAGTGATGTGTGTGCACGCGCCTAGGGAGGCGTGCAGCGCGGGTAGTGACGACTCTCCGCGGATCATGCGGAGAGGCCTGACGAGCAATGGTATCCTGACCTGAAATGCTGGGGACTATGGAGGAGCTGGAAGCACTGGGGAAGGCCCGAGATTGAAGCTGGCGGCCCACCGCCGCTAGTGAGGAGGAACCAGAAGCTGGAGTCCTTGTAAGAAGGCGAGGGGGCCGGCCACGGGTCTGCTGTGGACGGCAAGCATAACAATGTGCTGGTGCGCTGGTTCCTGGCGAGCACACATGGACACAGTGATTTTATAACATGCATGTGCCAGCGCGCGCATGTTTAAAATCCATGGCTGCGCGCATATGTGTGCCGGATTTTATAATTTGCGCATGTATGTGCAGGCAGCATATTCAAATGGGGGAACTTTTGCAATTTTCACGTGGCGATGCTTTTGGGCCTTCCCCAGTTCCCTCCAAATCCGCTCCAATTAAGGAGCGGAATGGGAGGGAACTTTCCTACTCTCCTACCTATTCTCTGTCCCTCTTCCCCTCTCCTCCCCACCCCCTAAACCCTACCTTTTTTTTTTGTTTTTTGTTTCATCACTTACTTCAGCTCCTGAGTCTTTGGGACAGCGATTAATGGTGCTGTCTCGGCTCGCCCCCAGCCCACCCTTTTGAAGAGGCCCGGCAGTTGTGCACGTACCAGGATTTACGCGTGTGACAGGGCCTCTTTGAAAATTCCTAGGGCATAGGGCTTTTAAAATCTACCCAACAGGACTTCCGCACTGTCTTACAAACACTAATATTTTCAAACTTAGACTACTGCAACTCCCTATTACTAGGCCTATCCTCAGGTCTACTAAAACCACTACAGTTACTTCAAAATGCTTCTGCTAGACTCTTACTAAGGACAACAAAATTTGACAACATCACACCCTCGCTGATAGCTCTGCAGTGGCTTCCAATACAATCTAGAATTCACTATATAGTAGTAACTCTAATTGTCAGTATCATCAACAATATTAACCCATGCTTATTAGGAGTGACACTTCAACATTACACACCACAAAGAGCTCTAAGATCACAAAACAAAAGACTTCTAACAGTGCCTTCTACTTGGAACACACACCTAACATAAATAAGAGACCAAATATTTTCCATAGCAGGCCCCAAGTTGTGGAAATCCCTTCCAGAGTCATTACATCAGAAAAAAAGAATTTCAAGCGTGAACTGAAAAAACGGCTCTTTAGAAATACATACGATTTAACATAAAATACCAATATGCTGAAAATTTCAAAGTCAGTACCGGAGATAATGGTAGTGAAGCAAGCAATAAGAATGAATGATGTAAAGTGTACAGTTAGTAGAATTTGAATCCGTTTTTGCTGTTGTGTTGGCTTAGAAAATGTATGAATATGAAGTAGACTATATATCTGCTGTTTTGTTGGCCTAGAATATGTATGAATATGAACTAAACATGTATTTGCTGTGATGTTGACCTAGATTATGAATGTTGGCACAGTATGTGATTGTTGACCAAGAGTATGAATGCTGATTTTGTAAACCATTGTGATCTTATTTTGGAATGACGGTATATAAAACATCTAAATAAATAAATACATACATAAAGGTGGCATTTGGGGAAAAGGAGGCAGAGGAACACTGTGGAGACATGCCTCAGTAGTGGCATTTGGGGAAAAGGAGGAAGAGGAATTATGTGGAGTCATGGCCTGGCTTTGGTGTTTGGGGACTCAGCAGATGGAGAAACTCAGTGGAATCATGCCCTTGCTGTGGTGCTTGGGGCTCAGGAGGCAGAGGAACCCAGTGGAGTCATGATCCAGCTGTAGTGCTTGGGGGTATGCAAGCAGACAATCTCAGTGGAGTCATGACCAAGTTGTGGTGCTTGGGGCTCATCAGACAGAAGAACTCAGTGAAATCATGACCCGGCTATGGTCTTTGGAAGTAAGCAGATAGAGAAAATCAGTAGAGTTATGCTCTACTAGTGGTGGTGCATGGAAGATAGTAGGCAGAATCAGGATGTGAAAAAACCCCTGTGGTGGTGTAGGGGTATCACAGTAGAAGGTTGCTGCTGTATGTGCTGCCAGACTCTTGTGTTGTTAGAGTTGGGATATGGCAGTGGATGCTGGATGTGCTGCCAGAGCCCTGTAGAGTCAGTACACAATGTTGTTGCTAGGCACATGTAAGGAGGAAGAAGGGGGAGTGAAATCCTATTTTTATTGAGGACATGTAAGGAGGAAGCAGGCTGAGTCATGTTCCAATATTGTTGTTGGAGACATGTAAGGAGGAACAGGAGGAGTGAAGCCCCAGTGTTGTTGTTGGGGACGTGTAAGGAGGATACAGGAGGAGTGAAGCCCCAATGTTGTTATGGGGACATGCAAGGAGGAAGCAGGAGGAGAAAATCCCCAGTGTCCTTATGGGGGAAATATAATGAGGAAGCAGGATTGATCAAACTCTAGTGTTGTGATTGCGGATGTGATAGTAGGCAGCAGGATTGGGGATGTGAAGGAAGCAGCAGTATGTGAAAGACCCCAGTTGTCTTGATGGAGACAAGTCAGGAGGCAGCAAAGTATGTAAAGCTCCAGTTAAGTTGATGGGAACAAGTCAGGAAGCAGCAGGATGTGACAGGATGGTCGCCACATCTCAAAAAAGATATATTTGCAATGGAGAAGGTACAGAGAAGGGCGACCAAAATGATAAAGGGAATGGAACCAAAGGGAAAGATCAAAGAGTTTAGGACTTTTCAGCTTGGAGACGAGACGGCTGAGGGGGGATATTATAGAGGTGTTTAAAACCATGAGAGGTCTAGAATGGGTTAATGTGAATCAGTTATTTACTCTTTCAGATAATAGAAAGACTAGGGGGAACTCCATGAAGTTAGCAAGTGGCACATTTAAAACTAATCGGAGAAAGTTCTTTTTAACTCAATGCACAATTAAACTCTGGAATTTGTTACCAGAGATCTGGTTAGTGCAGTTAGTGTAGCTGGGTTTAAAAAAGGATTGGATAAGTTCTTGAAGGAGAAGTCCATTACCTGCTATTAATTAAGTTGACTTAGAAAATAGCCACTGCTATTACTAACAACAGTAGTATGGAACAGTCTTAGTTTTTGGGTACTTGCCAGGTTCTTATGGCCTGGATTGGCAACTGTTGGAAACAGGATGCTGAGCTTGATGGACCCTTGGTCTGATCCAGTATGGCATGTTCTTATGTTCTTATGACAGGCCCCAGTTTCTTGATGGGAACAAGTCAGGAGGTAGCAGGGTATGACAGGCCCCAGTTGTCTTCACAGGAACAAGTTAGGAGGTGGGAAGATTTAAGGCCCTAATTTTGTTGATGGGGAAAAGCCAAGAGATAGCAGAGTGTGACAGGACCCATTTGTCTTGATGGGGACAAGTCAAGAGGCCACAGAGTGTGACAGACCCTATTTGTCTTTATGGTGACAAGTCAAGAGGCCACAGAGTGTGACAGGCCCCAATTGTTTTGATGGGAATAAGTCAGGAGGTAGCAAAGTGTGACAGGTCCTAGTTGTCTTGATGGGGAAAATTCAGGAGGTAACAGAGTGTGACAGGCCACAGTTGTCTTGATGGGGACAAGTCAGGAGGCAACAGAATGTGACAGGCCCCAGTTTTCTTGATGGAGACAAGTCAGGAGGTAGCAGAATGTGACAGGTCACAGTGGTCTTGATGGGGACATGTCAGGAGAAAGCAGTCTGAGTCAGACCCCAGTATTGCTATTGAGGACATGACAGAAGACAGCAGAATTGGTCAGATCTCAGTGTAGTCATTGGGGATGTGACAGGTCCCAGTGTTATTGATGGGGACCAGTCAGGAGGTAGCAGGATTGGTCAGACCCCAGTGATAGTAAAAAGGTCAAGTGTGGCAAAGGGTGTCAGTGCGTGTTGGCTCCAATGATGTTGCTAAGGTCTAGGCAAGCAGAGGGTGTTGGTTCATGTTGGTCTCAGTGATATTGCTAAGGGCTAGGCAGTAGAGATGTGAATCGGAACTGGAATCGGTTCCGATTCCGGTTCCGATTCACATCGTGTTTTTTTTTTTTTTGTCCGGCCCGATCAGGTTTTTTTTTTATCGGCTGTGCCCGAGCCGATAAACAAAAAACCCACCCCGACCCTTTAAAACTAATCCCTTAGCTTCCCCCACCCTCCTGACCCCCCAAAAAACTTTTTACAGGTACCTGGTGGTCCAATGGGGGTCCCGGGAGCGATCTCCTGCTCCCGGGCCGTCGGCTGCCACGAATCAAAATGGCGCCGATGGCCCTTTGCCCTTACCATGTGACAGGGTATCCGTGCCATTGGCCGGCCCCTGTCACATGGTAGGAGCACTGGATGGCCCGTGCCATTTTTAAAGATGGCGCCAGCCATCCAGTGCTCCCTCCATGTGACAGGGGCCGGCCAATGGCACAACAAGTGAGGTGATCAAATTTGTTGATGACACAAAATTATTCAAAGTTATAAAATCAAAAGAGGATTGTGAGAAATTGCATGAGGACATTGCAAAACTGGGAGATTGGGCATTCAAATTGCAAATAAAATTTAATGTGGACAAGTGTAAAATGATGCACTTAAGGAAGATTAATCTAAATTAAAGCTACATAATGCAAGGTTCCACATTAAGAGTTATCACTCAGGAAAAGGATCTAGTTGTCATCATTGAAATCTTCTGCTCAGCGTGCAGCAGCAGCAGCCAAGAAAACAAATAGAATGCTAGGGATTATTAGGAAAGGAATAGAGAATAAAACAGACTATCTTAATGTCTCTATCGCTCCATGGTATAACCTAATCTTGACTATTATGTGCAGTTCTCAAAGATATAGCAGAATTAGAAAAGGTACAGGGAAGGGTGACCAAAATCATAAAGAGGATGGAACAATCCTATGAAGAACAGCTAAACAGGTTAGAACTCTTCAGTATGGAGAAGAGATGGGAGACAATAATGAGTGGAATGAAATGAGTAAACATTAATCAGTTGTTTACTCTTTTGAAAAGTACAAAGAACAGGAGGTACACAATGAAGTTACTAGGTGATACATTTAAAACTATTAAGAGAAAATATTTTTTTACTCAACACATAATCAAGCTCTAGAATTCATTGCCAGAGGATGTGGTGAAAGCTATTAGTGCAGCTGCATTTAAAAATGGTTGGCAAGTTCTTGGAGGAAAAGTCCATTAACCATTATTAAAGTAGAGTTGCAGAAATCTACTGCTTATTCTTGGGATAAGCAGCTTGGAATCTATCTACCCCTTAGGATCCTGCCAGGTACTTGTGACCTGGTTTGGTCACTGTTGGAAACAGGATACTGGCCTTGATGGACCACTCTTAATGAGATATATATCTTAGTCACGTAATTAGGCGAAATTACGTGACTAAGATATATACCTCATTAAGAGTGGTGTTTGTTTTTTCAAAACATCAATCACACTCTGATTTGCAAAGTTACTGTTTCTATGTTGAAGTCAATCTACCACAATTCCAATTGATATGATGCAAAGCGCTCATATTATACATATGAGATAATACAAGCAACCATTGGTACAGTAGCCCCTGAGGCAGCTCCTGCGAGAGCGAAACTCGGCCAGAGTCGGGCTAACACCAATAAAAGAATCCCTGATTATACCGATCACTACAGTTTGTCCTGCTTTCCAGCATTATTGATCGGCTTCCGATTTGTTTCTTGAGTCCTATTCAAATACATCTCAACATAAAAGAGTGAACCAGCAACAGTACCATGAACCCTTGATGGCATCTCAAGTGACAAACTGGCAAGGTGTTAGCTCTAGGGTACAAAAGCAAGACACAGTGGCAAAGGTGTAAGAACTGGGCATGAAAGCAAGGCTGAGTGGCACAAGGATGCCCAAGGTTCAGAGTAGAATTTAGATTTTCTTGTAGAATGGGTTTGCCAAATGTAAAGTTTCTTATAATAGTACATCATAATGGTTTCTCTAATGATTGTGGGGTAGTTTTCCAGGAAAGTAGTGAGGTCTGCTTTATTTAGATACCATTTTCCACAACACTGAATTGTCCTCAACATGTTCCATTTCCTTATTTTCTGGTTTTATATGAAATCTGTGGTACTGCTCTATGTGTTATCAAACTCAGAACAGAGAAATGGTTATGCTTGCGCACCTATTGTCCTATGCCAGTTTTTCTCCTTCAGAATGATGTTATTTTGGCCAAAAAAATCAGTAAAAAACAACAATATAACAGTATAATAAACCAAGAAATCCCTCTTCAGTTTCAGTACAGGACTACTTTTTGGGTTCTTCCTCGCACTCCAGTGCCAGTGCCAACCTACCCAATTTTGGGCACATTTAAATTTATTCATCTGTTCTGCCTTTCTATGTCCCTGACCTGATTGTTTTTATGTCACTGGGGATGTGAAGATTACAACAAGGATTCAATATTTTGCAGTGGTATTGTAATGCCCACTGCCTAGTGCCCACTGCCCACACTGTGTCTGCTGCTAGGCAAACAGTGAGTGTCACACTGTCTACTCTGTTTGCACTATTTCTATGACACAGATAGGCTTTACAATACAGCCTGCTTTGCCATCACTGCTCTCTTATGCCTTGTACTGCCTACTGCCCTCACTGTGTCCACTGCCAGGTAAACAGAGAATAAATAAGTAATCTCAAGTGTACCTAAGGCTTCAATCACTAGAAAAGAAAAACAGAATAGCAAGAGAAGCAACATAAATCTGCAATGAGACACAGATATTGTGATGCAGCACTGCCTCATAGGGATGTGAATCGTGTGCCCGATCGTTTTAACGATCAGGTTCAGCTGGGGGGGGGGGGGGGGAATCTGATCATTAGAGATGTGAATTGGAATCGGTTCCAATTCCAATTCACATCACAAATTTTTTTTAGTGAGGCCCGCGCCGATAAAAAAACCCCCACCCCAACCCTTTAAAATTGCCCCCTTAGCCTTCCCCACTCTCCCGACCCCCCTAAAAACTTTTTATACATACCTGGTGGTCCAGGGGGGCCGCGGGAGCGATCTCCCATTCCCAGGCCATCAGCTGTGCTAAAAAAAATGGTGCCGATGGCCCTTTGCCCTTACCATGTGACAGGGCAAAGGTAGCGCCGGCGCCATTTTGAATATATTATAAATACGGCCTGAGTGCAGGAGATTGCTCCCGGACCCCCGCTGGATCCCCAGGGACTTTTAGCCAGCTTGGGGGGGACCTCCTGACCCCCACAAGACTTGCCAAAAGTCCAGCGGGGGTCCGGGAGCGACCTCCAGCACTCGGGCCGTATTGCCAGTATTCAAAATGGCGCCGGCACTACCTTTGCCCTCACAATGTCACAGGGGCCGACCGTCGGCCGACCGTGATATAGTGAGGGCAAAGGTAGCACCCTTACATAGAAACATAGAAATGACGGCAGAAGAAGACCAAACGGCCCATCCAGTCTGCCCAGCAAGCCACGCAGTTTATCCATTTTTTTTTCCCCCCTTTTTTCTCCCTCCCACCCGTCACTATTGGCTTCCAGCACCCTCCGGCCCCAATTCCCTTCCACCCCTCCACCAATGCAGAGAGCAGCGCCGTATCTGCATCCTAGTGAACATCCAGCTCAGTCAGGGGTAGCAACCGCTGCAACAAGCAGGCCACATCCCTACCCCTTACCCACCCCTGGTTTGTTTGCTTGTTTGTTTTTTTTTTTTTGTTTTTTTTTGGAGATGGCATCCCTCCATCCTTCCGCTCCGTGAAGGTGGAACACCAACCACTGGCTACTGGCATCCCGCTCCGTGATTGCCTCTGTGGCTACTGCCGCTCCGTGCAGTGTTTTGTTGCATGAAGGTGGAACACCAACTACTGGCCACTGGCATCCCGCTCCGTGATTGCCTCTGTGGCTACTGCCGCTCCGTGCAGAGTTTTGCTGCCTGAAGGTGGAACACCAACTACTGGCCACTGGCATCCCGCTCCGTGAATGCCTCTGTGGCTACTGCTGCTCCGTGCAGTGTTTTGCTGCCTCCTCTTTATTTACGCCCACTATACTTGATGGATCCACAGTGTTTATCCCAAGCCCCTTTGAAGTCCTTCACAGTTTTAGACTTCACCACTTCCTTCGGAAGGGCATTCCAGGCATCCACCACCCTTTCCGTGAAGAAATACTTCCTGACATTGGTTCTTAGTCTTCCTCCCTGGAGCCTCAGCTCGTGACCTCTGGTTCTGCTGATTTTTTTCCGACGGAAAAGGTTTGTTGTTGTCTTTGGATCATTAAAGTTTTTCAAGTATCTGAAAGTCTGAATCATATCACCCCTGTTCCTCCTTTCCTCCAGGGTGTACATATTTAGATTCTTCAATCTCTCCTCGTATGTCATCCGATGAAGATCCTCCACCTTCCTGGTCGCCCTTCTCTGTACCGCTTCCATCTTGTCTTTGTCTCTTTGTAGATACGGTCTCCAGAACTGAACACAGTACTCCAGGTGAGGCCTCACCAAGGACCTGTACAAGGGGATAATCACTTCCCTTTTCTTACTCGATATTCCTCTCTCTATGCAGCCCAGCATTCTTCTGGCTTTTGCTATCGCCTTGTCGCATTGTTTCACAGACTTCATATCATTAGACACTATCACCCCAAGGTCCCTCTCCTGCTCCGTGCACATCAGCTTTTCCCCCCCATCGAATACAGTTCATTTGGATTTCCACTCCCCATATGCATTTTGAATACTGGCAATACGGCCCGAGTGCAGGAGGTCGCTCCCGGACCCCAGCTGGACTTTTGGCAAGTCTTGTGGGGGTCAGGAGGCCCCCCCAAGCTGGCCAAAAGTCCCTGGGGGTCCAGCGGGGGTCCGGGAGCGATCTCCTGCACTCAGGCCGTATTTATAATATATTCAAAATGGTGCCGGCGCTACCTTTGCCCTGTCACATGGTAAGGGCAAAGGGCCATCGGCGCCATTTTATTTAGCGCAGCTGATGGCCTGGGAATGGGAGATCGCTCCCGCGGCCCCCCTGGATCACCAGGTATGTGTAAAAAGTTTTTTTGGGGGGGTTGGGAGAGTGGGGGAGGCTAAGGGGGTAATTTTAAAGGGTCAGGGTGGGTTTTTTTTTTTCGGGCCATCGGCGCCATTTATATTAGTGGCAGCCAAAATGGCGCCGATGGCCCGAGAGCGGGAGATCGCGCCGGGATCCCCCCACTGGACCACCAGGTAATTTAAAACATTTTGGGGGGGTTCGGGAGGATGGGGGATTTGTTTTAAAGGGTCGGGGTGGGTTTAGGGGTTGTTTTGGTGTGCCGGTTTTCCCGCCCTCCCCCATCCCCCGATTTACAATTTTTCACGATAAATCGGGGGAAATTCTATTGTATCGCGACTCTAACGATTTTTGACGATTTAAAAAATATCTGACGATTTTTAAAAATCGTCAAAAAACGATTCACATCCCTACTGCCTCACTGCTTTGCTTTCCTCTCTTGTGTGACAGGCTGTTGATGGGCTAGCACAGTAAAATTATATAATATGCCACAGCCAAAAACTTTGCCAAGAACTCAGAAAGAGCTCAAAGCCATGCTTTCACACAGACAATGTCTTGAGAAGCACTACAGAGCAATTCTCTGACACCCTCAGTCTTCAAGATCGGCGACACTGTGCCTGTCCATAGCAGTAGGTCAGATTAGCAAAATGCTTCACTGTGATAAATCAGTCCTCTCATCTCCTTGACCACATGCCCATCCTCCTCTTCTCTGCTGACTGCCTGCTTTCCAATGTATCAGTTTTTAACTGTTGCTTTCCCTATAATTTTTATGAGTCCTTTGACTGTAAAAGCTAATAGAAATCATTCTATTTCAAATGGATGAAACAAATAGGATTTGTTTAATTCATGGAGCCTCTTCAATTCATTTTGGGGCCCCATGAAAGAATTAAATTGTCCCCAGTTCATTTCATTTTTCTATTTAGTTTTAACTAATGCACATCCCTAATGCTCATTCACACACTCTATCTCTCACATATTTCTTTACACACACACATACACATGCTCCCTCTCACAAACAGATACTCTGTCACGTACACATTGCACAGGACACCTTAGAGATGCGTGGTTCAAAGCACAACATTGGGACACAACAGTAGAGCAGGAGGAAGTGATCTGAAGCACTGTGCTCCTCCTCCTCTTAGCAAACAGAAATTGAGGCAGGGAGGGGAGTGAGAGAGTGTAAGAAATGGAATTTGAATGTTATTATTACAGTAATAATGATAAATATAAAATGCTTTGTGTGGCCGACTCTATACTGCTATAGCCCTATAATCAGAATGGTGCTATAGATAAGGTGGGAAGAATTGAATGCTAGAATTGTACTCAAAGCTTTGCTAAACATAATAGATAGAGCTAAAGTGAATATCAAAAATTGTAACCTTTATGTAGAAGCTATAAGAGAAAGCATAACCTTGCTGTTAGAAATCATGTAGTTTGTCTATGGCGCAGTTTCATTAAAAAGAAGAAGTTAGAAGCTGTGAAAAACTGCTGGAAACAGGCTAACTAGAAAGCTTTATTATAATAGAAAGATAACAGTATTAAAACATATTCTCCAGAAATCCCCTCTTATAGAAACACAATACCTGAGTAAAAATCCCCTTGTTATTAGGGATGTGAATCGTGTCCTTGATCGTCTTAACGATCGATTTCGGCTGGGAGGGGGAGGGAATCGTATTGTTGCCGTTTGGGGGGGTAAAATATCGTGAAAAATCGTTAAAAATCGTTAAAAATCGAAAAATCAAAAAATCGAAAAACCGGCACATTAAAACCCCCTAAAACCCACCCCCGACCCTTTAAATTAAATCCCCCACCCAAATAACTTAAATAACCTGCGGGTCCAGCGGCGGTCCGGAACGGCAGCGGTCCGGAACGGGCTCCTGCTCCTGAATCTTGTCGTCTTCAGCCGGCGCCATTTTCCAAAATGGCGCCGAAAAATGGCGGCGGCCATAGACGAAAAAGATTGGACGGCAGGAGGTCCTTCCGGACCCCCCGCTGGACTTTTGGCAAGTCTCGTGGGGGTCAGGAGGCCCCCCACAAGCTGGCCAAAAGTTCCTGGAGGTCCAGCGGGGGTCAGGGAGCGATTTCCCGCCGCGAATCGTTTTCGTACGGAAAATGGCGCCGGCAGGAGATCGACTGCAGGAGGTCGTTCAGCGAGGCGCCGGAACCCTCGCTGAACGACCTCCTGCAGTCGATCTCCTGCCGGCGCCATTTTCCGTACGAAAACGATTCGCGGCGGGAAATCGCTCCCTGACCCCCGCTGGACCTCCAGGAACTTTTGGCCAGCTTGTGGGGGGCCTCCTGACCCCCACGAGACTTGCCAAAAGTCCAGCGGGGGTCCGGAAGGACCTCCTGCCGTCCAATCTTTTTCGTCTATGGCCGCCGCCATTTTTCGGCGCCATTTTGGAAAATGGCGCCGGTTGAAGACGACAAGATTCAGGAGCAGGAGCCCGTTCCGGACCGCTGCCGTTCCGGACTGCCGCTAGACCCGCAGGTTATTTAAGTTATTGGGGGGGGGGTTCGGGAGGGTGGGGGATTTAATTTAAAGGGTCGGGGGTGGGTTTTAGGGGGTTTTAGTGTGCCGGCTCACGATTCTAACGATTTATAACGATAAATCGTTAGAATCTGTATTGTATTGTGTTCCATAATGGTTTAAGACGATATTAAAATTATCGGACGATAATTTTAATCGTCCTAAAACGATTCACATCCCTACTTGTTATTAAGACCATGAGCAGGTCAAAGTAATGAGCCAAAGTGCATAATTGTCTGCATAGCTTCTGTGAAATCACCTCTCTCTGCAGAAACTGTAAGCAATGATATTAAGGGACATAAAGAAAGAAAATGTTGAAAGCAGCCCCCTCCTACCCCTCCTTTCTCCTCTCCCCTGTAAGCCCCCCCCCCCCCCCCCCGAAATGTACCAGGACACAGAAGAACAAGCTAACCAAAAGACAAAAAGAGGAACTAAGAAGGGTATATATATATGACCCTCTGTATCAGTAGCATGCATGCCTGCAATACTGACACCTGCTGGTGTTGGATTTGTGTGTGCATCCATTTGCAAATGCTAAATAAAAATACTCCTTTCGCTGAATATCTTATTAGTTCACTGTTTAATCTTTCCCAAAAGGGAAAAGAGTGTTTGTTTTACTTCCCACATGAGGGTCTCACCATTCCGTGGGAAAGCCCAGATTGTGTTACTTGTCCTGTGGCCACAGTATCATGGGAGACCTGGGCCGTGGTTCCAGCGATGTTATGCCAGCAAATCAAACTTGATCCCTCCTAATTTGGAGGTCTGAACTAAACTATCTTGCAATGAGTACCAAGGTTGTGTATGAGTCTATGAGTGTATGAGTCTATTCTGAGAGCAAAATGGTGGGGCAGATTGTATTAAAGTGCTGCAGATTGTAGGAAAATATCAGCCTGGGGGACTTGTTTACATCAGCCCATAGGTATCCACTTACACAAAAATCAAAAGAAAAAAATTAACAACATTTCTAGTCCACTTTTCACGAACCAGCAAAGCTGTGTAGAACATTTAATATGACAACATAAATAATAGAATAAAAATAAGCTTACAAAATAGGAAATATGGAAAATGCAATGTAAAAATACAAATATTGTGCAAATTATATTTAATAAAATGTTCCACTAACCAGTTCAATTTAAACAGAAACCTGTTATCATTATTTCTATAGTGCATACTGGATGTAGGAAGCACTCTACAGTGCCTTGAAAAATGTTTTTACACCCTTGTACATTTTTCATATTCTTCTGTCTAAAAAATACATATCAAAATGCAATAAACAAATCCTGATTTCACAACATATTCTATACTTTCATCATGAAAGAACAAATATAGAAATATCCTAAAAGTAATTAAGAATAAAAAAAAGTCATGAATGCATATGTCATACTGAATCCAAATTAGCTTTAGTTCTAAAAATTGCCTTATGGCGACCAAACAAGACAGCAAACCAATGACTTTCAATATTCAGTAGGGATGTGAATCATTTTTTGACAATTTAAAATATCGTCCGATATATTTTAAATCGTCAAAAATCTTTAGAGGCGATATACAATAGGAATTCCCCCGATTTATCGTCAAAAATCGTAAATCAGGGGAAGGGGGAGGGCGGGAACCCCGGCACACTAAAACAACCCTAAAACCCACCCCGACCCTTTAAAATAAATCCCCCACCCTCCCGAACCCTCCCAAATGTCTTAAATTACCTGGGGTCCAGTGGGGGGGTCCCAGTGTGATCTTCCAGTCTCGGGCCACGTGTGCGTTAATAGAAATGGCGCCGGCGCTACCTTTGCCCTGATGACAGGGCAAAGGTAGCACCGGCGCCATTTTGGTTCCTGTCCCCTGACGTCATGAGCACAGGAGATTGCTCCCGGACCCCCGCTGGACCCCCAGGGACTTTTGGCCAGCTTGGGGGGGCCTCCTGACCCCCACAAGACTTGCCAAAAGTCCAGCGGGGGTCCAGGAGCGACCTCCTGCACTCGAATCATATTGCCGTATTGCAAAATGGCGCCGGCCGTACGGCCATACAGCCAGCGCCATTTTGCAATACGGCAATATGGCCGTACGGCCGGCGCCATTTTGCAATACAAACGATCGATCACACGATTCACATCTCTAATATTCAGTATTTATTCAATATTCAGTAGACACAACTAGAGTCCAATATGCCACCAGGGCAACTGTAGGAGCAAGTGATTTGCAGATTTGTTTTTTCCATCCCTGTACCCTACTTAGCACTGTCTTCTGATCAACATGCTTTGAGTCACATTAATCAATAGGAAAACCCCATGAGTACTGCACTCTTAGAACTCCTGTCCTCTCTTCCACCAACCATTGCTATCTTTGAGTGGTCTATGCCACCATTTTGGATGCATCCCCCAAGATAGTTCCTTTTACTCCATGCAGTCTGAAGAATGAAAAGCCTCAAATCACACACTCGTAGTATGAGGATAAGGACTACACTGTAAATAAAAACGGAACTTCCCAAGGAAAACCCCTCAAGCACAGGTTTAAAAAAAAATTATAAAACCTAATATAGATGTGAATGTTGTGCAAACATAACTATGACAGAGTACCATTTCAAAATTGCAGTTTATCCTAAACTTCCACTAATTGTGAAAGAAAATCCTGCAGTGGCTGAATATAAAGACCCATCAGTCTCCATAGCCATCAGAAATTAGTCCTTAACTTTCTTACAGAGGAAATAAATCTCACCAAACAACTTCCAAATTATTATTTTTTTTTATATTAGGTCAATAGTTTGCCCATTTAAATTACTTTAACCAGCTAAAAAGAGTTCATCTATCACTCAGTACATCTATATGAAAAGATTCTCAGAAGATGTGTGCAGGTAAAAATGTTTCATTACTTTTGCAAATAGTGCACACTATTTTTGAATATTGCTCACTAAGGGCTAGATTCATCAAACTATTGCATGTGATAGGAAGAGGGGTGTGTTTTATGGTAATAGCTTATATATTACAATGTGCACTATTTAGCACTTTGCATATGTATTACTGCATAGTATGATAACTTTTCATACTTTGCAGTAAGTGCCACAATTGTTGTAATTCCTACCTCCAACCACTGGGGAGAGAGTGAGAAAGAGCCTAGCTATAAGGCTTTAATAGTAGTTAGATATTTATACCTCTATAGGAGGCCCACCTAGTTACTTGAGGTGAGGTTTAGGTATTAGTGTAGGGGTTAGGGGCCACTTTGACATTCAGAGTGAGAAGTACGAACAGAAAAGTGCACTCTTGTGAAGATTTGATGACCTTCTGAGTGAGGAAACTCACCCAAAGATGAGATTTGTACAATGTTCTCTCAACCTCACAAGCTAGGTTGAGAGAACATTGTACAAATCTCATTTGTTTGTGTGAGTTTTCTCACTCAGAAGGTCATCAAATCTTCACAAGCGTGCACTCTTCTGTTCGTACGTCTCATTCTGAATGTCAAAGTAGCCCCTAACCCTTACACTAATACCTAAACCTCAACTCAAGTAACTAGGTGGGCCTCCCATAGAGATATAAATACCTAACTAGTATGAGGGCTTTATAGCTAGGTTCTCTCTCTCTCTTTCATAAAGCCATGTTGCACAGCTTAATGAAAAAGAAGTAGTTAAAACTATGTGACATGGCTTTGCATGGGACCAGAAATCCTGCCCCAAACTCCACCCTCTTTTTAAAATTAGCATCGCACAATGCGTTATGGTGTTTTTCGCATGCAAAAAGCCCTTAACACGGGTTGGAAAATAACCCCCTAAAAGTGATAGAAGGAAAAACACAACATTTTGTATTTTTTCCTACATGAAACAACATAGACAATATATTTCAAGAGAATGCCCATCTCTAACTGGTCAGCAATAGGTCTCATAAGAATTTTGATAAGAAGGGTTAACTGTACATATATATACAGCACTTTTACATTTTTTAAACTATAAACACTAATTGTTATTGGAGTCTTAGGAAGCAGAGAAATACTGAGAGTTTATTAAACAAAAGAGAAGCAACTGAAAGCAACCTAAAAACCTTCTAAATCTAACCTGTTTCTTGGGATGCACATTTACCAATTATTTCCTTAAATGATTTCAAGATTTAAAATATTTCAATACTAATATTGTAGCATTAAACCAGAAAGCATAACCTACTGCAGACATCCATTTTCACAAGGGACTGCATTTCTCACCTTGTTTTTTCTACTTGCCAAAAATAGCTCACTTTATTTTCCTGTAAGAACAATAAATCTTAAGAACTCTACTTGATCTATTCATTCCATTGTAACTTATTATGTTTAACATCCTACCTACAGTGTATTTTCAAAGTATAAAGTGCATCATGACCCAGCACCTGCCTAATAGATCAAACCCTACCAGCTACCATGCGTTCTTTATCAATCAATGGAAACTCAAGACCCCCTTTAAACTGACTTTTGTCCCACCCACGTTTCTGATTCAGTACTGATTTTGTCCTTCATTTCCCAAAGGCCAATCAACTTCATATTGAAATCTACTACTACATTTTAACTTTAGGATTTAGTCCTGATCATCTGTAAGGGATTATTTTTATTTAAGGGGTATCAGTGCACTCTTTATGTTTCTTATATTGACAGAGAAGAAATAAGTGCACTTAAAATGTACAACAAGAAAGATTGCAATAAAATGATTCTCCTCATGGCAGATATTTTGAACCTGTGAGGCTCTTTATGCAGTTGCTATCTTGGGAAGTACTTTCATTTTAATGATATAGGAACTTTCAATGACATGCCTATTTTGGTTCACATTGTTTCTAAACTGAAACGATAAAAAAAATTCATAAATTTTTTTTTTTTACATTTCATTTAGGCCTGGATTTTCTAATGTCGCAGATCTCTTTGAATCGCGCGGTAACGGGCGGGCGGGGGCAAAGTGGGGGGCGGGTCTGCGAAAGCCGGCAGCGATCACACCACCGCGGTGTTATCCCTGCCGGCTTTCGCGCCCAATAGCGCTACCGTGAAAGATGGTGCTATTGGGTGTGTTACTGGCGGCGATAAGGGGTCTTACCTTTTCGCTGCCAGCAAAGTTTCCGCAGCGTCCACCCCGACGCCACCCCGACTCCTCCTCTTTCGGTCCCGCCGCCGCCCCGACTCCGCCCCGATGAAGCTGTCGCACGCGAAAAGTCCCTTTTCGCGTGCGATGCGGTAAGAAAATGACCCCCTTAGTGTGCACTATTTCAGTTAGTGTGCACTATTACAATTAAATAGTGAGCAATAACTCAAATAGTGCGCACTAAACAAAAAATTTTAAAAAATGAAAGAAAACCTAACAAAACAAAAACAAAAAAATGAAAAAAAGGGAGGGGGTGACAAAACAAAAGTTTTATTGATGTATGCTCCTATTAGTTGACCAGAATCTGCTCTTCAGGATTCCTTAGGACCCCACCAGAAACATAAAATGTCTCTTAAAATTCCTATCCCAGCACATCCCTAGAACACAGACTGTGTTCTACCTCCTGGGAGGCCCCTGCCAAAGGAAAGAAGTATTTATATTCCTTGCAACACCTGAGAGTGCACCTGAGCGAGGGGACTATTTTACCTTGTAGTCAGGCAGCTTCCTTGCACACCAGCCCCCATTTGCTTATGAGCTGCTGAGTGCAAGTAGGAGCCTTTACTTTTTACAAGCTGTTCCCACAAATGGGGGGTGGGAGAGCACTCTGGCCCAGAATCCATTTTCAAACTGTGCAGAGTCTGCCAGTGAAGAGAAGGACTATTATTTATGGGTGTGTAGGCTAAAAACGGCTTCATATTGTGATGCGTCCTATTGTTTGGAGGTCGATTTGCATTGTTGTTAATGAGCGGTAGTTTCTACCTTAATCAGATTGCTGGGCAGACTGGATGGACCATTTGGGCTTTATCTGCTTTCATTACTATGTTACTAAGTATAAATGTTTTCACATTTTTTTATTTGTATTTTTTATATTTCAGAAGTAGTGTGCACTGTTTCCAAATAGTGTGCATTTTTCAGAAATAGTCTGCACTATTCAGAAATAGTGTATATTAAAATCGATAGGAAAAAACACAAAATTCCATATTTTTCTTCTATCATTTTGTTTTGAAAATGACAAGAAACAAATGATGCACATCTCAGTTATTACCTGTGGTGGAAGGGCAGGAGAGGAGAGTGCACACTCTACCTTGTGGGACTCAGGTGGTCCCAGGGTGACAGGGGCTCTTTCCCACCTTCTTCTTCAGCTGCTGCTTCTTTCTCTGGGTTCAGAGAGGAGGACATAAAGCCAGGATGTGTAGGTAAGTGACTTGCCTATACAGCCTGGCTTTGAGCCCTCCTGCTTTGAGCCCAAAAGGAGAGGTAGTGGCTGAAGAAAGTGAGAAAGTGGTTCTGCACTAGAGTCTGCAAGGGAAAAAAAGGCATTGGAAAAAGCAAGAGTAAGGCAAGGAGAGCAGGGTCTGAGAAACACCCAGGCCTACCAGACCCAGGTGTTTGGGCATGCCCCAGTAGGCCGACTGGCCTACTGGGGCATGCCCAAACACCCGAAAGGCCTGGGTCTGGTAGAGTTTAATACCAGGGTTAATTAACATTTCTCTATTGTACAATTGTACAATTCAACAAATAAAGCAATAACATCTACCCCTTGCTGGAGAGATAGAGGACTAATGTGATCCATTGTGCAAAATGTGCACTTGCACAAGGCAGCAGCTCCAAGGGGGTGACATCACACAGCTGAGCTGGTCCATGGAGTCTAAGCAGCACAGAACCTGACTAATCCTTTTCATTTCCTATTATATGTCCCTTCTTCGCTGTCAATAGGAGTGGCGCTTAACACAGAATCAACTTCCTGTACTGTGAAGAACCAGTCTCATGGCATGAGGCACAAAATCTATGGGATCCATACTCCCATTGATAGCTCTTACCATGAGACTGAAGCCACACAGCACAAGAAGTTGTCGCTGTGTTAAGTGCTAATCCTTTTGCTAAGCATGTCGAAAGGAGGTTGCATTGGGGATTGTAGGGCAGTGAGGACCAGGGAGAACTAGAGAGAGGAAGTGTGAGAGCTTTTGGGGGAATAATGAAGAGAGAACTTTCAGGCAAAGGAGGAGATTGCAGAGAGAGCCTTCTAAGGGTGGAATGGGTGTAGGGGGAAAGTCTTCCAGGGTGGGAGGATGATGCAGGGAGGACGTTCCAAGGTTGGAAAGGAGGGAGTGAGAAGAGCTTTCTGGGAGTCAAAGGGAGGGAATGTGGGAAGAACATTCTGGGAATTGAAGAGAGGGAAAATTGAACCTGGGATGGGAGTAGAGACAGAGAGAGAAAAAGAGAGAGAGAGTGAGAGAGAGAGAGTGAGATAGAGAGAAAATGTGTGTGTGAGAGCGAGAGGACTTGGGAATTAAGGTGAGGAAAGAATGACCCAGGATGGAGGGAAGGGGAAGGACCGAGGGAGAAAGGACGAGGTTTGGGGCAGGGATCATAGGAAACTGGGGACTGAAGGAGAAAATATCTGGATGGGGGAGATGTGAGGGAGAAAAGAATGAAGATGGAGGGAGAAAGAAAAGAGATGGTTATTGGGTGGAGAGAAAGGGATAAAGGACCCATAATGCAGGAGAGGAGGGAAGAAGTGAAGACTGGGAGATGGGACTGATAGAGAGAAGACTCTGGATTTGATGGGTGGGGGGGATACAGGAAGATAATATGGGGAAAGAAAAGAAGGAGAGAGCATATGAAAAAGAGGAGAGAAAGGGGAGAATGGGGAAAGGTGAGCAGGCAGGAAGAATCTAAAAAGGAAACAAGGGGGAAGAGAAGAAAGGTGAGAATCAGGAGAAGAGAGCAGAAAGAGAAGGAAGAGAAGGAAGAGAAAGTATTAAAATACCCACCTTGAAGGAAAAAGCTAAAGAAGGAAAAGAACTTAAACAGAGAGAGAGAGAGAGAGAGAGAGAGGAGAGAAACAGAAACAAAAAAAGAACTCAGAGAATATTAATTACTTTGAACACACTATGGAAAGATGGAACAAACTCAGCTCAAAATTATCCCACCTGCTATCTCAACTATCACTCTGCCTCAACCAAGCCAAAACAGAAATCCTTCACATCCACGATGACCGTCCCTCATCGCCCCTCAAGTGCACCCCCTCAAACAACTCAGGAAGCTCAAACAACCCGGGGGTCCCAAACATCTCAGGAATCTTACTCACACCATCCACAAGAAACCTAGGCGTAACAATCGACAGCCAACTTAACCTTAAACGCCACATCTCCAATACGATTAAGGATGGATTCTTCAAGCTACAAACTCTGAAAAAACTCAAACCCCTTCTCCAAGCGCACAATTTCTGAACAGTCCTTCAATCAATTATTTTCTCAAAACTTGACTACTGCAACTCCCTCCTCCTTGGCCTCCCAGAAATCCACATCAAACCCCTCCAAGTTCTACAAAACGCCGCCGCCAGAATCATCACTAACAGCAGAAAATCCTCTCACATCACACCCACTCTCAAAGAACTCCACTGGCTGCCCATCACACAAAGAATCCAATATAAAACCCTCACCCTCATACACAAAAAAATAAACAACAACAAAATGAACTGGCTAAACACCGCAATACACCCATACCCCACACAAAGAATTCTCAGGTCCACCAACACTGGCCTTCTCTCCATTCCCAATCTCAAAACTGCACACCTCAACGCAACCCGCAAACGAGCCATATCAATAGCAGGCCCTACCCTATGGAACTCCCTCCCCCCCCATCTCAGAAATGAACCCTCATCGCAAGTCTTTAAAAAACATCTCAAAACATGGCTATTTATAAAAGCCTTCCCACCAGACCCTTAACCTGCCCAAACGCATCACATCCTCCCCCGCAAACATCCCATCCTCCATCCCATCCTCCATCCCATCCTCCATCCTGACCCACCCCACACCCTATTCCCCCCCATGACCCTCCTCCCCCCCCCACCCATCCCATGCCTACCTTCAATCAATCCTTATACCTAAATTTATATTGTCACCAAGTCATAATGTATATATGTTATATGCTATAATTTTATTTTTTCCATGTATATTTGTTATAATTGTTACCACGTTATAATTGTTATCATGTTATAATGTAAAATAGGGCGGATCTCGCCCTATTCCCTCAGTTACCTGTAAACCGATGTGATATCTCTATCGAATGTCGGTATATAAAAGAAAATAAATAAATAAAATAAATAAACTTTAGTTTAAAACATCCTGGGAGACAGTTCAAAGTCTCTGTCCTGGACATGCTTCTCATCCAGAATTTAAAATTTAACAGCTGGATTTTCTTGTCTAATATGTTTGTTTTTCGGGTGCATAATTAATTCTCTTGTATGTAGGACATACCCAACAGCCCTGAGGATTTTGTTCTGGGTTTCAAATATTTAGAGCTGACAAAATTTAAAGCGTGTGCTTTTAGGTATAGTTTGAGAGTAGATTACTACAAGTTTTCATAGGTACAATCCACCACACAACAGCCTCCTCCTCCCCCACCCCTAAATGATCTGGCATTACAGTGAACAAATGTCTCAGATTTGTCCACTCGAAATCTGTAGCCTTATTTATTTACCCTAATACAATTATAAACGGTGTTCAGGCACTCTTAAAGTTATTATTGCAGGAAGACGAGAAGCCCATGCATGGCACCATTAGATTCTGTGGGAGGGGCAGTGCAGTAATTGTTTGCACAGGGCAGCAAAACAGGTAGCACTGGCCTTGGTGAGATACAGTATTGTTATGTATGTGTCTTTATCAAAATAAATGAGATAGCTGGACCCAGCTGAGGGGTCCCATGTGTTTAATAAAGCTCATATGCATTTGAAGTATGGTCACAAGCAGCAAGAGGGAGATCACCCAGGGTCCACTCCTTCAGACTGCAAGCTCCGTAGAAGACAGAGGGAGTGTAGCCTTTTCTTAGGGAATGCAATAGGGAAATCAGACTACAAGTCCTGCAGGCAATGAGGTATGACCAGGATTGTACAGTATAAATCTGTCCTGAAAATCTGGAGCCAGTTGGCAAGCCTAATAAGGCAGTGGCCAGCACCAGAGGGATTTTTGGGCGAAGCATAACCAATAGAAAAAAAAGGAGGTGATAATACATCTGTGCAGGCTGTTGATTGGAACCCACTTAGAAAAGTATGTCCAGTTCTGGCAGCCATACCTGCAAAAGGGTATAGACAGAGAGAGGCTACTAAAATGATGCATGATCTACACCAAAACTCATATGAGTTGAGACTTAAGGACCTAAATATGTATAGCCTAGAAGAGAGGAGAGATGGGGCACTACAATATGATGCTAATTATCTTCAAAGCATAAATCTGGCTTAAAGGTGAATTTTAAAAGCCCGATGCATACATCAATTAGGGAATGCACAATCTGTTGGGCTGGCATGCACCGAGAGGATTTTTAAAGTTGGCTAAATATGCATGTATCTGCTGCTGTGTGCACAAATGAAAAGTTTTTAAAAAGGGGGCATGATGTAGGCGTGTTCTGAGCAGGGCATAGGTGTTCAAGGTTTGTAGCCTAGAATTTGCATGTAAATACTAATATGGACTGGCGCCGCCAGGGACCCCTACCGTGTCACTTTACTTCTGCTATGGATGATGTGTAAGCTGCAAAAAAAAACATTCTAAGCGGATCAGCAGAGTTTTAAAGATCTGAGCTAACGGAGGGAAGGGAGGCTATTAAACTAGGTGGGCTTTGGGAGTTCTATCCCTTAACTGGGCAAACTAGGAATGAATTGGTGAAACAGACAAAGGTGTTGGCGCGTGTGCCTTTTAAATCCCCACTTATATGGTAGAAGCAACATTTGCATGCACAGGCAGGTGCCAACTTAAAATGGAGTGCACGTGTGCACGTGGTCGGGCTATTTTACAATGTGCGCATAAACACGAGTATGTTATAAAATGACTGCGTCCCTACTTTTGGGTTGATGAACGCGCGCTTGCACTCGCACACTTGGAAGCAAATCTTTTTCAGAGAAAAGAATACTTTAGCACAAGAGATCACAGTATGAGGTTCAGAGTGGTAGAATAGGCTCAGGAACAACATCTGAAAATATTTCATCCCAGAAAGGGTGGTGGATGCATGGAGTGACATTCAGGTGGAAAAAACAGAGCTCAAGAAAGTACTGGATAAACTCAGAGGATACCTAAATATGAAGAAGTAAGGGGAAAACAAGAGATCATGAAATTGGGCAAACTTGATGGAAATAATAATCCTTTTCTGCCATCATATTCTAAGTGTCTATGTTTCTATGATCCAAATAAAATTTGGTATATATATCTTGTGCATACAGGGGTAGATTTTAAAAGCCCTGCGCGCGTAAATCCTGTTGGATTTACGCGCGCAGGGCACTCGCGCGCCGGTGCGCCTATTTTGCATAGGCCGCTGGCGGCGCGTGCAAAGCCCCGGGACACGCGTAAGTCCCAGGGCTTGCTAAAATGGGCGGTCCGGGGAGCGTTGTCTGCGGTCTAGGGGCGTGTCCGGGAGGCCATGTCTGCAGTCCGGGGCAGTCCGGGGGCGTGGCCGAGTGCCCAGACACAGCAGCCTGTGTCGGGGCCTGGCCAGCCGGCACGCGCAAGTTACGTAACTCCATCGAACAAGGTAGAGGGGATTTAGGTAGGGCCGAGGGGCTGGGTTAGATAGGGGAAGGGAGGGAAAGGTGGGGGGGGGGACAAAAAAAAAGTTACCTCCGAGTATGGGAGGGAACGGAGGCAGGCTGCGTGGCTCAGTGCACGCAGGCTGCCGATTTTGCACAGCTTTGCGTGCGCCGACGCCAGATTTTAAAAGATACACAAGTAGCCGCGCGTATCTTTTAAAATCTGGCGTACTTTTGTTTGCGCGTGTGTATTTTTTACAAATCTGCCCCACAGTGTATATGCATCTCAAAAAGAGAAGCTACATTGGCTAATCAGATTGGCCAATTGTGATTTTTCTAGAAAGTATAGCCTTCTTGTGCTGTAAAACTTTGTCAGCTATGTTAACATTGAGCTTTATTTCTTTTATTCTGAAAAATTCAGAATATAAAATGGTTTAAATAAATAAATAAATAAATAAATAAATAATGTTATATTTTATTTTTTATGTATTTTATTTTTATTCTGTATTTTTTTTACTATAATCCACATTAAACAATATCGGGTGAATTTTAAAAGCCCTATGCATGCCAAAGCTGGGGGATATGTGCTTGAATGGCCCAGCACACACCGTGCGGATTTTAAGAGGTGCCTTAGTACACGCGTATCTCCCAATACATGAGTACAAGTTTTCTTCATCAAAGGGGCAGGGTGTGGGTGTGCTCGGGGCAAAGCATGGGCATTCCAGGAAATATGAATAAAACCAGCAAGTAATTATTTACACATACCAGCACGCGTCAAAGCTCCTACCTGTGTAACTTTACTTCTGCTATGGATGGCGTGTAAGTCATGAAACAAAAAAATCTATGCTAGTCAGCAGGATTTTAAGGGTCGGGACTAATAGGGTAAAAGGGAGGCAAGATAGCTTCGGGCTTCAGGAAATCCTCACCTTTACTGGGGCGAACTGGGAATGAACTGGGGGAACAGATAATTGCATCTGCGTGCATATCTTCTAAAATCTACCCCACTTACGCGATCGAGGTAGCATTTACACGTACATGTGCGCATCGCTGTAAAACTGTACGCATATTTACCCGCATATTGTCAATTTTATAACAGGTGCACATATACGTGCATATGTTATAAAACTGCCGCATCCATTGTGCAAGCCAGCAAACATGCACATATTTGCTCCCACGTGCAGGTCTTAAAATTCACCTTTATAGAATTTGAGGAATATAAGGTGGTCTAAATAAATAAATAAATATGTAACGATTTGCACACAGCTTTAAATCTCTATGGGAGAAATTAGAACATCCCCTGAATTTGAATAGTTCATTTACAGCATGAAAACAAATACTGCTCAGGAATATTTCAGAATTGAGACCTGTGGGGCGGATTTTCAGAGCCCTGCTCGCCTAAATCCGCCCAAAACCGGGCGGATTTAGGCGAGCAGGGCCCTGTGCACCGGTGAGCCTATTTTACATAGGCCTACCGGTGCGCGCAGAGCCCCGGGACTCGCGTAAGTCCCGAGATTCTCCGAGGGGGGCGTGTCGGGGGCGGGCCCGGTCGTCACAGCGTTTAGGGGGCGTGTCGGCAGCGTTTTGGGGGCGGGTATGGGGGCGTGGCTACGGCCCGGGGCGGTCCGGGGGCGTGGCCGCGCCCTCCGTACCCGCCCCCAGGTCGCGTCCCGGTGCGCAACAGGCCCGCTGGTGCGCGGGGATTTACTTCTCCCTCCGGGAGGCGTAAATCCCCGGAGAAAGGTAAGGGGGGGGTGTAGACAGGGCCGGGCGGGTGGGTTAGGTAGAGGAAGGAAGGGGACGGTGAGGGGAGGGCGTTAGAGGATTCCCTCCAAGGCCACTCCGATTTCGGAGCGGCCTTGGAGGGAACGGAGGTAGGCTGCGCGGCTCGGCGCTCGCCGACTATACAGAATTCATAGCCTTGCGCGCGCCGATCCAGGATTTTAGTGGATACGCGCGGCTCCGCGCGTATCTACTAAAATCCAGCGTACTTTTGCTTGCGCCTGATGCGCCAGCAAAAGTACGCCTTTTCGCGTTTTTTGAAAATCTGCCCCTTTGGATTTAAGAAAAATTAACTCATTTTGACATATACAGTATATGGTTCCAGGACAATGTAAAAAAAAAACAAAAAGTGATTTTTGTAAATAATAATAGTAAAAGCAAATAACTGAATTTAACAATTCTCATCTTCAACTTTCATAAATATTAATCTCATTGTTTATGACGGGATGGGTCTTTCCCATTGATATTGTTTTCACCCTGAAAATAATTCTCCTTTCCCAGTGTATTATATGGCAGTAGTTTTCAAGCATAAAAAAATGTACCCCTTTTGTCTCAAAGTTTCATTTCATGTACCCTTTTATATTTTTTATCTTGTTTTTAATAAACAGGCAACAGAATGTATATCCCTGAATAAGTCAAAAGTAATTTCAGTCCTACCATTTCCTTTGCTTTATCTTCACAATTTGCCTTTGTTATCTATCTCTTATTCTCCTTCCACCTATCTTGCTGATATTCTCTCTCTCATTTCATGTCTCACAAGAGGATTTATTAAGCAGGAATAGTTTATCGTGGGAGGGGCCAAATATTGTAGGGGAATATCCCTGCGATACTTGTCTCCTCCCGGACAACTGATCGAACCATTATAGCTGCGCAATCATTTATTATGACACAAAATCATGCTGCGGTAAAATCAATTCTTGCATGATGGTGGCCCATGTCAGCCGGGGCCACCATCTCTTAATGGGCCAGAGGCCTGAAAAAAGCCTCCCCAAAGGAAAAAAGTTACTCTGGAGTTTGCTTTTGACCCCTGCTTAACCACCTCCATTGCCTACCAAGACGGAACTGGTCCCCCAGAACATTAAAAAAAAAAAAAATATATATATAGCACATGCAAGGTGCCACCCTTTCCCTCCCCCCTCCCCATCCAAGCCAAAAAAATCACCATAGCCATGAGATCGCCCATCCACCTGCACCCACTATCTCTTCCCAACCCCTCTTCCAAATAATAAAAAATCCTTGGTGTCTTGTGTCGCCCACAAATCCCCCAACTCCAACCCCAAAAAAGATTTCCCCGCTAGTGTGGTGAGGCAGATGGACCCCCACCTCATTACCCCCTGCATCTTGAAAAAGGTTGATCAATAGCTCGCTAGGAGGCAGGGGCACCCCTAGCCCAAGGCCCAGTCTGCACCATTTTTCAAAATGGTGCTGACCTGATCTCATCCATATCATGTGTTGGGGCAAGGTCTGGGATCAAACCTAGGCCTCATGGGTTAGGTATGATCCCTGGACCTTGCCCCTACACATGGCAAATTCAGGCTGATGCCATTTTGAAAAATAGCGCCAACTGGACCTGTGGCTAGGGGGTGCCCTGGTCCCCAACATCTATCAAAGATCCTTTTTCAATATACGGGGGATTAGGGGATTGAAGTGAGGGTCCACCTGCCTCTCAGACCACCAGGAAAATCTATTTTGGGGTTGTGGGTAGGAAATTTGGGGGTGGGACACTAGACACCAGGGATTTTTTATTATTCAGAAGGGGGGTTGGGATGGGATGAGGGGTGTGGGTTCATTTCTTGACTATGGTGATTTTTTGGTTTCGAATTGGAGGAGGAGGAAAAGGGCCATATGTATATGGCCCTTGTATAAAGTTCTCCCCTATTGATACTATGTACAAATACTGTCCTTGCGCTCCACTGTTTCACTGTTAAATTGTTAACCTATGCTCCTCTGTTATACTGTTCCTACAATTGTTTTAATATTTCAATGTAAAAAATGGTACGACTCCCGTCATGCTATTATCCTGTTATAATGTGAACCGATGTGATGTACCCCAACGAATGTCGGTATATAAAAGCAAATAAATAAATAAATTGATTGTGATAAAAAGAAGCTATGGGTAAGGGAGTGTAAAATGTATGATAGAACAATATATCATTGTTTACAAATTTTTTGATGCAATGAAATTAGAGCAAAGTTGACATATCTGATCCAATATATTGTAGTTGAGGGTAAAAAGATTTAGGGCTCAGCACATGTAATAGTTGCTATTTTTACTTGTATATAGCACATTTATTTTGGTAAAGCAAGGGTGATACGGACTTTGTGAAGGGCAGCTAAACCAGATTTAGTCAAATTTATGGTAATTATTGAGGACAACTTTTCATAGTTTGCATTGTTGTAAAGAACCTGGTACCTTTCATTTGTAGATTTTGCACACATTTTCAAATTGAAAGTACTTGTCTACTTTCACTTTGAAAATTACCAAAGGAAAAAGTACTGGAGGGATTTGCACTTCCTCTTCCTGCAGGTAGTTTTTCTGACTAAAACAACATTGCTAGTTCAGAAATCCAAAACTACATGCATGGTTTTCCCTCCTGGTCTAACCACTGCCCTGGGAACACCTCCAGAGCAGAAAGAGAAAGGTGAAGACCAAAATGAGCTCTAGATTTACTAACCCATGATATGGCAATATTGTAAATTAAACAGTGTATAACAGGGGATGGGGGGGGGGGGGAGGAGAGTCAACAGTGATAGGTGGCGGGAGGGGGGGGAGTCAACAGCAACCCTTGTGTGACCTGGGAGGGGTCTATGTATTGAGCACCATGGCCCTTTAAATTTTCCAAGGGAGTATCAGAGACCTGCATGAATGGCCCCATGCTCCCTCAGGAAATGTATTTACATGTCCTGCAAATGCGATAAAATAATGGGGCTGTTTTCAAAGTCAGCAACATTATTTTATTATCATCAGCTGCTTTGTGTGCATTAGGCAATTCTATAGATGCAAATACATGTAAAGCAATCTATTTCCATAAGGGATGGAATTCTTTGGTTATATTTATTTATTTATTTTATTTAGAAATTCTTCTATACCGATAGCCATTTGCACATCGTATAGGTTTACATGTAACCAATAACAATTAGGCAGAGCCTTGGAACAATTAGGCAGAACCCTTACAAAGAACAGTAAACAATTATATGAGGGAAAAGAACAGTAAAACAATTATATGTTAGCATACAGTGAAACTTATAATACATATAATTCTATAATACTAATACATAAGGAACTTATAATACATATAATTCTATAATATTATAAAAAAACCAAAACCCACTTATAATATATTATTCTAGAGTAGTAAAAAAACGAGATACAGTGAGTTAAAGTGCAAAGATACAGAGACTCTTGGACGTTCCAGAGCGACGCTCGTGGAAAATTTACAGGGCAGAAAGATAAAAGTCTAAGCTGAATAGAAGATGACCTAACGAAATTGAGGGCGGATTAGGGAGGAGCTCAGAGAAATAAATGGACGGAAAAGGTTCCTCAGAGGAATTAATGGTAAAGGGAAAAAGGGGGGGGGGGGGGGGGGGGGGGAGTGACGTAGTTATCAAATAATAGGTTCGACTACACAGAATTTAGGAATTCTTCTCGGAGGGGGAGGAAAGTGAAGGGTAGGCTTGGTTATATTGGTTATATTGGTTATATAGGCTTAGCTATATTGTGCGATAGAGCCACGATTTGGAGATATCGCATGATAAATAGCATTTAACGCGTGTTACACACTGTTTAATTTGCGATATCACCATATCATGCCTCAGTAAATCTAGAACTAATTTTGGTCTTCACCTTTCTCTTTCTGCTCTGGAGGTTCTACCAGGGAGGGGGTTGAGTCAGGAGAGAAAACCATGCATGTGGTTTTGGATTTCTAAACTAGCAAAGTTGTTTTACTCAGAAAAACTTTGCAAATCCCTCCAGTACATTTTCCTTAGCTAATTTTCAAATTGAAGTAGAGACATACTTTCAATTTGCAAATTGGTGCAAAATCTACAAGTGAAAAGTACCAGTGTTCTTTACAACAATGCAGATTATGAAAAATTGTCCTCAATAATTACCGTATAAATCTGACAAAATCTATTTTAGCTGCCCTTGACAAAGTTTATATCTCCCTTGCTTTACCAAAGTAAAAGTGATATATACAAGTAAAACAGCAACTATTATATGTTTGAGCCCTAAATCTTTTAACCCTCATCTACAGTATATTGGATCAGATATGCCAACTTTGTTCCAATTTCTTTCCATGAAAAAATGTGTAAACAACAATGATATATTGTTCTATGATACATTTTATACTCCCTTACCCATAGCTTTTGTATCACAATCAATTTTCTTTTAACTAGATATTATACTAAAAGGTGTTTTTATCTTTCAATAATAGAGATTGAATACATTTTCTCAATTCTTTTCATACATTTTTTGGCTGTTCTGCCATCTGTTACAGTCATTGAGATTCCAAATAATGTCATAATCTCTACCATTTTAAAGTTCCACATGAAACTCTAGATCGTCTGTCTCAGTCCATTTTAAAAGAATATGTTTTACTGTACTGAACCAACACATTTAAGATGCTCCGTCTTCATTTTTTTTTTTATATGTGGGATGTTGGTCTGCTGATAATATTTTTACTACTTTGAGAAAGTGGTATAAAAATTGAATACATAAATAAATAAAATAAAAAGTACCACTTTACTCAAAGGAATCATCAAATGTATTTTATGACTGCATAAATCCTTCTGGAATTGCTGTACCTTTGTACAGTCTCAACCTAATGCCTTAGGGTGCTCACTCCAGAAACACATTGTAAATAAGAATGGAAGACAGATATCTCAAAATGAACCCCTAGGTTCAGATATGTACCACTTATAAATTAATTTAGACTGAACCTCTTGGAGGTATTTGGACAGACTTTTATTAATGTATCTTTCTCTTGATATTTCTGTATCCTTTTGCAGAATCTTTTCTCTTAGGAATTCTGACCATATGTTGAATTTGTGGACCCTTGGGCCGGCTAGGACAGTTGTTGGCTCACTGAGGAGATACCCAGTGGGTGTCAAAGCCGGGAGGTGGCACAGACAGGAGACCAAGAGATCTTCACCACTGGAGATCCGAGGCCCCCCCAGGAGGAGCCCGTGAGGACCTGGGCTGCTTGGACTTACGAGTGGTCTCCTGTGAGGTGGTATCCAGGGAATGGAAATGAAGAGCTGGAGCCAGGAGGCCAACTGGAACTTCACCACTGGAAGCCCGCAGACCCCCGAGAGGAGCTCGTGAGGCTCTGAGCCACTTGGACTTAGGCAAGGCCTCCTGGACAAAGCCAAAGTCAGAAGCCAAGGATGAAGCTGAATCAGAAGTCTGTGGACGGAAGCCGGAGTCAAAAGCCAGGAGTAAGGAGCCAAAATCAGGAGCCGAAAGTTCCGAAGCAGCAACTAGCAACTGTTACCAGAGTGAACCTCGTTGCAAGGTAAAGGCCTAGGCCTAGCTGCAAGGTTTAAATACCCCTGCAGCGTCTGATGTCATCTGGAACTGTCCTCCCTGTTCCCGCGCTGGCCCCTTGAAATCAGGAGCTGCTGCGCGTGCGCGCGCCTAGGGGGCGGAGCCAGCCACGATGGATCAGCGGCATTTCCCTTGAGGAGGGAGCACTGTGGGAGAGGCCTCAAGGATCAGTTTTGGGAATGGTGCAAGAGAATGGTCCAAGAGAAAGGGCCTTATCATTGGCAGGGCCCAATCTATGGAACACAATGCTCACTGAAATCAGATTACAGAGTGATATCAAATCTTTTAAGAAAACCTTAAAGACATGGCTCTTTAAACAATCTTTTCCTAAAGAAACGGGAGGGTAGAGAGGTAGAGAGAAACCAAATCAGAGAAGCGCAGTTGAAAATGAACAACATAACAGTTTTAAAAAATGCATGTTAATATAACTATGAAGAGTAATTCAATATTACACCTGGACTTGACCATCACTACTCAAACATCGATTTTATTAATGAGTTTATAACCATACTAAACTGGCACCTGTTAGAATGTACGATAACCTACCTATACATGTCTTATTTTGTGCCTGTTTGTAAACCGTTGCGATGGTACATAACTTAGCGACAGTATAGAAAAGTTTCTAAATAAATAAATAAATAAATATCTTTGTAAGCGACATTGCAGATGGGATAGAAGGTAAGGTTTGTCTTTTTGCAGATTATACTAAGATCTGCAACAGAGTGGACACACCAGAAGGAGTGGAGAGAATGAGATGGGATTTAAGGAAGCTCGAAGAGTGGTCGAAGATATGGCAGCTGAGATTCAATGCCAAGAAGTACAGAGTCATGCTTATGGGGTGTGGAAATCCGAAAGAACTGTATTTGATGGGGGGTGAAGGGCTGATGTGCACGGAGCAGGAGAGAGACCTGGGGGTGATAGTGTCTAATGATCTGAAGTCGGCGAAACAATGTGACAAGGCGATGGCTAAAGCCAGAAGAATGCTGGGCTGCATAGAGAGAGGAATATCAAGTAAGAGAAAGGAAGTGATGATCCCCTTGTACAGGGTCTTGGTGAGGCCTCACCTGGAGTACTATATTCAGTTCTGGAGACCGTATTTCCAAAGGGACAGAGACAGGATGGAGGTGGTCCAGAGCAGGGTGACCAAAAAGATGGATGGTCTTCATAAAATTACTTATGAGGAGAGATTGAAGAACCTAAATATGTATACCTTGGAGGAGAGGAGGAGCAGGGGTGATATGATACAGACTTTCAGATACTTGAAAGGTTTTAATGATCCATGGTCAACAACAAGCCTTTTCAGTTGGAAAAAAATCAGTAAAACTAGGGGTCACAATTTGAAACTCCAGGGAGGAAGACTTAGAACCAATGTCAGGAACTATTTCTTCATGAAGAGAGTGGTGGATGCCTGGAATGCCCTTCCGGAGGAAGTGATGACTAAAACTATGAAGGATTTCAAAGGGGCATGGGATAAATACTGTGGATCCATAAAGGCTAGAGGATGGGAATCAAGAGAAGAGCCATGGGGGTGGCTTGCTGCAATGGTGGCTACTACCTGGTGATTACCATCCTTACTCAAAAAGCCTTCACACGGTTAATGCAACTCCAACATTGCTCTCTGTTTCAATGGCAAGGAGAAATGTGGAAAAGAGGATTTGCATTCAGACAACAACCAACAAGGACTGAACTATACAGTCTGGGTAAACAAATAAGCGTGAGGTAGCTTGCTTATTGCGGTGGTTACTACCCTAAACCAATTAAGCCTGATATTTCACTTTGAATGCATATACAGCATTGCTCTCTACTTCAACGGCTGGGGGAAATGTGGAAAAGAAGATTTATACTCAGACAACATCCAACAAGGCATTGATATGTGCAGTTTGGGTAAACAAGTATCGGGGTAACTTGTTTGATGCGATGGTTACTACCCTTAACCATTAAGCCTTACGATTCACCTTTGATACAACTCCAACATTACTCTCTGCATCATCAGCAGGGCATGGCAGGAAATTCGAATCAAACAATTACCAACAAGGTCCCTGAACTTGGTGGTCAGTGAAACAGATAAGTATGGGAAAATAAGTGTGGGAGCTTTCTGGGCAGACTGGATGGGCCAATTGGTCTTTTTCTGCCATCATTTCTATGTTTCTATATATTCTCAATTTGAAGATTACTATATTTGGAAGATTTGAATAGCTAATCTTCTACATGCTGGAACTGGCACTCCAATCCATCTAGATTTAGATTTGGTAATTCCCAATCCCAAGTGATTGGGAATCTAGATTTCTTCCCTCTATATGCATTGTGTCACATTCTTGTTAAAACTTGTATTAGCTTTAATGGATACAAACTCAGGGAACAAAGGTAACATAACACAGTAACAATCATCCACTAGGGCAGATTCAACAATGTTAATACAGAACAGGAAGAGATCCCTCAGCCTGCATGCTCCTCCATCAGTTTTCCATTTATATTCCCCCCCACCCCCCACCCCCCATTGTGGGGATGTTTAAATCATACAATTTCATGTTATTACATAAAAAGGTTAATTCCAAATATTTAATTCTTTACTTTGACCAATTCATAAAGAATGGGGCTGTCAAATTTAACCTCAACTTTTTCCAAATTGGCAAATACCACGGTTTTATCATAATTCATCTTAAACGTGAACATTTTCCAAAGTCCTCTAAAACTTGTGCCATCTTGAGAATAGCCTTTATTGCATCTTAGACAAATAATTCCACATCATCTACAAACTGTACTTTTTTTCTTCTTATTCCTGCCAATTTCAATTCCCTTGTAAGATTAATTTCCTCTTATCTGAAAAGCTAAAGGTTCTATAGCTAATATAACTCTCTGTCTTCTATCTCAGTGTTTCCCAGCCAGTGTGCCGGGGCTGAAGTGCAAGTGTACTGAGAGAAGAGCCCGGTAAGAAGAATTTAAGTGCTGACAGTCTTCATTTTTCTTTCCTTCCTGGCCTGCAGGATGTCCTCCCACCAGCGGGGTCAGGGAGGGTGAAAGAGTAGTGCCTATCTGCCGCTGCTGATTCTTCTCTCTCTCTGCTGGCTTTGCAATGGAAACTGCATAGCCCTGTAATTTAGTGAGATCTGCTGGTCTCATGCTGTTTCAATTGCAGATGCAGAGGCAGCAGAAGAGGAAGAATCAGCACCAGGTGAGCACTGCTCAGATTTCTGCTGGTTCCAGGACATGGAGGTGTGTGTGTGGGGGGTGGGAGGGACAGATGAATGTGCCATAGGGTATGGTGATTGTGCCAAGGATGGGGGCGAGGAAAGGGAGTGTGGTGATGCCAGGTGGTAGGGGAAGGGAGTGAAAGTTGAGATGCCAAGGGGTAGGAGGAATGGACGGTGATAATGCCAGGGGAAGGAGGAGAGGAAAGGTGATGATGATGATGATGATGCCAGGGGATGGAAGGAGAGGAAAGGAAAGGGAAGGGAAGGGAAAGGAAGAGAATGTGATGACGATGAAGGTGGTGGTGTGCCAAAATGAAGTGAATCCTATGCTGGGTGTGCCACTACACAAAAAGGGTTGTGAATCACTTTTCTATCTCCCCTTCTTGTGATCCACACTCGTCCATCTTCCTCTTTCAGTCCTTCACCACTGTTAGTGTTTGAGGTAGTTGTGGGTGGATCCTTGGGCCGGTAGCAGATGACCACGCCCCCGGGGGAGATCCCGAGAGGGACCACCGGTCAGGCTTAGAGTATGGAGACAGACACACACTAGTTCTTTTATTAAACAGTATATTGAACCAGCAGAGGTGGCAGTAGTGAGCTGAATTGCCCGGCTGAGCTGTAGTCCCTCAGATACTGGAACAGCGATCCTGGATAACTGAGCTGTAGAGAAACTGAATATAGTGAGTAGGCAGAGTATGCAGAGTTCAGGAACAGAACCTTGATGGTAACACTCACACAATAGTTCTTGTAAGCAGCCCAGGAGCTGGAATGAAGTAGGCCCTCGACGAGCGAGTACCTGGTTCCAGGGAACGCTCTGAGAGAGAGAGAGTAACTCACTGATGTTGAAGGTAGCGAAGACTTCCTGGCAGAAGTGGTATTCAGTAGCAAGTCCGGGAACGAGGGTCCTCGAGGAGCGAGTACCGCTTCCAGGCTGCGATCCGAAAAGCAAAGAGAAATGAGGCCCCCGAGGAGCGGGTACCCCTGGTAAGTCCGTGGAGGCAGAGTAGCTTAGGTAGAGTATCCCATGTCCAGTAAACCTTTGCTAACTCGATTTGTTAGCGATTTCAGAGATCTTAAATATCCGGTGCGGATGACGTCATCTCAGGGGGACGCCCCTGAGGTTCGTGCCACTGCTGGTCCTCCACTGCTGGTCCTTCAGTTGGGGCCGCGCTGCGCGCGCGCCCTTAGGCTCCGTGGAAACATGGTGGTGTGCAGCGTCTAGCCGGTCTGAGGACACCGGAGGAGGATGGCATGAGGATGCCGTGGCAGCCAAACTTCTCACAGGCAAAGAGGGAGTCGCCAAAGCGGTAAGGTGGGCGAAGTGGAGACGTCAGGCAGCAACGGTCGCAACAACCACTTTGTCCTTGTTCTCTTTTTTGTCATCTCTCACCTTCAATGCTCCCCTCTAGCTCATTAATCCTCCCCCAGTGCCCTTCCCAGTCTAATTTATTCTCCCCTCACTGTGCTCTGACAGTGCCCCTTCCCACAGGGATGCTGATGCATGTACGTTCTCTGTCTCCATGGAAGTTCTGCGGCTTCCTCTTCTACTTGTAGTGCCTATGCTAGTTTCACAGCACTCCTGCTACCATCCTATAGATGGTAGCAGGAGTGCTGTGAGCATACATGTATGTGCTTTCTCAACTCCCCTGTGGCATACACAGCTGGCCACATCCTGCAATGAGAGAGGATTGCTGAGGCTTGACGGGGAACACCAGCAACTATAGGTCATGGCTGCTGCCACAGTGGAATCCAGGATTAGTTCCTTCTGTAGGATCAAAGAGCTGTGGCAGTGGTATTAGCAGTAGGAAGAAGGGAAAGGGGTGAGGGGGGAGGGGAGAGGGGAGAGGGGAGGGAAAGGGGAGAGGGGAAAGAAGAGCTGGAGAGGCCATTCTGAGTACCTTTTTCAAGTATCCCTGGTTGAAAGCCTAAGACATAAAGTACTTTAACATTAAACTTAACTATAGTTCTCCTGTTTCCTATTTAGTTTTCCTCACATGGCTGGCATTAGCATAAATATTATTGGGGAGGGGGGAAGGAATCATCCACTTATTCTAGGGAGGGGGCCAGTTCAGTAAAAGTCCTCTCTCCCCTTCCAACATGATCCCTTGTTCTTTCTTTCCCTCTCTTCCTCCCTTCTTCCCTTCTTTCTCCTAAGCTCAGTCCCTGGCTTGGTCCTTCCTCTTTCCACCTTGAACCCTTGTCCTCTTTTCCTCATTCTCTCCAGCTCAATGCTCTCTCTCTCCCCTTCTTTTCCTCACTCAATTCATGGATCCATTTGAGCCAACTTCTACCAGAGCCAGCAGGTTCAGCAATATTACCCTACCACCAATCAAGTTGCCTTCGAGCATGTGGTGCAGATTTCTGGTGACTGAAAGAGCAGCAGCTGGAGCAACCTTCTATCACACAGGAAATGGCCTATGCAGGAACTACAAGAGGAGAAGGAGGTGGGCTACTGCAGGGTCAGTGCATGCAAATGCTCTTTGTACCTCTCCTCTTTTCTACCAGCCAGCCTTTGCGAGCTGGTTCTTCTATAAAGTACCATTAGGCTTGCTCCTGCCATAAGGTTATCAGATTGTTGCTAGGCAAACCTGGGACACTTGTTCTCATGATATCAATAGTGAGCACAATGAGAAAGCAGTTGACAAGGGATGTGGGAAAGTGTCCCCTGAGAAAAGTTTACCAACTTAGTCTCAGAAAAAAAAAAAAGTGACCCAATTTAACTCATATGGGATATGCCCTGCTGAGAAGAGGAATAGACATTCAAAAAAGCAAAATCAGCCCTTCAAATAAAACTATTGCCAGAACATAAATCTTCTATGTAGGACGTTCATGCAGATCATTCTGCTTTGAATTGGGTCCCAAGATGCTTTATATCAATTAGTCAATATCTTTTCTAGAAAATAAATTAGCTTCTCAACCTATTGTGTCTCTGGTTGTATTTTGAGCTCTGCTTCTCTTCTTTTCCGCGTCTCTCCCAGTATTTTTTTGTCTCTCTTTGGAGTCTCTTTGTTCTTCTTTTTCTTTAAACTTTGTATTTATATAATTTAAAAACTACAGACATCAGAAATGCCGGTGTGCATATGGTGGAAAATCCATGGGCGCATGCTCATACGTGCCGGATTTTATAACCCGTGCGCGTATGTGTGGGCGGTACACGCAAGGGAGGGGGATTTTTTACAATTTCTGCGCGGCGACGCATCCTAACCTTCCCCAGTTCCCTCCCTCCAACTAAGGAGTAGACTGGGAGGGATCTTCCCTACCCCCCTACCTAACCTCCCTTCCCCTTCCCCTCTCCTCTCCTCCCCATCCCCTAAACCCTACCTTTTTCTTTTTTTTTACCTTTGCTTCACAACTTACTTCAGGTCCCGAGCTGAAGTAAGTTGTGTGCACTGGCAGCCGGGTCTTCAGGACAGCAAACAATGGCGCTGTCCCGGCCCACCCCCTGCCCAGAACACGCCCCCAGCCCGCCCCTTCAAAGAAGCCTGGCACTTGTGCGCATACTAGGATTTACGCGTGTGGCCGGACCCCTTTGAAAATTGGCTCGGTGAGCGCAAGGCCCGGCCGTGCGCAAAAAGCCCGTATTTTACGCATGTGGGTAGTTGAAAATCTACCCGCATATGTAGTCCTCAAAAATGGGGAGAACCAAACAGAAAAGTCCAGGAGCAGGGGATAATAAGATATCACGAAAAATGAAAATGAAACCAAAGAATGCAGCTGCTGGCATGGAAAGCATCATTTTCAAAGTCATTTTAACGAATAAACTGGCTGCTGGAAAATTTCCCTGCCTTGGTGTGAGTAAAAGCAGATTTGTTGAGGAGCAATGTGTGTTACTTTTTGCTGCATTTAGAGGAGGTGACCCTGAGGGAGGCGTGTTTAGCTCTGGGCAGGGACATAACGTGCATAGAGTGCATTCTCAAACCTGCTTGCATTATTTTCCATGAAAAGAGCACCCGCAAGAACAGCAGGTGCAAATGCATGCAGAAAAACTTTGTATCTGCAGCAAGTTTCAAAACCAAGGCTTGCGTGCACTTTTGCTACGAAACCTGATGCAAAGTCTGTGGGTTAAAAGTACCCGCGGACTTTATGTAGTGTGGACAGGTTGAAATTGCTCTCGTTGTATACATTTACTGAGGGCACCAACATAATCATCCACACATTGTTGTAGTAGCAATCTGCTAAGCATATCAGACAGACATAAACAGGGCAATTTCCGAATGCTGAAGTGCACAATTACCTTTTATTAGTAGGCTTTAGCCAGAACTTTGAAAGCGGATTTATGCACATAAATCCGCTTTGAAGCTATGCAGGTGTGCATAGAATCCCTCTTCTCCTGCAGCATGCATGCATACATTTCCACCTAATTAAGGGGGTTATTTTTCAAAGCACTATCGCATGCTAAGGCCATATTGCATGTGAAAAGGGCCTTTTCAAATGTGAAATAATGCAAATTAGGGGGAGGGAGGACTTGGGGTGGGGAAGGGGGGAGGAGTCGGCCGCCGCACCGCTGCCCGCGATAATATGAGGAACATTATAGCTGGCAGTAGCACGGTGAATAGCTACACCTTTTATGGTGTTGCTATTCGCTGCGAAAGGCTGCAGCCGGCCCCACCGCGGCCGGCGAAATCGCACGTGCAAATGCTTGCAGCCTTTCGCAGGCCCCCTGCCCCCTTTTTCGCAGGATTCATCATTCCGCAGGATTCATCATTCCGCGAGGAATGATGAATCCTGCCCTAAGAGCAGGTGTACATTTGTGCAGGTGGATATACATGTATGCTTTCAAAAATTGAAAGAATGCGCTCAAATCCCGATCATGCTCCCAGCTATGCTCCCTTGGAAAGCCTATTTAGCAAGCACATAAAAATACATGTGAAATCATGCTCCGTGTCTACTTTTACACGCATACCCACCCGGGCTACTTTCAAAGAGGCAATTATGCCATCAAACTAGATTTTATAAGTCATTAATGCCTTTGAAAATTAACCCCAAAGAATGCACTGAAAAGATTCAACTTTCCCTGCTCCCCATTCCTGACACATTTCTAAAAAAAATATTTTAAATAAATTACAATAAAGGTACAGTAAAAAAAAAATATTACATGAAATAAATGAACAGAAAACATTTTTTTTAATGTAGTAAAACCTCAACTGAAAGGGCTCATAGATATTCTCAAACTTTACTAGACAGTTGTAAGAAAAAAAGAATTGTTTCAGCACCAAGAGAATAGGCCTCCTGGAGCAAACCCTAAAACTACATGCATCTATGTTGAGTTATTCTGCATAAGTGTGGAAAAACCTAGATTCTAAGCCCAAAGAAAAGATACTGCTTAAAACAGAAAATCAATCCTAGGTTTGCATTTTCATCTTATTTAAAAACGAAAGTTACCAGTATGTTAGCCTTGCTGAAATCTTCATTGGTGGATCTCTCCAAAAACCTCATGAGTTCCATAACATCCATAGGGAAATGACCTTATGTTTAACAAATGACAAACAGTACATTCTCTTAATGGGAGGGGACGAGGAATAGCTTTAGTGGGTGATTTAAGGCCCTCCAGGAATTATTTCTTAAATTGATTCATCAGACTCATAATTGGAGACCTAAATAAGTTTACAAAGAGGAAGTGCAGGTGTTTTAAAATGGTTTTCTAACAGCTTCAGTTTATGGTGAATCACAGCATGTCTTGAACCAAGGTTGTATTGGAGGTCTGTAATTTATCAGCTGAAACTGCAGTGTACAAATCAACTCCTCTTGCAGTTAATTCCTCTGACTGTATATGTAACCCCCCCCCCCCCAACGCACCCTAAGTTTAATGTGCCCATCTAGAGTGCTACTTATATAGCGAGTCCTATTCATTATATTAAAGTTCTCTCTCTCTCCCCATGCGATGCGATAGCGGTTATGCTATAAAAACATTTTCACACCAGTAATGCATTCCTTGCTAGCAGACCCTCATTTCCATAAACTCCTCCCACTTGCATACTAAATATAAAATTTACATACTAATATATGTTGCGTTATATATCACATGCATTAGAGCCATTTAACCAAGCATTTCGGCCCTGTAAGTTAGCCAGCCAATTCAGAGCAAGCCTAAAGCTATACAGCTTGTTGGTTGGATAACTTGCTTCTTATCCGGACATATTCAAAAGATATCTGGGTAAGTGGCATTGTTTTTTGAATTAAAAGAAAAAGATGTAAAAAGGCTGTGGCCCAATCCCCTCGTTCCCCGACAAAATTTCAATTGGCCCTGTCAGTCTGTGCATTCCCCACTCCCCAATCTCCCCTGGGGCTTACAGTTCAAGCCCTCCTTCTCCTGCGCCCCTGATGGCCCACAGGTCTGCCCCCCCGGATACCTTATCATCCTCTGCCAGGAGCGAGATACACTATTCCCCATTCCTGGAGCCTCCAATGCTGCTCTGTCAGAAGCTGGGCTGAAAGCATAAGCTATCCCATAGTTGGAAGCGCTGGAAATGCGGAACTGTAGAATTCGCTCCCAACAGAGGACAATAAGTTATCGGGGGCTGGGAGGTCCGGGAGGGTCCAGGGAGGAATGGGACAGCAGCACAGCACATAGGGACTTTAGAGAGTTGTGGACAGGGGGGAGGGGTAGCCTGGTTTTTATTTTTGAAAAGAACAGGAGTAGGGGGAACACGCAAACTGCAATTCCCAGGATGATAGTTACACATTTGGGGGGGGGGGGGGATGCATGCCCTGATGGGGCCATATGGAATTTTGTGGGGGAAGGAGCCGGTGAGGAATTGAAGTTATCTGGCTACATATAGCCAGATAAATTTAAGCAAGTATATTCAGTGGGACGCTTAGCAGCTGAATATAAAGGACAAGTTATCCGGCTTATAGCCGGATAACTTGTCAACTAATCAGCTTACGGCTGAATTTTAAAAGTCGTAAAAATTGGTACTTACGCACAGGGCCCGGCCCTGCGCGCACCACCCGCAAGTCCCGGCCACGCACCATAAGTGCTGATATGCGCATAAGTGCCGGGCCCTTAAAAAGGGGTGGGGTGGTGTAGGGCGGGATGGAAGCCGGCTGGGACAGCGGCCATTAGCCACTGTCTCAGGGAAGTGTGTGCCAACAGCCGGCCGGCGTGCATAAATTACTTCTGCTCCCGAGGAGTAGGAAATAATAAAATATAAAAATTGAGGAAAGGTAGGTTAGGTTTAGGGGGTGGGGAGGAGCGTGGAAGGGAAAGGAAGGTTATCCAGGGGGTTAGGGAACTGGGGAAGGCCCGATTGCGTCGTCGCGCGTACTTTGCAAAAATTCAACCCCCATTGCGAGTGCCGCACGCACATGCACGCACAGATTATAAAATCCGGTGCACACGTGCGCATGGCCATCGGATTTTGTAACATGCGCGCACCATGTGCACATGCTGGGAACCGCGAGCAATTTTTAAAATTTAACCCTTACTGAATATGGCCCGCTTAATTTTTTTAATACATTAAATCAAACATTATCACAACAATATAAACCATAAAACACATTTTCAAAAAGCAAGAACACAATCAGAAAACTGACACAAAAAGCATTCAAAACCAATATTGGGATAGTAACTTTAAAATGAGCTCTCGTGCACACATAAGCTGGAATTTTAAATCATTCATGCAAGTGCGCACGTATGATTTAAAATAAACTCAATTCATGTATGTATGTGCCTAATTTTAATTGGTTACGTGAGGAAACATTCTTTGCATATATTCCTTAGGAATTGGTCAGCTTTAATGCGCTCAGCTAGGCAGAATTTAAAACATGCTTGCGTGAAGGAAATAGTCAGCTTGACCCATTAATCCACTAGCTTTCCCAGTCTGTTTCTAGGTCATCCAAACCTCTTTGATTCTTCAGCCTGCACTCCCTCCAGATTACCCAGATCCATCACCCAGTTGGTTTAAAACAGGTCTTCTTCTGATTTATACCTTCTCAAAAGCAGAAGTAAATAAGCACGGGTAACAACCTGACATGCGCTGTGGGCATGGAATTTAAAATATGTATTCCTGCACGAAAATGTTGGCCCTGCCCCAGAATGGCCCAACATGTCCTAGCTCCACCTCTTTTCCCCCATGCATTAGGTTGCTCACACATGTGCATATACGTGTGTAGTTGGGCCATTAAAAAAAAAGCGAGTTGCTCGTGCTTGGTCCAGATACTCATGTATATGAGCCTTTAAATGCAAGCAACTCTTTTAAAATTCACCCCACAATATACATAAACCCAACAAAACACTTCCTATTAAGAGCACTTGAGAAGTCCTTCAAAGATCAGTCATTGGCCATTGCCTAATGTGCTGATGTTGTTACTGATGACTGTAAATCAATCAACAATCCAAAGAACTCATCAATGAAGAGTGACTACTGGAAGAAGGAAAACAGTGATGCTAGATTTCTACAACTGTTCTTATTGCTGGTCCAAATTCCACATGGGTGGAACATGCAAACATGCTCTGTGATACTCTTCTCAGTTTCGCCTTGGGTGGTGTCAACCAATCCTTGGGATACACTTAGGGGCAGATTTTCAAAGGGATACGTGCGTAACCTCCGAAAACCTGGCCCAAGCTCCCCCTGCGCGTGCCGAGCCTATCTTGCATAGGCTCGGGGGCGCTCGCAAGCCCCGGGACGCACATATGTCCCGGGGCTTCGAATAAGGGGCTGGCCGGGGGTGTGGCCGGGGGCGTGGCTGTGGCATGACGGCGGTCCGTGGGCGGGGCCGGAGGCATGACGGTGGTCCGGGGGCGGGGCCGAGAGCTCTGGCACAGAGGCCTGTGCCGGGGCTGGGAGGCGGCGGCGCGCACAATTTACGCCTAACAGAGGCAGGTGTAACTCCACGAAATAAGGTAGGGGCGGGATTTAGTTAGGGCTGGGGGGTGGGTTAGATAGGGGAAGGGAGGTAAAGGTGGGGGGACCAAAAACAAAAGTTCCCTCCAAGGCCACTCTGAAATCAGAGCGGCCTCAGAGGGAACGGAGGCAGGCTGCTCGGCTCGGCACGTGCAGGTTGCACAATTGTGCACCCCCCCTGCGCGCGCCGACCCTGGATTTTATAACATGCGAGCGGCAGCACGTGCATGTTATAAAATCGGGCGTAGATTTGTTCATGCCAGGTTGCGCGAACAAATCTGCACCCTCGCGTAAGTTTAAAGATTTGCCCCTTAACCAGTAAGTATTTTAAGATATCTACAATGAATATATCAGGGATGGATTTGAAGACAATGGAGGCAGTACATGCATATTCACTGCAGATATCCCAAAGAATTGGTTGAGAGCTAGTGTCTTAAATTATTTTTCTCTCACCTTAATTGATCTCAAGAGTTTCCAAAGTTCGCAGTATCCCCTCCCATTCTGAGTGATGATCACTTAATTACGCACTATGCAGGTACTCCCTTGATCATGCAGCAGGCAGAGGATTGGCAAACAGTAGCAAAGAAAGTCACCCAGTCCAGGGTTTCCCAAGCCAGTCCTGCCTGCATTTCTCTTTCATGCCTATTCATTATGGATATTCTGAAAATCAGACTTGCTAGGGGCTACTCCTGGCCTGGGTTGGGAAACACAGAAAGCCAGGCAAGCCCTCCATAGGAGTTGCATGTATGAGCAGAAATAAATGAGTTTGTTTTGAAAGTACATTTTAAAGTTGCAACGAACTAAAAATGTGCCCTTAATAGATAAATATAATATTCAACCACTGAAGAGGAAAAGACTAATAGGATGCTCTCTAAAGGACCATTACATCTGTATTTTTCCAGATCCCTCCTACTTAAAATGTTTACCTCAGGCTTTAGCTAAGTATGTTTTGCTTGATAAAATCAAATAACACCTGCAGCAGTTAAAATTATTCATGATATTATTCTTTTTTAAAAAAATATTTTTTCATCACTGCTGATCTCTCTTTATTCAGTAAAGAATACGTTAAAATAAACCCTATTACTTGGTGTACAGCTTGTTTCCTGTCAATCAGCAAGTTACTGGATCTTATCAATACAAATATTTATTCCAGCCTGGGAAATAAATTGGACAAATAAAGTTCAAGGTGTGCTAATGAAGCCAAAATAACTGCTGGAGTATCTCATATATCAGGGCCTGCTTGCTCAACCCAGTGACAGAAGGGCATCCAGTGGATCAGCGTCTTTACTCACTTCCCAGCTAAAGGAACTTTCTGACTGCAGATAGTGCTAAATACTGTAAACCTGTAGTAGATTAACAATTACTTAACAACATTATTCTACAAAGGAAATTATTTATATTAAATATGAGAAGGAACTCTGGTGATCAACCACAATCTCTGAGAAGAAGTTGCAGCAATCAAGCGTGCAGTGAGTTCTAAGTGTCCCAGGAAGAAGCCTTATTTAGAAGAAAGAGAGTGGATCCTTACTTTGTAGGAACAGATTAAGGACAATTTTCAATTAAATATTATGGGTTTCATCATGGAAAGATTCTGATTTAACATCATTGTATTTTTGTATTCTGATTTAATATCATTGTAAATATGTAATAATTTGTATAGATAATAAGTATGTGTTGATTGGGCATGAATGAGTTTAGGTAGTTTGAGTGAATTGGGTTGTGATTAACATAGATTTGTAGTTGTTGTAACATATTAAATGTAGTAGCTGAGCCATTTCTGTTGCTTATTTTTATTGTATTGTATATTTGATATTTATATATTTTTTACTTTGACCTCTGTAATTTGATGTTTTTAAATTCTTAATTAAAAAATAATATAGTACATTTAGATTCCTTCATATTTGTATGATTTCTACATTGGGATCTTGGGCTTATAACGTCATGTTGTTTTTTTACAGTAAATATTTACATAAAAGCATCCCCCAAATTATTCTAAAATGTTTTGATCCAGCACTTTCTTTCTTTGTACTTCCAGTTCAGCTGGGACCAGGGCTGGGATCTGATGCCATGAGCCTTCATATGCAACTACCTGCAGAGCTTTCCCCTAATTTATATTCTCTCCCACCCTCAACATACCTAGTCTAGTCATTGCACTGCCGTTTGTGGGCCGGGGTCATGTATCACAAATGGCAATTACTACCTTTAATGGAAGGCATGGGGGTAACCTGCACAGAGCGGCAAGTATTACTCTTAATGGAAGGCGTAACAGAAAACATGGAGGTAATCTGCATGGAGTGACAGTTACTACCATGAGCAACTTGCAGGACAGAATGGATGGACTACTTGACTTTACAATGTCAACTCAAACTCAAACCAAGCATAAGAGGACAAAAATGCTTGCCCATGCTGCCTCATTTAGATATGCTCCAAATTATTTATACAGCCTTACTCTATAAAAATCAGTGAGAAAAGAAAAAGAAATGAAAATAACAGATCCTTCATTTTCCGTATCAAGCATTGTATAGTTAAATGAAATTATCAGTGCTATACAGGAGATAGGTAAATAAATAATTTAAATAATATAAATAAATGTTGAAGTATGAAAATGGCACAAAAGTGTCCCTTATACACTGCACATAGTTCTCACTCCCTTAGAACATAAACCTTCTGGTCCAGGTGATTTGCTACTCTTTAGTTTGACAATTTGTCCTAGTACATCTTTCAGGTTCATTGAGATTTGTTTCAGTTTTGCAGAATCATTGCCTTTGAATATCATTTCTGGCATGAGTATATCTCTTACATCTACCTCAGTAAAGACCAACGGAAAGAATTCATTTAGTCTCTCTGTTACAGCTTTATCATCCATAAGTGCCCCTTTTAACCTGTTACAAGTCGTGGATCCCTGGGCCGAGGGGGAGTTGGTACCACCTGTGGAGAGGAGCCCCACGGGTCCCCACCGTTGGCAGGAGAGGCTGGGAGAGGCTTGAGACCCTGCTGGGGCTTCACCACTACCAGCCTTCATTCCCCTCAGGTTGAGCCCTTGGGTGCCAGGGCTGGTTGGACTTACGTGGGGTCTCAGGAGTCAAGCAGGGGAACACCCTACACAAGGGACCAGGTGCCAGCATAGGTCTTGGCTAGTGGCGGAGTTCACATAGTCCCGGTGGAGGCCGAGGTCTTGGCAGGCGTCAAATCTCGTAAGTCAGGTACAGGCAAGGTCTTGGTAGGCAGCATATCTCGTAGGTCAGGTACAGGCAGAGTCCTCGGCTCACAAGCAGGCCACGGGCAGAAGCAGGAGTCAAGTAGCCAAGGCAAGGCTTGGGAGGCAGGCCTTGCCTTAAATAATCCAGGGTCACTAGGGAGGGACCATGGCACTTCTCGAGGTGAGCCCTTTAAATAGGTTCACGTGACATGCGTGTGCGCACGTAGGATGCCTGGGAGGAGCAGGAAGGCCTGAGCAGGGGCCGGCTGCATCCTGGCCGAGAAGGAGTGTCGGCGTAGGAGGACCGGTGGGGAGACAGCATGGTGGAACGTGTCTGTGGTGGCTTCCCGCTGCCATGAGGCTCCCAGCACCAGTGAAAGAGGGATGGCCGCGCCGGTAGGTGGAGGGAGCAGTTCACGGGCCTCCGCGGCCGGTTCCCGCAACATATCCCATGTTCATCTAATGGTCTAACTGACTCCCTCACGGGCTTTTTACATTGAATATACCTGAAAAAGTTTTTATTATGAGTTTTTGCTTCCACTGCAAACTTCCTTTCAAACTGTCTCTTTGCCTTACAACTAACTTGCCAGGGCTTATGCTGTTTCCTGTTCTCTTCATTGGATCCCTTTTCCATTTCTTGAAAGATGTTCTTTTAGCCCCTCCCACCTCACCTTTTAACCATTTTGGTAGTCATTTAACTTTCCTTCCACCTTTTCTAATGTGTGGAATAGATCTGGTGTGGGCTTTCAAGATGGTATTTTTAAACTACATCCATGCCTGATATAAACCTTTGCAGCTGCTCCTTTCAGGTTTTTCTTATGTTCCTCATTTTCTCATAGTCATCTTTTTGAAAGATAAATGCTGTCACAGTAGATTTCTTTGGTGTCCTCCCTCCATTTATTAAGTCAAATTTGATCATGGTGTGATCACTATTGTCAAGTGGCTCCAACACTGTTACCTCTCACATCAAATCCTGTGTTCCACTAAGGACTAAGTCTAAAATACTTTCCCTATTGTTGGTTCTTGTACCAGCTGCTCTATGAAGCAGTCATTTATTTCACTTAGAAACTTTAGATCTCTGTCATGTCCTGATGTAACAGTCAACCAGTCAAAAATGGGGTAACTGAAATCACCCATTATTACTGTGCTGTTGATTTTGTTAGATTCCCTAATTTCTTTTAGCATTTCATTATCTGTCTGTTCATTCTGGCCAGATGGATGGTAATACACATCCACTGCTATTTTATTCCCCTTTTCACCTGGAATTTCTATCCATAAAGATTCAACATTGCATTTTGATTCTTGCAGACCATTTATCCTGTTTGACTCAATGCCCTCTTTAATATATAGTGCCACCTCTCCACCTATTTGATTTATCCTATCATTTTGATTTAATTTGTACCCTCTTATTAGAGTGTCCCATTGGTTATCCTCCTTCCACCAGGTCTCTGAGATACAAATTATAGCTACCTCTTCATTCAGAGCTATACACTCTAAATCTTCCATCTTATTTTTTAGACTTCTAGCATTTGTATACAGACATTTCAAAGTACGTTTTTGTTTGTATTAACAACCTGCTTATTGGTTGAAGGGGTAATTTGAAATCTTTCTGCTCTATCTGCTCTTTATTTAATGGCACCTGGTCCACTTTAGCATTTATTGCAACCTCTCTTCTGGGATGCCCTAATTTACATGTTCTCTTACTATCCTTAAAAGATACATCATTCTGAGCCATGCACTTCTGAGCTACTATTGGCTTTCTCCCATCATTCTAAAATCCTCTCTATGGTCAGCCACTTTCACACCAGGCAGGCAAGTTACCAAGCGATCCTCAAGTCTACCAGCCACCCTGATATCTACCTTTTTAAAAATCAAATAACCAGCTACAACAGCTTTCCTAACCCTTCCCTCCTGGGCATGTTCCACTGGAGACATATCCTCGGTGCGATAGAATATTACATCATCTTGAGAGTAGGTCCTAGCTACAGGATTGCTTCCCACCTCACTAAGGCTGTGATCTCCTTCCAGGTGACTTTTCTCTTCCAAGCCAGCACAAGGGCTGCCAGATTGGAGGTGGGACTTCTCTACCATGCCCTTGAAGGCCTCTATATAACTTTCTATCTCAGCTCCTCCAGGTCTGCCACTCTAGCCTACAGATATACTCATTCTCTGAGAGCTAGGAGCTCTTTGCATCTAGCGCACATATAAAACATCTCGCCAGCTAGGAGACAATCATACATGTGGCACTCAGTGCAAAAAACTGGAAAGCCTCCCTCTTGCTGCTGGTCTGCTATCTGCATATTAATATTGTTGATTTGTTATCGAGTTTTTCTAAAGGAGTAGAGATGTAAAACTAATCTAATGTACTTTAAGTCTATTGATTTATTTTATATTTGTCTGTCAATGACCCTCAAAACAATACAATTAATCTACTTATATCTACTTATGTACTCACCTTATTGACTTTAGTTTTGAATTAAATTCCTTATGAATAAAACCTGTAGTAAATTTACAGTAAGAACATAAGAACATAAGAAATTGCCATTCTGGGTCAGACCAAGGATCCATCAAGCCCAGCATCCTGTTTCCTACAGAGGCCAAACCAGGCCACAAGAACCTGGCAATTACCCAAACACTAAGAAGATCCCATGCTACTGATGCAATTAATAGCAGTGGCTATTGTGGGGTACGCTCGCCTAATGGTGCACGCTTCCTGTTTTCTTCAGCTGTAAAGGATGTGAGGTCTCTGGAAGCTGGGGCTATGGACATCAAAGCTTGGATCGTTCTCGCTGACCTCTGGAATCCTCTCCCAGGGGTTGCTTCCTAATGAGAATGTTTATTCTTTTCACAACCAACACACATCTCCATTCCACAGTTTTGAGTCTTCACTCTACCACTCCTTTTATAACATGCACTTTTATCTATACACTGCACACAACAGAACAAATCAAAGGAGAGAGATTAAGAGATTCAGAAGAGATTTGTCAAGTGAATAGGACATGACAGCCACCTTCAAGTGCACATATCCTTCAGCAAGTGGCCCATCTGATGGAAGCATAATTACACCTTTTCTTCATCATGTACATGCCATATTGTTTTTAGTAGGGGTGTGCATCCGTTTTCCACGTATTTGTGATCCGCAACGTATTTTGTCCTATCTATTAAATACGTGGGGAGGCGAAACGCATCGCGACTCCCCACGTATTTAACAGATTTCTGTTTTATTCAGCCACCTAAATAAAAATTTAAACAAACCCTCCTGAACCCCCCCCCCCCAAGACTTACCAAAACTCCCTGGTGGTCCAGCGGGGGGTCCGGGAACTATCCCCTACACTCACACCCTCGGTGCTGGTTTCATCATGGCGCCGATAGCCTTTGTCACAGGGGCTACTGGTGCCATTGGTCAGCCCCTGTCACATGGCCATTGGCACCATCTTCTGCTCCTACCATGTGACAGGGGCTGACCAATGGCACCGGTAGCCCCTGTGACATAGTATGGGCAAAGGCTATCTGCGCCATTTTGAGTCCTGGCATCGGCCGGCCGGCGTGCAGGAGGTTGCTCCGGGAACTCCATTGGACCCACAGGGACTTTTGACCAGCTTGGGGGGGCCTCCTGACCCCCACAAGACTTGCCAAAAGTCCAGCGGGGGTCCGGGAGTGACCTCCTGCATGCCGGCCTTCCGATGCCAATACTCAAAATGGCGCCGATTGCCTTTGCCCTCACTATGTCACAGGTACTGACGGTCGGCCCCTGTGACATAGTGAGGGCAAAGGCGATCAGCGCCATTTTGAGTCCTTGAATCGGATGGCCGGCGTGCAGGAGGTTGCTCCCGGACCCCTGCTGGAATTTTGGCAAGTCTTGTGGGGGTCAGGAGGCCCTCCCAAGCTGGCCAAAAGTCCCTGGGGGTCCAACGGGAGTCCCGAAGCGACCTCCTGCACGCCGGCCGTCCGATGCCAGAACTCAAAATGGCGCCGATAGCCTTTGCCCATACTATGTCACAGGGGCTACCGGTGCCATTGGTCAGCCCCTGTCACATGGTAGGAGCACAAGATGGTGCCGGTGACCATGTGACAGCGGCTGACCAATGGCACCGGTAGCCCCTGTGACACAGGCTATCGGCGCCATGATGAAACCGGCAAACGAGGGTGTGAGAGTGCAGGAGATGGCTTCTGGACTCCCCACTGGACCACCAGGGAGTTTTGGTAAGTCTTGGGGGGTCAGGAGGGTGGGGGGTTGTAGTTAATTTTAATTTTAGCTGGGACACGAATATATCTCGCCGTATTAACGCATCGGGGCGCCATATGGCCGAATGCAACGCATTTGCTCCCCGACGAATCCGATTCACGAATGCAATGCATGACGTCCATCTGCACATCCCTAGTTTTTAGTAGAGTAAGGTGGTGTTCTCCAATCCTAGCTAGTTTTGTTTTCAGGATTGCCACAATAAATATGCAAGAAATAGATTTGTATATACTGGGTAGAGATGTGAATCAGAACCGGAATCGGTTCTGATTCCGTTTCCGATTCACATCGTGGTTTTTTTTCATCCGGCCCAATCGAAGTTTTATCGGCTGTGCCCGAGCCGATAAACAAAAAACCCACCCCGACCCTTTAAAACAAATCCTTTAGCTTCCCCCACCCTCCCGACCCCCCAAAAACTTTTTACAGGTACCTGTTGGTCCAGTGGAGGTCCTGGGAGCGATCTCCCGCTCTCGGGCCGTCGGCTGCCACTAATCAAAATGGCGCCGATGGCCTTTGCCCTTACCATGTGACAGGGTATCCGTGCCATTGGCCGGCCCCTGTCACATGGTTGGAGCACTGGATGGCCCGCACCATTTTTAAAGATGGTGCGGGCCATCCAGTGCTCCCACCATGTGACAGGGCCGGCCAATGGCACGGATACCCTGTCACATGGTAAGGGCAAAGGCCATCGGCACCATTTTGATTAGTGGCAGCCTACGGCACGGGAGCGGGAGATCGCTCCCGGGACCCCCACTGGACCACCAGGTACCTGTAAAAAAATTTTGGGGGGGGTCGGAAGGGTGGGGGAAGCTAAGGGATTAGTTTTAAAGGGTCGGGGTGGGTTTAGGGGTAATTTTTGTGTGCTGTTTTTCCCGCCCTCCCCCAAAATGATAAGAGAATGCCCACGAACAATTTCATGGGGTTTTCCTATCGTTTTGGGGGAGCCCCCGATTTCTGACGATTTTGAAAATATCGTACAATATTTTCAATCGTCCGAAGCCTGATTCACATCCCTAATACTGGGTCTCCAATGTATTCCAATTTATCTCATATATATTCATTGTGGAAATCCTGTAAATCTAACTGATTTGGTGTGCTTCCAGGGGAGGGTTAGGAAACATTGTATTTCAGTATAACAGCTAATCGTGATGCGCATAAATTAAATGATACATCTCAATACAGAAGACAGAGTAATTCCTTATCTTTTCATAGGAGCTAGCAGGAAACCTTTATTTCCAGTGACAACAAACAAAATAAAAATCATCAGCACAAATAGTCATGAAACAAGAGGGCCATTCTGTCATCAACATGCATTTACATCTTAAAACATTTCTAGTTTTCATAGGACGAGTGGGCAGGAACCCAAATCATACCACTTGCTTTTATTTGACCAGTTCTTTATTGACATTATTTTTTCCCATCATCTCTATTAGAGCTGTAAAATAGCAAAGCCCCTTTAAATGTTTCTATAGCACTAAATTTGTGGTACTGAGTGGGACTGTCATATTGATCTCCTCAAGTAATCTTCTTTATTGCCTGGCTGATCTTAAAGAAGGTAGCTGTGGGATCAGTAAGTTTCCTCCTGAGGTCAAGACTGCCCTCCGAACACACACACTATGAACTCAAGTTGCAGAGTAACTACAAGGCCCAAAAGAGGTACTCTGACATGTTCTTCTTCCCACTCAAAAGTATTATTTGTTTAGTTATATTTTATCCAGTAGTATATGACATGTTGGGGAGTGGAGCAAGGAAGGCTATAATTTACAATGCAGAAGTCTACATGGGCTTAATATTCATAGTCCATGATTGCAGGTAATTTTTATGATCCATGTTGTCAAGATTTAGATCCACCTGTTTATTCCCCTTGCTTTTTAAATTTGAGACAGAATGACAAATGCATTGATCTTTATGAGGGATCAAGACCATGGCCTTTTGCCCCCTAGTTATGTGATTCCACACGGATGTTAAATTTAAAACAAGTGTGCGTGCGCCCATACAAGCACGTATTGGCACGCGAGCAAAAGTAGGCTGGAATTTTAAATCGTGTGCCAGCTTGCATGCATATGTTGTAAAATAGACCAACCTCATGTAAGTATGCTCCTAATTTTAAGAGGTTACTCGAGAAAAGCTAGTGCACATGTCTTCCATAGGACCTTGTTGGCTTTTATGTACATATTTGAGCGGATTTTAAAACATGATCACGTGAGGCACATTCCCAGTTTTTCAATTAGTCCACCAGATTTTCCAGTTAATAACAAGGTCTTTCAGACCTCTCTGGTTCTTCATCCTTAATGTTCCCCAGTTGACTCATACCCCTTAACTTGTCCTATATCCCTAAAGATCTACAGACTTGGTCCTCCTCTGGAACAGCAGTAAAGTTACTCAGATATCTAGCCTACACTGGTTTTTGGTTTGAAAATATGTGCGTAAGTGTTGGCCTTGCCTTGAAATGCCCATGCCCAGCCTGTTTTCCGCCACCTTATTTTTCATGCATGCACGGGTACATCCGTGTGTTATTTATGGCTTTTAAAAATCCGTGTTGTTTGCATGCGGCCCACACATGCACTTATGTGGGTGTTTTTGCGCAAGCATCACTTTTAAAATCAACCTCTTTATGTGGATTGTGGTGTTAAAGAGGAACATTTAATTGGTTAAGTAGGATTTAATAAAAGCTTTTAGTACTTGTCTGTATTTTTCTTCCTTGCAGTCCACAATGTCATGCTATCCTTGACATGGGTAGCATGACAAGGGGGTAACCTGCACGGAGCAGCAGTTACTACCCTTAACAAAACATATGAAAGTAACCTGCATGAAACGGCTGTTACTAACATAAGACTGGATGGACCATTTGTTCTTTTTCTTCTGATGTCATATGCTACCTTAACATAGCACCATGTTTGAAAAGGCGGATTCTGGTAGCACGCTAGCAGCACTATTAAGAAGAGGAGAACTTTTGCAATACGCTAAGGGGCGGATTTTCAGAGCCCTGCTCGCGTAAATCCGCCCAAAACCGGGCGGATTTACGCGAGCAGGGCCCTGCGCGCCGGGAAGCCTATTTTACATAGGCCTACCGGCGCGCGCAGAGCCCCGGGACTCGCGTAAGTCCTGTGGTTTTCGGAGGGGGCGTGTCGGGGGCGGGCCCGAACCGCGCGGCGTTTTCGGGGCGTGTCGGGAGCGTTCCGGGGGCGTGGCTACGGCCCGGGGTGGCCCGGGGGCGTGGCCGCGCCCTCCGGACCCGCCCCCAGGTCACGTCCCGGCGCGCAGGAGGCCTGCTGACGCGCGGGGATTTACGCCTCCCTCTGGGAGGCGTAAATCCCCCGACAAAGGTAAGGGGGGGGGGGGTTTTGACAGGGCTGGGCGGGTGGGTTAGGTAGGGGAAGGGAGGGGAAGGTGAGGGGAGGGCAAAGGAAAGTTCCCTCCGAGGCCGCTCCGATTTCGGAGCGGCCTTGGAGGGAACGGGGGTAGGCTGCGCGGCTCGGCGCGCGCCGGCTATACGAAATCGATAGCCTTGCGCGCGCCGATCCAGGATTTTAGCGGATATGCGCGGCTCCGCGCGTATCTACTAAAATCCAGCGTACTTTTGTTTGCGCCTGGAGCGCAAACAAAAGTAGGCTATTCGCGCTCGTTTTAAAATCCGCCCCTAACTGAAGAAGCGAACACCACTAAATATTATTTTAGTGCATTTAGCACAGTAACACATTTGAACCAAGACCTGATGAAGAGTTTGGACACTATTTTGTTTAGTGGAATGCTATAGAAAATCTGGACAGTGTTTCATTCAACTAGAGGAAACAATTGACTATTCCCTGAGGTAGGAAGTGTGGGACTTCCGAAACGTGGACCCTGTTGGTTTTGGTCTCTTTCCTTTTGGTGAGTTGATGGTGATATCTAGAAGAGTGCTAGCTACAGCCATTGAAGATAAGTTTCTTTTTCACTTATATTTCACTAACATTTCACTAAGGAAACATAAAAAAAGGTGGGAAGGAGGTATAGACCAATGATTACATTGATATTCAGACAATGAAAAGAGGCTGCAGTAAATATTGCATCATTAAGCCTGTTGAATATGATGGTCATGCCTTTTACTTACATATATTTCTTTTAGATAACTTTACATATATTGCTTTTTGATTGGAGATACAGATATATATTTTTTTAGGGAAGGTTTTGATTGTTTTGGTACATAAGAACACAACATAAGATATACCATACTGGGTCAGACAAAGGGTCTATTAAGCTCAATAACCTGTCTCCAGCAGTGGCCAATCCAAATCAAAATTACCTGATAAGTACCCAAACATTAAACAGATCCCATGCTACCAATGCCGGCAACAAACAGTGGCTATTCCCTATTGATTAATAGCAGTTTATGGATTTCTCCAGGAATTCATCCAAAACTTTTATAAACTCAGCTACACTAGCTGCCTTAACCACATCCTCTGGCAATGAATTCCAGAGCTTAATTGTGCATTGAGTGAAAAAGAATTTTCTCCAATTCATTTTAAATGTGCTACTTGCTAACTTCAGGAAGTGCCTCCTAGTCCTTCTATTATTCGAACGTGTAAATAACCATTTCACTTTTACCCATTCAAGTTCTTTCATGATTTTGTAGATCTCTATCATATTGCCCCTTAGTCATCTCTTCTCTAAGCTAAACAGCTCTAACCTCTTTAGCCTTTCCTCACAGAGGAGATGTTCCAAGCCCTTTATCATTTTGGTTGCCCTTTTTAACACTTTCTCCAGTGTAACTATATCTTTTTTGAGATGTGGCAACCAGAATTGCACACAGTATTCAGGGTGCGATCTAACCATTGAGTGATACAGAGGCATTATGACATCATCTGTTTTATTTGTCATTCCCTTCCTAATAATTCCTAACATCGTTTGCTTTTCTGACAGCCGCAGCACACTGAGCTACGATTTCAATGTAATATCAACTATGATGCCCAGATTTTTTTCCTTGGTGGTAACTCCTAAAATGGAACCTAACATTGTATAGGTACAGCATGAGTTATTTTTCCCTATGTGCATCATATTGGACTTGTCCACATTATATGTCATCTGCCATATGGACCCCAATCTTCCAGTCTTACAAGGTCCTCCTGCAATTTATCACAATCTGCTTGTGATTTAACTACTCTTAATAATTTTGTGTCATCTTCAAATTTGATCGCCTCACTCATTGTACCTCTTTCCAGGTTATAAATAAATATATTAAAAATCACCATTCCAAATACAGATCCCTGGAACACTCTACTGTTTACTTTTTTCTACTGAGAAAATAGATCATTTAATCCTACTTTCTGTTTCCTGTCTTTTAACCAGTTTGCAATCCACAAAAGGACATTGTCTTCTATCCCATGACTTTTTAGTTTTCTAAATTTCTAAATATCTGCTTTCATAACAGGTGCTATCTGCCAATACCCAAATATGTTTCATTATTTACCCTCATCTGCAAAAGTTAATTTGAGTGAATTGAGTCCCTAGTGTTTTGCTGAATTAAAGGGAACCTTTGTCTTTTGTTGTTTTACAGTTGATTTTATTAACCTTTACTTCCTTTTACACTTTTGGGTTGTATTTATTTATTTATTTATTTATTTATTTATTTAGTGATTTTTTTATATACCGCGGCACGTAAGAAACATCACGTCGGTGATGTTTTTTGTAAATTCATTCTTCCATTTTGGCCTGTGTCTTGCACTTGCAGTCAATGTTGGAAACATTAAGAGGAGGTCTTGGCTTATAGAAGAGCAGTGTGTGGATTTATTTCAAAGGTAACTATGTCAGATTTTTTTCTGTCCTACCAAATTGCTTCTTGGGTTTTATAGCTCTGCTTTTCTTATTAAGAGCAATATAAAAAGGAGCTGCCCTTTCACTTGCATACCTCCTACAGATGAGTAGATCAGAGAGAAAATGGCAGAAATAAAGATGAAAAGGCACCCCTGTATTTGCACACTAGTCCTTTATAGTCCTTTAGGGTAGAAAAATCTATAGAATGGATTTTGATGGGAGTGGTGGGGAAGGTTTAACAATATGACAGTTTTCAGATAAAGAAGCTGAATCTTTAGCGTGCATGCTAAATAACAGACTAGTCACTAACTGGCCCTTTATTATGGATGGTGGTGATGGTGGTGAGATGGCAGGAAGGATCAGAATGAGATATTGGCTCGCTCCCAGAGGGGCTTGTTTTGTGTCAACAGAAGGGGAGGGATCCCACTTGCACTTTGTATCTCTTATTACTAAGAATTTCAGTAAGCATAGTTTTAGCTTGCTAAAAGGTCCATGATCACTTTAGAATGATTCTTTTAGTGTGTCACGGCTCTGCGCCTGCAAGGCCGATTAAAGCGCGGCCACCTCCAGGCACTCTCCCTCTTCCTCCGGACCTTCGGCAGCAGGTAGGTCCGCGCGATCAGCGCTTTAACCCACCGGGGTAGGCCTACCTTCCCTGCCGCCGCTTACCGCCACCGGACCTCCACCAGTACTGCAGACCCGGAGCCACGACGACGCCGTCTCCCTCTCCAGGACCAGCCGCCCCCCAGCCAATCGGAGGCTGGGCGTGCTAGTGAGGTCACAGCCCTACGCCTGCAAGGCTGATTAAAGCGCGGCCACCTCCAGGCACTGTCCCTCTTCCTCCGGACCTTCAGCAGCAGGTAGGCCCACGTGATCGGCGCTTTAACCCACCGGGGAAGGCCTACCTTCCCTGCCGCTGCCTACCGCCACCGGAGCTCCACCACCGCCACGGACCCGGAGCCACGACGCTGCCGCCTCCCTCTCCAGGACCGACCGCCCCCCAGCCAAACGAAGGCTGGGCGCGCTGGTGAGGTCACGGCCCTGCGCCTGCAAGGCCAATTAAAGCGTGGTCACCTCAAGGCGCCGCGTGCCAAAGGTGGGTGACAAAGGGGCCAGCCCCTTTGTACGCCCCTTCATGCAGCCCCTTGTGCCACCGCTCTTCCCTACCTCATCTACCTACGTTTGCCAACCAGGCCATAACCACCTACCCCTCTTATTAGCAACCTAGCCCCTCCCTCTTACTCCCCTCTCAATTCACATCTCAGCTAAACAAAGATGCTCTCATTCCCCATCCCCATCATCAGAAACCTCTACAGCAACCACAGAAAGCCAAACTTTCCTTCACCCCACCAGTACAAGAGGCTGACCCCCATAATGACCTCCCCCCTCTCTCAATTCCTTGGACTTTCACTCTTCTCTATTACTCTATTCAACACCCAATCCCTCACAAAAAAAACCCATATTCTCAATGACTTTCTTTTGGACTCAAAACCAGACAATTACGGGGGACCTGGTTGAAACCCACTGATATAGCTTTAACCAGCCAGCTACCCCTTCAGCTCTATGATCTTTTCTCAATTCCATGACTTAAAAAAAGAGGTGGTGGCCTTCTTTTAGCAGCAAAAAAAGAGCTTAGAGTAACCTCTCAGAATATAAAGTCAACCATGAGACTCGAAATTGCTTTCTTCAAATCAAAACGTCTACAAATCTGTCTACTCTACGCACCTCCAGGACTCCTTGATTCAGATCCTTCTCTACCCATAGAACTCATCACCAAACAAATCAACACCGAGACCCCAGCCATCCTCATGGGAGACTTCAACCTTCATGTCAACTCGATTCCTCATTCCGCCAAATGTGAAACTCTGCTCACCTCCCTCAAAGTCATGGGTTTCAATAAAATTATCAATAGCCCTACACACAAAGCTGGGCATACCCTGGATCTCATGTTCATAAATTCTGGCATCACCACTACCTCCCCACCACTTTGCACCCCAGTCCCATGGTCCGATCATCAGATGATCACCACCGACCTCTCGATTTCAGAGAACCCAGCCCTTCCTCTCCCCAAAACTACAATCCACTATAGGAAATCCAACTCCATGGACGACCTCAGCTCTCACCTATCCACGGGTCTAGCCAACTTGGATCGGTCAGACGCAGACTCAGCACTTGCCTCCTGGTTTAACATCACCAGCTCTATAGCAGTTTAAATATGCCCACAGACATCGAAAGAGTTGAATCCCGCCTTCAAGAACAAAAAACCATGGTTCACACCTGAACTGAAAAAACTCAAAGAAGAGCTAAGACACAAAGAACACTTATGGCGCAAAGACCCCACCACAGCCTCATTGTCTGCCTACAAAACCTACATGCACAGATACAGGAACACCATCCTCTGCACAAAGAGAGATTTCTACACCCAAAAAATCCACAACTACTTCTTTGATGCGAATGCCCTATTCTCCTATGTCTCAGCTCTGACAAAACCGTCCCCCCCCTGCTATCCCCAACGAAAAAGCCCAAATCAAATCCACTCAACTTGCCATATTCTTCGAGAATAAAATTTCCAATCTCATAACCCCGCTCATCATCGCAAATATTCAGCCCCCTCCCCCTTACGCTACCACTGACAGCCAGAAAGCAAACTTTGATGCATTCGAACCCACCTCTTCCCTCGAAATCGAAACCATCCTCAAGAACATGAAAACCTCTTATCATCCAATAGACCTTATCCCCACCAAGCTATTGCTCACAATCCCTAAGACAATCTCCAAGCCACTAGCAGATATCATTAACTGCTCTCTTTCACAAGGACTAGTACCAGACTCTTTGAAACTTGCCACCCTCAAACCATTACTAAAGAAACCCAACCTCAATCCAGCAGACCCCGCTAACTTTCACCCCATCATCAACCTTCCATTCATTGCCAAACTCATGGATAAAATTGTTAACAACCAACTCTCAGAATACTGTACTTAGACGAACACAAGATACTCGCCCCAGCTCAGTTTGGATTCCATAAATCGCTCAACACAGAATCCCTCCTAATTTCGCTCACGGACAACATCCTCATGGGCCTTGATAAGAAACAACCATATCTTCTAGCACTGCTTGATATCTCAGCAGCATTCGACACTGTCAATCACGCTATTCTAATCAACCGGCTGTCTGACATTGGCATCTCTGGAACAGCTCTCAGTTGGTTCAAATCGTTCCTAAGGAACAGGAACTCCAAGGTAAAAATTAACAATAAAGAATCTCACCTGTTCAGATCAACATGCTGTGTCCCACAAGGATCATCTTTTTCCCGACGCTATTCAACATTTATCTCCTCCCCCTCTGCCACCTTATCATAAATCTAAAGGTAACCCATATCATCTACGCTGACGATGTGCAGATCCTCATTCCAATCACGGAATCGATCTCTAAAACCCTCACTTTCTGGAACAACTGCCTCCAATCCATCAACCTCCTTCTTGCCAGTCTCAGCTTAATTCTCAACACATCCAAAACCGAGCTCCTTCTCATCACACAGGATTACAACGACCTAGCAATCCACCACCTCCCCATGACTTTGACCCCCATTACCCACATGAGAGACATTGGCGTAATTCTGGACAACCGACTGAACCTAAAAAAATTTTTCAACAACACCACAAAAGAATGTTTCCAAAAACTACAAATCCTAAAAATGTTGAGACCCCTATTACACCTACATGACTTCCGGATGGTGCTCCAAGCCATCATATTCTCCAAAATGGATTACTGCAACTCTCTCCTCCTCGGCCTCCCCATAATCACCACTAGAACTTTACAGATGCTTCAGAACACCGCTGCAAGGATCCTGACCAACACAAGCAGAGGAGAGCACATCACGCCCACTCTTGTCGCTACACTGGCTCCCCATTAGATTCAGAATCCTCCACAAAGTCCTCACCATGATACACAAGGCCATCCACAACCAGTCCTCTCTTCAGCTCAAGATCCTCCTACGCCATCACACCGCCTCTAGACCTATCAGAACAGCCTACAAAGGCACTCTGCATGCTCCACCTGCCAAGTCCTCATTAAGGAAACGTGCCCTCTCCACAACTGGTCCCTCCCAGTGGAACGCCATTCCGTCAGACATCCGCCAGGAACCTTGCCCACGGACCTTCAGGAAAAAGCTAAAGACATGGTTATTCAAACAAGCGTTCCTCTAAAGAACAGTCACTCTCTTGTGGACCCTATTTCTTCATCCATTCTCAGCATGTTCTTGATCTTATGTATCATGTCCATTGTCTCCAAGTCTCATGTTCTAATTTGATCCTCTGCATTGTTCTACCCCCCTACAACACTCCCATTTTAAACCCTCCCGTCACCAGACCTCAAGGTGCCTCTGGTCAGTATATTTTATTGACCGGGTAACCGAACTGACGTACATACCTTGTTTCTTTGCTATTAGCCGTCATTACTTCTCACATTTATGCATTTAACGTTGGAGGCTAACCTCGTGCTCTAGCGTTGCTAACCATTATTCATACAATTATGCTTTTACTGATTGTTGCTAACCTCATACTCTAGTGTTCCTACAGTTCCTTTGTTGAGGTTGATATTATCCTTGTTCGATGTTACCCTTGTTGATGTTATCCTTGTTCGATGTAATAATAATAATCTGTTGGTTCAATGTAAACCAATGTGATATATCTATTCATGAATGTTGATACAGAAAAGTGCTAAATAAATAAATAAATAATGATTAGGCAGTGAAGGGCAACTTTAGTATGTATACAAAAAAAATATTTGCGGGCCTTTTTAGTATCTCAGCCCCAAAGTCTGTAATTCATAATAACAATAATTACCATAGAATAATGAAAGCGGTGTTCCCAATAACAGACATGTCCACTTAAAAGAAATGAGAATCAAACAATTCTGGTAATTCTCTTGCATGCAAGAGGAAAGCATAAATGATATTTATAAAAATCAGTTTATTCATTTATCATGTCCAAAAAATAATCCCTTGTAACAGCAGAATCAGCAATGTCTCTCTTTTACACTTAGCTGCTAATTAATTAACTGAAGTTAAAATTGCTTAATGTTTATATTATACAGTTATTATACAGTAGCTGAATAGTCAAAGTCTGAATGGAGACCATGGATTGAATAGAAGGGTCCAGCTACTGGGGCTGTTGAAATGTACAGTGACCTCTTAATGAGATCTTAATGAGCAAAAGTTTAACATCTGTACCTCAGAAATAAAAACTTAGCATCAATATGCCTATTAACAAAATGAGAAAAAACTAATTAAAGCAAATTAGCCTAATGTGCATATGCTGGATAAGACAGATTACTTCTAAAAAACCTAGAAGATAATGGTACCCATATGGGATATGTTTTTGGCATATTTCATATAAATTGGACAGTTTTAGAGGATAAATATGGTAGAAAAGTCCTTACAGGCAATTATGACTTTACAATGCTGGTGGCTGACATCATAAAAATATAATTTTAATTGCTATTAATTGCATTAAGTCTACTCTTATTGAATACTTAATGCCATCTCTGACAGTAGTACTGATTTATGTACTTTAATGAAGCTGCATTGTAGAAGTTTGGAATTATAGGGGTACTTATATAATGCTTTAAACAGCACATTTTATGCACTAGAAAGCGGAGTTTATAAAGGCATCTAATTATTGTTTTCAAAATATGCTCCCTTTCTTTGACTTTATAAACCAGTAAGATAATATTCACTTAAGGCCCATTTTTGGAATAAGTCTTTTCTTAAAGACCTAAGGCACTCTCTGCACTCACAGTCTATTGAAGAGGCTTAAAACCAGCAGTCTGCAGACAGCAGAGGACAGATCTCCCATACCAAATTAAAAATTAAACACGTGTTTCTTAAGTTATAGCTGAAAGAAGCTGCAGTTATAGTGGAGCAGTGGCTTGCCATTTATGAGCATTGCTAATTCCTGAAGAGGAAATTCAGAGGTAGTAGAGTGAGTGTGTGTGTGTGTGTGTGTGAGTGTGTGTATGTGTGTGTGTATGTGTGTGTGACTATATTGAGAAAGGACTCTTTCTTCTTTAAAAATAAGGATGAATTTAGGTAAAGTGCCATCCCATCCCCCAACAGCAGCATCATCATTTGTGAAAATACTGCCTTGACAGAGGAGAGTGCAGGACAGGTATCAGGTTAAATACTTACAAGTGAGAGATGAAAAGACATAAAGGTGAACAATAAATTATGCTTGTGACTGACTGTGAAGCAGGCATCTTAGAAGCAGGATGGTTTAATTTAATGGCTTTAATTTATGTTTTCTAGCTGATTATAGGTTAGTGATTGGAGTGCATGCATCACAAACATTAGGACCCTTCACAGGATGAGCTACAGCTTTCCAAAGAGAATCTCTATAGATAGTGTTGGCATCGGCACTATAATCAGGTGCCTATAATGAACAACAAGGAAACAAAAAAGACAGATGAAAATTTGAAAAAAAGATGTTCTAGATGCCTTCTTTACAGTCAGCCATCATCATCATCACCGTCACGTGCCATCTTTCATACCAAGTTTGGAAACTGTGGTGTGCCAGTTCTTCTCGTTACTTGAACGTGTGTCCAGTTCTTGACCATGTTGTAATGTCATTGTCCCAGACTGCTCTCCTCCATCTTTTTTGCTCTCTTTCATTCCCTCCAGAATTAAATTAACTGTATTGCCAACAAAGCCTCTAAGTATATGAACAGGAAATCACATTTTCCTTTTGAATGTGGGTGATCTTTCCACCTTCCCATCATCTCATGCACCTTTTCGTTTGAAATTGCACCCTTCCAGCTAATTTAGAGACACTTTGGGGTAGATTTTATAAATTTGCGCGAGGGCGTACTTTTGTTCGCGCACCAGGCGCGAACAAAAGTACGCTGGATTTTATAAGATATGCGCGTAGCCGCGCTATCTTATAAAATCCGGGGTCGGCGCGCGCAAGGGGGTGCACATTTGTGCAAACTGCGCGCGCCGAGCCCGGCGTGTGTTGCCTGTTCCCTCCAAAGCCACTCCGAAATTGGAGCGGCCTCGGAGGGAACTTTCCTTCGCCCTCCCCCCACCTTCCCCTCCCTTCCCCTACCTAACCCACCCCCCCGGCCCTATCTAAACCCTCCCCCTACTTTTGTTGCCAGAGCACTGGGTTCAGGAGGGAAGTGGCTTGCAGTTCTCAGCCAGAGGACAGTCATAATAATGATTAGAAATGAGAGAAACCTCCAGGTAGTTGTGAATGAAGGTTTATGGCAACTGTACCCTATGTAGTGACTGAGTCATATAGAACTAGAAGCCCAAAGGAACACGAGAAAGCTGCTTGGTCAAAAATAGGTATATCCATATACAGAAAAAGAAACATTTTTAACAAATGGGCATTATTTTGGATAAGGGGCACAAAAATAAAGGTGAAGAAACAAAAACAAAATACAGTAAAACCTTTTTATTGGATAACTTAATGCACTCCTCAGAAGAAACATAAAAAGATTTAACAGAGACATGGGATTTCTCAGTTGCAAGCAGACATAATTCTGCTGCTTCTCAGTCATCTTTTTATCATTCTGCTAACACATCATCCCCTTTTCCCCCTTCCCCCTCACACTACCATTGTAATGCAATCTGTCATTTGCTTGTCTATTCAGGTAACTTCTTTTGCCTTGATCTGCTCATTTTGTTTTGCTCTCTGAAGGAAGTGCTAGCCAAGAAATATTTTAAGTTAATACAATAATAAGGTATCAACTTATATATGTATATTTATTTGTTGATCTTTATATCCATGCAGTCAAGTGGACTAACACAGCAACCATGCTAGCTGATAGCAGATGGAACACTTTTTTTTCTATTGCTAGTTAGACCTACTCTTTCACTGTGATTTGCATGATTACATTGTGAGAAATTCATTAGTCTTATTTAATCAGTGCTATTTTTGAATTAAGCAGCCTGCCTAATTCACTAATGGGTCAGAATATCCATTATTACATTTGTTTCCATGTCCACTGTCTAAAATTACGTTGTCTGTTTCAAAGGGCAAAGGCACTTTATTCCAAATGAATTATCGAAAAGGAGTTGGAGTCAGTATTTTAAAGAACACCCCTATCTTTTGTAAATTTCATCCTGCCGCATTTCCTCTGCAGGGCACGTTTAATGCAGTGAGTGATCACAAATTGAAGGTAAAAACCAGGCCATCTGTTTCCATGCACCCTGTAAAGAGTACTTACAGTTAAAGTGATGGCTTTATGGTCCTTGTGATGAGGAACACATCTTAGCTGCTTGGGGCCAGGGTTCCTTGTACTTTTTTTTTTTTTTTCTCCAAGGCGTGCACAGAGATTTTGTGGCACATTTTTCAGGCCTACATATGCAGTCTTTCATGTAGTGCAAGGAATGATTAATTTGAAATTTAAAAATATATATTTGTTTTAGTGCCACAGCATTAGTTAGGTTTATAATCAACTCTATTAACATTTTAGAATTTGAATCTAATCCTTTGAAAAATAAAATAGCCATTTTCCCAGCTTATGCTATAAAAGCATTTGAATAATTTCTTTTTGTCATGCTGCTTCTCTAAGTGGTTGATTTTCAGTAGGGAGGTTAGCTTTAATTCTGCTGGCTAAGTTTTAACCTGCTGGATTTAGGTGAATCCTATGCCTCCCGAACTGCCCACACTTTTAATGGTGGTAAACCTACATAGGGACCAATCTAGTCACCTACCTCCACAGTCAGGCAGCTAGACTGGGATACAAATTTACCCCCAAGTTATTATTTCTTTCATTTCTTTGCCGGCTCATTTTTTTCTTTTCATTGCACTCATCTATCTTTTTTTCTTTTTATTTATTTATTACTGCACTTATTTCCTCCTACATCTAATAAAATTGAGCAGTGCAGACAAGAAATTACATTCATAAAATAGCAGTACATAAACTCCCATTAACTAACAGCATAACTCAATTTCTAAAAAATTACACTTTTCTAACTGTAATTGAAACATCCTTCAAAAGCAAAACAGTTATCAGTTGTCTAAAAATATTTGAATTCTTTCTAAAAAGCTTAAAATCATCCTGTAATCTCAGGTCCGGATCCATAGCAGTCCACAGCACTAGATCAATTTGTGAAGAAGCCCTATTCCTTGTGTAACCCCCCTCCATTGCAGGGTACACAGTTTCCAGGGCAGCTCCTCAATATCTCAGACCTCTCGTTCTCTCCCACATTGCACATGCCAGGCTCTGAGAATGCCAGGGTTCATTTGGCAGTGGGGAGATTCAACCTCCTGTGTCCCGGTGCCATAGTAGGTAACGCAGTCTTAGTCATGTATTCACATCCCCTACTCTCTCGGTCTCTCTTTTTCACAACTTAGAGGAAAGGCACTCTTGAATAAAGGAGTCTAAGGATGGTTTTCAACTGAAATTTATGGCACTTTAAATTAAAAATAAGAATCCAAGCTAGTATCGCAAAAATCATGAATAGCAAAATAAAAATCATAACAACAAAAGCAGTGGTCTTTTTGTCCATAGCACCCTCCTCTATTCACTCTTCTTTCTCTAACAAAACCAGTCTCCAAAATCCCTTCCCTGTGGAAGGAGGGGGAAAAAAAAATCTCATTAGCAACCAGCATAAGACAAGGGGTAGGATGTACAAATCCCTTTGTTCCAATAATTAGATGTCACCAAATATACTACAAACGTCGTTAGAAAAATCAGCAGCCTTTACCCATTGCTTACTGGTCATGGGATAAAACAGTTGACCTACAATAACTTCAGCAAAGTGATACTTGCCTTACTGCAAAACTGGTCTCAGAAATCTCTATGTCATTATCTTCACTCCCAGAGTCTATATTTTGCTGTCTGCTGAGCACAAGCAAAAGCCCCAGATCACATCCAATTCTCCTAGGGGGTAACTAGTCCTCCTAATAGGGGAGGAGGAATAGCCTAGTGGTTAGAGCAGCGGACTATGAACCAGGAAACTAGGGTTCAAGTCCAGCTGTTGCTCCTTGTGACCTTGGGCAAGTCACTTTACCCTCCATTGCCTCAGGTACAAAAACTTCCCCTCTGGGGATAGAAAAATACCTACAGTACCTCAATGTAAACCAGTGTGATATCTCAATTGAGATTGAATGTTGGTATATAAATAAAATAAAATAAATAATAGAGAACTGGGCAGAAAAATCTCCAAAGTCCATCAACAAATTCCTTCCAAACTCACAGCTCTCAAAACACCTCTGGATCAGTCCACCAGAATGCAGAAAAACCCTTAGCACATGCTTAGGGGGCAATTTATACCTCTATGACCCACCCCAAAAAAGAGAACACCAAAGGCAGGGGGAGAACCCCAAAATGCTAAAGCTGGAAAAAACAGGGATAGTGACAGAGGCAAGGGCCCTGCTACCTTTGATACAATAGCTTTTGTGCTACATATCAGGGCAGATTGTGCTACATATCAGGGCAGATTGTAGGAAACTATCAGCCCGGAGAATTTGGTCAATACCACCCTATGGTCTGGCTGGCTCCCTCATGTGCTTTCTATGCAGCACATACTTCAACAGCACCCAGGAAGCATGTCTAACCAAACCATGAGGAGTACATCATCTGAACTAGAGTAGCGACCAAGAGATGAGAAGGACAGGTGAACACTAGGAAATCTTTATTCTGTACAAACCATTATAAAAAGCCCAACTCAGGCCGAGTTTTGCTCAGTGAGCTGCTTCAGGGGCTAATACAGCAGAATAGAGATGTGAATCGGAACCAGAATCGGTTCGGATTCACATCGTGTTTTTTTTTTTCATCCGGCTCGATCGCGATTTTGTTTATCGGCTGCTCCCGAGCCGATAAACAAAAAACCCACCCGACCCTTTAAAACTAATCCCTAAGCTTCCCCCACCCTCCCAACTCCCCCAAAAACATTTTACAGGCCCCTGGAGGTCCAGTGGGGGTCCCGGGAGCGATCTCCCGCTCTCAGGCCGTTGGCTGCCACTAATAAAAATGGTGCCGATGGCCTTTGCCCTTACCATGTGACAGGGTATCCGTGCCATTGGCCGGTCCCTGTCACATGGAGGGAGCACTGGATGGCTGGCACCATCTTTAAAAATGGTAAGGGCAAAGGGCCATCGGCGCCATTTTGATTAGTGGCAGCCTATAGCAGAATAAAGATTTCCTGGTGTTCACCGGTCCTTCTCATCTCTTGGTCGCTACTGCAGTATTGGATCAGTTTCCGGTTTGGTTAATCTGAACTAGAGCCTGGCAAAATTGAGTCAAAATATCTCCAACATAAATTCTATATTTTTCCTAAATAAGTATATCATATCCAGGACCAGGGACAAGCAAGCTAAGTTGAAGTCCCTCTTCCATCATTCAATTGGTTGGCCCCTTCCCCCCCAAATTTGGTAAAAGTTCTCATATATTATATTCCAACATAGTTTTAAAGTCTCTTGCCATCCAATCAGCTCTTGAATCAGCTGCCAAGCAATGAGGCAAGCACACTGCCAGCCAGCATCAGATACACACACACACACACACACACACTCTCTCTCTCTCTCTCTCTACTAATGTGCTGCTGCTGCTCATATGCTCACTGAGTGCCTCCTGCCCCAGCACTGCCACATCATTATGTAAAGTTCTTACTTGCTGTCATCCCTTCCCTGGTCTGCAGCAGCCCCCCTCCCTTTCCCATTCCCACTCTCTAGCAGACTCATTGGTTCTACAGGCAGCTGCCACTCTTAGGGCACAGCCCAGCCACTTCAGACATAAGCTTCACGATCACTACTTCCTGGCTCCCTCTCCACTTCTCTGCCTCCACCCCGTCCCTCACCACTCTAATGCAATCCCATTGACTGTGTGCTACACTCTGTTCCATTTATTGTTACACAGACTCTGCTCTGCCTATCTGCTGCAGGGGAGTGGGGGCTAGAAGTGATCCATGCTACCGGCTTCCTCTGAAGCTTAAAGAAAGAGAAAAATGAAGAGCTGGCCGAGACTGCACACCTCACTGCTGCAGCAGAGATTGGGGAGAGCTACTGACCCAAAGGAGCATAGCTCCAGATAGGAGTCCTGCCTTCCCACATAGATCCAGTGCAGCAAAGGCCAGTTCAAGAATATAGGTGCTCTAGGCGAACCTTTCAGCCAATCACTCACCACTTGGACCCCATCCTCCCCACATACAATTAAAAATTATGCATTTATAACAACAGATTTTACATGTAAAAGGACAGAGTACAGTCTTCTGAGGAAAAAATATCACCTACAACAACTTGCATATTATATTTGCATGTTTGCCAAAAAGAAAACCCTGTAAAAAAGACACCTGGAATTCATGTAGCAGGGGTGGCCAACTCTGGTCCTCAAGAGCCACATACAGGTCTGATTTTCAGGATTTCCAGATTAAATATTCTTGAGGTATATTTGCATACAATGGAGGCAGTGTATGAAAATTACCTCTGAAAACCAGATTTGTTTGTGGCTCTTGAGGACCAGAGTTGATCACCCTTGCTATATGGTATTAAGCCTATTGTAATATGTGTTGTGTGTGGGCTTGGCCCTCAGACAGAAAGCCATGTATAAACTCAACTGCAATTACAATTTACAGTGGTAAGTAATCCTTCCATTCCAAAGCAGCATGAATTGCCAGCACTTAAACAATAAATAACCCTAACTATGAAAAGCAATACTACAAATATTACATCAGATCCTAAAACACCAATATATTTCATGCAGGGCAAAGAGAATAAGCCATACTGTTACAGACACACACATGTTCATACGCATGCACACACACACACACACACATTCACTCTGACATACAGCTCAGTAGTTCACTGACATAATGAAAAATAAAAAAAGTTCTAGCTTCACATTGGTGGTGGTGGCGGAACCAGGCATGGCTCCTGGAGAATGGGTGGGCTGTCAGTTAATACTTCAGGATGAGGTCTTCCTTGGTTTGCGAAGGGCTGAACTGCATGACCTCATACTATTTTGCTTTCTTTACTGTGGCCTGAGGATGGCTGTTGACAGAGGCTGTAGGGGGCTTTAAGGCAGCAACCGGAAGTGTGTTAGCTGGGAGAGGCAGAGCTCATGCAACTGTGGGCAGACAAATGTTTCCTGCCACCATGGCTGAAGGGGAGCAGCAGAAAGAGGACCGGAGAGAGGCAGGGAAAATGAAAGTAAATGCAATCAAGCAAAGAGCCTTGGGGGAGACTCTTGCGCTATAATAAGAGCTGCTGTGGAGACTTAGTGTTAATCATAGTGACTGCAGCATGAGGCTGCCGCAATCAGCACCAGGCACCTGACCGGCTCACTGGGGCATGCCCGAAGCCTCAATAGGCCAATCCGCTGCTGCTGTAACTCCCCCATTTTTTTCTGCAGTCAGCAACATTTTCACTTTATTTAGCACTTCCTGCCCTTCTTATTCCCTATCTATCTACTTAACATCTCTCTGCCCCTCTAATTCCTACCTTTCTCCTTAATTTGCTACTCTCTTCTTCATTTGTCTCTTTTCACTTTCTGTTTTTCCCTGTCACTTGTCTATTCCTACAAGCATTCTTTATTATTTTTCTTTCTCCCCTTCCTCATGTTCTGATTTTCCTTTCCTCTACTCTGTCCTGAGGCCCTTTTCCAATGCTGTAAATTTATGAGTGACATGAGTAGCTAAGTTGTGCACTATAGGTGGCACTATGGGATGGCACTTAACCCTGAAAAAAGTGTTTCCCTCATTGTCACTCCAGTGTAGGCATTTAACTTAGCCTACCTGGTGGTCCTAAATTCATCCTAACTGCTTCCTCATGATCCAGCAATACATCTAGTGGCTCAGTACTTCTTATCAGCACCCCTTGCCACTTGCCTCTCTCCTGTGCAGTTCACAAATCAGCAATTTGAACCACACAATGCTTTATAAAGCCACTGAATTATGAGCCATGAGGGAGCAGCAAGTTAGAAGCATTGGGCCACTGGCTCTACTCTCCTGCTGGCCAGGGCTCAACCATGGATTGATGAGTGGGACATTAGGAACTGAAGAAAGGGAGAGAGGTAAGTCCTGGCACTAACAAGAAAAGCAGGTTTGAAGATCTGAACCATGCTGAGGTCAGGGAGGGGTAGAGAATAGTGACATAGAAGTGTGAGACACAGACGAGACCAAATCTCCTGGAGGCTCCGAGGTTGCCTGCTCTACTTTCTGAATTGCAACCTTGATCTCCATTCATAGGCCAGAGCCCTCCAATCACAGATAGCCCATGGCCATACCTCGCTTGATTTCTCCTTGTCTCTGAAAGTGGTGGCACTATGTTGGACAGAGTAGAGAGTACACATATGCTCACTGTTACCAAAGATGCTTACTTACTCCTCCCCACAGTATGCTTCCATTTTAGAAAGGAAATGCAAGGAGAAGGAGGAGGTGGGTGCCTTCAAAGACAGTGAGCATGTGTGTCCTCTCTTTAATATTCATGCAACACATTTCTAAACTGTCATAGAATGTGCAAAACCTGTAAACCGTTGTGATGGCAATACCGAACGACGGGATATAAAATCCAACAAATAAAAAAATAAATAGCCCTATTCCCACAGTGCTACAACTGCTAAACATATTCCTGCTTAAAGGGCAGAATGAAAGATTGCAGGTAGGGAGACAGAGAATATCAGTAGAGAGGTGAGAATAAGGACTAAGGATTATGAGATGGGGGGAGGGAGACTGAAAAATGGGACCAGTATGAGCATGGGAATATGAGGTTAAGAATCAGTGGAGGGGTGGGATGGTAAGACTGGTATATGTGGGATTGGGAGGAGGGGATATGAGTGGGGGAAGTGAGACAAGGCTGGGCTTGCAAGTTGACGGGCTGAAGAGTGGAGAGGGGTTGACAAATAAAATGAAGGATTTGAAGATCTGGGGAGGAGATGAGAGGCAATAGAAGGGGACAGGGAGATGTGGAGGTGGTGAGACAGGGGAAAGATCTGGGACTGTCAGGACAAGAGTAAAAAAGGATGTAAGTCAGAGAGAAGGAGCTGGACAAGGGGTTAAGAAAGGGGGAATGAGAGGCTGAGACAGAAGATTGAACTGGGGCTAGAGAGGGAATGAAAGGCAGAAAAAATTAGATGAGGGCTGGGGAGAGGATGAGTACAGAGGGTGGAAATGAGGGAATAGAAAGTGGTTGAAAGACAGCAGGGAAAGTGGACACTGGGGAAGAAGTGAGAAACATAGGGGAAATGGTGTCGGGGTGAGCTGAAAAGGGGGTATGATTAGGAGATCAAAAACTGGAAGGAAGGTGAGAGGTGAAAAGAGAAAGATTAAGGACTGGAAAGGATAATGGGAGTAAGGTAGTGAAGACTTGTTTCAGTTACCTGTGGATGATTCTCCAATTATGCCCCATCTTGCCAAAAGAACTTGACATTAGTAACACATGCATTAATCTTATCAAGGCTAGACTATTGCAATTCGATTATATTGGGCTACCACAAAAGAATTTGAGGAGGCTTCAATTAGTTCAACACTCCACAGGCAGACTTATATGCAATTTGGGCTACAGAAATCACATCTTCTCCTCCGTTAAAGAACTTCATTAACTGCACTTAGAGGCTCAGTGTAAATCTAAAATAATAATGCTAAATTTTAAGGTACCTTAGGGGAATGGCCCGGATTACTTAAGGGAAACATTAATAATTTATTCTCCATCAAGTTCTCTGCAATCAGAGAGAGGCAAGCTGATGTCCTAGAGATGGGCACACATGGGAGCAACTCCAGTGGTCCTGCATTTGAAAATTACCTGCAACCTGCATGGGTAAAAGAAAAGGGAGTGTTGCGATGCTACTGAAGGGCCTAGCCGCGAGCAGCCTCTTACCTCCGCGACCAGTCTTCCCCGACGCCGTCTCTGCGGCCTGGAGGCTGCAGCGTGTGCTCCGCAGTGGTCAGAGCCGCCGCCAATCAGCCTTTGCAGCCCGGAGGCCGCCGCCTGTCTTCCTTGGCGGTCGGAGCCACCGCCGTTCCACCTCTGTGGCCAGGAGGCCGCCCACGTCTTCCTCCTGCACGGTGGACTGTTACTACCATGCTTCCATGCAGCCTGGAGGCCGCCGACGTTGTCCTCTTTCCTGCGGCAGGCTGGGCCACCGCCGCTGTCTCCAGTATCCTGCGGTTAGAGGAGCTACCGATGCCGGGACCTGCCTTGTGGCCTGGTGCCACCCCTGCTTCCTCTTCACGGCATGGACGCCGCACTCTATGGTCCTGCCTCTTAGGCACGCAGCTGCACCTCTCCTGCTCATTTAAAAGGCCCACGGGGGGAGATCCCCCGCGGCCCCACTCGATGATGTCATCAGGGTGTCATCCTTCAATGTCTTCACAAGGAGCCAGTCTTCTCCTGGACTTCTCTTTGTCTCCAGCTTCTTCAAGGCACTCTGATCTTCATGGGAATTCCCTTGTCGTCTTCTTCTGTGGTTCCTGGTCCTTTGTCCTGTCTTTGTCCATGGTCCCTGGTCACTTGTTGGATCTCATGTCCTTGTCTTCAGTTATCCCTAATGTCCTAGTCTTCAGATGTCCTAGATGTCCTCGTCTTCAGATGTCCCAGATGTCCTTGTCTTCAGATGATCCTGATTTCTCCGTCTTCAGATGTTCCACCTCCAGGCGCCCATTCCTTCTGGCTCCTCTCTTTGGAAACCTTGTCCTCAGATGTCCTTGGTTCTGGGTCCACCCTAGCGTCCCTCCAGCAGATCCTGCTTCTGGTGGACCTGCCAGGGCGCCAGTCGCGCCGGGTCACTGAAGCCTCCACTCCAGCCAGAACCTGCTATGAGTGTCACCCGGATTCCACTTCATCCTGAGTTTTAACCTTGCTGTCATCTTTCCACTCACCAAGAGTCTTCATCCACCTAGTTCCCTTCACCTGTCCTTGTGCGGATGTTCCAGGTTCTGGGGGCCAGCCTTAGCCCATCCAGTGGACCCTGCTGTCAATGGACCTGCCAGCGTGCCAGTCATGCCAGGTCACTGAAGCCTCTTCCGGCTGGACCTTGCCTTGTAAGCTGCCCAGATCCTCTCTTCATCCTGAAGCCTTAGCCTTGTCCACTCGCCTAGTGTTCTCGTTCGAACCATGTCTCCACTTACTTTCATCTCGTCTATGTCTTCAAGTGTCTTTGTTTTGTTCCAGTACTATCACCTGTCCTCGACCTCTATCCATCCTGTCGCATCTGCCATTTCTAGGTGGCAGGTCCGAAAGGACTATCGAGTGGCTGGAGGGCTACCTCAGAGACTAGCATTGCGTTGTTGGTTCTCTTCCGGTGCGTTCAGGTTCGGCAGAGGCCAGAGCTCCTGGTCTTCAGCCTGCCCGCCTGTGCTTGGACACATCTTGCCTGCCTCGATACTTCCTCAGAGCTCCTCTGCAGTCACGTTGTGGTCCAAGGACACACTAACCTCCTCGTAATTGGTACCACTCCCTAGCGCTCCCGCAACAGAGAGACCTTGGACATATCCTGTGAGCCCTCTGCCTACTGTATTGGACTCCTTCATGTTGTATCCTTCCTCTGACTCTTGCTGTGGGTGGTCACTGGAAGTTGTGGTGGGGTGGGGTAGAGGGTGGAAAGACATATCCTTGCTCTTTCTTGACCTGAACACCACTCTTAGTCCCAATGTGAGATTGCTCCCCTGGAAATCCCATGAAGAGGAGAACATTTTCATCCTCTGCAGCTTTGATATCATGTGATGATGCAAGCTCAGAGAAGCTGGCAGGGAAAGCTCAGAGAGAAGGCTCCATAGCTGTTGCAGGACTGACTCCAGGGGAGGTTAGAAGATCTGGGATATGGCCATTTTATTTGAAGATCCTGGAGGGTATGCAGGTATCGGAGCCTCTGGATGGGCAGGAGATTCCTGAGCTTGGCTTTCATTTAGAACAACCCTCTGAAATTACGCTAAAGGAAATATGGAAGACCATTATGGGTTAGGAAAGAAGTTGATTATTCAGATGTCTATGGTGGTGGATAAAACTAAATTGTTGGAGGTGACTATTAATGCACAAGAAGCCCAGACTGTTGACATTGGGAATTCCTTAAAGATTGTGGAAATCTCAGGAGGTTATCATTAAAGATACTGCTTTTCTTCATTCTGGCAGGGTCATCGATCAAATCACGTTAAGGCATTATCGTGGGTGTTAGGGCCCTAATGCCCACAATAACATCATAATGCATGCAATAAATATTGCATCATGAATTGTGTATGCAAATTTTAAAAAAATATTCAATTGGGAGGAGTAAATGGAAATGAGGGGTGTTCAACTTTGCGTGCGATACCATAATGCATACTATCATGGGATTTAACTACTCCTTTTTTCCTGGTGTTATGCCTGCAGTAGCTGTGCATTATGGCCAAAATGGGATTTGCAATATCTTTTGAAGGGGAGGGGTGAGAGAGAGAGAGCACACCTCTGTGGCGTTCTACTGATAAGTGAAATTTTTATGCCACTATAAAAGAGGGCATTATTTATTTATTTATTTATTTATTTATTTAAAAACTTTTCTATACTGTTAAGTTAGGTAACCATCACAATGGTTTACAGAGAGGCACGATAGAGAAAGATATGATTGGTATAGATTACAAATTAAACATGAGCCATCATGGTACGGTAACATTTTAATATAATAAACTATGGGCTGGATTTTAAAAGCCCTGCGCGCATAAATCCGGCCGGATTTACGCGCGCAGGGCTATCGCGCGCCGGCGCACGCCTATTTTGTATAGGCCGCCGGCGCGCGCACAGCCCCGGGACGCGAGTAAGTCCCGGGGCTTCGTAAAAGGGGCAGGGAGGGGCATGTCCGGCGGTGTGTCCGGGGTCAGGGAGCAGTTCGGGGCAGGACCAGGGGCGTGGTGCCAGCCTGGGGGCATGGTCGAGGCCTCCGGACCAGCCCCTGGGTCGGGTGATGACGTGCCAGCCTTTCAGCAGGCGTAAATCTGCCAACAAAGGTGGGGGGGGGGGGGGTTTAGATAGGGCCAGGGGGTGGGTTAGGTAGGGGAAGGGAGGGGACGGTGCAGGGGGGTGGAAAGAAAGTTCTCTCCGAGGCCGCTCCGATTTCGGAGCGGCCTCGGAGGGAACAGGCAGCGCGCACCGGACTTGGCACGCGCAAGTTGCACAAATGTGCACCCCCTTGCGCTCGCTGACCCCGGATTTTATAAGATACGCGCGGCTATCTTAATTCCGGGTCAATTATTACCCTAAATTTCGTACTTTTATTGCTAACTCCACGTTTTGATTATTATCGATTTTGATTGTAGGTTGTATAGGGCAGGGGTCCCCAACCACCGGTCCGCGGACTGGGACCGGGCCGTTGGGGGTTTTTTGCCGGTCTGCGGAGCCGCTCTCCCCGGCTACCATTCATTGGCTGCCCCAAAAGGGAGGAGGCATGTCCCGAAAAGCAAGAAGATCTGCAGGGATGTGGTGGAGCTCACGGCACCACGGCCCAAAGAAAACAGTTGCATCTAAACGTGCAGGGGCTCCTCCTCCTTTCTGCCCACGCGGCCCCGGAAGAAAAATGTTGCCAGAGCTGCATGGTCAGGAAGGAGGAGGAGCTTCAGCCGCGTGCAGAAGAGGAGCAGCGTGGCCTGAGAAGACCAGGGCCGCTGCAGAGCCCATCCTGCAGCGGTCCGTGAAGAGGAGGTCCAGAGGTGAGAGAGAGGCTGAGGGTTTGTAGAGTGTGTATGTGTGTGTGTATGAGATGAGTTAAGATACTGTGTGTGGGAGTGAAGACCTGAATGTTTGCAGAGACAGCATGTGAGAGCCTCTCTGTGTATGAGAGAGAAAGCACGTGACAGTGAGAGCCTGTGCTTGAGCAAGACAGCATGTGGGAATGAGAGAGAGCCTGTGTGTGAGACTCAGACAGCATGTGCCAGTGAGAGACTGTGTGTATGAATGATTGTATGAGAGAGAGCATGTGAGAGCCTGTGTGTGTGTGTGTGAGAGAGAGAGAGAGAAAGCATGTGAGAATGAGGACCTGACTGTGTGTTTGAGGGAAGAAGACAGATGGAGAGAAAAGAAATAGAAAAAAAGGCAATATAAAAGGAACTGGCAAAAAAATAAGAAAGGGAAGGTAGGAAAAAAAAGCCTGTGACCAATCGATTAGAAAACTAAGATCAGACAGCAGATGTAAAAAAGAATAAATTACTTTTTACTGATTGGCACATGTAATCTTTGGAAATGTGCAAGAGTAGCACTTTATCTATGCGGATCTCACAATGTACGAGATTAGCATGGAGGAACTGGAAGCTCAGGGGGCCTGCACAGAGGAGGCAGCAGAATGAGCTTCAGTGCCAGAAGCAGCAATCAGTACCTCCCCAATAGCCACGTGGCAGCAGTGACAGTGGCAGCAGAGGAATGAGAGAGGCTCTGAGGTTGTGAGGGAGCCAGTGAGAGTGAGAGCATGAGTGTGTATGAGAAAATCCAGGGGAGTAAGAGTGTGTGTGTGTGGGAGGGGTGTGTGTGGAGGGGGAGAGAGTATCTTACAGCCTGAGAGTGTGTCAGTGTCTGTGAGAGTGAGAGGTTATGGTTGGGTATAAGAGCATGAATGTGCATGTATGTGACAGTGTATGTGTGAGAGAGAATGGACATGTGAGTATGTGAGAGAGAGAGAGGATAACCTCCTAATCCTCGACAACATCAGGGTGACTGGAAATCAAGAACTCCCATGTATGGACAGTAGGGGCTTTTTAAAATCCTTATTAGTTTTAATTATTGTGTGTTATTTGATATATGTGCTGTTTTGAAATATTTTATTGATGTTTTAAATATTTTATTGATGTTATTCAAACAAGCATGTTATTCAAACAAGCATTTCCGGACACAACCCAATGACACATTCCAATGACTCCTAAAACACCACTCCTCTTGTATATAACATTTATTCTGTATACTATATTTAAATTGTATATTGTTTAACCATCTCTTTTCTCTCCTCTCTTCTTCCTTCTCCAAGTTCGGCTACCCTTGTTAAATGTAACTGTACTTTCGGACACCACAGTTCTAGTTTTTGTTTATAATGCACTCCTGTTCGATGTAAACCAGCAAGATATGTTTTCATGATTGCCGGTATATAAAAACTCTAAATAAATAAATAAATAAATAAATAAATGTTTGGGAAATTGTAAAAACTGTATATGAATTTAATTAATAGAAATTCTATTTATCAGTAGTTTTAAAGTATACTTTTATTAGTATGGTTTTACTATTATAACTTATGCTTTATGTTTCTTGATTTTATTTGTTTTATGAGGAATGGTGGTTCTGTTTTTCCATTGTTAATACATAGAGTCTGGCTTCTTGGGGTTTCCATTTCAGTTTTTTCTAATTTGTGCTCCTTTATTTTGTATTATGTATTTGGTGAGGGTCTGTCTCTGCTCTGTGAGTGTGACCATGATGAGAGATTCTGCTAGCATGTAGTGTCTGTATAGGGATCTATAGCAATCGGGTTTGTTTTGTTTCCTCAGTAGGTGGTGTATTGTTATGCTAGGACCCAGTGTAATATTTACCCTTGCTTATTCACAGGTAGGGTTTTTGTTGTTTGAGTCCTTGGTGTTATTACTGCTATGTTACGATGGGATTGCAGTATAGATTTTGAGTGTCTTTTTTTGTGGGATTTTGTGTTAGTTCACAATGTGCCTGGCAGTGGAAGGTGTTTGTGCTGCTGTTACTGTAAGGTGACACCAGAATTTGAAAATATCTTTTAGTATGATAAGCTATAAGGGAATCATCCAAGCTCCATTGTTTGGGGAAATTTCAGTGGATGCACAGAGAGAGAGAACTGGAGGTGCAGGATTTATAAATGTCATAATTAAATAAGTATGCATTAAAATCCAACCCCATCCATAACCACGCCCCCATATGACCAAAGCCCCACCCCTTCCCCACCCCCACCCCACCCTGCCGGGCCATGGAAAATGGTCTTGCTTTAAGCCGGTCCCTGGTGCAAAAAAGGTTGGGGACCACTGGTATAGGGTGTATGTTTTTTCGTTCAAGGTGTAAGAATTCAGTTTTGTCGATGTTTATTACCAGTTCCATCTGGATTAGGAGCGGTTTGATTATTTCAAGATACATATTGGCTAGTTTCATTGTTTCTTCAATGGTGTTTACAATGGGTAATAGTAGTTGTATATCGTCTGCGTATATGTAATGTAGGATTCCAAGTCCCGCTAGTAGGTGACAAATTGGCAGTAAGTAAATATTAAAGAGTGTTGCAGACAGGGCTGATCCCTGTGGGACACCTGTAAGTAGTTTGACTTTATCTGAAAGTGTATTTTTTATTTGTATTTGGAAACATCTATTGTTTAAATATGACTCAAACCAGTTTATTGTTTTGTTTGTGAGTCCTATTTCTTTCAGTCTGTTGATTAGTATTTTGTGATTTACAGTGTCAAATGCTGTGGAGAGATCTAGTAGAACCAGAATGTAGTGTGTTCCTGTGTCAAAGCCTCTTAAGATATTATCTGATAGAGCTAACAATAAAGTCTCTGTGCTGTAATGTTTGCGGAATCCATGTTGAGCTGGGTATAATATGTTGTTACTTTCAAGGTGGTTTGACAGTTGTTTTTGTACTGTTTTTTTTCAATTAGTTTGGCTATTAGGGGTAAGTTGGAGACTGGTCTATAGTTGCTAAGATTTAGGGGGTCGAGGTTCTTTTTCTTAATGATTGGTTTTATTATGGCTCCTTTCAAGGTATCCGGCATTACTCCTTCATTTAGTAGGTTGATGATTTTACTTAATGTTGGTGCTACTGTATTGGCAATTTTTTTTTAATTCAGTGATGGGTATGGTGTCAATTACGTGGGTAGCAGGGTTCATTTGATTTATCATTTTCTCAACTTCACAGTCTGATATCTCCTCAAATTCTGACCATTTACTGACGTCCCTAGTGGGCATCTTAATCTCTTGTTTTATTGTGTTAGGGATTTTTTTTCTTAGGTTCTCAATTTTATCTTTAAAGAATTGAGCTACATCATTGCATTGGTTCTCTTGTAGGGTTAGTTGATTGTATTGTCATTAGTAAGTTTTTCACTATGTTAAAAAGGGTTCTGGCGTTATTTGCAAATTTTTCTATTTTTGAACTGTAATATTTCTTTTTGGTGTCTAATATTGTTTTTTTGTAATAGGCTAGATGTTTCCTGTATTTTGTTAAATTATCAATTGTTTTGTTATTTTCCATTCCTTTTCTTTCTTTCTCAGGGTCTGTTTAACTTCTTTGATTTGCTCACTATACCATGGATTGTTTAGTTTTGGCTCTTTAATGCATGCCGTTATTAAAGGGTTTAATTCATTAGCTAAAGTGGGGGTTCAGTTTATCCATTCGGTTGTTGCGTAGTGGCTATTTGTGTAATTTATGTGTGTTAAATCATTATTTAATTTGTCTTTAAGAATATCAGTGTTGAAAGGGGGGTGGTATGTGAATTCGTCTGGTTTCATGTTTTGTTTCTTTATTGGGTTTGTGTGTTTAATTTGGGAGTTAATAAGGAAATCATCTGACCAAGGGATTTGTGTGTATTCGATTTTTATGAAGAAGAGGTTTGTGGGGTGAGTTGGGTTTTAAGGGGCAGTTTAACATGCACAGTCACATGTACGAACAACACAGTTAAATAAAGCAGGCAAATGTGCAGAAAAAAATATTCAATGTCCACACATAATTTTGAGTGAAAGAATTATATTTTTGAGATGGCAACTCAGTGTTATAACAGGGTATGATTCAGGATGGGTGTTGCCATCTCAAAAATATAATTCTTTCACTCAAAATTATGTGTGGACATTGAATATTTTTTCTGCACATTTGCCTGCTTTATTTGATTGTTTTGTGTGCAGTAGTGCTCCCGCTTCATCTTTTCGAACAGCACAGTTACCATCGGTGAAGATTTAATGTGAATTGGAGTGAAGAAAGACGAAAGAAGAGTAGATTTGTACCATGTTCTCTCTAACTAGCTTATCAAGCTTATCAAGCTTATCTACTCTTCTTTCGACTTTCTTCACTCCAAATCACATTAAATCTTCACTGATGGAAACTGTGCTGTTCGTACATGTGACTGTGCATGTAAAACTGCCCCCTAAAATCCAACTCACCCCACAAACCTCTCCTTCAGTTCATAATGCCCTCTCTTACAGTGGTATAAAAAGTTCACTTATTAGTAGAGCTCCACAGAGGTCTGCTCTCTCTCGCTCACTCTCTCTCTCTCACCCCTCCCCTCCTTCTACTGCAATCAAGCTAGGTAGAGAGAACATGGTATAAATCTACTCTTTTTTCATCTTTCTTCACTCCAAATCACATTAAATCTTCACTGATTGTAACTGTGCTGTTGGTACATGTGACTGTGCATGTAAAATTGCCTCCCAGAACTCACTGCACTCCACAAACCTCACCCTGAGTTATAAATAGTTAACTGTTTTATGTCTCTCTCTCTCTCTCTCTCTCTCAATATGATGCTGTACCTAGAAAATTACCCTAACTACACCCCCTTTTTTATTGCAGGCACTATTCTTGCTATAGTTATAGCATAAATGATAAAATCTAGATCAAAACTTGAAAATATGTAAAATCTTTTGAGACAGCAGAACTTACATTTGATAAATATCCCTATGTTTCAGTCTAAATCAGCTATTGAAATATTTAAACACTATGGGCCAGATTTTATAAGCCCTACATGCATAAATCCAGAGGATTTACATGCATAGGAGGGGTTACGTGTGTCCAGCAACGCGTGTAAGTCCCGGGGCTTTACTAAAGGGGTGGTCCAGGGGCGGGGTGGGGATGGGTCGGGGACGTGGTGGGGTGGTCTGTGGGCAGGGCCAGAGGCCTCCTACACAGCGGACATTGTCACTGTGTTGAAGGATTGCGTGCCGGCAGGCTACCAGCGCACGCAACTTGCGCCTATCCGGAGGCAGGTGCAAAAGGTAAGATAAAACTTTTAGGGGGGTTAGACTAGGGCTGGTGGGGGGAAAGGTTAGGGGAAGGAGTAGAAAGGTCAGGCTAGGGGGAAGGGAACAGGGGAAGGCAGTGTGGCTCGGCGCTCGCAAGGTGCATAATTGTGCACCCCCGATTCTATAACTTGTGCGCGTCTGCGCGTGCAAATTATAAAATCGGGGGTACATGTGCGTGCGCCGGGTAGCGCGTGCACACATATACGTCCACGCGCACCCTTTTAAAATCTACCCCTATTTGTGGGAAGTGTTGAAGATTCCTGCTCAAACAGTACCTCTTGTTATAAGATTTTACTAGTTAATCCCCATTTGTTAAAAAGCAAGTATAAGGAGGTCAGTTTTATTTGTCACCAGTATCAGAAGATAAGTTTGATCCTGAATGCATTATTGGAGTCTTCTAATATAAACATTTTCTCTGCTACACTAGGGATGTGAATCGTTTTTCAACGATTAAAATTATCGTCCGATAATGTTTATATCGTCTTAAATCGTTATAGAACACGATACAATAGAAATTCTAACGATTTATCGTTAAAAATCGTTAAATCGTGTTAGTGCGCACTAACTCGAGTTAGTGCGCACTAACTCCCCGTTAGTGCGCACTAACTCGATTTAGTGCGCACTAACTGAAAATGATACAAATAAACACTTTCCAGGTCACTGAAGGTCAGTTAGGAATGAATATGTGTTCCTATTGGCTGGCTGCCCTCTTATCTATTGATGTTACCAAGGTTACCACTGAGGTGATGGTTGGGGGGATGGGAAATGGAACTGGAAACTAACGAACACCAACAGAAAATGAAACAAAGTGTTCACACTTCCCAGGTCAGTAAAGGTCACTTAGGAATGAATATGTATGTATGTATTCCTATTGGCTGGCTGTGCTCTTATCTATTGATGTTACCAAGGCTAACACTGAGGTAATGGTTGGAGGGATGTGAAATGGAAACAGTTGGAAGCTTGACAAAAAAAGTAATGTAATGATCAGCACTCACGTGACTAGAACTTGTTTGTTTATTATTTTTGTTAGCAGGCACCTGAAATGCTAGTGCATGTTGAATTTGCCAATCACTGTGCATTTTAGAAAGGTGGTCCTGGCTGGAACTGTACACAGTTCAAATATATGTAATTGATTGTTGGTAAGTGTATTTTTTAAGTAGCCACACTGGCACAAGTATGTTTACTTTTCCTCCTACTTAACTCACTAGCTCAGCTTTGTAAGAAGGGCTTCTCTGCTTGTGTGTTGTTTTTGTTTGGTGTGAGGAGAGCAGAAACATCAGATCTTTATTCAATCTACTACAGTCATCTCTTACAGTGCCCTATCCCTATTAATACCAGGAGTGTTGTGATCTTCCTGCACACAGTGCCCTAACCCTGATACCAGTCTGAGACAGCTCCCTCCCTGCATTACTAGTGAGAGGCTGGCTTCACAGACAGGGGGGAGCTGCCTGACCCTCACTCCTGACTTCCCCCATGTCCCAGCTAGTGAATGGTGTGTGGGTGAGGGGGGGGGGGAGGATGGTGAAGTCTGAGACAGCTCCCTCCCTGCATTACTAGTGAGAGGCTGGCTTCACAGACAGGGGGGAGCTGCCTGACCCTCACTCCTGACTTCCCCCATGTCCCAGCTAGTGAATGGTGTGTGGGTGAGGGGGGGGGGGGGGAGGATGGTGAAGTCTGAGACAGCTCCCTCCCTGCATTACTAGTGAGAGGCTGGCTTCACAGACAGGGGGGAGCTGCCTGACCCTCACTCCTGACTTCCCCCATGTCCCAGCTAGTGAATGGTGTGTGGGTGAGGGGGGGGGGGGGGGAGGATGGTGAAGTCTGAGACAGCTCCCTCCCTGCATTACTAGTGAGAGGCTGGCTTCACAGACAGGGGGGAGCTGCCTGACCCTCACTCCTGACTTCCCCCATGTCCCAGCTAGTGAATGGTGTGTGGGTGAGGGGGGGGGGGAGGATGGTGAAGTCTGAGACAGCTCCCTCCCTGCATTACTAGTGAGAGGCTGGCTTCACAGACAGGGGGGAGCTGCCTGACCCTCACTCCTGACTTCCCCCATGTCCCAGCTAGTGAATGGTGTGTGGGTGAGGGGGGGGGGGGGGGGAGGATGGTGAAGTCTGAGACAGCTCCCTCCCTGCATTACTAGTGAGAGGCTGGCTTCACAGACAGGGGGGAGCTGCCTGACCCTCACTCCTGACTTCCCCCATGTCCCAGCTAGTGAATGGTGTGTGGGTGAGGGGGGGGGGGGGAGGATGGTGAAGTCTGAGACAGCTCCCTCCCTGCATTACTAGTGAGAGGCTGGCTTCACAGACAGGGGGGAGCTGCCTGACCCTCACTCCTGACTTCCCCCATGTCTCAGCTAGTGAATGGTGTGTGGGTGAGGGGGGGGGGGGGGGGGAGGATGGTGAAGTCTGAGACAGCTCCCTCCCTGCATTACTAGTGAGAGGCTGGCTTCACAGACAGGGGGGAGCTGCCTGACCCTCACTCAAGCAGAGAAGCCCTTCTTACAAAGCTGAGCTAGTGAGTTAAGTAGGAGGAAAAGTAAACATACTTGTGCCAGTGTGGCTACTTAAAAAATACACTTACCAACAATCAATTACATATATTTGAACTGTGTACAGTTCCAGCCAGGACCACCTTTCTAAAATGCACAGTGATTGGCAAATTCAACATGCACTAGCATTTCAGGTGCCTGCTAACAAAAATAATAAACAAAGAAGTTCTAGTCACGTGAGTGCTGATCATCACATGTCAAGCTTCCAACTGTTTCCATTTCACATCCCCCCAACCATTACCTCAGTGGTAACCTTGGTAACATCAATAGATAAGAGCACAGCCAGCCAATAGGAATACATATTCATTCCTAAATGACCTTTACTGACCTGGGAAGTGTGAACACTTTGTTTCATTTTCTGTTGGTGTTCATGAGTTTCCAGTTCCATTTCCCATCCCCCCAACCATCACCTCAGTGGAAACCTTGGTAACATCAATAGATAAGAGGGCTGCCAGCCAATAGGAACACATATTCATTCCTAACTGACCTTCAGTGACCTGGAAAGTGTCTATTTGTATCATTTTGAGTTAGTGCGCACTAATCGGAAAAAACAATTTTTAACGATTTTTCAATGAAATAATCGTGCCAAACACGATTTTCTTCTCCTGCCACACGATTTCTATCGTTAAGACGATATGGAAAACGATTCACATCCCTATGCTACACTGATTGTCTCTTTAGCCCTGGAATCCAGTAGGGAATAGATTATTTCTTAAGTGTCATGAAAAGCTTTTTTTAAAATTTCAAGGTCAGGATATTTCCTGATGTTGCAAAAACTATGCAGAAAAAGTGCAAGAAGTTTCTTTTATTGAGACTCAAAGTTCTTCAGTTAGGTGATTTGCTGGTTTTCCAATTGCCTTGCAAATGTTATATCAAATTTCAAAATTCTTTCTGTTTATTTTTTGAGCTGGGGCAATTGAGATTCCTTTTTAAGGATTAGATCATGCACCCTGATGATTTATTACCTACCTCAGCTTCCTTATAATATCCCTGATGTCTCCATCTGGTCAATTGATGTAATTCCAATGCAGGAATAATCTTTTTCCTTTTAATTTTAGGTTTTTTTTACCCTTGTGGGTTGTGGTATTGCCTTTCTTAAACTATTTGTGGATTTTGAGTCTAAGAGAGGATTTGTTCTTTTTATTTTAATTTTTGCTTTTTTTCTTCTCTCTTGTTATTAATTGTGATCTAATGACTTTGGTATTTTGCCTCAAGTGGTTTACTTGATGATTGTTATTTAAAATGTGCATAAATAAAAAGTAAAAAAAAAAAAAAAAAAAAAAAGAAGTTCCCTGAATGCATTACAAGAAAATGTATTGACATTTTCTTCAGCAAGGCTTGCCTACAAAAGACAAGAGGGCAAGCCTTCTCTCTCTCTGCCCCTAGACTCTGGAACTGCCTTCCCAGAGAGATCAGGTTTTTAGATGATTACCTTGCTTTTCAAAAGCAAATGAAAGCTTGGCTATTTAGCCATTCATTTCATTTGTTATATCCCTGATTAGGGATTATAGTATGCTTTAGAGATGTGAATCGGAACGGGAATCGGTTCGGATTCCGGTTCCGATTCACATGTGGGTTTTTTTCCATCAGGCCCGATCGCAGTTTTGTTTATCGGCTGCGCCCGAGCCGATAAACAAAAAACCCACCCGACCCTTTAAAACTAACCCCTTAGCTTCCCCCACCCTCCTGACCCCCCAAAAAACGTTTTACAGGTACCTGGTGGTCCAGTGGGGGTCCTGGGAGCGAACTCCCGCTCCAGGCCGTCCTCCCGCTCCCGGGCCGTCGGACCTTTGCACTTACCATGTGACAGGGTATCCAAGGGTATCCCCACTAACCCCACTGTTCCACTAACCACTCCTCAACCCTCACTCAACTACACTCAGTTAGAAGAACTTGACACAACTTCATCCATGGAGATCCAAGGAATTCTAAGGAAAATGGAACCTTCCTCCCACCCTTCAGATCACATCCCAGCTAAACTACTACTATCAATTCCAGATTCAATCTCCAAAACCCTGGCAGATATCATAAATTGCTCCCTCACACAAGGACTCTACCCTGACAACCTCAAACTAGCCTCACTCAAACCCCTTCTCAAAAAACCAAATCTTGACCCAAACGATCCTAACAACTTTAGACCGATAGCCAACCTCCCCTTCATAGCCAAGATAATGGAAAAATTGGTAAACTCACGACTCTCAAACTACCTTGAAGACAATAACCTACTATTCCCATCACAATACGGATTCCGTAAAACCTTAAGCACGGAAGCCCTCCTCATCTCTATGACCGACCACATCATCCTAGGCTTAGACAAAGGACAATCCTTTCTTCTGATCCTACTCGACCTTTCGTCTGCATTTGACACGGTCAATCACTCTCTTCTCATCAACCAACTAACAGCCATAGGTATCTCTGGCACTGCCCTATCTTGGTTTAGAACCTTCCTCAGCAACAGAGGATATAAGGTTAAGATTCATAATAAAGAATCCTCTCTTCACCCCGCATCAGTAGGAGTCCCTCAGGGCTCATCCCTGTCTCCTACCTTGTTTAACATTTATCTGTTACCCTTATGTGAACTTCTCACTGACCTCAATCTCAAACACTTCCTCTACGCTGACGATATTCAGGTCCTGATCCCCATCAAGGAGTCACTCTCAAAAACACTGTCTCACTGGGAAACCTGCCTCCAAAATATCAAACAGCTTCTCACAAGTCTCAACCTGATACTAAATTCATCAAAAACGGAACTTCTTATCATCACACCAGAAAACAGCCCCCTCACACACACTCATCCAACCTTACCAAACACTACACAAGTGAGAGACCTAGGAGTTCTAATTGACAATCACCTAAACCTGAAAGCGAACATCAACAAAACCACCAGAGACTGCTTTTATAAGCTCCAAGTGCTGAAAAGAATACGACCTCTCTTCCACACACATGACTTTAGAACGATTCTACAATCAATCATTTTCGCAAAGCTGGACTATTGTAACACCATCATGCTTGGTCTCTCTTTATCACACACCAAACCATTGCAAATGGTCCAAAATGCCTCAGCCCGTATACTCACTAACACCAGGAGAAGAGAACACATAACCCCTATCCTGATGGGCCTCCACTGGCTGCCTATCCACTTCAGAATAATCTACAAGGCCATTCTCACCATTTTCAAAAACATCCATCAATTAGCCCCAATCGATCTCCATATCCCCCTCCGATTACACTATGCAACAAGACCGACAAGAGATGCTTACAAAGGATCACTTCAAGTACCTCCAGCCAAATCTACCAGACACATCACGCTTAGAGATCGGGCCTTCTCCACAGCTGGTCCAACTTTATGGAACTCCATTCCCCCGGATCTTAGAATGGAACCCAGCATCTCAACATTCAAGAAAAGACTCAAGACGTGGCTGTTCACGCAGGCCTTTCCTAACTCCAACATTACTTAACTCCCTTCAATCAACATACTTCGCTAGTAATAGCATTAATAGCCACCTCTTATAATGTTTTTGTATATATATATATATATATCTGATCTTCATTTTCCTTCTTACCCCGTTATTGATTCCCTGTTACATGTAACTGCTTTTCTGCACTATTGTTCAAATTGTAAAGTTTATTTAATTGCACCCCTGTTTCTTGTGAACCAGCATGATGGGACTACCGTCTTGAATGTTGGTATATAAAAAAAACTTAAATAAATAAAAAAATAAAATCCATGCAATTGGCTCGACCTTGTCACATGGTAGGAGAACTGGATGGCCGGTGCCATCTTGTGCTCCTACCATGTGACAGGGGCTGACCAATGGCACCGGTAGCCCCTGTGACATAGTAAGGGCAAAGGCTATCGGCGCCATTTTGAATACTGGCAGCCGACAGTCCGAGTGAAGGAGGTCGCTCCTGGACCCCCGCTGGACTTTTGGCAAGTCTTGTGGGGGACAGGAGGGTCCCCCAAGACTTGCCAAAAGCCCCTGGTTGTCCAGCGGGGGTCTGGGAGCGATCTCCTGCACTCGGGCCATCGACTGCCAGTAATAAAAATGGCACCGATAGCCTTTGCCCTTACTATGTCACAGGGGCTACCGGTACCATTGGTCAGCCCCTGTCACATGGTAGGAGCACAATATGGCACCGGCCATCCAGTGCTCCTACATTTCTATGCTCCAAGTTGTATTACTCCCTTGTTTTATTGTAACTGCATACCTTAACCTTCTCTTGTTTAATGTTTTATTATTATTATTACTACAACTATTATTATTATTATTATTATTAATAAGATAAATGTTAGTTTTAACTTTTTTGTTACCTATCCACTTGTTAATTGTAAACCGACATGATGCGATATCTATTGCGAATGCCGGTATAGAAAAACTTAAAATAAATAAATAAATAAATAAATGTGACAGGGTCCAGCCAATGGCATGGATACCCTGTCACATGGTAAGGGCAAAGGGCCGACGGCCCGGGAGCGGGAGGACAGCCTGGAGCGGGAGATCGCTCCCAGGACCCCCATTGGACCACCAGGTACCTGTAAAAAGTTTTTGGGGGCATTGGGAGGGTGGGGGAAGCTAAGGGGTTAGTTTTAAAGGGTCAGGGTGGGTTTAGGGGTTATTTTTGTGTGCCGTTTTTCCCGTCCTCCCCCAAAATGATAAGAGAACCCCCACGATCAATATCATGAGGTTTTCCTATCGTTTTGCGGGAGCCCCCGATTTCTGATGATTTTGAAAATATCGACGATATTTTCAATCGTCTGAAGCCCGATTCACATCTCTAGTATGCTTTGACTATTTCTGCATGGGTTTATTGATTTGCTTTGATATATGTGGGATACTGAAGATGTACAAGGTGCATTTTTATGTATGAATTGTTAGGGTTTATGGGTATGTGGGCCCTGGGCCAAGGTGAGAGATGGTTCTGCCCATGGGGAGGAGCCCCATGAGTCAGGAGGTGAGGTCTCAGCTGCTGGGTGCATTGAACAGCAGGTACTGGAGAAAGAGGAGAGAGAGAGTGAGCTGGAAGGACAGAAGGAGCTAGAGAGAATGGCCCTAGGGGGGTGGAGCCATGTAGCATCAGCACCGGGCACTGATGTCAGATACAGCTCAGAAGTTCTTGAGTCTCTATGGAGAAGTAAAGCGACACTGCTTGCGGAGTGTATCAGGAAAGTCACGCAGACACAGATGTGCCATGGGGTCTGTGAAGTGGAGTATACCCAAGGAGGATTCCTCTGTAGAGATGATACGACAGTGGTCCGCAGAGCGGGGTACATCGATGAGGGTTCCTCAGTAGAGATGATACAGTAATGGTCCACAAGTGGAGTATTCACTGTAGAAGTAGTGATGGTTCCAGAGGAAGCCCAGGGAACAGGGAAGGCAGTGGTCCTAGGTGCATGGTCCTCCGAGGAGCGGATAGCCAGAGATGAGGAAAGGGCCCCCGAGAAGCGGGTATCCGGAACATCTCATGCCGAGGAAGCAGGAGCTGGAACAGGAAGTCCGTAGTGTGCGAAGCGGATTCAGCAATGAGGGAACTCGTTGCCAAGTCGTAGGTAGGCAGGGCCAGCCAGCTTAAGAGTCCACAATGAATGCCGTCATCCGGGGGGGACGCCCCCCCCCCAGGTTCCTGCCATGACGTGCATAAGACTGGCCTGAGAGCGCGCGTGCTTAAGGAACTCCGAAGGCAAGATGGCAGTCGGCGGCATCCATGCCATCCAGGGAGGCCCAGGAACAGGGCCTGGCAGGCCAGCAATAGCTGGCAGAGGCCGCAAGTCTACCCAATGAAGTCAGTGCAGTGAGGCAAGAGGTAAGCAACAGCAGTCTCAGCCGTCTGCGATGGACAGGCATAACATGAATGATTTTTACTGATACTATAGAGGATTGGGGTGGGTGGGATTGTATTTGATTTTTATAAATTTAATACTTTTTATATGGATATACTGATATGTTGTATAATGCTTGTAATATTATGTTGAATATATGCTTTATTATAAAATTATAAGGCTTTTGGGGACAGGGAAATACCTGCAATATCTGAATGTAATTTGCTTTGAAGTGCCTGAAAGGTGAATTATAAAACAAATAATAAATAAATAGGGGAGTCAAATGTTTTTGTGGTATGTTTTGTATTTTTTTTGAATCACTGTCATTTGGATACTAGTTGCATTTTCTAAATCTATTTTAAAAAGTTGAAAATAAATAAAAAGATGGAGAGGTGGGATGGGGGAATGAAAGAATAAGACCAAAGGTATTGAGTGATAAGAGACGGTTCAAGGCAGTACAAGATATGGTGAGGATAGAGAGATAAAGATATAGTGATGGGGGGGGGGGGGGATGGGAATATGTGAGAGGGGATGACCAGTATGAATGGGAGAGCTTTAAAGTGGATGATTGGAAGGGAATTCAAGTAATAGGGAGTGGTTGAGAGGAGTGAAATGGACTGATTAGAGAACAAGAGTCTGCATGGGGATGTACGGTTTCCGGAAATCCTCCAGCACAGAAACCCTCCTCATCTCCCTATCAGACCACATCCTCCTGGGTCTTGACAAAGGGCTTTCATATCTACTGGTCCTCCTAGATATCTCAGCGGCTTTCGATACGGTAAACCATGCCATTCTTCTAAACCGCTTATCTGACATTGGAATCGCTGGACTCGCCCTCAGATGGTTCAACTCTTTCCTCAAAAACAGAAGCTACAAGGTTAGAGTCAACAACAGAGAATCACCAACTTATAAAGCAACACTAGGCGTCCCACAAGGCTCTTCTCTATCCCCTACCCTCTTCAATATCTACTTACTGCCCCTCTGCCATCTACTCACAAATAGGGATGTGAATCGTTTTTCAACGATTAAAATTATCGTCCGATAATGTTAATATCGTCTTAAATCGTTATAGAACACGATACAATAGAAATTCTAACGATTTATCGTTAAAAATCGTTAAATCGTGTTAGTGCGCACTAACGGGAGTTAGTGCGCACTAACTCCCCGTTAGTGCGCACTAACTCGATTTAGTGCGCACTAACTGAAAATGATAAAAATAAACACTTTCCAGGTCACTGAAGGTCAGTTAGGAATGAATATGTGTTCCTATTGGCTGGCTGCCCTCTTATCTATTGATGTTACCAAGGTTACCACTGAGGTGATGGTTGGGGGGATGGGAAATGGAACTGGAAACTAACGAACACCAACAGAAAATGAAACAAAGTGTTCACACTTCCCAGGTCAGTAAAGGTCACTTAGGAATGAATATGTATGTATGTATTCCTATTGGCTGGCTGTGCTCTTATCTATTGATGTTACCAAGGCTAACACTGAGGTAATGGTTGGGGGGATGTGAAATGGAAACAGTTGGAAGCTTGACAAAAAAAGTAATGTAATGATCAGCACTCACGTGACTAGAACTTGTTTGTTTATTATTTTTGTTAGCAGGCACCTGAAATGCTAGTGCATGTTGAATTTGCCAATCACTGTGCATTTTAGAAAGGTGGTCCTGGCTGGAACTGTACACAGTTCAAATATACGTAATTGATTGTTGGTAAGTGTATTTTTTAAGTAGCCACACTGGCACAAGTATGTTTACTTTTCCTCCTACTTAACTCACTAGCTCAGCTTTGTAAGAAGGGCTTCTCTGCTTGTGTGTTGTTTTTGTTTGGTGTGAGGAGAGCAGAAACATCAGATCTTTATTCAATCTACTACAGTCATCTCTTACAGTGCCCTATCCCTATTAATACCAGGAGTGTTGTGATCTTCCTGCACACACAGTGCCCTAACCCTGGCACCAGGGGTGTTGTGATCTTCCTGCACACAGTGCCCTAACCCTGATACCAGTCTGAGACAGCTCCCTCCCTGCATTACTAGTGAGAGGCTGGCTTCACAGACAGGGGGGAGCTGCCTGACCCTCACTCCTGACTTCCCCCATGTCCCAGCTAGTGAATGGTGTGTGGGTGAGGGGGGGGGGGGAGGAGGATGGTGAAGTCTGAGACAGCTCCCTCCCTGCATTACTAGTGAGAGGCTGGCTACACAGACAGGGGGGAGCTGCCTGACCCTCACTCCTGACTTCCCCCATGTCCCAGCTAGTGAATGGTGTGTGGGTGAGGGGGGGGGGGAGGAGGATGGTGAAGTCTGAGACAGCTCCCTCCCTGCATTACTAGTGAGAGGCTGGCTTCACAGACAGGGGGGAGCTGCCTGACCCTCACTCCTGACTTCCCCCATGTCCCAGCTAGTGAATGGTGTGTGGGTGAGGGGGGGGGGAGGATGGTGAAGTCTGAGACCTCCCTCCCTGCATTACTAGTGAGAGGCTGGCTTCACAGACAGGGGGGAGCTGCCTGACCCTCACTCCTGACTTCCCCCATGTCCCAGCTAGTGAATGGTGTGTGGGTGAGGGGGGGGAGGATGGTGAAGTCTGAGACAGCTCCCTCCCTGCATTACTAGTGAGAGGCTGGCTTCACAGACAGGGGGAAGCTGCCTGACCCTCACTCCTGACTTCCCCCATGTCCCAGCTAGTGAATGGTGTGTGGGTGAGGGGGGGGGGGAGGATGGTGAAGTCTGAGACAGCTCCCTCCCTGCATTACTAGTGAGAGGCTGGCTTCACAGACAGGGGGGAGCTGCCTGACCCTCACTCCTGACTTCCCCCATGTCCCAGCTAGTGAATGGTGTGTGGGTGAGGGGAGGGGGAGGATGGTGAAGTCTGAGACAGCTCCCTCCCTGCATTACTAGTGAGAGGCTGGCTTCACAGCAGGGGGGAGCTGCCTGACCCTCACTCAAGCAGAGAAGCCCTTCTTACAAAGCTGAGCTAGTGAGTTAAGTAGGAGGAAAAGTAAACATACTTGTGCCAGTGTGGCTACTTAAAAAATACACTTACCAACAATCAATTACATATTTTTGAACTGTGTACAGTTCCAGCCAGGACCACCTTTCTAAAATGCACAGTGATTGGCAAATTCAACATGCACGTGTCTGCTAACAAAAATAATAAACAAAGAAGTTCTAGTCACGTGAGTGCTGATCATCACATGTCAAGCTTCCAACTGTTTCCATTTCACATCCCCCCAACCATTACCTCAGTGGTAACCTTGGTAACATCAATAGATAAGAGCACAGCCAGCCAATAGGAATACATATTCATTCCTATGTGACCTTTACTGACCTGGGAAGTGTGAACACTTTGTTTCATTTTCTGTTGGTGTTCATGAGTTTCCAGTTCCATTTCCCATCCCCCAACCATCACCTCAGTGGTAACCTTGGTAACATCAATAGATAAGAGGGCTGCCAGCCAATAGGAACACATATTCATTCCTAACTGACCTTCAGTGACCTGGAAAGTGTCTATTTGTATTATTTTGAGTTAGTGCGCACTAACTCGAGTTAGTGCGCACTAACGGGGAGTTAGTGCGCACTAACTCGAGTTAGTGCGCACTAATCGGAAAAAACGATTTTTAACGATTTTTCAACGAAATAATCGTGCCAAACACGATTTTCTTCTCCTGCCACACAATTTCTATCGTTAAGACGATATGGAAAACGATTCACATCTCTACTCACAAACCTAAAACTAACACATTACCTCTATGCAGATGATGTGCAGATACTGATCCCCATAAAAGATTCTCTGCCAAAAACGCTCGACTACTGGGAAAATTGCCTGAAGTCCATAAAAAGCCTCCTCTCTAGCCTGAACCTAGTTCTAAACGCATCCAAGATGGAAATCCTTCTTATCTCCCCTGAACACTCGACCAACACTGACATTACAGCTTTGGACCCACAGATCTCTCAAACTAGAGATTTAGGAATTATACTAGACAATCATCTAAACCTAAAGAAATCAATTAATAATATCACCAAGGACTGTTTCTATAAGCTTCAAGTTTTAAAAAGAATCAAACCCCTTTTCCACTATCAGGACTTCAGAACCATCCTTCAATCCACGTTATTTTCAAAAACAGACTACTGCAATGCCTTACTCCTGGGGCTCCCCATTTCAGCCACAAAACCTATACAAATGCTCCAGAATCCAGCAGCGAGAATCCTAACCAATCCTAACCAATACCAACCGCCGTGCTCACATTACCCCCATCCTTCGAAACCTGCATTGGCTGCCAATAAAATATAGAATGCTATATAAAGCTCTCACGATAATCCACAAATCTATTCACCAACAGCTCACACTAGACCTTCAGAACCCTCTCAAACACCACTCGTCCGAAAGACCCATCAGAGAAGCTTATAAAGGGACCCTTCAAGTCCCACCTTCAAAATACACCCGTCTAAAAACCACCAAAGAACGTTCCTTCTCCACAGCAGGCCCGGTCCTCTGGAACAGACTTCTGACTGACCTAAGACTGGAACCTTGCCTTCATACCTTTCGAAGACAACTGAAGACGTGACTTTTCCTCCAAGCCTTCCCCTAGTCAAAATGCCACTTCGAACTCAGCCTAAGGAATGAGATAATCACCAATCTCATAACCAGTTATATATTATTATTTGTTGCTTGTTTCCGCCCTACCTTTCTTCCTGGCTACTCTAGCCCCCAAGTTCAATGCCCCTGTTTTATGTAACTTTGCTTGATTCAGCCTTCTTGTTCTTGGTTACACTTGTTTATCCCCCAAGTTCCATGTAAACCGGCCTGATGTGAATTCTATTCGTGAAGTCCGGTATAGAAATATATATTAAATAAATAAATAAATAAATAAATGATGGGGAGAAGAAGGAGCAGAAGGATATGGGTGAGAGAGCTAGAAAGAAGTGGCTGTTGGGAGTAGACAGGAAGCCAGATAGCAAGAGATTGATAGGGGGAGGAATGAAGTGATGGGGAGCTAGAGGATTGAGAGAGAGCAATGAAGAGAAGCTAAGAGTGGAAGAGTAGCCTAATGCTCAAAGAAGCAAGCTCTGAGCCAAGGAAACCAAGGTTTAAAACTCACTTATCCTCTTTCTGACTTTGGGCAGGCCACTTCCCTCTCCATTGCCTTAGGTACATATTTAGTAAGCCCTCTGGGGATAGGAAAATATCTACTATACTTAAAAAAAAATCTGCTTTGAAAAGGCAGAAATAAATAAAATGTCATGGATACAGGAGAACTAGATGATGCAGAAAGTTTGGTTCTTTTTTAATTTTTACATTATTTAATTTAAAATGAAATTAAAGCAAACAACAAAACACAAAACCGTGGATATAGTTCCCACTCCTGCTGTCAAAGTTTAAAAATAAAAGATTTGTCATTAGTACCATCCCTTGCAGACTTCCACACCACTTCTTACCTTATCTGCTAATCTGTGAAGAACAGGAGCAATTCCAAGTCACTCCTGTCCCCTGTTGCTGGTTTTCAAAATGGCTACTAGTTGACTCAATCATGGTGTCATTTTGTTATATGGCAGCCATACAACAAAATGGAACCAGACTTGGGTTGACCGTTGGCCTTTTTGAAAATCAGCAGTGGCAGGGCAGGACTGATTGAGGATCATTCTTGCCTATTGAAGACCCATGGATGGGGTAAGGCATGGCATGGCAGGATCCACTGAGGGGTTTGGGAGATCAGGCACTGAGCCAGGGTGACAGGCATTTTTCGGCGGCAATGGGTTTTCTTTGGTGGAGTGGATGATTATGCTTCCAATTTTAAAAAAGAAATGGAATAAATGAAATTTTGTTCAATTTTATTTATTTTATTTTATCTATTTAAAACATAGCATTTTACAGGGGGTACACTGGCACTTTTTTCATCCACCACCTTGATTTGCCCTATGTTCTTCAAAAAAGCAAAAAATCATGTGTCCCTCATGTCAGTACTGGTACCTTTTTTCCTGAAAGAAGAACTGTTTAAAAAAATTTCTTACCTGTTCTTTCCAGGGGTACATAAAATATTTACAATCATCAACAAACAAATTACAAAAAAGATGAAACAATGGTTCTCTTAAAACCTCCACAATGCTGGAATTCCCCTTTTTTTTTTTTTTTGCTCGAAATCACTTATGTGGACTAGTCGTTCAAAGAGGATAGGTTCTAAAATTAATAAGATGTTTAATTTAATTTAATTAATTTATAAAATATTTAACTCAGCTATCAGTCTTCCTTGGTGATGTACATTGAGAATATGTTTACAAGTTTATTCTTTCTGAAACAAGAAAGCCTTGAATCATCTCTTAAATGTTTGAACACATTGTACTGTTCTCATGTTTTCTGGAAGTGAATTCCAGTGTTGGATTGGATACTACAAAGTTTCATCCAGGCACACTACACTAGTGAGAGCACTTCTTCTAGTAAATTGTGGTTAGCAGATTTTAACTTCTGGGGAAGGTTATAAACTTCCAATGAGACAGGTTATCATATCATTGTTGAGGGCTTTATTTTCCTCCACTGAATTGAAAGCTATTGCAAACAGTGTAAGGCTGGGATGATATGGTTTCACAGGCTTTTTTCCAGTCAGAATATGTATTGTGGCATTTTAGACAACCTGCAAAGGTTTCAGAGTAATTGTGAGTAGCCCAATATAAAAAAAAATTATAGTAAGCCAGACTCATTGATATCAAGGTCTGAAAATCTTGATGAGTAAGGTAGCAAGATCCAGATAGGCTACTCTCATCCTCCTCCTCCTGTTCTACATGGCTCTGGGAAGGTGGTTTAGAGTGGTAAGGACTTCCTCAGGTATGGGAAGTCACTTGACTTGACACTAAGAACTGCCTCAGGGTGGACACTAGGAGTTGAAAAAAATGATGAAAGATCTAAGAAATCTTGGGGAGTAGTCAAGAGTTTGGCACAACATTCACTGCAAAAGAGTGTAGTCGTGCATATGGTGTGCAGAATCCCAAGGAAACATTACAGGATAGTGGTTATGTTCTGCAGAGAATGTGTGGGCTGGTCCTGAGAAGAGGACAGAGATGACATGCTCAGCCCTGGATTTTCCAATAGGCACCCTAGGGCAGCAAACATTTAGGGGCAGCAGGCTGGCTAAGATTTGCTAGCTTCCAGCTCTGCTGAAGAAGACTAGCCCTCTGCTATCCTGTAACCCTTAGACAAGGTGGTGGTAGTAGTATATGTGTGTGTTTGGGGGACGGGGTGGGGTGGGAATTGAAAGCACCAAAAATGCCTTGAGGCAGCAAAATCCTAAATCTGTCCTGGACATGCTGCAAGAGAACTGTGTTTTGTTTTACTCACACAGCAGTTACAACCACAACAAGGAGCAACATTCCCCCTGCAGTTCTTGTTTGAAATAACCTCCCCAGTCATGTGAGCCTGTTCCACAATGTTTCTGTGCTCTCTGAGTGTTCCTTAAAGGGGACACCACAATGGGGCAGAAATAATGTGTACCAAATGGAAAAGGAATCTGATGCTTTCAATTTTACATAAAAACATGTAGAAACAAGGGTCAGCAAACAGGTTGTAGGTGTTGCCCTTTTTATTGGATTAATTGAATGCATCTGTGATTGACTTTGGAGAGCTGTGCACCTTATTTCAACATAGTCAAGTGAACTAAAATGGCAAGAATGCTAAGGTATACAAGGAGAAGCATAATGAGTAAGAAATGATAGATTGCAGAAAAAAGCATTACAATGATCTAGTAAAAGTACATTGCAAGGTAGGTGTTTTGAGTTTGTTTTTTGATTCCCTGCCTAGGATTGGTATGAAGAATGCAGCATTTTGTGAATATAAACTATTACAAATTTGCAAAATATTCACAATAGTTGATCAGAGATTTTTTATGGAAAATGTCAACATTCACCAGTTCTACAAACTTTTTAACTTTAAAATAAAAATAAAAAAAGAGCGTTTCACAAATGGAACAGAACAAGCACATTTTGTTGGTATTTACACATCATCAAAAAATTCCCCTATAAAATTTATGTCAATAATCCTTGCTGAAGTAAACATTTCCAACTTTTTTTGAAAAGACAAAAAGCTTATAGATCAAAATTCAGTATGCTGGAGAGTGTTATGGTTTGTGGGTTGGTGGACCCTTGACCTGTGGTATGAGTTGGTACAGCCTGTGGAGAGGAGCCCCACAGGCCCACACAGACAGGAGGCGAGGTCAGGCACGGCAGGGAGTTCTGGGTAAGACTATGGAGGGGTCCCGAGGAGTCAGGAGGGATTCTCCAGTAGACAAATGGGCTGCCGGTAATACCTTGACTGAGACCCCTGGATTGAAAAGCGCCAGGCAGGCCGTAGAATGGGAAGCTTGAAACTGGCGTGCCAGAGGAATAACAGAGACACCCCCCAAGGGGTGGTGCTGCGGAGCAAGAGAGGTGCGGCAGTGGTGATGCAGGCTAACCCGTGGAGCAGGGAAGCCCGAGTCAAGTCTCCGATGATGATGTAGGTAGACCCCGAGGAGTAGGGAGCACCAGCAGTCTCTGTAGATAGTGAAGCACTGCCTGGAGGCACGAGGAGCACCTGCTGTCTCTGTAGATAGCAGAGCATAGCCCCAAGGAGCAGGAAAGTGCAGGTAGTCTAGTAGCAGGTAGACGCGATCCCGAGGAGTGGGGAGGCACGGACAGTCACAGGAAGAACAAGGACACTGTCCCGAGGAGCGGGATGGTGCTGAGGGTCGCCATTCCTCAAAGGCCAGCTTGATGGCCAACAATTCTTTATCTCCAATGCCGTAGTTACATTGTGCGGCGAGAAGCATCGGGAGAAAAAGGAACAGGAGAACAGAGTATGAGTAGGAGAGTATTGACTCAGCACGGCACCTACTCCAATGTCGGAGGCATCGACTTAAACCACAAATGGACGCATAGGATCCGGATGATGGAGACAAGGTTCCTTTAAGAAGGCAGGCTTGAGGTCCTGAAATGTGGTCACAGCTTCGGGCGACCACTGGGAGGGGTTTGCCCCCTTGCAAGTCATGGCCGTGAGTGGTACGGTCAGCATTGAATAATGATGGATAAAAGAGCGATAGTAATTGGTGAAGCCAAGGAATCTCTGTAGAGCCTTGAGGCCGATGGGTTGAGGCCAATCACGGATGCTCTTTAGTTTTTGAGGATCCATTCAAAACCCCTGACTGGACACCACGTAACCCAGGAAAGGAACAAATTATTGTTCAAAGGAGCATTTCTCAAGCTTAGCGAAAAGTTGGTTATCTCGCAGCCGCTGGAGGACATGAGAGACGTCCTGGCGGTAAATGGGCTGGTCTTGAGAAAAGATGAGAATATCGTCAAGGTATACAACCACACACTGGTAAAGCATATCTCTGAAAACCTCATTCATCAGGTTTTGAAATATTGCGGGTGAGTTGCAAAGCCCGAACGGCATCACAAGGTATTCAAGTGACTGTTGTGTTAAAGGCAGTCTTCTACTCGTCGCCCTCGCATATCTGGACCAAATTATAGGCACCATGAACGTCTAGTTTCAAAAAGATCTTAGCTCCTTGAAGCCTGTCGAAAAGCTCCAAGATGAGTGGCAATGGATAGCGATCCTTGAGAGTAATTTCATTTAGGCCACAGTAGTCAATGCAAGGACAGAGGGAGCCATCTTTCTTCCCAATGAAGAAGAACCCTGCTCCAGCAGGGGACTTGGAGGGCTGGATGAACCCCTTGGCCAAGTTCTCATGAATATATTCTGACATGGCTTGGGTCTCAGCCTGCGAGAGAGGGAAGATCCTACCCTGAGGAGGCTCCGTGCTGGGCAGTAGATTTATCTCGCAGTCAAAGGAGCGATGAGGAGGTAACGTGTCCGCAGCCTTCTTTGAGAACACATCGGAGAAGGATGCATATTGTGATGGAAGGCCCGGTGGAGAGGGAGCTGTGGTCAGACAAGGCAGTGCAGAGTGTGCTGCTGGAGCCAGGACAATCCCAATACAATGGGATGGATGGCCTTGTCCAATATATGGAATGAGATGATTTCCACATGCAAAGTCCCGGTGCATAGCTAGATGGGAGCCATGTTGTGGGCAACCTCACCAGGAAGAGGTTCCCCGTGAATAGAAGAGAGTTGTAAGGGCACTGGAGAGCAGATGGTGGGAATCTGTAGGTGTTCGGTGAATTGCTTTAATATGAAGTTCCCACCAGCCCCGGAGTCTACCAGAGCCAAGGTGTGAAACTCCTGGTTGTCCATTTTGATAGACACAGGAACGGTCAGTGGAGGAGAGGGTGAAGTCAGGCCTAGGAGGAGTCTTCCAGCATAACCTAGGCCCGGGAGTTTCCCGGACAGACTGGGCACAAGGCAATGGAATGTCTGGGCTGGCCGCAGTACAGATAGAGGCCGGATTGTTGTCGACGGCATCGTTCCTTAGGAGAAATTCTATTCCTTCCCATCTACATGGGTTCCTCCTCAGATGGTTTCTGTGGGGTGCTGACTCGCAGAGAGGAAGAACACCAGACTCGGGATGGCCCAGGTGCAGACTTCCAGGATGCTCTACTCAAGAGCATGTTCTTGTAATCAATGGTCGATATGCCCTGTGGGGTCAAAGAGTCCAGAGATGAGGGCGATTCACGAGCCACCAATTCATCTTTAATCCGAGGACTCAAGCCTTCCAGGAAGATGGAATGCAGACAATCGGAGTCCCAGTATAATTCTGAGGCGAGAGTTCAGAATTCAATAACATAGTCCATTAGGGACCGAGAGCCTTGTTGGAGATGAAGGAGAAATGACCTGGAGACAGCTTGTCAGTCCGGGTCTTTGAAGACAGACTGAAACAGGGCCAGAAACCCTAGAAGGTCATGGAGGATTGGGTCTACTCACTTCCAGAGAGGTGATGCACAGGCCAAGGCTTTAACATCCAAAAGGGCCAGGATGTATGTAGTCTTGGTGATCACATTTGGGAAGTAAGCTGGTTGCAGTCAGAAGTGCATATTGCACTGAATCAAGAAGCCCCTGCAGAAGAGAGGGTTATCTGAGAAACGCAAGGGTGCTGGCAAGGGTACAGTTAGTCGAGGAGCAGAGGTGGAGGTATTGAGCTTGATAGACGTTGCTGTAGCTGTCACAGTAGTGTCTAGATGAAAGCTTAGGTTGTCTATGGCAGCTGCCAGAGACTCCAAGAATTTCTGTTGTTCGCTGATCCATTGTGCCAGGCCAGGAATGGCCTGGAGGGCCGAGACCTCTGCCGGGTCCATGGACTTGGCAATCTATTATGGTTTGTGGGTTAGTGGACCCTTGGCCCGTGGTATGAGTTGGTACAACCTGTGGAGAGGAGCCCCACAGGTGCACACAAACAGGAGGCGAGGTCAGGAACAGCAGGGAGTTCTGGGTAAGACTGTGGAGGGGTCCCGAGGAGTCCGGAGGGATTCCCCAGTAGACAAGTGGGCTGCTGGTAATACCTTGACTGAGACCCCAGAGGGAAAGACACTAGGCAGGCCGTAGAGTGGGAGGCTTGAGACTGGAGGATTAACGGAGACACCCCCCAAGGGGTGGAGCTGTGGAGCGAGAGAAGTGGTGTCACAGGCTAACCTGTGGAGAAGGGAAGCCCGAGTCAGGTCTCCGATGATGATGTAGGTAGACCCCGAGGAGCTGGGAGCACCGGCAGTCTCTGTAGATAGTGAAGCACTGCCCCGAGGAGCGGGGAGCATCTGCAGTTTCTGTAGATAATGGATCACAGCCCTGAGGAGTGGGGAAGTGCAGGTAGTCTAGTAGCAGGTAGACGCAACCCCGAGGAGCAGGGAGATGCTGACCGTCACAGGAATCACAAGGACATTGTCTCGAGGAGCGGGACGGTGCTGAGACTCTCTTGAGATATAGAGAGACGCAGCCCGAGGAGCAGGGAAGCCCGAGTCAGGTCTTTGATGATGATGTAGGTAGACCCTGAGGAGCGGGGAGCACCGACAGTCTCAGTAGATAGTGAAGCACTGCCCCAAGGAGCGTGGAGCACCTGCAGTCTCTGTAGATAGTGGATCACAGCTCCGAGGAGCGGGGAAGTGCAGGTAGTCCAGTAGCAGGTATACATGACCCCGAGGAGCGGGGAGATGCTGACAGTCACAGGAAGCACAAGGACACTGTCTCAAGGAGCAGGACGGTGCTGAGAGTCTCTTGAGAAGTAGAGAGATGTAGCCCCGAGGAGCGGGGCAGCGCTGACAGTCCAGGCAGCACTTAGGCACAACCGCAAGGAGCAGGGAAGCACTAGAGTAACTCCCGAGTGGTAAGGGTGTTCCAGGGGACTGTTCCAAGGAGCGGGGAGCCTTGCAGAGTGGGACTTCAGGAAGCGCAGGGCCAGTCCAAGGAGCTGGGGAGGCCAGGAGACAAGGTCCCCGAGAGAGCACACTGGCCCTGAGGAGCGGGTACCAGACAGAGTCCAAGGTCCAATGGAGTCCAACAGCATAGTCACCGGAACACGAGCTAGTAGAGATGTACAGAACTTGTTGCCAATTCGGCTAGCTGAGGGTGAATGTGGAACTTAAGTACCTTGATCCGATGACATCAAGTAGGGACGCCCCGAGGTTCCCGCCAAAGAGGCTTCAAAGGAGGGCCCAGTGACGCGCGCGTGCACCTAGGAAGGCCCTGAGATGACGTAGTTGACAGCGGCGTCTCGGCCACCACGAGGAGCCATGGGGAACACGGCAGTAGAGATTGTCCTCTGCCGCGAGCAGACCTGGGGAGGTCTGGAGAGCGGTGCAGGATATAAGTATGCGACCGACGGGCATAACATGGAGCAGCAAAAATGTCCAGAGAACGTTATGTGGCTAACACTTGCTGGATATTCAGCAGGACCTACGCATATAAGACCATTACTAAATATACTCTGATAAAATTACGCATATAACTTTATCCAGGTATAGTTAGGACAGCTGTTTCCAACCAGACTCGTAAGTATAACTTTAGATGGAGAGTGCTCAATATGAGTGCCTACTGGCTAATGTTTAGCCCAGACCCCAGAATGCCTCCACTGACACCCCATTTTGACTAGATTATTTTTGTGCATACCAAAAATTGAGTGCACAAAATTTATGTGATTGGTAAAATTGCAAAAGTAGGCTTTTGTGTGAGTAGCTCAAAATGTTACATGCACAAAAGCTTTGAATATCGACTTCATAGTCTTTTCTATTTTTGCTTAAGCTATAATTTTGTGTGCACCTCTCTATGATTGAATTTATTGCTCAATAGACAAAAAATTTGCTTGGAGAACAGGGTAGGGTTACTAGAGATATATTCCCAGATATGTTAATAATTGCCTTATGAAATTAAAGCTTCAGTTTTTCTGCCTTTTTGTGAAAGGTGGCTGCTGTAAGACATTGCAAGAATGATCTGTAGGGCCACATCTTGAAGATGATCAAATCTCAGCAGCAGTGTAGAAAGGATGAAATGGGGCAATGTGTGGGACGTTCCATCTGGGTCTGGAAAGAAATATTTGAGGAGGGGACGGGAATATGTTATGCTCAAATTTAAGAGAAATTAAACAAAGAGTTCTTAGTGACATCATAAACCACATGGACATTCCTGAGTGGTTTAAAATGTTACCAAGATTGCTTAAGTACAAATGTTTCCTAATATGCCTAGCTATTTTTAGGGGGGTGCCAACATTTGCAGCTTACTAACAATGTTCTCTTTACGTTTATGGCAGCTCTGCTTGTCTGCAGTGTGAGTTAGAGGTCTCGCCATTTTATACATGCATCATGTGGATGTATAAAAACTCCTGTACCCCTAAGGAAGGGGGAGTGCAAAGGAGTGATATAAGGGGCTACAGGATTTGAGGTTTAAAAAGAGGTAGCCATCTCATCGTGGAGTGGAAGCATTAGGCCTGTGTCCCTCCACAGAGAAGGCCTAGGAAAAGAAATTTTGCCAGAAAAGGATTTCTGGAGAGGAGTGACAGTTTGGAACAGAGAAGGTTTTGTGACCGAAAAGAGAGAGATGCTTCAGATCTTACTGGAGAAAGAAGAATATGAAAGGAGGTTAGGAAGAATACCTCAGCTGTCCCAAAAGAGTGTGGAGGAAAATGTAGCATAAGAATTGTGGTTTTCAGTAAGGAGTTCTTATGGGAAAATAAATCTTTGAGAGTTCCAAACAAGGAGGAATTTTCAACTAGAAGCTCATATAAGAGGACAAAGTTGAGTGATGAGAGAAGGTTTGCCATCCTAACAGCTATTGGAGGGTTCCCAGGAAAGGAGGTTTTGGAAATGTGCTAAATTTTCTGTATAAAGAGACAGAATATTTTTGTATGCTGTAATTCTGGACTTTGTATTTCATGCTCAGTTCACTAGTGAAGACTATTTTTTGAACAGCAAGTCTGAGTGTCCAGGGCTGGTGCTAGCTTTTTTGCTGCCCTATGCAAACAATTACTGTGCTACTCCCCTCTCCCGTTCATTCATTCTCTGTCCCATACCCACCAAAAAATGCCCTGCTCCTTTCAGTGATACAAACTTTAAAAACTGACACCATCCCCCAAACTCATGGCTGGTGCCTTGCACAATGCCCCCCTTCCCGCCCTATTACATGCACACAGTTAAGAGTTATGATTTGTATTTTACATGAAAAATATCAAAGTACGGTATTCTGAGGTAAAAATATCACTTACATTATATTTACATGCACAGCTATGATGCCAACCAGAAATCCCTGCCAAAAAGACACTTGGAACCAATATGGTATTAGGTCTATTATGAAGTGTGTTGGGCATGGATTTAACCCTCTGAAAGCCTGAATACACTAATACACTTCCTATTAGGAAAATGCCTCAACTCAGTCACATATGCAGAACATAAACAGAACCTCACCAAATATAGAAGAGAGTAACCATAAAGTAAAAATACAAACATGCAGTCAAAAACTGAACTGGAAACATAAGAAGCCAGATACGCTATGCAGTGCAACAATGAAAAAACAGAACCATCACCATTCCTCAAACATCAAACAATACAATCAAGAAAAAAATAAATAATCATAATACTAAAAGCATACTAATTATATTTCATAAAAAGCTGATGAATAAAAGATCAAATAATTAAAAACTGATATACAAGTTTTTTAAAATGTCCCAAACACCAATAAAATATTTCAAAACAGCAGATACATTAAACAATACCTGAAAAATAAAACTAAAAAGGATTTTAAAAATTCATGCTCTCTATACCAGTCACCCTGAATTGTTGTGGATTAGTGGGAATGGGATATACAAACTTTCTCCTCTCTTTCTTATATATACACACATAAGCTCATACACATATACGCTCCCTCTCAGACAAACCCACAGATGTCTCCAGCTCTTTAGTTGGGATCTGTCAGCAGCCCAGGCCCTCATCTCCATTTTAGCTGCTGGCAGGTTGCAATCCAACTGCAGCCCCCATTCTCTCTCTTTCACACATAACCCAGGCAGCTCCCATTATCTCTGTCTTTCTCTCACAAACACAACCCAGGCAAGCTCCTATTCTCTCTCTCTCTCTCTCTTACACACACACACACACACACACACACACCCCTCCAGACAAGCTCCCATTTACACCCACACACCCTAGGCAGGCTCCCATTCACATCCACCCAAATCCCAGGCAGACTCCCATTCTCACACACACATACCCCATGCCCATCCCAGGAAGGCTCCCATGCATGTATGAGCATATACACACATACACCCATCCCATGCAGGCTCCCAATTCACATAAAAAGATACACAGACCCACCCTAGGCAGGGTCCCATTCACACACAAACTCATCCCAGGCAGGATCTCATTCACACACATACATATACCCATCCCAGGCAGGGTCCCATTCACACTGCACTTAGACACATCCCAGGCAGGCTTTCATTCACACACACACACACACACACACACACACACACACACACACACTTAGATACACACATACACATATGCAACCCAGGAGGGCTCCCATTCATACTCCCACTCATCTCAGGCAGGCTCCCATTCACACACACATACACACACACACACACACACACACACACACATCCCAGGCATCTTCCCCTTCACACACACACATACCCATCACAGGCAGCCTCCCATTCACCCACATACACATACAGACCAGGCAGTCAGGGTCCATGGGTCATTTCTTCTTTCCTGCTGCTGTCAGCCTGTACCTCTTCCTTGTGGCTTCTCTTCATGTGCTGGCTCCACGGTAATTCAACATTTGTGGTGCTGGCACTTCCTGTATTCTCATCTCATGCATCGCAAGATGAGAATACAGTAAGTGCTAGCACAGTGAGTGTTGAATACAGTGGGGCCAGCACATGAGGAGGAGCTGCAGGATTGACCTGCTTCTTCTGCTGCCAGTGGGATTGGGTCCACCGGCGGCAGCATAGGTCTCTCCCTGCTCCCGATGCTGCCCCACCAGGTGTGCTGCCCTGTGTAATTGCACAGTTTGCAAACCCGGTGGTGCTGGGTTTGTGAATGTCCCATCTGCGTATACAGCAGAAGAGATCTAGTGAATAAAACACTAAGAGCCTTGAACCCTATGCAGGAACCCCAGGAGGCCATGTTGTCTTGTGTTGCCTGTGATCCTCCCTGTGTGTCTCTGTGCCCAAGAAATGAACATGAGTGGGGCTATATATTATTTTATAATTTATTATTCAGATCTGTTAAGCTGCTGAAGCTCTGCTGTGTAATTTAAGACATCTGACTCTAATATCTTGTCCTAGAATTCTCAAGTTCAAATTCCCACATGGTAGAGTTCACTTCTCCTCTTTTTGAGCTAGATAAAATAAATACCAATGATGTCAACAGTAGTATTTATGCAATCAGTATGCCAATCATTTAGGATAGAAATGCTATATAAAAAAGCAAATGTTATTATAATACATGGTTTCAGTACTTATGCTTCTTCCTTCATTCTACCAACCTGGACACAGCTAGAAAAAAACAGCTGGCATTTCCTAACTAAAGGCACGCCTGGATTTAGGCATAGACAACACTGGCAATTGGCTAGGGCACCATATTTTGAAGGCACCAAATATTCAGGCCAAAGAGAAGTCAGTTTCTGCTTGCTATAGTGCCATGTACCAGCACAGCTTCCCATCGCCATTGTACTTTCTATGTGTGCTACATTCTTAAATCCAGCCCTGAATTAAGAAGGAACATCTTCTTGTGAAATTGCTACTTTCCAATCTAGGAACATTTCACCTGCTTTGCTCATCTTTTAAACAGTTAATTGTTCTAATGTTGTAGACTTGAATATGATTTCATGGTTAATTGGTCTGTAGTAACAATTGTTGTGGCAAAAAAGGTGCAATTGTTCTAATGTTGTAGACTTGAATATGATTTCATGGTTAATTGGTCTGTAGTAACAATTGTTGTGGCAAAAAAGGGGCAAAGGTTGCACATGAAGACCCAAAGGAACAAAATGAGGAACAAAGGGAATTCAGAAGAGTAGCATGAAGAAACCCAAGGCACTGAAAGAGTGGCAAAGTGCACCAACCACTGTGGCCTAAACATCCCAACACGCTAAAAGAGGATAAAAGCAGCTGAGATATGAACTCCTCAAAGCACCAAGAGAGAGACCAAGTAGCACAAGCAGTGGCATGAACTCCGCAAGGCACCATAAAACAGTCAAAGGACATCAACAGCAGTGGCAGGAACACTTGCCGGTACTAAGAATAGGGCAAAGCAATACAAACAGTGGTATGAAGACCCTAAGTATCAGAAGAGGAGCAAAGGGCACCAACAACAATTGCGTACACATCCCAATACACCAAAAGAGGAGCAAAGCCGCACCAAAGAGAAGCAGAGCCTGCGGAGCAGGCCAAGCAGCAGGCAGCAGCAGCAGAAGCAACAAAGCTCCAAGACCCCAAGACATCCAGAGAAGAGCAGGGGAGGAACTGGGTTTTCTTTTCTTTTTTATGCTTTTCTTTCTTGAGTTCAATCACGCCAGTATAACCAGGGGAGAGTCAAGTTAGGAAGAGCAGGCAGGGCCACGGCAGAAAGAGTGTCAACTGAATCAGAAGAGAGGCAGGGCATGAGGAGCAGGCCAGTAGGGACAGCAAGAGGGGCAACGGGCAAGATATTAAACTACTGAGGCCAAAATGAGTGGGCATTGATTCTGTGTGGCTGTACAATCATTCCTCCTGACACTCACATGGAAATTCAGGGAAATCCAGCAGAGGGAGATTTATTTTAAGGAAGAACAACTTTTCTACTAATTCTGGTAGCAGCCGTGAATGAACTCACATATTGATTTTGGCTGATACCCTCCTGCACTAGTGTGCCCCCACTGCTGCTGCAACCCTCCACAGATTACCTCTTCTTGCCCCTGCACCATACTGACAGTGAAGATGAGAGAAGTCATCCACTGTTCTATGCCCTTCACTAACCATACCTCTGGGGTTAGTTTCGCCATCTTAAAAATCTCTTTTCTAAGCTTGGTAGGAGAACTTCTTCAGCCACATCTGGAAACATTTGTATCTTCTGACCACAAATGATTTCTTCTCGGTGTTTAAAATACTGTAGGAAAGTGAAATCCTTGTCAGATTCTAAAATAAATGTAACAACCAAGGTAGCTCTGGTTGTAATTTTATTTTTGAGAGCTTAGAAGAAATACAGATAAATCAGAGCTATCAAAAGGAGCTAACACGTCAAATGTTCTTTCTCCTGAATTTTTCATCTCAGGCAAATAACAATTAGAAAGCTCAAACTTTTTATCCTGAGAGACTTGCAAAACATCAATAACATATTTTCTAATATTATATCACCACTCAGATATCTTTCTTGATCTCCTGGTTTACAAGAGTCAAAGAATACGCTGGATTTTATAAGATACGCGCGTATCTTATAAAATCCGGGGTCGGCGTGCGCAAGGCTGCGCAAAATCGGCAGCCTGCGCGCGCCGAGTTTGCGCAGCCTGCCTCCGTTCCCTCCGAGGCCGCTCCGATTTCGGAGCGGCCTTGGAGGGAACTTTCCTTCGCCCTCCCCCCACCTTCCCCTCCCTTCCCCTACCTAACCCCCCCCCCCAGCCCTATCTAAAACCCCCCCTTAACTTTGCGTGCGTCGGCCGGCAGCCCCGCTCCGTCCTCCGGTCCCGGGGGCTGGTCCGGAGGCACTCGACCACGCCCCCGGGCCGGCGCCACACCCCCGGGCCCGCCCCTGAAATGCCGCGGCACCCCCTGAAATGCCGCGTCGTTTCGGGAACGCCCCCGGACATGCCCCCTCCCGCCCCTTTTCGAAAGCCCCGGGACTTACGCGCGTCCCGGGGCTTTATGAGCGCCAGCGGCCTATGCAAAATAGGCACGCCAGCGCGAGGGCCCTGCGCGCGTAAATCCGGAAGGATTTACGCAGGCGGGCCTTTTAAAATCCGTCCCTATTTGCTCACACCAGGGAAAACAATCTCCGTGATAAGTTAGTCTCTGCAGTACCCAGGAGCAGCATCCCAGATAGCACAGCACCCAATGGACAGTTTGCATTTAAATACTATGTGATATGTGAAAATATGCTTCAAATTCAAACATATCAATATCCTTATCTTCCCATCAACCATACATTAAGAGGACATTATTACTATAATACTCAACAGGTCATGTATGCCATTCGATGCTCTTACAGCAAGCTATACATTAACCATAACAAATTAGCTATCAAGACATGCATTATACATCATAAAATCTATATCTGTACCAGAAAGCAAGTTTCTCCATTGCTACAACACTGGCAGGAATGTGCCCATTCTTTGGATCAACTTAAATTTTTCATTGTACAGCACCTTTGGCGCCTGAGGGGAAGTAATACATCTTTAATGTTATGGCACCAAGAACAATTTTTATTTTACTTGGCGCACCATGACCTCAGAAGGTCTGAATTCTTTGAGTGGCATGTGTTGATATGATTGATGGCTGATGTAGGATTTGTTTTTTAGCATCCATGACAACTAATAGCCTCACTCTAATCTTTTGTGTGTGGTATTTCTTTTTCTCAGCTGTTGACATTTTAATTTAAATACCCTAGAAGTTCCATGAGGCTTTGCATCGTTTGAATTTCTTTCTAGTGAAATTGAGAGAAAGATGATCCGAAGTGAGCCCTGTGCAGACAGTGCTGAAATTTGATTATATATTGTTTTAGTATAACCTATTAACTACAGTTTGCTACCCTTCATTGTTCCATATATGATTTCAGATTTTAAAAGATTTTCTTGGTAAAAGTAACACATTTTAGTAGACATACAAATGTTGTTGTTGCATTGGTTTTCAGCATTGATGGTTGCCTCTATGTTCTCATTCCCTTCCTCCTGATGCAGCCAATCTTCGTCAAAATGAAGGTCTTTGTCAAGGAATGAGCCTATGTTGTGGTTTCACCCAGCCTTCTTTGAATGATCTAAAGTGTAACCCATCTTTGTCTCTATTTGTGATGAGGAATGAACCTATATTCCATTATTAATGTTTCCTCTAGCCTTCTTTGAATCATTTATAGTAGAACTCATCTCTCTTTCTGGCAGAGATCACTGTGGAAATCAGGTCTTGGACTACAAGAGACTCTACACATGTATTGACCTTGTTTCTTGTTATGCATTTAATACTTTGACATCTTGGAAGCATTTTAAGAACACAATTTGCTGTATGCCATGTCATGAGTTTTAAAATATATAAATGCCCTAGCACTTATAAAAGTATTACATGAGTGGGGCCTCATGTGTAATTACATACACAAAAATCAACATGTACCCCAGTCCCTCTAAAAGGTCAATATTCAAAGCAATTTAGATGAATAACTCATAAGTAATCCATCTAATTTCAAGTTATCCATCTAGTCATAAGTTATCCATCTAACTCCATGTTATCCATTTAAATGTTTAGTTTTGAATATTGACCTCTAACTGTCTCCTTTATTTATTCAAATTTAAATTCTGGAAACCAAAATGAGGCTGCTTTCCTGAGATTAAAGTTTAGAATTGGAAGGCTGAGAGTACAGTTGGGAGCAGAAGTTAAAGCAATTGTCTCTTGTGATATAGAATGTAGAGATAGCACCAATGCACTATAGGTGTTTAAATCTTTTTACAATGGTATCCGGAACCCTGAGGAGTCTAGACGTGAAATTAAGGCCTTTTGTTTTGGAATACAGAGGAGGCACACCTAGCCAGTTGGGATTTCAGGATTGCCACCATGAATATCTATCTATCTATCTATCTATCTATCTATCTATCTATCTATCTATCTATCTATTTATATATTTATTTATTTATTTATTTATTTAGACATTTTATATACCATTGTTCCATGCAAAGATCACAATGGTTTACAATAATGACATTCATAGGTATAATATATGCAAATCTTTCTCATGGATATTCATTATATATATATCCTGAAAACCTAACTGGTTAGGTGTGACTCCAGGAGAGAGTTGAGAAACACTGCCCTAAGGATCACTGGATCCTTACTAGTGGGACTGCATGTCCCTGCCTGACGCTACAGGCAAGCCCTTTCTGGTAGCTCAGTCTCTGCTCAAGGGAGCCATACTAATACTCAAAGACAGAGTTCCAGCTCCCAAATTGGACAGACCCTTGTTCAAAGCCAGTCAGAGATCGTTTTCCCCTTACAAACCATGTTATTCTCTCATCCCAAAGCTTTTTCAATCTTTTGCCCTCCCCCATTTACTCATGCTCTTCCCCATGCATCAAATTATTCCCTCCTACCTCTTCTATGCGACTCTCATCTTTTATTTATTTATTTTTATTTATTTGAAATATTTGTAACCTGCTTATCTTGTATCCTAGGAAGGGTACATAAGAACATTCATAATAATATCTGCCTCATAAACATCCTCATCTGAAATATGACTGAATTTGTGGCATCGGATAACCAGATATTTCTAGCCTCCAGATGCCTGAACAAATAAAACCCCTTCACCTTCTTTCTAAAAGTTTTCATGCATACTTCTGACAGCAATTCCTCTGGTAATGAGTCCTACATTGCTGGACCGACAACTGCAAATATACATTCTGTAGTTTTGCATAAGTGGAGCTGCTTATAAGAAGGTACCTCCAGAAGTTTATCTCCCACTGTAATCCCCTTGGTGGGTAGGCACATATATCCTCAATGCAGCCTTAATATAGAATGGAGCCTCATAGTGCAACAACTTGAATACTAATAATAAGATTTCAAACTTTATTCTCTAGTTGGAAGCCGATTCATTGAGGTCAGAATTGGAGTAATGTGTTCAAGTTGAGGAGCACCAACTAAAAGTCAGGCTGCCACATTCCGTACCAGCTGCATTGCCCTTAGTGTAGCAGTTAGTAGGGCAGTATATATTGAGTTACAGTTATTAAGGCCTCCAACAAGGGCCTGTACCACAATTCAAAAACCATCAGATTTAAAAATTGGCATTAATCATCACAATAACATAGGGCCTCATTTAATGAACATTATTTCCATAGATACAGAATGGGGGAAAAGCCTTAGTAAATCAGGCCCATAATTTGTAAAAGAAACTTTGCATGATTTTCTTAACCTGTAGGCAATGGCATAGTGATAAAGTTGTGTAAAAAATGCTCCTAGGTTTTGTGCCTGGGTAGCAATTGGGATTTGTTCCCCCCCCCCCCCCAGTCGCAAAGTAAGAAGGTATGTCATCACCATAAAACCTAGCCAGAAGCAGAATTTTAGTCTGATTAACATTCAAAGCTAATCTGTTTGCAGCCACAGTCCTACGGTCAAAGTAAAGTGTACATTTCTAGCTGCAGGGTAATATCTGCTAAGTTAAGACAATGCAAACTGGATGTTACTGGCAAAATCTAGATCTAAGTCAGCCAATAATCTGTCAATTGGTCTCAAATATATTTTGAATAGCACGGCAGAAAGTGCAGAGTTCTGGTGCTCTCCAGTGTTAAGCAATGACCAAGAGGAAGATGTATTCTTTAATACAGCCCATTGATGGTGCCAGTCTAGGTATGATCTAAACCACTTAAGGACTGTGTTATAAATCCCAATAACTTTGATCTTGCCAGTAATATGTTATGATTTAGAGTGTTGACATCTAATGAGATATCTAAAAAGACCAAGAAAAATGTTTGTCCTTCATCATACCTTCTACAGAATTTGAAAAGATTAGAAAGAAGAAGAGTCTCAGTGTTGTGTACAGAATGGAGTCCAGACTGAAACTGATCTAACAACTTGTGAACATTCAAATGATTGGTTAATTGTTTCAGCACTGCTCTTTTCAAGATCTATGTTAAGAAGGACAGAGAAGAAAGTAAACTGGACAATGATCAGATGGATCCAAACAAGGTCCAAACCTTACCTCATCCTCCCCCTGTGCAACTTTCTCACCCTCTCTTGCCCCTATATATATCTCTCACTACCTCCTCCCCTTTGTACAACTCTTTCACCCCTATCTCTGTCTTTCTGCTTCTGCAGGCTGGTCCTGCAGTCCACCTCCTCCCACCACTTCCAGTCAGTGTCATGGGCCTGCTCCTCCTGTCATTTCCAGCTGATCCCACAGTCATGCTCTTCCTTCCTGATAATTTCCAGGTATCAGAATGTCATTTTTAGGTGCTTTTGTGACTTGACAATACAGATTTGTCCAGATTTGCATGAATTTGATGCATACCTCCATTGGAGTCAGGATGAAGGTGTGCTTGGATGCTAAACCTTGAAAACAGAATTGTTTTAAACATGGAAACAAAGAATATGACAACACATAAAGATTACTAGGCAGATGTAGTCTTCCCATTTTCCCTTCTGGTTGTAAGACCACAGATCTGGCTTTATCCTTGTTTCTCTGCAACTTTCCCGTGCTTTCTTGAGTTCTGTTACTGTTTTTGCCTTTACTACCTTTACTGGGAAGCTGCTTCCTGCATCCTGAGCCCTTTCTATATTATTTCTATACCATTTTTCAATCTTTTATCATGATTTCTTGTTCTAGAACTTTGTTTCAACTGCAAATTGCTTGCTTTTTAACACCCGATGTGTGATTGATTGCTAATAAGATAAAAATACTGCTTTTTGAGCTCTGAGACTTAATTGGAGTCGGAAAAAGAGCTATAAATGAGTTAGTAAACACTTAAAAGAGAGAATGAACTGGGGTTCTGCCATTTGAGGCTCACAATATGTAGAAAACTGGCTGAATACAAGAACCCTGGCTAGCTTCCCACCTAAAGGGTAAATCACCCAGGGACTCTGATAATATGTATACAGAGAAACCTTCAGTACAATGCAATTTAAAGGCATAAAGGACTAAATGGACTATTGAAATCTCTATTTTGTGACTCATTTGTGTGCTGCATAATATTGCAAAAATGTAGTAAAACTTTTCTGTGGTTGTCATCCAGACTTTTTGAACAAACTGTGGTGGGCATGGGAATAAGACCTTTCAGCTACATACCACGGCAGTGATACCTTTAGGTGATGCATTCATGATCTAAATGTCACAATTTTAATTCTACAGAAATTCTCTTGCTAAATCAAAGGCTTCCTTAGGAGACATGAATCCCAATTTGACTGCATCCTGTAATGTAAAGTCCCACAGTGGAAGCCTCATAAAGCCATTAGGCATTTGTATATTTATGATCTTCCTTCCCAGAAAGTAATATGTGTGTCATGGGATGCTTAGCAGATTTCTAAAATAGCAAACTGAATTTGAACTATCTTTATTAATACCGTAAAAGTTTTTTACTTATTTGAATATAAAAAAAGGAAAAAAAATAATTAAAGAAGTCCCTTGTTTCAAGAGCTTTATTAGATTGTGTTTTATTCTGACCTTTACTTATCAATCATGATGAAAATAAACTTCAGCACTTTATAAAAGTCGTTTTAAGATCCCAATGATTACTGATTGGAAAAGAGAGTGCTACCTTTTTTGGTAGAGAGAAATAATTGATAAACAGAAAAATCTATTCTAGATACATAATCTAACAACATTGCAGCTTTTGCTGGTATCTGCCTGTTGTTATTAAGTCAGCTGACAGGGACGGCTCAATAACTTGAACATATGAAACTATATTAAAAAGAGAATTTTATAGCTTGAGAACACTATGAACATACTGAGAACAATTTTACAGAGGAACTGATTACATATCTTGTATTTCTGCCACAGTGACAGATATAAACATGAATGCCAAAGCCCCCTGAGACTACTTGTGTTATTTGCTCTTGGTATAACTACACTGAACCTGCTGGAGACTTTTATGCTCTCCAAAATCCATTAAGCACATCCCATAACTTGGAATGCTGTGTGGCATGCTCAAGTATCAGTACTACTATGAATCAAAATTAAAGTTTATTTGTTGGATTATATATGGATGTGACAGGGTTTACCTCCTGCACAACAAACAATGACAAGGGAATGCAAATCGAATAGTCATACAGTGCTACAAAAAAGGAATGCTCAAGAGTAGCCACAGGGAAAAAAACAAAAAAGCAAGAACTCCAGGCTCTACCACCCTCTGCTAGCACAAGAATAACATAATCTAGTAAAATAGTACATATGATCTATAATGTCCAGTGGGTCCATCCAGTCTGCCCAGCCCAGATTCTGCCTTTCTGGCACCCATTTGAAGTAAACAGCTAGTACAGTTTTAGGGTATGCAGAGAATATTTTTATTTTAATATATAATTTCTTTCTAACAGAAGGCTTTCCCATTTGTGAGAAAAAGCACATTTTCCTTACAAGTTCATCTTTAGATTGTAGTTCTCCTTTTTAGTTTGTTAAACTAAACAGACCTTCTTCCTGCTTCCTGCTTGTAAGGGGTGGTTTGTGTTGCCAAGCATCCATGATTGGCCAGTGTCACTTATTGCTTGAACACCTGATTAGATATGACTGATGAGAGGGATGTCCTGCTTATGTCAGTAAGTTCATTGTCTTTATTACTTTAACCTTCTGTCCAGATTCTTTAAACTGTTTCTCATATCCCAGGACTATCCTGCTTCAAGGTATAAGAAGGAAATATTGGAAATGCAAGGGTCAGATTTTTATTGGCAATTATTAAAAGACTGAAAAATAAGTTTTTGTGATTTTGTGACCAATGATTATATCAACAGATGCACTGGACCACTGTCATTGAAACATTGGAGTACTTGATTCATTTGTGAGTGGAATTTTAATTTGGATTCCACTATTGCATCATTATTGCAAACCCAGTAGACTAGGACTAGGACTAGGAGGTACCAGCTTGAAGATCATTTTACGCTATCACTTTGAGTATATAAGAACATAAGATATGCCATACTGGGTCAGACCAAGGGTCCACCAAGCCCAGCATTAGGGATGTGAATCGTTTTAGGACGATTAAAATTATCGTCCGATAATTTTAATATCGTCTTAAACCGTTATGGAACACAATACAATAGAGATTCTAACGATTTATCGTTATAAATCGTTAGAATCGTGAGCCGGCACACTAAAACCCCCTAAAACCCACCCCCGACCCTTTAAATTAAATCCCCCACCCTCCCGAACCCCCCCCAAATGACTTAAATAACCTGTGGGTCCAGCGGCGGTCCGGAACGGCAGCGGTCCGGAACGGGCTCCTGCTCCTCAATCTTGTTGTCTTCAGCCGGCGCCATTTTCCAAAATGGCGGCGAAAAATGGCGGCGGCCATAGACGAACACGATTGGACGGCAGGAGGTCCTTCTGGACCCCCGCTGGACTTTTGGCAAGTCTCGTGGGGGTCAGGAGGCCCCCCACAAGCTGGCCAAAAGTTCCTGGAGGTCCAGCAGGGGTCAGGGAGCGATTTCCCGCCGCGAATCGTTTTCGTACGGAAAATGGCGCCGGCAGGAGATCGACTGCAGGAGGTTGTTCAGCGAGGCGCTGGAACCCTCGCTGAACGACCTCCTGCAGTCGATCTCCTGCCGGCGCCATTTTCCATACGAAAACGATTCGCGGCGGGAAATCGCTCCCTGACCCCCGCTGGACCTCCAGGAACTTTTGGCCAGCTTGTGGGGGGCCTCCTGACCCCCACGAGACTTGCCAAAAGTCCAGCGGGGGTCCGGAAGGACCTCCTGCCGTCCAATCGTGTTCGTCTATGGCCGCCGCCATTTTTCGCCGCCATTTTGGAAAATGGCGCTGGCTGAAGACAACAAGATTGAGGAGCAGGAGCCCGTTCCGGACCGCTGCCGTTCCGGACCGCCGCTGGACCCGCAGGTTATTTAAGTCATTTGGGGGGGGTTCGGGAGGGTGGGGGATTTAATTTAAAGGGTCGGGGGTGGGTTTTAGGGGGTTTTAATGTGCCGGTTTTGCGATTTTTAGATTTTTAGATTTTTCACAATTTTTCACGATTTTTCACGATATTTTACCCCCCCAAACGGCAACAATACGATTCCCTCCCCCTCCCAGCCGAAATCGATCGTTAAGACGATCGAGGACACGATTCACATCCCTACCCAGCATCCTGTCTCCAACAGTGGCCAATCCCAGTTACCTGGCAAGTACCCAAACATTAAATAAATCCCATGCTACTAATGCCGGCAACAAGCAGTGGCTATTTCTTATTGTTTAATAGCAGTTTACGGACTTCTTCTCCAGGAACTTATCCAAACCTTTTTTAAATCCAGCTATACTAGCTGCCTTAACCACATCCTCTGGAAACAAATTCCTTAGCTTAATTGTGTATTGAGTGAAAAATAATTTTTCCTACTTTGTTTTAAATGTGCTACTTGCTAACTTCACGGACTGCCCCCTAGTCATTGTATTATCCAACTCAGTAAATAACCATTTCACATTTGCCTTTTCAAGTCCTTTCATGATTTTCTAGACCTCTATCATATCTTCCCCCTCAGCCATCTCTTCTCCAAGTTGAACAGCTCATACCTCTTTAGCCTTTCACATAGTAGAGCTATTTCATGCCCTTTATCATTTTGGTCGCCCTTCTTTATTCTTATACCATTGCAACTATATTTTTCTTGAGATGCAGTGACCAGAATTGCACACAGTATTCAAGATGTGATCTCACCATGGAGCGATACAGAGGCATTATGAAATCCAGTGTTTTATTTGCCTTTCCATTCTTAATAATTCCTAACATTCTGTTTGCTTTTTTGACCACTTCAGCACATTGAGCCAACAATTTAAATTTAATAACAACTATCTTTTTCCAGGGTGGTAACTCCTAAAATAGAACCTAACATTGTATAACTACAGCATGGGTTATTTTTCCTTATATGGATCACCTTGCACTTATCCATATTATATTTCATTGCCATATGGACACCCAGTCTTCCAGCCTCATAAGGTCTTCCTGAAATTTATCACAATCCGCTTGTTATTTAATTACTCTGAATAATTTTATGTCAATGCAAATTTGATCACCTCACTTGTCGTACCCCTTTCCAGATCATTTATAAATATATTAAAAAGCACCGGTCCAAGTACAGATCCCTGAGGCACTCCAATGTTTACCCTTTTCTGTTGAGATTAAAGGGTGGATCCTTGGGCCGACCGTTGAGGACAGTCGGGAGGCAGACCGCCAGGCAAGGACTGTTCTTCACCTGGAAACCCGAAACGCCCCCGGAGGAGCCGTTGGCGCCCGGGTCGCTAGGGCTTAGGTGTCTTCGCCCTGGAAGTCCGAGGTCCCCCCGGGAGGAGCACGTAGGGACCCGGACCGCTGGGACTTAGGTGAACTGCTGGCTAGAAGAATCAGTCCGAGGTCGAAGAAGGAGCGGAAGTCACGGGTAGTCGATCCGGTGTCTAGGCAGGCAGCAGGAGTCAAAATGAGGAGACAGTCCGGGGTCCGGGCAGGCAGCAGACAAGGGCAAGGTCAGGTCCAATCTGGGTCACAGGCAGGCAGCAGACAGAGGCAAGGTCAGGTCCAATCCGGGTCACAGGCAGGCAGCAGACAGAGGCAAGGTCAGGTCCAATCCGGGTCACAGTCAGGCAGGCAAAAGAACGCAGAAACACTGGTACTGGCAAGCAGGAACAGGGAATCCAGGAACGGCAACTCTCACTAGGTGACCACGTTGCAAGGCAACTTCCTGGGGACTGACGCCGGTTTAAATAGCCCGCTGTAGCTGACGTCACTGGGGGGGGCGGTCCAGCACATCCGGGTGCTGGACCGTGAAAAAGCCAGCCCTCGCGCGCGCGCGTTCCCCCAAGGGGGAGGAGTCCCGCGGAGCTGACGGCTTCTCACACGCGGGGAGGCCATTACCACGCGGCCTGGCCGACCCCGAATCGCGCGGATCGCGGCAAGGCCCCGGACCCAGGAGGGAAGGTAAGGGCTCAGGCGGCGCAGCGGTGGCTGAGACCGCAACAGTACCCCCCCTTTTACGTCCTCTCCGTCGAGGACCTGGCTTTCCGGGGTTGTCCTGATGGAATTGGGTTAGCAGTGATTTGTCCAAAATATTCCGAGCAGGTTCCCACGAGTCCTCTTCAGATCCACACCCCTCCCATGCAAGTAGGTATTCCCAGCGACGGCCGTGGAAGCGGACGTCCAAAACCTCTCGTACCTGATACGTAGGCTCACTAGTAGAGGATGAAGATAGTGCATCAGTAGAAGGATGATGGAATCGTGAGAATACCACAGGTTTCAACAGGGAGACGTGGAACACATTATGTATGCGGAGTGAAGAAGGAAGGCGGAGTCTATAGGATACCATTCCTATACGTTCTGCTACTTGGAACGGACCGCAATATCTGGGAGCAAGCTTGCGGGAACGAGTCGGTAGTTGGAGATTCCTGGTACTCAACCACACTTTGGTACCTGGTAGGAAAACAGGTGCTGGACGTCGATATCGATTGGCGTACTGTTGAGTCCTTTTCGCAGCAGTAGACAGCTTGAGTTGAATTCTTTTCCAGAAAAGATGCACTTGATGTTGCGGATGGAGAAACTCCGGATGTGGATCCTTGGGCCGACCGACCCGAAGGAGCAGTCGGTAGGCAGAACTCCCACTGGGCAATTGGAGCTTCACCTGGAAACCCGTGACTCCTCCAGAGGAGCTGTGGGAGCCCGGGTTGCTAGGACAGGAGTCTTCGCCCTGGAAGCCCGAGGTCCCCCCAGGAGGAGCCCGTAGGGACCCGGACCGCTGGGACTTAGGCGGAGACGAAGAAACCCAGGAGTGGAATCCGAACTGGAGACTGGGCAGGCGGCGAGCAAGCAGCAGTCGGGGTCACGAACCGGGATCAAGGCAGGCTGAAGACAAGCAGGAGTCGAAGTCACGGACCGGAGTCAAGGCAGGCTGAAGACAAGCAGGAGTCGAAGTCACGGACCGGAGTCAAGGCAGGCTGAAGACAAGCAGGAGTCGAAGTCACGGACCGGAGTCAAGGCAGGCTGAAGACAAGCGTGGTCAAGCTATCCGAGGTCAAGGCAGGAGACAGGCAAGCAGGGTCAGGCAAAGCGGAGTCCGGCAGGAAACAGGCAATCCAGGAACGCAACTCAGAGCTACCAAAGGCAGTGAACCTCGTTGCAAGGCAAGGAAGGCTGGGAACTGCAGGGCTTAAATAGCCCTGCAGCGTCTGACGTCAGGAAAGGGAGGAGCCGTGTTTTCCCGCGCTGGTCCCTTCAAAAGCAGGGCTCAGCCGCGCGCGCGCGCCTGGGGGCGGAGCTAGCCGCGAGAGGACGCCGGCGGCAAAGAGGGAGCTGGCGCGTGGCGCAGGAAGGCCCTGCAGGCCCGCGCGGGGTCGGGACGGCAGGCGGACGCTGCGGCCGGGGTCCCGAGTCCACGGGACGCGGTAGTTCTCCGGGGCCCGAACGGAAGGTAAGGCCTCGGGCGCCACCGTGGCGACCGAGACCGCAACAGTACCCCCCCTCTTACGCCCCCGCCGCCGAGGGCCAGGTTTCTTGGGATTGTCCAGATGAAATTGAGTTAGCAAGGATTTGTCCAAGATGTTTCTGGCTGGTTCCCATGAGTCTTCCTCGGGGCCGCACCCTTCCCATGCCAGCAGGTATTCCCAGCGACGGGCATGAAAGCGAACGTCCAAGACCTCTCGTACCTGATACGTAGTCTCCGTAGATGTAGGAGATGATAGTGCATCAGCGGAAGGATGGTGGTACCGGGAAAGTACTATAGGTTTCAACAGGGATACGTGGAACACGTTATGGATGCGAAGTGAAGACGGAAGGCGAAGTCTGTAGGATACTGCTCCAATACGCTCCGCAACTTGAAAAGGCCCGCAGTATCGGGGGGCCAATTTACGAGAACGGTTAGGTAGTTGGAGGTTCCGAGTGCTTAACCACACCTTGGTACCTGGCAGGAAAACTGGCGCTGGACGTCGATGACGGTTGGTAAACTGCTGAGACTTCCTTGCTGCGGTGGTCAGTTTCCGTTGAATCCCTTTCCAGAGATGATGTACTTGACGTGCTGCGGTTAGAGCAGCCGGTGATGGAATGGAAATAGGAAGCGGTAACGGAGGCCTTGGGTGACGTCCATACACGACCTGGAAAGGGGTTTGTCCCGTGGCAGCATGGGTATGATTGTTGTAGGCGAACTCAGCCCAAGGCAGGAGAGAAACCCAGTTATTTCCCTTTTCGGTGATGAAACTACGGAGGAAAGTTTTAAGAGTGCGATTCGTGCGCTCCGTCTGGCCGTTAGTCTGGGGGTGAAATGCCGTGGACAAATTTAATTGGACCCCAAATTTCTTACAAAGGGCACGCCAAAAACGGGCCGTAAATTGTGGCCCTCGATCTGATACGATACTCTGTGGTAGTCCATGAGCCCGGAATACGTGGAGGGTAAACAAGAGTGCGAGTTCAGGTGCAGAGGGCAGCTTAGGCAAGGGTACTAGGTGAATCATTTTAGAAAAAACGGTCTACGGTTACCCAAATCACCGTATTACCTTCCGAGAGTGGCAGATCCACTACAAAGTCCGTGGCTATGTGGGACCAAGGTTCCACGGGAATAGGCAGCGGCTGCAGGAGCCCCCAGGGCCGACCACTAGGCGGTTTTTGCCGGGCACATACTGGGCACAAATCCACATATACTCGCACATCTTGTCGCATTCGAGGCCACCAGTAATACCGGCCAAGCAGATCAAGTGTCCTCTCCCTGCCAGCGTGACCCCCCGAAAGAGAGTCGTGGGCCCAAGCCAACACCCTTCTGCGGTCTTTGCAAGAAACCACCACACGTCCTAGGGTGGAAACTGTAGTGCTGGCTAAGTGGATTTTAGCGGGATCAATAATGTGTTGAGGGAGGTCTTCCTTCTCCTCCTGAATTTCATAACGGGAAAGCGCATCAGCCCGTACATTCTTCAAAGCGGGCCGGTACTTCAGGATGAAATCGAAACGGTTGAAGAACAGGGACCAACGTGCTTGTCGAGGATTAAGTCATTGGGCCTGGTTAAGGAACTCCAGGTTCTTATGATCAGTATAAATTGTAACTGGATGAAGGGAGCCCTCCAACCACTGTCTCCATTCCTCCAGAGCAAGTTTGACAGCCAGCAACTCCTTATCCCCAATGCCGTAGTTGCACTCGGCTGACGAGAATTTCTTGGAAAAATAGGAGCAAGGTAGGAGATGTCCGGAGGTAGAGACTTGTGAGAGGACCGCTCCCACAGCTATGTTAGAGGCATCGACCTCGACAAAGAATGGCCGTGTTGGATCCGGGTGACGTAAACAAGTATCCCGGAGAAACGCCTCCTTTAATTGTTCGAAGGCCTCACAAGCTTCCTCCGGCCAAAGGTGAGTGTTTGCCCCTTTCCGGGTAAGCGCGGTTAGAGGTGCCACCAAGCGAGAGTACTGGGGAATAAAGTGTCTATAGAAGTTAGCAAACCCCAAAAAACGTTGCAACGCCTTTAGCCCCTCAGGACGGGGCCACTTCCTGATGGCGGACACCTTACTGGGGTCCATCCGAAAACCAGTAGAGGACACAATATACCCTAGAAAGGGTAACGACTCTTGCTCAAAGAGACATTTTTCGAACTTTGCATACAAATGGTGATCTCGTAAGATCTGGAGTACTTGTCTCACATGTTGCCGATGGAAGGTAAGATCCGGGGAGTGTATGAGGACATCGTCCAAATAGACGATCACGCAGGAGTGCAGTAAGTCTCGCAGAATCTCGTTCATCAAGTGCTGGAATACAGCAGGAGCATTGCACAGTCCAAACGGCATCACTAGGTATTCATAATGGCCGTCCCGGGTGTTGAACGCCGTCTTCCATTCATCCCCGGGACGGATTCGGACCAGATTGTACGCGCCGCGGAGGTCCAACTTAGTGAAGACTTGGGCTCCTTGGAGTCTGTCCAGCAATTCCGGAATGAGGGGAAGCGGATACCGGTTCTTCTTGGTGATAGCATTGAGCCCACGGTAATCAATGCAAGGTCGTAAGGCTCCGTCCTTTTTTGCGACAAAAAAGAAACCAGCTCCGGCGGGAGACTTTGAAAGGCGGATGAAGCCCTTAGCCAGATTCTCGGTGATGTATTCGGACATAGCCCGGGTCTCAGGCTGAGACAAAGGGTACACCCGTCCTCGAGGGGGAGTAGTACCTGGAAGCAACTCTATCGCACAGTCAAACGGACGGTGTTGTGGTAACAATTCCGCCTTTTCCTTGGAAAAGACGTCCTGAAAGTCAGCATACGGAGCCGGTAATACCGGCGAGGTGTGAGCTAGCGGAATCCGTTGGAACCTTTTCGCTTGGAGACAGGAGTGGAAACACTCAGAACTCCACTGGGTAATCTGAAAATCCTTCCAGCGAATCACAGGAGAGTGTTTCTGGAGCCAGGGTAACCCAAGAACCACCGGGTGTACAGCTCCTTCCAACACTAGCAACGAAATCTCCTCTGTGTGTAATAAGCCCGTCTGCATAATCAAAGGTATGGTCTCGGTGGAGATGCTCCCCGACAAGGGAGTACCCTGAATAGAGGTTACCCGTAAGGCAGGAGTCCTGGGTCGCGTAGGAAGATTCAGCTGTTGCACCAGATCCTTAGTAATGAAGTTGCCTCCTGCCCCGGAGTCAACTAGGGCTTGCGTGAGGAAGGAACCACCAGGATATTCCAAGGTTACCGGTATGGTACATTGAGGAGCGGGGCTAAGGCAGCCTAGGGGACACTCCTCCCTTACACCTAGGTGCGGGAGTTTTCCGCTCGTTCTTTACACTGTGCAAGGTAGTGGCCCTTACCGCCACAGTACAGGCACAGCCTCAAATCGCGGCGTCGCTGCCTTTCTTCGGGTGACAAAGATGAGCGACCCACTTGCATGGGCTCGTCAGAGGAAGTTGCTGGTGAAGGTGCAGTTCCTCGTGACCCCGAACTTGAATTCGAGATCCTGGGAGGCACGGACGGCAAGCGTCGGAAAGGGCGCCCCTCTTTCGCCCTCTGCTGCAAACGCCGATCAATTCGACCTGCTAAGTCAATCAGGGAACTCAGGGTCTCCGGCAGGTCCCGAGCCGCTAGTTCGTCCTTAATACGACCGGCTAAGCCCTCCAGGAACACGCCCCGAAGAGCCACATCCTGCCAGCCTACCTCGTGGGCGAGGGTGCGGAATTCCAACGCGTAATCCGCCAAAGTCCGCGTTCCTTGCCGGAGCTGGAGTAACTCCAAAGTAGCGGAAGCCTGTCGTGCTGGCTCATCAAAAGCCGCTTTGAACTCTTCCACAAAGCGGTTCAAATCCCCCAGTGCCGGATCATTGTTCTCCCACATGGGGGAAGCCCAGTTCAGGGCCCGTCCATCCAGAAGGGCAAAAATGTACGCCACCTTGGTGCCATCAGTGGGAAACTGGTTAGGCAGCAGCGCAAAGCGTACATAACATTGGTTTAAGAACCCTCGACACGCCTTGGCATCCCCGGCATAGCGAGAGGGTGCTGGGAGCTGCGTAGGGGACTGGAGGGTTACCAATGGTGCAGGAACAGGTGCTGGTACTGGAACAGGTGCGGGCGGTTCGGTGTCCATGCGAGACGCCAGTCGCTCTACTGTAGCAGCCAGAGAGTCCAGGACTTGTTGTTGCTGAACTAACCGCTGGGCCAAACCCGGAATGGCCTGTAGCCCGGCGAGGTCTGCCGGATCCATGGCCTTGCAAACTGTTGCGGATGGAGAAACTCCGGATGTGGATCCTTGGGCCGACCGACCCGAAGGAGCAGTCGGTAGGCAGAACTCCCACTGGGCAATTGGAGCTTCACCTGGAAACCCGTGACTCCTCCAGAGGAGCTGTGGGAGCCCGGGTTGCTAGGACTTAGGAGTCTTCGCCCTGGAAGCCCAAGGTCCCCCCAGGAGGAGCCCGTAGGGACCCGGACCGCTGGGACTTAGGCGGAGACGAAGAAACCCAGGAGTGGAATCCGAACTGGAGACTGGGCAGGCGGCGAGCAAGCAGCAGTCGGGGTCACGAACCGGGATCAAGGCAGGCTGAAGACAAGCAGGAGTCGAAGTCACGGACCGGAGTCAAGGCAGGCTGAAGACAAGCAGGAGTCGAAGTCACGGACCGGAGTCAAGGCAGGCTGAAGACAAGCAGGAGTCGAAGTCACGGACCGGAGTCAAGGCAGGCTGAAGACAAGCGTGGTCAAGCTATCCGAGGTCAAGGCAGGAGACAGGCAAGCAGGGTCAGGCAAAGCGGAGTCCGGCAGGAAACAGGCAATCCAGGAACGCAACTCAGAGCTACCAAAGGCAGTGAACCTCGTTGCAAGGCAAGGAAGGCTGGGAACTGCAGGGCTTAAATAGCCCTGCAGCGTCTGACGTCAGGAAAGGGAGGAGCCGTGTTTTCCCGCGCTGGTCCCTTCAAAAGCAGGGCTCAGCCGCGCGCGCGCGCCTGGGGGCGGAGCTAGCCGCGAGAGGACGCCGGCGGCAAAGAGGGAGCTGGCGCGTGGCGCAGGAAGGCCCTGCAGGCCCGCGCGGGGTCGGGACGGCAGGCGGACGCTGCGGCCGGGGTCCCGAGTCCACGGGACGCGGTAGTTCTCCGGGGCCCGAACGGAAGGTAAGGCCTCGGGCGCCACCGTGGCGACCGAGACCGCAACACTTGATGTGCTACTGTAGACGCAGCTGGAGAAGGAACAGGAATGGGTACAGGTACCGGAGGCCTCGGGTGACGACCAAAGACGACCCGGAAAGGCGTTTGTCCTGTGACCGAATGGGTGTGATTGTTATAGGCGAACTCTGCCCACGGGAGGAGAGAGACCCAATTAGAGCCCTTTTCTGAGATGAAACTTCGGAGGAAAGTTTTAAGGGAGCGATTTGTGCGTTCGGTCTGCCCATTAGTTTGAGGATGGAACGCGGTGGACAAGTTTAACTGCACCCCAAACTTCTTACACAGGGCACGCCAGAAGCGGGCAGTGAATTGTGGACCTCTATCGGATACGATACTTTGTGGGAGGCCATGGGTCCGGAAGATATGTTGAGTGAATAACAGTGCTAGTTCAGGAGCTGAAGGCAGTTTAGGCAGTGGTACAAGATGAATCATTTTAGAGAAACGATCCACGGTTACCCAAATGACTGTATGGCCCTCAGAAGGTGGCAGGTCCACTACGAAATCCGTGGCTATGTGGGACCACGGCTCTGCAGGGATAGGCAGTGGCTGTAGAAGACCCCAGGGGCGGCCATTGGATGGTTTCTGGCGGGCACAAACCGGGCATGAGTCCACATATATACGTACATCCTGACGAATACGAGGCCACCAGTAATATCGATTTAGCAGATCGAGTGTCCTCTCCCGACCGGCATGGCCCCCTGAGAGGGAGTCGTGAGCCCAGATCAAAACCTTTTTGCGGTCTCTGCAGGGAACCACTACTCGGCCCAGAGCGGAAACCGTGGTACTGGCAAGCTGGACTTTAGCGGGATCGATGATGTGTTGCGGACATTCTTCTTTCTCTTCCTGAATCTCATATCGAGACAACGCATCCGCCCGAACGTTTTTTGAGGCAGGCCGATACTTTAAGACGAAGTCAAAGCGGTTAAAAAAGAGTGACCAACGTGCTTGTCTGGGGTTGAGTCGCTGGGCTTGGTTCAGAAACTCCAGATTCTTATGATCTGTGTAAATGGTGACGGGATGGAGGGAGCCCTCTAACCATTGCCTCCATTCCTCTAGTGCTAGTTTGACCGCTAGCAACTCCTTATCCCCAATACCATAATTGCTCTCAGCTGGCGAGAATTTTTTGGAAAAGTAGGAGCAAGGTAGGAGATGTCCCGAACTAGAGTTTTGAGACAATACCGCCCCAACCGCAATACTAGATGCATCCACCTCGACGAAGAATGGCCGAGTGGGGTCCGGATGACGTAAACAAGTATCCAGAAGAAAAACCTTTTTTAATTTTTCAAAAGCATCACAAGCTTCTTTAGGCCAGAGACGGGTGTTTGCCCCCTTCCGAGTCAGGGCGGTCAAAGGTGCCACCAACCGGGAATACTGCGGGATGAAGTGTCTATAAAAGTTTGAGAATCCCAAAAAACGTTGTAACGCTTTCAACCCCTCCGGCCGAGGCCACCTCCGGATGGCGGATACCTTACTGGGGTCCATCCGGAAACCGGTAGAGGACACAATATACCCTAAAAAGGGCAGAGACTCTTGTTCGAATAGACACTTTTCAAACTTTGCATATAAATGGTGGTCCCGTAGGATTTGGAGCACTTGCCTTACGTGCTGCCGATGGGAGGCTAAGTCTGGAGAATGAATGAGGACGTCATCTAAGTACACAATTACACAAGAGTGCAGTAATTCTCGCAGAATCTCATTCATTAAGTGCTGAAATACCGCGGGGGCATTGCACAGCCCAAACGGCATCACTAAATATTCGTAATGGCCGTCCCGGGTGTTGAACGCCGTCTTCCATTCATCCCCGGGACGGATACGCACCAAATTGTAAGCACCACGAAGATCCAATTTAGTGAAGACTTGGGCTCCTTGGAGTCTGTCCAACAACTCAGGGATTAGAGGTAGCGGGTATCGATTCTTCTTAGTGATAGCATTAAGCCCACGATAGTCAATGCAGGGCCTCAAAGCCCCGTCTTTCTTGGCGACAAAAAAGAACCCCGCCCCCGCAGGAGACTTCGAGGGACGGATGAAGCCTTTAGCCAGATTCTCAGAGATATAGTCCGACATAGCCCGGGTTTCGGGTTGCGATAAAGGATAGACCCGTCCACAAGGAGGAGTAGAACCGGGAAGTAACTCGATCGCACAGTCAAATGGACGGTGCTGAGGTAACAGTTCCGCTTTTTCTTTGGAAAACACATCCATGAAATCAGCATAGGGAGCCGGCAATACCGGTGCAATGTGGGCCAATGGAACTCGTTGGGCCGCCCTCGCTGGAATGCAGGATTGAAAACACTCGGAACTCCACTGGACGATCTGGAAATCCCTCCAGCGAATCACCGGTGAGTGTTTCTGGAGCCAGGGTAAACCAAGGACCACCGGATGTACTGATTTTTCCAAGATCAAGAATGAGATCTCCTCCGAATGTAATAAGCCCGTGAGGAGCGTCAGCGGCGTAGTCTCTGTGGATATACAACCTGCCAATGGGGTACCCTGAATAGAAGTAACCCTTAAGGCCGGAGTCCTGGGTCGGGTGGTGAGGCGTAACTGTTGCACCAGATCCTTTGTGATGAAGTTTCCACCTGCCCCGGAATCCACTAGGGCTTGTGTCGGGAAGGAACCACCGGCATATGTCAAGGTTACCGGTACGGTACATTGAGGAGTAGCATTGAGGCAGCCTAGGGGGCACTCCTCCCTTACACCTAGGCGCGTGAGTTTTCCGCCCGTTCCTTACACTGTGCGAGGAAATGGCCCTTAGCGCCACAGTACAGGCACAGCCTCAAATCGCGGCGCCGCTGCCTTTCTTCGGGCGTCAAAGAAGACCGACCCAGTTGCATGGGTTCCTCCGCGGAAATCGCTGAAGAAGTAGAAGCTCCTCGAGAAGCCGGGTTCGTGGGCCTAGAAGACACCGAGGCCAATCGACGAAAAGGACGCCCCTCCTTAGCTCTCTGCTGCAGACGCTGATCAATTCGGCCCGACAGTTCGATGAGAGAGTTAAGGTTCTCCGGCAGGTCGCGAGCCGCCAGCTCGTCCTTAATACGGCCCGCCAGGCCCTCCAAGAAAACGCCTCGCAGAGCATTATCTTGCCAGCCTATCTCCTGGGCCAACGTGCGGAATTCCAAGGCGTAATCTGCAAGGGACCGTGTTCCTTGTCGGAGCTGAAGCAACTCAGACGTCGTGGAAGTCTGCCGTGCAGGTTCATCAAAAGCCGCCTTGAACTCCTCCACGAAGCGATTTAAATCGGTTAGTGCCGAATCACTATTTTCCCACATAGGAGACGCCCAATTCAAAGCGCGTCCGTCCAAAAGCGAGAAAATGTACGCCACCTTGGTGCCATCCGTAGGAAACTGATTCGGGAGCAATGCAAAGCGCACGTAACATTGGTTTAAGAATCCGCGGCATGCCTTGGAGTCCCCGGAGTATCGAGATGGAGCTGGAAGCTGCGTAGGCGACTGGAGGGTTACCACGGGTATAGGTGCGGGTACAGGCATCGGAGCAGGAGCAGGCGGATCGACATCCATACGCGCAGCCAACCGCTCCACTGTTGCTGCCAGGGAGTCCAACACCTGCTGTTGTTGAACTAAGCGTTGGGCCAAACCGGGAATGGCTTGTAGACCGGCGAGATCTGCCGGATCCATGGCCTTGCAAACTGTTGAGATTAAAGGGTGGATCCTTGGGCCGACCGTTGAGGACAGTCGGGAGGCAGACCGCCAGGCAAGGACTGTTCTTCACCTGGAAACCCGAAACGCCCCCGGAGGAGCCGTTGGCGCCCGGGTCGCTAGGGCTTAGGTGTCTTCGCCCTGGAAGTCCGAGGTCCCCCCGGGAGGAGCCCGTAGGGACCCGGACCGCTGGGACTTAGGTGAACTGCTGGCTAGAAGAATCAGTCCGAGGTCGAAGAAGGAGCGGAAGTCACGGGTAGTCGATCCGGTGTCTAGGCAGGCAGCAGGAGTCAAAACGAGGAGACAGTCCGGGGTCCGGGCAGGCAGCAGACAAGGGCAAGGTCAGGTCCAATCTGGGTCACAGGCAGGCAGCAGACAGAGGCAAGGTCAGGTCCAATCCGGGTCACAGGCAGGCAGCAGACAGAGGCAAGGTCAGGTCCAATCCGGGTCACAGGCAGGCAGGCAAAAGAACGCAGAAACACTGGTACTGGCAAGCAGGAACAGGGAATCCAGGAACGGCAACTCTCACTAGGTGACCACGTTGCAAGGCAACTTCCTGGGGACTGACGCCGGTTTAAATAGCCCGCTGTAGCTGACGTCACTGGGGGGGGGCGGTCCAGCACATCCGGGTGCTGGACCGTGAAAAAGCCAGGCCTCGCGCGCGCGCGCGTTCCCCAGAGGGGGAGGAGTCCCGCGGAGCTGACGGCGTCTCACACGCGGGGAGGCCATTACCACGCGGCCTGGCCGACCCCGAATCGCGCGGATCGCGGCAAGGCCCCGGACCTAGGAGGAAAGGTAAGGGCTCAGGCGGCGCAGCGGTGGCTGAGACCGCAACACTTTTCATTGTGACAACAGACCATTTAATTCTACTCTCAGTTTCCTGTCTTTTAACCAGTTTGCAAACCACAAAAGGACATCTCCTTCTATCACAGGACTTTTTAGTTTTCTTAGAAGCCTCTCATGAGGGACTTTGTCAAACACTCTCTGAAAATCCAAATAGACCACATCTACCGGTTCACCTTTATCCACATATTTATTCACCCCTTCAAAAAAATGTTAGCAGATATGTGAGGCAAAACTTCCCTTGAGTAAATCCATGCTGGATGTGTCCCATTAAATCATGTCTATCTATATGTTCTGCAATTTTAATCTTTATAATAATTTCCACAATTTTCCCTGCACTGAAGTTAGACTCACTGGTCTATAGTTTCCCGGATCATCTCTGGAGCCCTTTTTATATATTGGGGTTACATGGGCCATCTTCCAGTCTTCAGGTACAATGGATGATTTTTAATGATAGGTCACAAATTGCTTGTAATAATTGCATTGTTTGTTTCTTTCAGAACCCTGGGATGTATACCATCTGGGTCAGGTGATTTGCTACTCTTCAGTTTATCATTCTGGCATACTACATCTTCCAAGTTTTCTGTGATTTGGGTCAATTCATCTGAATTGTCACTCTTGAAAACTGTTTCCATAATGGGTAGCTCCCCAGCATCCTCCTTGGTAAACAACAAAGCAAGGAATTCATTTAGTTTTTCCACAATTGCTTATCTTCCCTAAGTGCCCCTTTAACCCCTTGATCATTTAATGGTCCAACTGGCTCCCTCTCAGGCTTCCTGCTTTGCAAATATTTAAAAAGTTTTTATTTTGAATTTTTTTCTCACTCATCATTCCCTTTTCCAGATAATTTTGTAAATATATTAAAAAGCACCAGTCTAAGTAAAGATCCCCGCATGGCCAGCTCTGCCCCCAGGCTGTCCCCCTCAGTTTGAAGTAGCCCAATCGGGCTTCAGTATTGGCAGCTCCCCCTAATGCAGTGCCCACCCTTTACCTAGTTGACCCTGCAGTAATCCCCCCCTGTGCCCTAGGAACCTCCCTGGGTGCCACAGTGCATGCCCCTGCTGCCAGTGACATCATTGCGCTGGCGCCGATGTGATGTGACACTGTCGTGCCGATGACGCACGCCACTATCACCTGCCACAGGAGACCACCATGTGCCGGGCCATACCAGTGGTAAATGTGCTCCTCTAGCCCCCTTCCCCTTCCTCATGCTCTGAACTCAGTGCCAGGTTTATGGCATTGTCCGCGTACCAGCCCAGCTCCGCATCTTTATCTGCACATTCCATACAAGCTCTCCATGTAGCTCATTGTCTATGATCTCATTTTATTCCCCATATACTCTGAACAATGGAGTATATCCTGACCTTTGACATAAAAATGAAAGTACGAGAAAGCTGCAAAAAGCAACAAGAGTCAAGCCTGACTGCATTTTACTAAATCTGATTAGTGAAGGTAACAATTTATAGCATTCACACTGAGGCTGATATACAAAAGAAGCTGAGAACTTAAATTAAGAAAACTATTTTCTGACAAACTTAGGGATCTAAGTTTTTAAACCTGGCTGAAAAACCTTTAGGCCCATAAATTTCAATATGCTGTTCACTCACTTAACTTTAGGCACCTAGTGCTAGAAGTCAGTGCCGAGAACCTTACTATATAAGCCACAGCAAAGTCTGAGATCTTCTAGATATAATTAACGGGAAATACCATCAGCTCATTAGGTACGATTAGCTGAAACTAGGGCACACACGTTCTATGAAGATATCTGGTTAAATAGAAAGTTATCCTGTCACACAAGACCGGGTAACTTTAGCCACTTCTGTAGCAGCTCTAAAGTTATCAAGTGAATATACCTGGAGATATTCAATATTCGGTTATGTTAACTGGATAACTAAACTCCAACCTAGAATGCCCCTCGAATGTCCCTTTTTTAGCCTGCTAAATTATAGCCAGATAACTACTTATTTGGCTACTTGTAAGTTAAGCGTCTAAATGACTTTTAATATGGACCTCAATGATTTCAGATTTGTATTTATTTCTGTATAAAGACAACCCTTGGGTATTTTCAAGTGTTAATGATATTAGAGAATAAAATGTATAGTTTTATAAGTTCACTATGTTTTTAGCAGATGGACTGTGCATGATTGGTGAGGACAAAGAGAAATTTAGGTGTGCTTTGCTGTTCATCTAATTAACTGTATAGCCTGCAATCTGTGCGTCATCACATCCCATATTATGTTAGCCTCTGATGACCTCGTCTTATTCTCCTTTTTGCTGTTCATATTTCTTCTTCTCACAAGAGCAGATGGGCTGAATCTATAAATATATAGATATACACAATAGGGCACTATTTATCTGAAAGGGCTGGGGATGAAGCCATTCCAGATAATGGATTTTTTTCTAGGTAATGGGAGTTATTTGATTAAAAAACAATTCTAGATACTGGGAGGTCCTTATTCAATTGCTGTGTGGCTAAGCTAGTTAGCTGGATAAACCTATCCAGCTAATTTAGCCTGTTTGTTCAGTGGTGCAGGCATGCTGTTGAATATATCTGGCTATCCTAAAGTAAGCTGGATAAACCTATCTGGCTAACTTTAGGACAGGTCTACAGGATGACCAGACTTAGCTGGATAAGTTATCTGGCTAACTCTGAATACTGGAATGACTCTGAATATCATTTAACTCTGAACTCTGAATAATTTATCTAACTCAGCTTCTCCTAGTTATGCCCTTGCCCCTCCCACCACTTATTTAGCCAGAAATATAATTATCCGGCTAAGTGACAGCCACTGATCCCAGGCACATATTCAGCCGCCACAACTTATCCAGCTAAGTGGTGCTGAATATGAACTTCTGGGTTGGCAGATGATATGAAGCTAACTCATTTTTTGATAATATACAATTTTCTAGAACATGGATTATGCCTGGTAATTGGGATTTTTTTCTGGATTATGAAAGATTATGGTTAATGAATCTTCAGATAAACTAATAAATAATTTAGATAATCCATTCTTTCATGTTGCTTTGTAAATTATTTTCACTTCAAATTTTAATTTGTTTTCTTATCTTTCCACATTGTATACCCATATTTAAGACCACATGTTACATGAACTGTCCTAATAACACAGTATGTGTTACAAAACAGGAATTCTTAGTTTGGCTCCCAGTTTTGGCTACTATGCTTGAGGATCAGGATATAATTTTGGCAGAACAGTACTCTGAAATTCCAGAAGAGACAAGCTATGCATTCTAAGAGAGGCATGTGCAGGTCAGTCAATGGAAGTCATATAATTAGCTTCAGTATTACATTGCAATGGTGGTTTCACTTTCATGGAAATGACTGTGACAGGAAATCAAGAAAGTATTAGAAGCTAAGAATGAATATTGAGTGGGCCCTGTCTTCTTTTATCTGATGCTTAGGCAACTGGATTCTTTGCCGTTAACCAGGAAAGTGACCGACACTTATTGGAGAAGACCACTATAACAGGCAGGAGCGGATTGGCCTAATAAGGCTTCGGGCATGCTCTGTGGACTGATCACATTGGTCACGTGATTAAAGGTGGCAGCATGACTTCTGCATTGGTTGCTTGCTCTGTTGTGTCGCCACTGTCTGGGCCTAAAGAAGCTGCCGGCAGAACAATCCTGCTGGCAACTAAAGGAGGAGAAGGGAACTGGGCTGCCACCAGAGCAAAAGAAAAGATCTGTCTGAGAGCCAAGGTAAAAAAAAAAAAAATAAAGAGAGAAACCCAGCTGCAGATGCCACCAGATCCCAGCCTGGTGGAGCCTAAAGAGAGAAAGAGACTCGCTGTGGCACCACCGGATCCAGGCCGCCGAGGCCGAAAGAGAGAGAGAGAGAGAGACTTGCTGTGGGCTGCCACTAGAACCCAAGCCTGCGGGAATGAAAGAGAGAGAGAGAGAGACTCACTATGAACTGCCAGCGGATCCCTTAGCCCGTGGGGCCAAAGAGAGAGAGATACTCACTGTGAGTACTGCCAGATCCCAAGCCGGCAGAGCCGAAAGAGAGAGACTTGCTGTATTGCCACCGAATCTAAGATGCCGGGGCTAAATGAGAGACATGATGCAGGTCGGGCTGGGCCAAAAGAGAAAGAGAGACTCACTGCAGGCCGCCACTAGATCCCAGGTTGGTGGGGCCAAAGAATGAGCAGAGGTGCAATAGTGTGAGAGAGATTGGGAGTCTGCTTGTATGTGTGTGTGTGTGCCTGTGAAAGAGAGAGAGTTTGTGAGCCTGCTTGTGTGTGTTTGTGCCTGTGAAAGAGAGAGAGAGTTTGGGAGCCTGCTTGTGTGTGTGTGTGTGCCTGGGAAAGAGAGAGAGTTTGGAGGCCTGCTTGTGTATGTGCCTCTGAATGAGAGAGAGAGCATTTGGGAGCCTGCTTGTGTGTGTGTGTGAGCCTGTGAATGAGAGAGAGTGAGAGTTTGGGAACCTGCTTGTGAGTGTGTGAACTTGTGAATGAGAGAGAGAGAGAGTTTGGGAGCCAGCTTATGTGTGTTTGTGTATGTGCCTCTGAATGAGAGTGAGTTTGGGAGTCTGCTTGTGTGTGTGTGGGCCTGTGAAAGGGAGAGAGAAATTGGGAGGCTGGTTCTGTTATGTGTGTGTGTGCCTGTGAAACAGAGAGAGGTTGGGAGCCTGCCTGTGTGTGTGTGTGTGTGTGTGTATGTGTATACGTGTCTGCCTGTGAAAGAGAGAGATTGAGAGCTTGCTTGTGTGTGTTTGCCTGTGAGAAGGATAAAATGGGAGCCTGTTTACATATATGAGAGAATGTTATGAGGCTGCTTGCATGTGTGTGAGAGAGGAAGGAGGTTATGCTATTAGCATTAGGATCATGTTAAAAATCCATGACAATTTTAGGATGAGTAGAAATCAAACATTCCCAGATTTGGAAAACAGGCTATATTATTTATCCTTGCTAGTTTTACTTATTGGTTGTATTTTTTTTTTTATTTAAACTTTATTAAATTTTCATTTAAAAACTATTAAACAAAAATCAAGATGTATTACAGATGCAACTTTGATTACACAATAATAATTAACATATCCTTTAACATCTCCATTACATAACCCATAACTAGGGGGGACATTTACTTATCCATATTAATCATATAAATTCAAATGAGATGGAGAGAGAGAAAATAGAACTTCTATTGATCATCAATACTACCTCCTAAAACTTTCTTATCCTGCATAAATGTCTCCAACTGTAAGGGATCAGAGAAACTATATTTATTTCCTTGATAGGTTACTAGACATAGACATGGATACTTTAGGAAAAAGCTTGCTCCCAAAGCAAGCAATTTAACTTCAAGGAGAAGAAATGTCTCCTTTTTGTCTGTGTGGCACGTGAGACATCAGGGAAAATTAAGATCCTCTGACCACAAAAATTCAAATCTTTGTGTTTAAGGAAATCCCCAAACACTTTATCTTTGTCAGCTTCTAATTGAAATGACACAAATAAGGTAGCACTCTTATGGATGATATCTATGGACTCTTCGAGGAACGTCGAGACTCCAACACTTGAATTCTCAACACTTTCCTCTTCTCCAATTTTTTTTGGAAAATAAAAGATTTTAGAAACCATTGGTATTTCTTTCTCTTCATATTGCATTACTTCCCTTAAATATTTTTTAAACATCTCGCTAGGTGACAAAAGCATTGTTTGCGGGAAGTTAACCAAATGCAGGTTTTTATATCTCATTATATTCTCAAGATTTTGTAGCTCTCTATGAATAGAGAGACTATCTCTAATATGAGCAGATTCAGTATTTTCTAACAGTTTAATCTTAGATGTTATTTTTCCCATATCTTCTTTTAAACTAGATACTTCCTTTATTTGTTCTTCTATCTGTACCTTATTAGAATTTACAACAGCTGACAAAGATTCATTCAATTTTGTGACATTATTATTAACAGCTGACATCCCTTTCCATATATCTTGCAATGTTATATTATCAGGGGGATTGGTAGGCCACTGGTCATGGTCAGGCCTTTTGAATTCCTTTTTAATATGTCCTTAATCCAATATAGATAGTTGGTTACTTATCTTTATTCCTCCTGATGCTGCACAGGTACTTCCATTAGGTTGACTGTCAGCTTCAAGGTTCAAAAATCCTTCCGGAAATGATGCCAAAGGTTGTGGAGGTAGTGATGGTCCTTCACCAGGACTTAGGGAAGCTGAAAATTGCTCCCCTAAATTGTCCTCAATCGGTGATTCAATCCGTTTAAACACGTGATCGTCCATGGGTCCCCTTGATGGTATCGGTGATATTGTGAAACTTTTTACTTTTCTTTTCCTCCCATAAGGCTTGGGGATGAATAGACAGTAAAGTTAGCCAAAATAGTCACTCAAAAGCACAGCGACCAAGTGCCAGACTTATCCGGACTTGTCTGGACTTTCTGGACTAAGCCGGATCAAGCCGCTCACCCCTTTGGAGTGCGCAGCTTAGCTGCGCCAATGGCGACGGTGTGCCATTTGTCATGTGATTTAAAGGCAGGCACTTGTGGATGACATCACAGGAACCCCGCCTCCTCTCGGATCTAAGCTGTTTCACCGGCGTTGTAATTCAGGAAGCAGTCCTTGCACAGTGCTTCGGGTCGATTGGGGGCATCTCTCCCTCCTTCTCTCACCGCTCCCTAATCTCTCCCGTGTCTGCTGAAAGATTTTAAAGGCAGGCTCTTGTGGATGATGTCACAGAAACCCCGCCTCCTCTCGGATCTCAGCTGTTTCACCGGCATTGTACTTTAGGAAGCAGTCCTTGCACAGTGCCTCGGGTCGATTGGGGCGTCTCTCCCTCCTTCTCTCACCGCTCCCCTTTATTGGTTGTATTTAATATGTCTTCCATATACAAATAAAATTTGAAAAGAGTAAATTTAAAAAAAAAGTATGAGTTTTCATTTATTGGGTAATCTATTCGTCAGCTGTTTTTAAATATTTGTTCATTTTTTAGTATGGTTTTACTATTATCACAAACTTCTAACTCTAAGACGTATAAAACATTATCTGTTTTCTGTTTGAATCTTGTAAACCGTTGTGATGGCTGCACCGAATGACGGTATATAAAACTCAACTAATAAATAAATAAAAATTATGTTTTATATTTCTTGATTTTATTGTTTGTTTTATGAGGAATAGTAATGTTTCTGTTTTTCATATACAGTGTCTGGCTTTTTGCAGTTTCCAGTTCAGATTTTGTCTGCATGTATTTTTTTTTTATATACTTTATGGTCTCTTTATTCTGTTTCTTTGAGGAACTGTTTATATTCTGCTTGTCAAAGTCCAAGAAGACCAGAACCTCTTACAACATTTAACTAGATGCTTCTTAGCAATATTTGACCTTCATAATAGGCATCCTCGTATGGTACAATGACCTTATTACTCTGCCTTATGTTTAATCATCGGTCAATATTAAGCTACATATGCTTTTTGTGATTTTTCATATATATGCAAATTATAATACCAATTTCCCAATGTGATTAAACGTTAAAACTTAACTTCAATTTGAACGCCATTAAAATGTTTTGCTTGATGCCAGAAGAGCCCATATTTCGATCTTTTTCAAGGGCGTAAACGGCGTTGTTGGCGTGTTTGTTTCTCATCTACTGCGATAATATGGCGAGCATTTTTCCAGTGAAGGTCAAATATTGCTAAGAAGCGTCTAGTTAAATGTTGTAGGAAGTTCTGGTCTTCTTGGACTTTGATCTATTGATGTAAACCACACCCGTTGTAATTTAATTTAAAAGAAGGTATACGTGGTGAAGATTGGATTTATATTCTGCTTGTGCCAGACCAAAGTGAGGTATTTGGTGAGGGTATAGTTTCTGTGTAGAGATCTATAGCTACTTGACTTATTCTCTTTTCCTAATAAGAGGTGTATTGATGTTTTAGGGCCTGGTATAATATTTACAATGTTGCTTTTTCATAGGTAGGATTGTTACTGTTTGAGTGCTGGCAGTTAATGCTGTTTTGATTTGGGGATTTACTACATATTGTAATTGCAATTGAGTTTATTCGTGGATTTCTTAAGGTCAAGCCCAAACCCAGCACGTTACAATAGGCCTAATACCATATGAGTTCCAAGTGTCTTACTTTCCGCAGGGTTTTATGATTGGCACCACAGCAGTGCACACAAATTCTGTGTGCATGTTATATTTTTATTTCAGAAGACTGTACTTCAAATGTCCTTTTTCATGTAAAATCTTATTACAGTGGCATAATTTTTAATTGTGTGTGTGGAGGGTAGGGCTGGGGATGCAAGGCTGTACAGTTTGCTTAGGGTACATAATACCCTTGCACCAGACCTGGATCCACAAGGGAAAGCAGAATTCCATCTGGAGCTGTGTTGTTGTGGGCCAGGCTCTCCCTAGTCTCTGCTGCAGCAGTGATGTATATAGCCTTGACCAGGTCTTAATTTTCTTTTTCTTTAGGCCTGTAGAAAGCAGGTAGTATGGATCACTTCTAGTAATCTCCTCTCCAGGCAGAACAGAACCTAAGGAATCATAAAAGCAGCAGGCTGGAGCACACAGTCAATGAGAATGTGCTGGAGTGGGATAGGCCTGGAGAAATAGAGGCAAGCTACTGTCATAGAAAGGGAGGTGTAAACCAGATGGAGATGCCTGTGTGGTGTTAGTGAGATTTCTGTTTGAGGTGATTAGGCTGAGCTCTTAGAGGGGCAGCTGGCTGCGGCAGTGCTGGGGCAGGGTGGTACTCACTGAGGGGCATATTTTATAACCTGCGCGTGCGGCCTACATTTGTGCGCGCTACCCGGTGTGCACAAATTTACGCCTGATTTTATAATATGCTCACGCAGCCGCGTGCATGTTATAAAATCCGGGGTCGGCGCACACAAGGAAGGGGGTGCACACTTGTGCACCTTGTGCATGCCAAGCCCTAGGGGAGCCCCGATGGCTTTCCCCATTCCCTCCACTCCCCCCCCCCACCTTCCCCTCCCTTCCCCTATCTAACCAACCCCCCAGCCCTACCTATATCCCCCCTACCTTTATTTCAGGAGTTACGCCTGCCGGAGGATTCGGGACTGCCACCGGACCACCGCCCCACCCCCATCCCCGCCCCCTTCCTGCCCCTTTTTCAAAGCCCCGGGACATACGCGCATCCCAGGGCTTGCACATGTCGCTGAGCCTATGCAAAATAGGCTCGGAGCACGCAAGAGCAGGTTTTCAGGGTTACGCACGTAAGTTACATGCGTAACCCTTTGAAAATCTGCCCCTAAGTGAGCACAAGAGAAGTAGTATAACAGCAAATATCTTTGTGTGTGAGTGTGTGTCTGAGCCACTGGCTGGCAGTGTGGTTTTCTTAATTCTTGGCAACTGGTTCAAAAGCTGATTGGTTGGAAAAAGACTTTAACATCTGACCAAGAATTGAGGATATATGAAGGTTGTAACCAAATTTGTGGGGTGACTAACTGATTATTGCATGGATAAAAGAGGGATTGCAGCTCAGTTTGCTCACCCCTAGTCTAGGATGTGCTCTTCTTAAATTTCACCTTTTTCATAAACATTTCTGTTGGAGATTTTTTGTCTTAATTTTGTCAGGTTACATGATGTACCTCTCAATTATTAGCTCGGTGTGCTTTTGGGAGGTATTGAAGCAACTACTGGAGAGAAAACACATTAGTTGGTCACAAATACCCTGTGGGCTGGTTTTAAACAATCTCCTGGGATGAAATCTGCTTGAAAACCGCCCCTGATAGCAGGGCATGATGTTGTCTTGCTATGTCTTTTCATTATGAATGTTCAAGATTTAATCCACTTCGAACGTACCTCTGAATGTGGTGGAATATAAATCCTTCTAAATAGATACATGCAATACTGCTATAATCTATAAGTTCTTGGGACTCTCTTCCTAGCTATCACAGTGTCATTGGGTTGAAGTTTGTCACCACAATTGCAAGGTTTGCAAGTTTGACAAAGAGAAAGAAAGAATGTGGTAGATCCTCATATTTGCTCAGTAAGCCAGGCACAAAGTTTGAAGGAAAGCAAAGACCCGAGAAAGTTGTCTTTATCATTTATTGAATACCTTATGGCATCTGCCAAAAATAGAGTATAATAAGGAAGTAAAAGGAAATCCCAGAGCAGAACAAGCCTGAACTTCAGGATACATAAATGGTACTGGTCGGCTGGGCTGAGTATTTCTGTATCTGTATTGATAGTAAAATGTTAGAGATTGGTGAGAGTCTTGACTGTGCTAGTGCCATGGAAAGCAGAAAAGGAGAAGAGGTTGACTGTATGCTAAGGATATTTCTGAAATTGTTATTTGTCACTTATTTAGGATCAGCACTGCTCATTTGATGCCTTGCAAGTTAAGGGCTGTACATCCGAGGGTTTCAGAGATCCATGTGCATAGTTGTTGCATTGGTACAATAACAAGGAAAATTTTAAATGCAGCAGGTTTACTGTCAGACTGGTCAAATATTAGGAGCTCTTTCATTATTCCTAAACATCAGTTATTATCTCTTACTACTATAGGGGTTTTACTGCAAAAGCACACATTCAAAATAAAGGCCAATAACAGAAATTGCAGAATTTGAAAAGTGGGAGGGAGGCTCCTCTTCTATGCATTAGGGAGTAATTATCAAATGTATTCTCAATGGGAAGATGAGTATTGTCCAAGGAGAAATCCCTTTTCAAAGTTACCCTTTCTCCCCATTGTGGAGAAGAAGCAAGACCCTTCATTCACCTTGGCAAAGTACACACAGGAATTACTCGTGTGTGCTTCCCAGAGGGGAGTTTGCACCTGCAAACTCTGCAGGAACGTGTGCACCTGCAATTCCGAATGGCAGGACATTTTCAAAGGGAAATTTTGTGAGATGTTTCCCTTTCAAATGAGTTTGGTCACTATTTAATCACAATAAAGACAACGCTTGAAAGCAAATGATCTTGCAGGCCTATTGTTAATAAGTAAAATGAAAATGTACCCCTTAAAGCAGCATGTGAAGATACCTGACTTAAAATTCAATATTTTATTTTATTTTTTATTTATTTATTTAACGAGTTTTATATACCGTCATTCGGAAACGTGAAAATAATGCCAGCATAACGGTTTACAAAATAAGGTTATAGGGATAAAGGGGTTAACAAGGGGTGTAAAAACATAACATATTATTAGACTTAGTTCTAAACAAATTCATGCTTAAGATCAAAACAAGTTCATTCTTATTTTAGAAAAGTATAGTTGTGCTGATATTCATTTAATCATGAGTTTGTTATGGAGGGCGGTGATGATTATTTGATTCTTTGGGTGGTTTGATATGCTTTGTTGAACAACCAAGTTTTTAATTCTTTTTTGAATGTTTTTAGGTTTTCTTGAATTCTGAGTTTAGTTGGGAGGGAGTTCCAAAGTTTTGGGCTACCAAGGGATATCGCTCTATTAGTCTAATAGCTCTAATAGTCCACTGTCTGGATTTAGTGCCATTCAATAGTGTTATATTTGGTAGCAAGTTGAAAATAAAAGGTTAATACATTATTTATTTCACACCTGTGAGGGAAGCACATTTAATAGCAAAAAGCATTTACATTTCAGAGGCATAAGAAAATAAGAAATGCCATGCTGGGTCAGACCAAGGTACATCTAATCCACCATCCTATCTCTGATAATGGCCAATCCACATTGGAAGAACCTGGCAGATCCCATAAAGTAGATCGATTTTCTGTTACTCACTCCCAAGGTAGCAATAGTTTCTTTAGTCTACCTTGCTAATATGTCATAGATGTTTCCTGCAGAAACTTATCCAGATCTCTTTTAATACTTGCTATGCTAGTCACCTTGATCACCTCCTCTGGCAACAGATTCCACAGCTTGATTGTGCACTGAGTGAAAAACTACTTCACATGATTTGTTTCATGGAGTGTCCCTTTTCTTTAACCATCCTTTATTTACCCATTTTACCCCTCTCATGATTTTATGAACTCCTGCCATGCCTATTTTCAGTCATCTCTTTTCCAAGCTCTGAAGAGCCCTAGCCTGTGTAGCTTCTCATCATATGATAGAGGTTCCATCCCATTTATCATTTTTGTCATCCTCCTCTGCACCTTTTCTAGTTCCACTATGTTTGCACGCAGTTCTCATGGTGTGGTCATATGATATTTTTTTCCATTTTATTCTCCATTCCTTTTCAGGTTATTTCTAAAACTGTATTTGCTTTTTTCACTGCCAGCAAATACTGAGCAGACGTTTCCATGTATTGTTTACAAGGGCTCCAAGATCCTTCTCCTAGGTGGTGACCCCGAATACAGAGCCCAGCATTGTTTACCTGTAGATGGAATTATTTTTCTGTATGTGCATCACTTTGCACATTTCGACATTAAATTACATCTGCCACTCAGTTACTTAGTCTCCTACTCTCATAAGGTTTCTCTGCAATACCCCGCAATCCATTGCTGTTTCAACAACTTTGAATAATTTTGACATCTGAAAATTTGATCACCTCACTTATCACTCCCTTTTCCAGATCATTTATGAATATATTAAACAGCAAGAATCTAAGTACCTATCCCTGTGGTACCTCACTAATTATCTTTCTCTTTGGAAATCTGACCATTTAGTCCTACCCTCTGTTTCCTGTCATTTAACCAATTTCCAATCCTCAATAGGACACTAGCTCCTGTCCCATGACTTTGTAATTTCCTGAGGAGTCTCTCATGGGGGACTTTGTCAAATACCTTCTGAAAATCCAAATATACTACATTAACCAGCTCACCTTTATCTACATGTTTATTTACACCTTGAAAACATTGAAACATGATGGCAGAAAAAGATCATTTGGCCTATCTAGTCTGCCCATCCTCACCATCTATTCAGTTTTATAAACACTACTATGCCTTCAGAGATCTTCTGGGGTGAATTTTCAAAAGGTTAAGTATGTAAAACTTAGCATATACTCATGTATGTACTATTTTATAAACATCAAACATATGTGCATATTTTCACTTTCATGCACACATCTACATTTTATAAAAAGGGAGAAGTCTAGGTGTGTTCTTGGGTGGGGTGTCTAAGTTGCTATTTTATAAAATTATTTGTGTAATTTTACACCTAATAATTATCTTGCACAATTGATATCAGACGGGTTGGGTAGAAGGTCTGGGTGAACTGTGTTCATTATATTCAAATATGTTTTTTGTACACATTTGTACATAAGCATAAATACGTGCATATGTTGAGATGTGGACAAACACGTATTTTATAATCTATGTTTACCTGAAAGTTATAAAATATTGTAGTAGCTCTCCATGCGGCCATATACACACATATAAGGGGCTGCTTGGAGTTGCTTGAAAGTTATCTTCTCTGTGTTTGTCCCAATTTTTCTTGAATTCATATACAGTGCTTGTCTCCAGCACATCCACAGGGAAGCTGTTCCATGCATCCACTACCTTCTCTCTAAAGAAATATTTCCTTAGAATACTCCTGAATCTAGCCCCATTCACCCACATTCTATGACCCTCATTCTAGAGCCTCCTTTCTTTTGAAAGAGACCCACCTCCTATGCATAAAAATCTATGAGGTATTTAAAGGTACCTCCAAGGTTTTCATGTGACCTAAAAGATTGGTAAGGCAAGACTTCCCTTTGCTAAACTATGTTAATTTTTTACATTAAGCCATGCCAATCTATATGGCCAGTGATTTTGTTTTTAAGAATGGCTTCTACCATTTTGCCCAACACCAACATCAGGCTCATCAATTTCCTGGATTACCTTTGGAGCCCTTTTTAAAAGCTGGTGTCAAATTGGCCCAGGGTTCAGATACCATGACTGTTTTAAATGATAGATTACAGATCACTAGTAGCAGGTTAGAGATTTTGAGGTCAATATTCAGTATTGACCTCAAAATAAATAGGGACTTATCCAACTATATGGCAGCCACTGAACATCTGGCTATGATCAGCAGACATCACTTAAGTAATTATATGGCTAAGTAGATAAGCGGATATCTTTGCTTTTTAAATTTCGGCTAGCATTTCATACTAGGGATGTGAATCGTTTTTTGACGATTTAAAATATCGTCCGATATATTTTAAATCGTCAAAAATCGTTAGGGGCCACGATACAATACCAATTCCCCCCGATTTATCATTAAAAAATCGTAAATCGGGGGAAGGGGGAGGGCAGGAAAACCGGCACACTAAAACCCCCTAAAACCCACCCCCGACCCTTTAAATTAAATCCCCCACCCTCCCGAACCCCCCCCCAATGCTTTAAATTACCTGGGGATCCGGCGGTGGTCCAGAACGGCGGTGGTCCGGAACGGCCCCCTCAATAGAATCGTGTTGTCTTCAGCCGGCGCCATTTTTCAAAATGGCCGCCGCAAAATGGTGGCGGCCATAGACAAAAACGATTCGACGGAGGAGGTCGTTCTGGACCCCCGCTGGACTTTTGGCAAGTCTTGTGGGGGTCAGGAGGCCCCCCCAAGCTGGCCAAAAGTTTCCTGGGAGTCCAGCGGGGTTCTGGGAGCAATTTCTTGCCGCGAATCGTTTTCGTACGGAAAATGGCGCCGGCAGGAGATCAAGTGCAGGAGGTCGTTCAGCGGCGGTCCGGAACCCCCGCTGAACGAAAAATGGCGCCGGCTGAAGACAACACGATTCTATTGAGGGGACCCTTCTGGACCGCCGCCATTCTGGACCACCGCCGGATCCCCAGGTAATTTAAAGCATTGGGGGGGGGGTTCGGGAGGGTGGGGGATTTAATTTAAAGGGTCGGGGTGGGTTTTAGGGGGTTTTAGTGTGCCGGTTTTCCTGCCCTCCCCCTTCCCCCGATTTACGATTTTTTAATGATAAATCGGGGGAATTGGTATTGTATCGTGGCCCTAACGATTTTTTGACGATTTAAAATATATCGGACGATATTTTAAATCGTCAAAAAAACGATTCACATCCCTAGTATGAAATGCTAGCCGAAATTTAAAAAGCGGTGGGTTTTAGGGGGGTTTTAGGGGGGTTTAGTGTGCCGGCTCACGATTTTAACGATTTTTCACGATAGTTTACACACCCAAACGGCAACAATACGATTCCCTCCCCCTCCCAGCCGAAATCGATCGTTAAGACGATCGAGGACACGATTCACATCTCTATTTCATACCATTTCTTCATCTTGGCCAGGTGGCCATTAGTTTACACCCTTTGCTATATTTTTACTCATCGCACATGGAATTTTTATCCATAAAGATTCAATAGTGTATTTTGTTTCCCACAGGATTTTTATCATGCTTGACTGTTTGCCATCTTTTACATATATCATCATTTATCATCATTGTTTATTTGTGTCAAGCTTTTCCAACCAAACAGTTCAAAGCATATTACTGGAGTCATGTGCAAACAGAGGCCCATGAACCTAATATCAGCAGACTGTAGTTATACAGGCACATAGGTACATAGGCATACATTTATAATAGCAGATAAGTAATACTTATACAGATTTAATTGCCATCCCTCCACCAATTTGATCTGCCCTATCATTTCAACATAATTTTTACCCTTCTATCCCAGTGTCCCACTGGTTATCCTTTTCCCACCACCTCTCTGAAATGCTTCTAATGTCTTTATCCTCATTTAATTCATTCTAACTCACCAATCTTATTATTCAGACTTATAGCATTTGCATACAGAAGTCAAATATGTTTTTATGTATATTTCCATTTCTCTTAGTATTTATAACCTGCTTATGATCAAATGATACAGGCAGGGTAGAGTGATTCACATTTGTGTGCTCTTTGTCTCCATCCATTTCAGCAACTTCAGCTTTAATCGCAATCTTTCTACTGGGATATTCTAACTTCTCTGTTTTGCAAGTATTCTTAGAAGATACATCCTTCTGAAGCATGTACATCCCCATGCACATTCCCTATGGTCTAGATAAAAGCTGCTCTATCTCCTTTAAAAAATTATTGCCAGCAGCCTGATTCCACTCTGGTTAAGGTGGAACCAATCTGTCAGAATAGGCTCCTCTTTCCACAGAATGTTCCTGAGGTGAAATAAATCCAAAACCCTCTTCCCTGCACCATGGTCACATCCATGCATTGAGACTGAAACTCATCCTCCCTCTGGGGTCCTGCACATGGAATGGGGACCATTTTTGAGAATGCTGCTCTTGTGGTTCTGGATTTCAGTTTCCTATCTAAGAAAAAGGATACTGTATTAGCCTACAAAGATAGCAAAATGGCCTATAGAGTCATCATTCTGCTATATTTGTAACAGAATGATGTGTCGCGAAAAAAAAAAATGGGTGGGGGGGGGGCGATAGTGAGCAGCTGGCTGCATTGCAGCAGTGTGGTTTTGCCTGCTGTGGTGTGGCCACACTTCACATTATCGCCCCCATAGTGCCACGGGAAAAGATGTAGTTATTTCCTGCAGTGCTGCTGGTGATAATGTGAAAAACATTATCACCCGCTGCGCTGCTGGGAGATAATTCCTCCTAAACCCCCCTCACTCCTCCCCTTCCCCTAATTTTTATAATAACGCTGAAATGTGCACGTGATAACGGCCCGATTGCAGAATAAAGAATGACCCTGTTAGTTAAAATGAAACCCAAAAAAAGTAGTTTAGAAGTGATGGCAGTTCTGTAAGCCTAAGAAATATGATGGCCTTATTTATTAGACTTATAAATGCATTATTTCTTGTTAACTAATTTGTAAATTTTTTTGCTTGAATGGTACAAATGTCCTCTGCTGTGATATCACTTGATGTCACCATTGATAGATCAGCAAGAGGCTTCTGTTGCGCCTGGAGGTGGACCCTTGGCCTAGTGCAGGATTGGTAGGCTCCCTGGTTGGACCCAGAGAATGCCTGCCACTAGAAGGTGGAACACAAGAGGAGACAGAGGCTAGCTGGAACCGCCACTAGCAACTCGGGGTTCCCACGGGTTGAGCCCTTGGGTACCCAGGCTGCCTGGTCTTAGGTGGGCCTCGCAGGATCTCGAAGATAGAAAGTTCAGAGGTGTGCCCACCATGATCAAGAGTGTGCGGTCGATATTCAGGCCAGATGTCAGGGATGCCTGAGAAGGTCAGAAGAGAGTCTCTGAAAGTATAGCAAGAATCAAGGCCAGATTCAAGGAAGCGTAGTCAGCCAATGTGAGGATCAGAGCCAGTAATCAGTTCATGGATAGTTAGGCAAAACAAAGGTCAAATACCAGGAGTCAGTCCATGGGTAGTCAGCCAAAGCAGAGGTCAGGTTCCAGGAGATAGTCAGACGTGGTCAAGTTCAGGCAGAGGTCAGTTCCAGGCAGCATGCAGACGTGGTCAGTAATCAGGCAGAGGTCGGTACCAGGAAATGAGCAGACATGGTCATAGAAGCAGGCAGAAGGTCAGGGGCAGGCAGTTGTCAAATGTAGTCAGGAACAAGCTGAGGTCAGTACCGAGAAGACAGTCCGAGAGGTACTACCTGGGGAGACGAGGAGACAGAAGGACGCTGGAACAGAAGGACACTGGAACAGGAGAATGATGGAACAGAAGGACGCTTGCACAGAACGAGACTGGAACAGGACTGGGAACAAAACTGGAACGAGACTGGAACACAGATTGGAACGCATAGGCAAACTAGAAATCACTAGGTGATCGACCCGATTGCCAAGGCAAGAAAGTGAGGGTAGGAGCTTCCTGTTATAGTGTGATCAATCAGGGCATGCTGCGGAGCTGGGATCCGCCCCTGGCCCTTTAAGGTGCTGGGCGGTCTGCGCGCGCATGCGCGCCTAGGGGCAGGGCCAACGCCACAGAGGATTCCGAGCCCAGCCATGAGGCCTGGCTGGAGGACGAAGGCCCAGCGACCGCCGCCGCAGGACGCCAAGGCCTAGCTCTGCTTGCCACCGCTGTAGGAGAGGACGACCCGGGACCCTTGGAGGAGCTGGAGAGGTGAGCAGACCCGGGCGCGGGCTGAACATGGATGGGGCGCACAACAGCTTCCACATCAAAGATGGGAGGAAGTGAAAAGGAGGAATTTATGCTAGATCTTGGTATGGAAGTGAATGAATTTTTTTAAAAAAGAAAGGGAATTAGACTGTATAAAGTGCTATATAGTAGTGTGGTATACCCATGGGTAGAGTACTGTCAAGGAAAGATGCTTAATTCAATCATCCATAAAATATGATTGTTTAGGATGCACCACATACTTAACTTACTTCAAGCTGTTAAATGTAATCTTTATAACCTGTAATAAGAACTTGATTTTGGTATACCAACAAGGCAGGCATATTTTCAGAGCATAATATATGCGGTCTACAACAATGAAGGAAAATAATTAAGAGATTTACTAATTAGTTTGTTGATTGAAATTACCTGATTTACATTATACAGAGATGAAGGAGATAGATTAGCACTGTATGTAAAAACATCTGCTGAAAAAAAGCCCAACGTACTGCTAAATAAAACAAAGTTCCTTTTGTGGTTAATTTTTCATCCTGCTTCAGCAGACTATAAAAGAGCTATCAAAGAAAGCTGCCCATTAGTTCAATTTAGAATAACTTCAGAAAGCAATTTTCAAGCCTTCAATGATATCTTTCAGACAACATCCTAATCTCCACAAGTGACTGTAATAGCTGAACAAAACCAGTCTGCCATCAATTCTGGCTTTCACTGTTTAAACTGAAAGTGAATAGATGCACTACCTGTGGTCACTTAGAAAAATTACTGCTGTTAAAAGCAGCAACACAAGTAGATACTGCGATACTACATGATAGAATTTTACTTGCAAATCTCTGGATCTTTTAACCATTCTAAACAGGAGAAAAAAATGTTATTGAATAAGGCTACTGAGTGTAGCCTCTGCCTGGAGTTCTTCACTAGCATGACTTTCTGGGATGTCATCCTGATCTCCTGCAGAGGCTCACACAATAGCAGACAGAATATTGTGAGGTCACTACCCAATGTTTCCTCTCCTTGTTCCTTCTTCAGGAAAATTCTAGTGCATCCTGGGACCCAGTTGCAGAGGATAGAATGGCGATCTGACTGGCCCAAGTGCTTGGACTTATGGAAAGGAGAGGAAGATAATATAAGGGTTGTAGTCCTGATATGTGATGCTTATTAATAAGGATGTGTATATATTTATAAAGAGTGCAAAAAAAAGCCACAAATGAGGCCATTTTTTAATTTGTTATGAATGGAATGAAATAAAAATAGTCTCAAATGAAGATATCCCCAAAGTTTTGTGTATTATTGTATTTGTCGCATTTTTTTTTTTTTAATGGGCCACTGGTGCCTGGCACCATGGTCTAGCCCTGAACCAGGCCTGGCATCAAGGCCTAGACCCAGAGTAGGCCCGGTACCATGGCCTAGAGTGCAATTGGGTAAGAACTCCTAAACCCCAGCACTTGTGAAGGACCTGGCCAAACCTGCCCTGGATAGGCCCCCGTGGCTAGGTCCCAACACTGGGCCTGGCTCAGGTCTAGGCCTCAACACTGGGGTTAGGCCCCAAAAACAGGGCTAGTTCTTGACACCAAGCCCATCCCTGGGCAGCTTTTTTTTCCCAGAAAGACCAACTAGGGCCACCAGAGGTCTGCTTTTTATTTTCAGTTTCGGGGGGGGGGGGGGGGGCCGGAGGTGGGTTTTTTTTTCAGTTTGGTAAATGAACCAAATGAAAAAAACAACAACATTAAATGAACCTAATAAAATTGAATAGTCTGACACAAAAAATAAACTGAACCAAAAGTGTTAGGGCTGCACATCCCGACTTATTAGTGCTGCGTCTTGATGCTGATCTTCCACAATGCAAAGTACATGAAAGTGTAGACAAATACTTAGAGACCATCTCCCCTGAAAGTCTACTTTCTGCATGGGATGATGTACATCCCGACTTGGAAATATGAACAAAGTGGAAGTTTAGAAATATTTTATGAACCTTATGGCCCTGAACTAGATTCCTGTAGTTTATCTCAATTGCTTGTGTTAGCTATTTGATGGTATTCCCTGTAAAAGCCTGTGTATTTGATGACCCTTGATATGGGTGAGGTCTACACTCTCACTTCCTAGGTGTTTAACTCTCCATCCCATACATGTGGTGGCAAATAGGAAGCACTAGTGTTCTCAACTGATCTTTTTGAGGCTAGGTCTGGTTTCATATTTCAGTCAAAATGAGAGACCTTTGACTAGTTCAGGTCCCAGCATGATCTTCAGCCTTTCCTCCATGTTGTTGAACTCAATGGCATATGACTTCCCTCTTCCAGTATTGGTTTGATGGGCTTCACCCTAGATACCTTCTCTAAGAAGTTGTTTGTAGTGCTTGTATCTCTTCTAGTAGTGGTTTGGGGCATCTCCAAACTACTGGCAACCATGGCAGTCTGCTTCTTCAACTTGTCTTTTGCTGTTATGGACCTCTTTCTGGGTTCTTTCCTAAAGAATGTTTGGGGTGCTCAAGGACCTGTTTGAGAAGGTCATTTTTCTACACACTGAATCTAATGTTTCAGGGTCTTTTAGGGAATCCTTGCTCTGCTTGCTGTCAGAGGTTCAAGTTTCTGAGGGATTTCCTTCCTTCCTGCCATTTCTCACTGCCCTTGCTCTCCTCTCTTTGCCTCCTCTACCTCCTATTCTATCCTCATCTCTTTCTTCCTTTTCTTCTCTTCTGCTCTCTTCTGCTACTTCTTCCTCCTCCACCTCCAGATTCACATTGTTTTCACAGATACTCTCACACACATGCACTTGGCCTCCTTTACTCTCTATCCTGTAACCATCCTTGACTACACATACCACATCTAGCACCCCAAAGACCACGTTGAACCAGAGAAATGGAAACAAATTAGTAGTAACTTTCCATCTATCTGGTAGACAAAGACAAGCCAAAAGGAAGGGAAATAGTAAACAATTAGACAATTCAAAAATCAAATAGCTCCTGTCCCTCTCCAAGCACAAGCCTATTCTCCATGCCTGGGCCATTAGTTCTTTCCATATCTTCATAGCACTAAGAACAAACTTGAAGACCTGGCTTTCATATTTTTTCTAGAGAGAATGATGTTTCCTGTGATAATTTTCTGGTCTTGCTTGTCAAACTACCACAATTTAAATTTTTTTTTCAGTTCTATAAATAGTTATTATGTGGTTACTATGATATTGTATAATAATGTAGTAAAAATACAGCATATTTCTGCATTCCATTAGCCTTGTACATAATGGAATATTAGTCTTTTTCTCATGACAATTTTCAGTAAGTTGTCTGTGGTAACATACCAAAATTATCATTTATTTATTTATTGATTAAAATTTAATAGTCTGATATTCCTGAGAGCATCACATCTATCACTTAAGAACTAAAATAAGAATAAAATCTGTTCAAGGAAGACATTGGGCCTCATTCAACAATGATTCTTTTACATATTCACAGAATGAGAAAAATTCCTTTTTTAATAAGGTCCCTTGTCTCTAGTGATCCCTATCTTGACAAAAGACACACCTGCAACTAAACCCTGCTGTTACCAAACTGTGTAACTTACTGAACTTGAATCCATAAAATATAATGGTAAAAGAAACATATATGTAAAGAGGCTTTGTACAATTTTAAAAAGTGGCAATGTCCTTTCAAATGAGAATGTATACATTGCTGTTATGAAAGGTTGTCATGTGTCATAACCTAAGGAAAACAAAAGGCTGGATACATTTATTAATAAAAATGGATAAAGGTTCTAAGGTAGGAGACACATGATGCAGTGATTCCAGGCAGACATTTCTGGCTGGGCTACAGGTGCCGTCCCCCACTCATCTGCAGATATCTCATGCATCAGTGACCTGAAAGACATCGACTTGACATTTCTGACCAGATTATATGTCCATAGACCAATATATGCAAAACTCATCAGGTATTATGCTGGGAAAGACTAGCAAAAAATAAAAATAAAAACCAAAAGCAGCTGAGGACAAAATGGGCACTGGAACGGAGAAGGATGGACAAAGTCTTATAAGAAGTGTTGACAGTAAATGAAATCATGGCATGGGTAACAGCAGCAATTGCAGATAGATGCAATCTCGAATCAAATAAATGACTTAAAAAACTCTCTTTTGGATTCTGGGCCGTGTATGGATGTGGTTGAAAGACGAGTGTCAGTAATTGAAGATGGCATTTTGGCAGCTATGAGAAAGATGCAAAAGTTGGAAAAACTGGTTTCAGTGCAACAAGAGAAAATTGATGAGCTAGAACATTTTTCTCATTGCAACAATTTAAGATTTGTGCGGTTTGTGGAAGACTCTGGGCAACCTGAAGTGCTAGACCTCACAGATGAAATGAACCCCCTAACTGTTGAAAGAGTACACAGAATAAGGACAAAACATGCTGGTGAAAGTTGGCCTAGAGTGGTGATACCTCAGCTGCTAAACTTTGTGTTCAAGTAAGTGATTGTACAGGCATATCACAAAAAAATCTGCTCTGCAGTATCAAAACAACAAAATAAGAATTTTTGCAGGACTACACCCTCAAGGTTTCGACTCATAGGAAAGTGTTTGTCCCCATCTGTTCTACATTGGTCAAGAGGCAAATTCGCTTTGCACTAAAGTTTCCCACTCATTTAAGAATCTGGCTTGGCGGCAAGATGCAGGTGTTTGAGAGTGTGGATGGCAGGATGTTCTATTACAAATAATCACAGAGGTAGTTAAGAGCTTGCTTGGCTACAGTAAGCGATGATGATGGAACTCTGTTTATTTTATATTCTGGGAGTTATAATTGAAATTCCTTGATTTGAATAATCAGCTAATAGATGCCTATGGGAAAGAAGGTGACTGCTGAGCTATGGCCTCAGAAGAATCCATTATTGTGGGGTAGAAGAGAATGTGGTGGGGGAGATGGAGAGGGAGAGGGGTGGTTGGGACATGGGGAAGGAAACATGGCATAGAAAATTCAGGGGGTGGGCATGATAGCTTGGGGTTTTTTTTACTAGACTATTTGCTATATCATAAATTACACAGAAGACAGTCTTTACTTGGGGTGAATTTTGGGATTTTTGGGAGTAAATTTAACTGTGTCTATAGGGCTACTGGTATTCTATAGACACAAAATGGGGATGCAGGTTAAAAGCATTACCTGGAATGTAACTGGGTTAGACACTCCAATTAAGTGTGAGAAAGTGCTTTCTAATTTAAACAAATCGAAAGGTAATATTTTTTACAAGAGACAGCTGAATACTGAACACTTAAAGCTAAAAGGGTGGTGAGTGGGGCAGGTATTTGCTGCCCAAAGAGTCATGGGGTAGTGATTCTGTTACATAAATCAGTAGCTTTTCAATGCAAGCAGTCAATCCCAGACCCCGAAGGGCAGCATATTATAGTTCTGGGACTGCTCTATGGGAAACCTGTAATCTTAGCATCATATACAGTCCCAATCAGCATGATCACACCTTTTTTATGAGAATAACTTCTCATATTATTACTCTAGGGAAGGTACCAATTGTATATGAGGGGGTATGGACTGTGTAAAAGATTCTCAAATGGACCGCCAAACTGACAGGGCTATTGCAGCGTTCAGAAAATGGAAAGGAATACAATTCATATGTATTAGAGAGACATATTGAAAATCCTTAACTTTATAACCAGATACTATCCCCATTATCCCAGGTCACAGGACTCAAAATCACAAATTGATTAACTCCTGATCTCACTTTATTTCCCATGTGACCCACTGGTGGTATTGGATCATTGTTCTGTTACATGCATGCCAGATTCACAGGGAGCATGGCCCACATTTGCTAACTGGAAAATTCCAGCTTGGCTAGTACAGGATAAGAATTTGCCCAATTTTTGCAATCCAAGTGGGTGGACTTTGAGCATAACAATGCACAGCATAAATCAAATCTGACTTTGATAAGGGAAACAGTTTAGGCTGTGCTGCAAGAAGATATTATTAGTTTTACAATTTGGATAAGGAAGTCAGAGATTTAACTCGGAAATTGGAACAGGCAAAAAAAAAAAAAATAGAATATGCCTAATTCTGCAGAAGCTAAACAAAAATTTTGGATGGCACAGAAAATGCTTGTAGATAAACTCCATTTAAGAGCCACATCCACTGTCTTTGTACTAAAACATAAACTGTATTTACACGGCAATAGGGCAGGCAAAACGCTTGCAAGCCTGGTTAAAGGTAAATTTGGTTTGTCTTATGTCATAAGGCTCATAAACCCTCAGGGGACAATAGCAACAACTTCAGAGAAAATTTGAGCTATTTTTAGAGCTTATTTTGAATCTCCCTTCTCAGAAGATCCAGACCAGAGAGAGGAGTTTCTAGAAGTAATATCATTAACATCTTTATCTAGTCAACAGTTGGATAGACTAAATAATCCTATAAATAATTGTGAAGTAGCTGCAGTTATATCTGAGCTCCAAAATTTTAAGACCCCAGGCCCAGATGGATTAATGGCGTGCTTTTATAAGACATTGAACTCACTTCTCTTAGATTTGCTTAGAACCTTGTTTTCATAGATAGTGATAGAAGGGAAAATGCCTGACTCAATGAAAATGGTTAATATAGCAGGATCTTCTTCTTATGTCATCCTACAGACCCATTTCTCTATTAAGCTTGGACATAAAAATTTACGCAAAACTGGTTAATAGATTAAAAGGAATTTTACCATTTCTGATGTCAGGAAGACAAGTAGGGTTTATTATGGGAAGGAGATCTAGCATAAATGTACACAGGATAGCAGTTTTATTGGAGCTATGTGGTAAACTCTCTATTAAAGACCCATTCTTGGAAGGCTTCAATGCAGAAAAGGACTTTGGTAAGAGTATCTTGGGCTTTTCTGCATAGAATGTTAGATGTGTATGAATTTTCAGGTTTTATAAAGGATGCTGTCCAAATATTGTATACTAATCTTATGGTGAGAATTTTAGTAAATTGGAGTGTTTAAGCACCATTTTGTCTCTCCAGAGGTACTTGGCAAGGATTTCCACTCTCTCCACTCTTATTCATTCTCACACTAGAACCTATGGTGACAAGTTAGAAAGCTATGTGCAACAGATACAGTGTATCAAGGTAAAGCAACTACCCACAATTTTTTTATTTGCTGATAATATTTTATTATTTGTGCCCAAAGTTAAGGTACATATGAAAAAGATTTTGTACATTTTTCATGTTTATGGTAAATTCTCTGGGTTTAAATTAAACCTAGACAAATTGAGACCTTAGATATTTCAGGCACGCTGGCAGGACATTGGCCTGACTTTCCTCTTTAATGGGTTCATCAACACATTAAGGGCTAGATTTTAAAAGCCCTGCACATGTAAATCCTGCCAGATTTATGCGCGCAGGGCGCTCGCGTGCCGGCTTCGCTTATTTTGCATAGGCCGCCGGCGCGTGTAAAGCCCCGGGACGCATGTAAGTCCCGGGGCTTCGTAAAAGGGGTGGGAGGGGGCATGTCTGGGGGCATGTCCAGGGTCATGGGGCGGTCCGGGGCAGGCCCGGGGGCTTGGCAACGGTTCGGGGGCGGGCCGGGAGGGCGGTCCCGGGTCCCCCAGCACTGTGGCCTGTGCCGGGGGATGCCGAGGCGGCGCGCGCAAGTTACGCCTGCTTCAAGCAGGCGTAACTTGCACAACAAAGGTAGGGGGGATTTAGGTAGGGCTAGGGAGAGGGGTAGATAGGGGAAGGAAGGTGGGGGGACGCGGAAGGAAAGTTCCCTCCGAGGCTGCTCCGATTTCGGAGCGGCCTCGGAAGGAATGGAGGCAGGCTGCGTGGCTCGGCGCACGCAGGCTGCTGATTTTGCGCAGCCTTGCGTGCACCGACCCCGGATTTTATATGATACACGCGGCTACATGTGTATCTTATAAAATCCGGCATACTTTTGTTCGCGCCGGTTGCGCAAACAAAAGTACGCGCGCGTGTACTTATTTAAAATCTACCTCAGCGTATCTGGGAATTTTTATTCATAGAAAAATTGGGAAATGGTATTTGACAAACATTACCCTAATTATAAACATATTCAAGGCTAAGTTACAAAGATGGATGCATTTTCCACTATCTACCTTAGGGTATATTGTATTGATTAAAATAATGCTCTTACAAAAAATTACTGTATTCCCTCCAGCCTTAACCTACCTTCATAATGCCTCCCTACTAGTCTTACCAAGCTTCTCCTCACTTCCCTTGCCACACCCAGGTCCCAGCCCTATGTAAACCTGTCATGCCTTGTCTTCTCATGGTGTCACATTTGGCTTCCTGACCTAATCCTTGTTCTTGTCTTGCCTTGTGGTTTACAGGCCTTCTGCCTTGCTTTGTCTTGACTTGTGGCCTATGGGCCATCTGTCTTGCCTTGCCTTGTGGACTACAGGCTTTCTGCCTTGTCTTGTTCTTGCTTGTGACCTTCAGGCCTTCTTGCCTTGTTCTTGCCTTGCCTTGAGGCCCTAGTGCCTATCCTGCATTGTTCCTTGTCCTGAGGCCTCTGGCCTATTGTATACTACATTGGGGCATTTGGGCCTATTCTATCCATTGCAAGCATTGTTATCTTTGGGCTTCTATGTTTTTTGTTTCCCTTGTCTGCCTTCTTTAAGTCCTGACCAAATCTGCCTTGTTGGTCTTGTGCTGTCTGTTCTAGTCTCCAGTCCTGCCTGTACCAGAGTCCTGTCCTTGCCTTGTCTCACCCTTGTCTTGTTTAGTTCCAGGTCCTGCTTAGTACAGCCTTGTCTTGTCCTGCCAGCAAAGCCTGCGGCCTGTCTTCATTTCAGCCATGTCTAGTCTGCTTTGTCCAAGCCTTGCCTGTGTGGACTCACCACTATGGTGTAGGGATGTGAATCGTGTCCTCGATCGTCTTAACGATCGATTTCGGCTGGGAGGGGGAGGGAATCGTATTGTTGCCGTTTGGGGGGGTAAAATATCGTGAAAAATCGTTAAAAATCGAAAAATCGAAAAATCGAAAAACCGGCACATTAAAACCCCCTAAAACCCACCCCCGACCCTTTAAATTAAATCCCCCACCCTCCCGAACCCCATCCCTCGCCGGAACATCGTTAAAAATCGAAAAAATCGAAAAATCGAAAAACCGGCACACTAAAACCCCCTAAAACCCACCCCCGACCCTTTAAATTAAATCCCCCACCCTCCCGAACCCCCCCCCAAATAACTTAAATAACCTGCGGGTCCAGCGGCGGTCCGGAACGGGCTCCTGCTCCTCAATCTTGTCGTCTTCAGCCGGCGCCATTTTCCAAAATGGCGCCGAAAAATGGCGGCGGCCATAGACGAAAAAGATTGGACGGCAGGAGGTCCTTCCGGACCCCCGCTGGACTTTTGGCAAGTCTCGTGGGGGTCAGGAGGCCCCCCACAAGCTGGCCAAAAGTTCCTGGAGGTCCAGCGGGGGTCAGGGAGCGATTTCCCGCCGCGAATCGTTTCCGTACGGAAAATGGCGCCGGCAGGAGATCGACTGCAGGAGGTCGTTCAGCGAGGCGCCGGAACCCTCGCTGAACGACCTCCTGCAGTCGATCTCCTGCCGGCGCCATTTTCCGTACGAAAACGATTCGCGGCGGGAAATCGCTCCCTGACCCCCGCTGGACCTCCAGGAACTTTTGGCCAGCTTGTGGGGGGCCTCCTGACCCCCTCGAGACTTGCCAAAAGTCCAGCGGGGGTCCGGAAGGACCTCCTGCCGTCCAATCTTTTTCGTCTATGGCCGCCGCCATTTTTCGGCGCCATTTTGGAAAATGGCGCCGGCTGAAGACGACAAGATTCAGGAGCAGGAGCCCGTTCCGGACCGCTGCCGTTCCGGACCGCCGCTGGACCCGCAGGTTATTTAAGTTATTTGGGGGGGGGGTTCGGGAGGGTGGGGGATTTAATTTAAAGGGTCGGGGGGTGGGTTTTAGGGGGTTTTAGTGTGCCGGCTCACGATTCTAACGATTTATAACGATAAATCGTTAGAATCTGTATTGTATTGTGTTCCATAACGGTTTAAGACGATATTAAAATTATCGGACGATAATTTTAATCGTCCTAAAACGATTCACATCCCTACTATGGTGTACTACTGCTGTAGAGACCTACTGTCCCTCAGAACCCAAGGGCTCAACCTATGGGGAAGGGGGCTGGCTAGATGGAAGACTGGCCCTTGTCTTGCTCTGAGTCCTGCCTTGCTGTCCCATGCTGCTCACCAGATGGGTTTCCCGGGCTCCGGGGTCCATTACACCACCTGAGAGGTAAAATTATGAAAAGGCAGTCATTATACTTATGCTCATTGCCTGACTGAGAACAACATTAGCCCTTATCCTATCCAGCAGTCCCACTACTGCATGGCCCTTCTTCCCTGGTCCAGTATTGGAAACACAAGAAGCATTCTCATTGGGTCCTTCTGCCAGCTCTAGTAAATATCCAGGTCTACCCCACATCACAATATATGTGAAATGTAGGGTTCTCACACATGGTTGATAGGTAAATTGCTTCATTTTAGGAAAAGAGTATGTTGTATAATGACTTGTTTTTGTAGGCCTTTATTCTAAAATATTCAGAGGCAAGAAGAAATAGTGCAGAATACTAGATCCTCACAAGACAGACTTGAATATTCCTTGTACGGTCTCAGATATAATTGGTTGAATATCTTCAGATATTCTGCCATTTATATGGTTAAGGAATATTTGTACATCTGAGCCACAGAAAATATTGCTATTGCTGTTGCTATAGTGGAAAATTTCATTGCTGTTTTCACAGAATGCACTTAATTTAAATGCTTAATAAACAGCATTATTCTATATGACAATATACAATATCTTTATCGTTCTCTGTACTTTTGAAATAGGAAATATAAGAAAAATGCATGGCTCTTTAGTTTGATTTATTGCCTGATAGTGCCAATCTTTTTCATTAGCTTTGGGTATTATGTTCCAGAATAAGTGGATTTTTGCTGTTTACCTATGTTGAAACTTTCTGTTTTACTAATCATTTGCATTTGTACCAGAAACCCTGGACCTTTTTATATTGTATTGTTGTTTTTTCTTGCTTTTAATTTTTCTTCAACATTGAGAAGCTGTGAGTAAAAACATTCTTCTTCTGTCACGCTACCTTTTTCTTCAAGGTTGTTCTGACTACGGCTTCCTATAATATTTTCTTTCAAGGTGCACTGTTCTGAATTTATTTCAGATACAGCACTGTGACTATGTGTGTAATTTGTTTTGTTCTATAGATTTCTTGTCAAATATTTTTTACTTCACATTTTAATACATTTTTTCCTCTTTTCTATGTTTTTTCTACATCTGTGTTGACCCAATGACTAGTGGCTATAGCATGCTTTATGGGGGGAGTTTTTTGATCCCAGACTGGCTGTTTTGGCATCCTTCTGTGTTCAAACAACTGTAAACAGATCAGAGACTAAATGCATTTTTTTTTTTAGATTTAGTTCACACATTTTTTATTGGTAGCTCAAGGTGAGTTACATTCAGGTATAGTATATTTGTCCCTGTCCCCAGAGGGGTTGAAATCTAAGGGCTCTGTTTACTAAGCATTTTCGCCATAGACACAAAAATGGGAGAAAACGTTAAGTAAATAGGTGCCTAAATTTGTATGTGTGATGTGACTTGCCAGAGTTATAAGGAGCATCAAAGGGATTTGAATCCTGGCTTTGAATCCTAATTTCTTTGGTTCTTAGCCTGCTGTTCTAACCACTAAACTACTCCTCCCCCAGACTGGTAGTGTGTTAGTATGAGAGCCCACATTTTGTCCAGCTGTCAGTGGTAGGAAGCTTAGGGATGTTCTGCTCCAGATACATTAGTAGCACATGATTGGAACACAAAAAGCTATTTTCTTAGTTCATATTGCTCGAAAAAAGTATTTAAAATAAGTAACTATACTACCTGAAAGTCCACATAGCAATTAAAAGGGTTTTTTTTAGGTTACTAAGAATCAAAATTAATTGTAATAAATACTCGTACTATGGAATGTTAGAATTTGATGATACAGTCAGGTCTTCTCAAAGTATTTATATCCAGGCTTAAGCATGCACTTGAATATTCTTTTCTTTCAGCTTTTTCTAGCATATAGGGCTTTTTTTTTCACCAATGTGTCAACCTGTATCAACAGACTATGCAATTATTCTCCATCACAGAAAAATATTGCATAGTTTTTTTTACAAATTTATTTCAGAGAATGAACAAGCTTGAATACAGAGTCTTTCAAGAGGAAAAAAAAAGGCTGAGAATGAGAGACTCTGACAGTCAAGGTCAGAGAACTGATTTTTTGAAAGTCTCACAAAATCTTCCTCTTGCAAAATTGTAAGTCACTGAAAGAGCAATTCTTTAAATAGTTGCTGGAAATGTAGATCTTGTGCAAAGAAAAAAAATAATCCTACAACTGCATAAAAATTTGATATTAGCATTAAATTTAAGAAGTGAAAGGCTTTTGCAAATAAATCTAGGGGCTTGCACAAAAGCAGCAGTTTATGGAGCAAGATTTCAAGCTATTAGAAGAATTTTAAGAGTTTGGGCTTCCTTTTTTTTTCTTTTTAAACATGCTTGCTTCTTTTGAAGTTTTGGTAGTGGCTTCCTTTTAAAAAGCTAGAAATGCATTTCTTTCCTTCTTTCGCTTTAAAGGATGTGTCCTGGAGACCTAAAGTTCCTCTGACATGGCTCTATCACTGTGATCATTTTTCACATCTGTCACTGGCTGTTCCATCAGACCTCCACCAGCGAAATTATAACATTCCTTTCCTGCTTGCTGGTAGTGCCAAAGAAGCAAAGTATTGTAGAGCTGCTAAGCCCCTGCAATCCTTTGATAGATTCCAATGCAACCTCATTTGCAAAGGGAAATTATCTTCATGCTCAATAAAGTCAGAACCCCAAACTTGAATTCCTGTATATATATTTTTTTTTGTGCATTCCCAAGTTTGCAGGCCATAGATGACAGTGATAAATGAGACTTGTGGTGTGCATGGCAAGGGAGGCAATCATATTATGAGGACCTTTGTTTCTGCCAAGAATGTACAGAAATGAGTCACTTTTTCAGAAAAAATAAAAGTATCTAATTTCCAACCATTTGCAGTACTCAAAAGAGAAGCTTGAAAGGCAAACCCTAACCAGGAATTGTATATTTTCACAGATGCATCATTTTTAAGATCCTTCAGATACTGAATGTGCCACAAAATTTGCTTACTGCTACAGAATCTGTTAATTATCACAGATCCTCTGCTTTTTAACATTCTCCTATTAAAAAATACTTCAGAAAAGAGAAAAAGAAATGGCTAAAATGGTTCAAAATAGAAGGGTTTCTTCTATTGCACCAGGGGTGCCCAACTCCGGTCCTCGAGAGCCACAAACAGGCCTGGCTTTCAGGATATCTACAATGATTAAGTATAAGATAGCGTTGCATACAATGAAAGCAATGCGTGCAGATCTATCTCTTGCATGTTTATTGTGGATATCCTGAAAGCCTGGCCTGTTTCTGGCTCTTGAGGGCAGGAGTTGGCTACCTATAGAAACTAACTCTCTATGTTTAGAGAGTATATCAGGGTAATTTAGCCCATTATCGCGGCGGTAGAATTAAAATTAGGGGAAGGGGTGGAGTTAGGGATACGTTTGGGAGGGATTTAGGGAAATGGGGTGGCAGCACCGCTGCCGGCGGTAATGTTTTGGACATTATCGCCAACAGTAGCGCAGGAAATAGCACCACCTTTTAGCGTGGCGCTATGGGGGCGATAGTGTGCGGCAGGCGAAACCACACCGCTGTGATGCGGCCTGATGCACACTAGCGCCCTCCCGCCTCTTTTTTTGCCCCCACCCCCTTTACCACGGCAGCTCATATTCCAAAGGAATGATGAATCTAGGACTAAGCTGGCTGGCCAAACATAATTCCCTTATTGCAGTGCAAAAGTCCTTTTGATTCTTCAGTTAAAGAATTAGAGGCATGAAAGTTAGTACATTTAAATACATGAAATGAAGAAGATGAATGAACAAAGGATTTCAAATTAGACACTACTTAATATACCTAATATTACGTAATATGATTCTGGAACCTTTAACACTAGATAAATACAAACTGGTTAAGATTACCTGATCTGTTGAGGGGATTTGAATTTAAATAATGGGCCTGATTTTAAAAAGCATTTACATGCTTAATATTGGGTTTTACCTGTGCAAATGTACTTTACCCCTGTTTTTGGGTTTTTGATAATTGCTACAATATATGTCATTGAATTGTCCATAGGATATTCATGTATAAGTGCACTTTATGAGCATAAATGGCTTTTGAAAATTGCTACGTTAGTATATGAAATTTACATTACAACTCCTTTTAAAATTACTTCCAATGGGGTAGATTTTAAAAGAAGCGCGATCAGCCTACTTTTGCTTGCGCATCAGACTCAAGCAAAAGTACGCTGGATTTTAGTAGATACGCGCGGAGCCGCGCGTATCCACTAAAATCCTGGATCGGCGCGCGCAAGGCTATCGATTTTGTATAGCCTGCGCGCGCCGAGCCGCGCTGCCTCCCCCCGTTCCCTCCAAGGCCGCTCCGAAATCGGAGCGGCCTCGGAGGGAACTTTCCTTTGCCCTCCCCTCACCTTACCCTCCCTTCCCCTACCTAACCCACCCACCCGGCCCTGTCTACCCCCCCCCCTTACCTTTGTCGGGGGATTTACGCCTCCCGGAGGGAGACGTAAATCCCCGCGCGCCAGCGGGCCTGCTGCGCGCCGGGCCGCGACCTGGGGGCAGGTACGGAGGGCGCGGCCATGCCCCCGGGCCGTAGCCACGCCCCCGTACCCGCCCCCAAAACGCTGCCGACACGCCCCCGGAACGCCGCGACGACCGGGCCCGCCCCCCGACACGCCCCCCTCCGAGAACCCCGGGACTTACGCGAGTCCCGGGGCTCTGCGCGCGCCGGGAGGCCTATGTAAAATAGGCTTCCCGGCGCGCAGGGCCCTGCTCGCGTAAATCCGCCCGGTTTTGGGCGGATTTACGCGAGCAGGGCTCTGAAAATCCGCCCCAATATGTTTAGTCATTTTCTGTTTCCATCTTAACAATGTCCAGATTGCTGTGAACAGCAATACTGGTAGTTTATGCTTCCAGCTTTGCTCACATATGGGCCAATACAGTAAAAATCGTGGGAGAGCGGGCGAGCACCCACTCTCCCGGCGCACGTACAAGACACTCTCCTCTGCGCGAAATACAGTAAATTAATTTATTTAAATTATGGTCCTCGGCAAAAAGAGATGCTAGGGACACTAGAGTGTCCCTAGCGCCTCTTTTTGGACAGGAGCGGCGGCTGTCAGCGGGTTTGACAGCCAACGCTCAATTTTGCCGGCGTCGGTTCTCAAGCCCGCTGACAGCCACGGGTTCGGAAACCAGACGCTGGCAAAATTGAGCGTGCATGAGCCACGGGCCCATTTAAAATTTTTTTTTATTTTTTACTATTAAGTTGGAGGGTGCACAGAAAAGCACTGCTTTTCTGTGCACCCTCCAACTTAATATCATGTCCGGGAGCGGAACCGCGGTGGACCACGTGACGGCCGCGTCACGTGCTCCTGACCCCCCAAGCTGGTTCCGCTCCCGGACCCCTCGTTGGACACAAACGGAACTTTTGGCCGGCTTGGGGGGGTCAGGAGCACGCTTTTGGCCAGCTTGGGGGGGTCAGGAGGCCCCCCCAAGCCGGCCAAAAGTTCAGTTTGTGTCCAACGAGGGGTCCGGGAGCGGAACCACGGTGGACCACGTGACGGCCGCGTCACTCCGACGTGACGCGGACGTCACGTGCTCCTCGCAAAGGAATAGAGGAATGGCTTCCTGACTCCTCGCTGGACCACCAGGGAATTTTGGTAAGTCTTGGGGGGGGATTAAGGAGGGTGAGGGGTTTAAATTTTTATTTAGGGAACCGGTGCACGTATGGACATAGACTCAACTTATGGAATTCTCCATATGTCCATATTGACCGAAATTGACCCCCCTTTTCGACTTATGGACTTATGAACATAAACGTTTTGTCTGCACATCCCTATAATACAGTCAGGTATGCTGTGGTTTCCAGAGCATGTGTATGAGCGATAGTGAGTGAGCCAGTGAGCATGTGTGTGAATGAGAGTGAACGAGTGAGCCAATGAGCATATGTTTGAGCAAGAAGACTATTTAAACCAGTGAAAATGTGTGTGAGCCAGAGTTTGTGAGCTAGTCAGCATGTGCGTGAGTTTGTGTAAGAATGAACATGTATGTTAAAACAGTAGTTCACAATCTTTTTTCTAGCAAAACTCACCTGAAAGATGACACTCACATGCATGACACACTGAACACATGACCATCATGGGACTAAATATAAACATATAGGGCCGGATTTTAAAAAGGTTATGCACAAAAAGGTTACGCACTATTGGCATCCCTGTACAATGTACAGGGATGCCAATTCAAAACCCAGAAATTTCCCCTTTTGAACTGGTCAACTCACAGTTCCACTTTTGGGGACCTCTGTCCTGACACTGTTTCATATTCTGAGCTAACAGAATATAATAATATAAAAAGAAAGAATGCAGTTTATTCCATTTCCCATGACTTTAGACAGGAGGAAACCAAAGAAAAAAAGACAAATCTCCTCTCCAAGAAGATAATGAAACAATGGGAGGCCCAAAAAGTAATGTTATATTTAATTTATAAAATGATGTAGAAGTAATACTTCTACTACTTCATTTCTATGACATTGCTAGATGTACACAGCACTGTAAACAATCTACAATGAATGCAAAAATAGAATATCTGTCGTGTCCACTAATGACAGAGCAGAAACATAGTCATTAAATATATTAACACTTAATTGAGATTGGACAAGGCCAACAAGCTCAAATACGTGAGTATCTGATTCAACCGTGAACTTATTATCTGGCATCCATATGGACAAAATCACCAACCAGTGGAACATGAAACAGTATAATTTATCAGACTTGAAAATAGTGGATGTTAAATATACCACCTTACAGTCAATTGCAAACAATCAAGGCAAAGTCATCAATAAAACTGCAGTGCAGAAATTAAACAGTCTCTGGGGCCTAAGCAATAAGCTTAATGTGCATGGTTAAGAGCCTTTTATGCACACTAAAATAGTGTGCTATTCAGTAAGGCCTGAATGTTCATGTTGATATGGCTGCTCAATACATTAACATGTATGTGCAAAAATTAGTGCATACCCAAGAATAAATAAGAAGTCATTGTATGCAAATGAGGCCTTAATATGTACATGATTAATCACTCTCCTCACATGCTATTTACCATGGTCTTATTAATATAAAAAATTTAACACATGCTTTGAACTGGGAGTTAAAACCTTAGAAAGCCTGGTGTAAGTAAATTCCCATGTTAGCCATCTCAAAGTGAAAGAGCCAGTTAATTGGGATGATATCCTCCCCCAACCCCCCAATAAAGAATGTGCTGGCCCCACCCCCATCCCTGGCAGCAATGATAGCCACCTTTGGGGCACACTGACTCTTCCACACTGGAGGAGGCCATGCATTGATTGAGGGGAGGCAGGGAGGGTTGCTCTGGAAAGGGCTATGTGATTTCAGGGAACTGTCAGTGCATTCTTTATGGAAAGCACTGGGGGAAAAATATCTTCTTTGCCAACTGGCTTTTTCATTTCAGGCCAGTTAGAATGGGGGATTTCCTGGCAGTTAGGGTGGACAGTTTACTCCTCTGTGTTAACGTTCATGCTAGTATTAAGGCAATGTGTAATTAGTACCTCTTTCATTTTTGGATAAGAAAGGGATCTTCTATAAGGGATGTACAGGGCTAAAAAATCTGTTTCATTTTCAGGAGAATTTTTTCCCCAAGAATTTCTATTCATTTAATGCTTTATTTATTTAATTTGTTTAAAAAAATGAATCAAACATAAAAAAAACCCCAACTAAAACAAAAACAAAATGCAAGAAAATGAGGCCTCCCAAGGTCTTCCAACCCCACCCAGAAAAATCATGGGATGAGGAACCTCCCAGCCCCCACTTATCCAGTCTGGTGGGGATTCACTGGCAAGACCTAGGCCTAGGCCAAAGCCTCAGCCTTTCATAGGCCAAGGCCACAATAAGTCGCCATGACATCATCCTAGGCTTTAAGCAAGGCTGAGGCTTGGAGGCATGGTCCCAATGCCTCAGCCTAGGCCTGATGTTGGGGCCTCATTCTAGACCGGAGCCAGGGTCTGATGTCAAGGCCCAGTCCAGAGGCAGTGCTTAACACCTGGGCCTTGGCTCAGGTTCAGGTCTAACACTATGCCACAGCCCAGATGCTGAGTCCTGATGCTGGGGCCTTGGCCCATACCCAGGTCTGACACCAGGAGCCAGCCGAGAGGTCAGGTCCCAATTCCTGGGCCTTGGCCTAGGTTAAGGGACTGGGCCCAGGACCGATACTGTAACCTGGCCTTGAGGCCAGGTTGTGACACCAGGGCCTTGGCCAGAGCTGGACGTGAAGCCAGGCTAGGCTAGGCCCTGGCCATGCTATGGCTGGGTAATGATGCTGGGGCCTTGGTCTGGTTCCAGGCCTGATGCCAGGGCCTCAGCCCAAACACATGATGCCAAGGTCCGACCTGGTGTCTAGGTCCCAACACCTGGGCCCTGGCCCAGGGTCAGGCCCAGCCAGAGCTCAGGCCTTGGCGCCTCGATGGATATATATTCTTTCCTCTTCTGTGTTCTTGAATTGATGCTGTCCACTGGAGAGGATTCACCGGAGTTAATTAACTCCAGCGCAACCACCACGCACTGCGTCAGTTCAAGAATACAGGATGCTGGGCTTGATGGACTCTTGGTCTGACCCAGTATGGCATGTTCTTATGTTCCAGTGGGAGCACTGAGAGGAGAATATCATCTTGCTGGTGGCTGAAAGGAATCAGTAAGTTTTTGCTTTGGACATTGTCTTTTTTAAAAGTATTGGGGCAAAGTTAACTATTTGGGAATATTATTTAGTGTGTTTGTGTGTTTGTGCTTTTAATAGTCAGTAAGGTAGCGAATAAACAAGTTAGACTGTTTGTGTCGGGGAAGACTATGTCGGGGAAGAAGGTAGCGAATAAACATGTTAGACTGTTTGTGTCGGGGAAGACTATAGTGATAGGAGTATACTACAGTCCACCTGGTCAAGATGGTGAGACTGACAGTGAAATGCTAAGAGAAATTAGGGAACCTAACCAAACTGGCAGTGCGGTAATAATGGGAGACTTCAATTACCCCAATATTGACTTGGTAAATGTATCATCGGGACATGCTAGAGAGATACAGTTCCTAGATGAGAACCGATGAGAGAGGGAGCAATTTTAGATCTAATTTTCAGTGAAGCACAAGATTTGGTGAAAGAGGTAACGGTGGTGGGGCCGCTTGGCAATAGTGATCATAAAATGATCAAATTTGAATTAATGACTGGAAGGGGGTCAGTAAGCAAATCCTCGGCTCTCATGCTAAACTTTCAAAAGGGAAACTTTGATAAAATGAGAAAAATAGTTAGAAAAAAATTGAAAGGAGCAGCTATGAAAGTAAAAAGTATGCAAGAGGCACAGTCATTGTTAAAAAATACCATCCTAGAAGCACAGTCCAGATGTATTCCACACATTAAGAAAGGTGGAAAGAAGGCAAAACGATTACCGGCATGGTTAAAAGGGGAGGTGAAAAAAGCTATTTTAGCCAAAAGATTTTCATTCAAAAATTGGAAGAAGGATCCAACAGAAGAAAATAGGATAATGCATAAACGTTGGCAAGTTAAATGTAAGACATTGATAAGACAGGCTAAGAGAGAATTTGAAAAGAAGTTGGCCGTAGAGGCAAAAACTCACAGTAAAACCTTTTTAAAATATATCCGAAGCAGAAAGTCTGTGAGGGAGTCAGTTGGAACGAAGGATGATCGAGGGGTTAAAGGGACACTTAGAGAAGATAAGGCCATTGTGGAAAGATTAAATGATTTCTTTGCTTCGGTGTTTACTGAAGAGGATGTTGGGGAGGTACCCATACTGGAGAAGGTTTTCATGGGTAATGATTCAGATGGACTGAACCAAATCACGGTGAACCTAGAAGAATTGATAGGCTGACTGACAAACTGAAGAGTAGTAAATCACCCGGACTGGGTGGTATATCCCCCAGAGTTCTGAAGGAACTAAAAAATGAAATTTCAGACCTATTAGTAAAAATTTGTAACCTATCATTAAAATCATCCATTGTACCTGAAGACTGGAGGATAGCTAATGTAACCCCAATATTTAAAAAGGGCTCCGGGGCGATCCAGAAAACTACAGACTGGTTAGCCTGACTTCATTGCCAGGAAAAATAGTGGAAAGTGTTCTAAACATCAAAATCACAGAACATATAGAAAGACATGGTTTAATGGAACAAAGTCAACATGGCTTTACCCAAGGCAAGTCTTACCTCACAAATCTGCTTCACTTTTTTGAAGGAGTTAATAAACATATGGATAAAGGTGAACCGGTAGATGTAGTGTACTTGGATTTTCAGAAGGCGTTTGACAAAGTTCCTCATGAGAGGCTCCTAGGAAAAGTAAAAAGTCATGGGATAGGTGGCGATGTCCTTTCGTGGATTACAAACTGGCTAAAAGACAGGAAACAGAGAGTAGGATTAAATGGACAATTTTCTCAGTAGAAGGGAGTAGGCACTGGAGTGCCTCAGGGATCTGTATTGGGACCCTTACTTTTCAATATATTTATAAATGATCTGGAAAGAAATACGATGAGTGAGGTAATCAAATTTGCAGATGATACAAAATTGTTCAGAATAGTTAAATCATAAGCAAATTGTGATAAATTGCAGGAAGACCTTGTGGACTAGAAAATTGGGCATCAAAATGGCAGATGAAATTTAATGTGGATAAGTACAAGGTGATGCATATAGGGAGAAATAACCCATGCCAAAGTTACACAATGTTAGGTTCCATATTAGGTGCTACTACCCAAGAAAGAGATCTAGGCGTCATAGTGGATAACACATTGAAATTGTCGGTTCAGTGTGCTGCAGCAGTCAAAAAAGCAAACAGAATGTTGGGAATTATTAGAAAGGGAATGGTGATTAAAAAGGAAAATGTCATAACGCCTCTGTATCGCACCTTGAATACTGTGTATACCTTGAATACTGTGTACAATTCTGGTCGCCACATCTCAAAAAAGGTATAATTGCGATGGAGAAGGTACAGAGAAGGGCTACCAAAATGATAAAGGGAATGGAACAGCTCCCCTATGAGGAAAGATTAAAGAGTTTAGGACTTTTCAGCTTGGAGAAGAGATGGCTGAGGGGGGATATGATAGAGGTGTTTAAAATCATGAGAGGTCTAGAACGGGTAGATGTGAATCGGTTATTTACGCTTTCGGATAATAGAAAGACTAGGGGGCACTCCATGAAGTTAGCATGGGGCACATTTAAAAATAATCGGAGAAAGTTCTTTTTCATTCAACGCACAATTAAACTCTGGAATTTGTTGCCAGAGGATGTGGTTAGTGCAGTTAGTATAGCTGTGTTTAAAAAAGGATTGGATAAGTTCTTGGAGGAGAAGTCCATTACCTGCTATTAATTAAGTTGACTTAGAAATTAGCCACTGCTATTACTAGCAACAGTAACATGGTATAGACTTATTTTTTGGGTACTTGACAGGTTCCTATGGCCTGGATTGGCCACTGTTGGAAACAGGATGCTGGGCTTGATGGACACTTGGTCTGACCCAGTATGGCATGTTCATATGTTCAGAAGAATAAAGAAGATGCATCCAATGGAGCACTGAGGCCTGGACTCAGGGCCTATGCTTGACCCTGGGCTACGGCCCAGGCATCAGGATCTTACTTCTGGGTTGGGCCACAATGTTGGGCCTGGGTTTGGGCCAAGGCATCAGGATCCAGCTTGGCCACCGCTATAGATGCCCGATGGATTAGTTAAGTGGGGAAACAATTTTTGGGGGGCCCTGCCTTCTTGGCTGAGGCCCCGGCATTGGCCCGAGCCTAGGCCGAAACCCCAGCATTGCACTTGGGCATGGCCTGTGGCCCCTACTTTGGGGTTTGGTCTATGCCCTAGCTGAGACTCTGGCTTCGAGCCTAGGCTAAGACCCTTGTATTGCACTTGGGCCTAGGCTGTGGCCCCTGCTTTGTGCCTCAACCTATAAGTTTAACCAGATTAAATGTATAAGATTCGTTTAATTTGGGGGGCCCCTTAATATGTTTTGGGGCCCTTGAATGAATCAAATTGTCCCTTTTTCATTGTGTTTTGCAAATTTGGTTAAAATGGATGTATTCCTATATATTATTGTGGGTGCTGGGTCTATTCTTGATCATTTGGCAAGCTACACAAGACCCTTGTGGTTAGGGATGTTGGTCATCAGTCCTGGATTCAAATGCTCTCCATTCAAGGAAATGGTGTTCCAATCTCAAACAATACTTAAAATTTAACTTCTTCGGGAGTAACCATTCATCACAAAGTGTGTTTCTTAGGAAATGATTCCACATCTTTAATCTGTATACTCACAACCACGGTTAGAATTTCTCTTTAGTTTAATCTGATTCTGGATCTCCTAGTGTAGAGGTAGAAAATCCATATTAATGGATGTTGCCTATACCCAGGGCTGGATGGAAGAGCGGTCTACCTTAGAGCTCTAGTTGAGGAGTGAGGAAAGAGGAGCCTTGCAGTCCCTGCTGGGACCAGAATTAATGTCACTATCCTTCCAGACTGACAGCATCAGCTAGCTTAGAATTCATTCATATTACTGAAGGTAGCAACTACTCTATGATTCTGGCCCCATGCTCACTCACATTCTGTCTTGCCTGTGGTGGAACAGCTGACAGCTGCATTAAACCACCATGAACTACTGACAGCCTCTCACATCTTCCTCTTCTGGATGCCCTAATATAATGTACATTCTCAAGCATCCTCTACTGCCACTGCTTTATCTTTCTCTGCCAGCTGAATGATCCCGTTTCTGTGAACAGATGATCTTATTCTTTTTATAATCACTGAGGGCCTGATTTCTAGGTTTGCTGCCATTATTGTTTACTAAAATCTGGAAGGGAAAGATATAGAGGAGGTGGTAGAGGCCATTTGAGACTATACACTGTGTAGGGGCAGGACACCTGGGGCCGTGGAGGCTAGAAGAAAGGTCACGTATGGGCTGGCTTTGATTTATGGGCTGTAGTTTGATCACTAAAGTGAATAGCTCTCCTATGAGGAAAGGCTAAAGAGGTTAGGGCTGTTCAACTTAGAGAAGAGATGGCTGAGGAGGATATGATGGAAGCCTACAAAATCATGAGAGGAATAGAATGAGTAAATGTGAATTGGTTGTTTACTCTTTCAGATAACAGAAGGACTAGGGGCGCATTCCATGAAGTTAGCAAGCAGCACATTTAAAACAAATTGGAGAAAATTCTTTTTCACTCAATGCTCAATTAAGCTCTAGAATTCATTGCTAGAAGATGTAGCTAAGGCACTTAGGTTAGCTGTGTTTAAAAAAGGTTTGGGCAAGTTCCTGGAGAAGTCCATAAAGTGCTATTGATCAAGTTGACTTAGGGAATAGCCACTGTAATTACTGGTATTAGCAGCATGGGATCTACTTAGTGTTTGGGTACTTGCCAGATACTTGTATCCTGGATTGTCCACTGTTGGAAACAGGATGCTGGGCTTGATGGACCTAGTATGGCAACTTATTATCAGGTCTATCCAGTACCGAGCGGTAGGAAGAGCTGCGTTAGTGCCTACGGCACCCGCGGTTGCCGCATGCACAGTGCAGCTCACCTACCGCTCGATCCTGAGCACTAATTTTATTTAAATGTAAACCGCGTCCGAAAAGCCTTAGGCCCGCGCAACCCATTTTACTGGATAGAGCGCCTATACAGTATCCTGGGTGCGCGGGCCTAAGGCTTCACGCCACGCTGGTATCTGTCATTTCAAATGTCATTTGAAATGACAGATACCAGGAAGCGAAAAAACCAAAAGCAAAAAGTAAGTCGCTTCGCCGCTTCACTCTTCCCTCCTCCCGGAGCAAGGCTGCTTTTCGCGCCCTGCTCCGGGAGGAGGGAAGCGGCGAAGCAACTTACTTCTTGCTTTTGGTTTTTTTGCTTCGCCGCTGTCAGTGTCTTCCCTTCCTCTTGGAGCAGGGCGCGAAAAGCAGCCTTGCTCCGGGAGGAGGGGAGAATAGACATGGACAGCGGCGAAGCGAAAAAAAACCAAAAGCAATTTTGTTTTTTTTTCAAAAAGCTAAAAGTAAGTTGCTTCGCCGCTATCAGTGTCCCCCCTCCTCCTGGAGCAAGGCTGCTTTTCGCGCCCTGCTCCGGGAGGAGGGGAGAAGGGATGACAGCGGCGAAGCAAAAAAAAAAAGCGAAAAAACCAAAAGGGGACCCGACCCGACTTACTTTTGCAGCCGTCTGGCATCGTTGCTCCCCCGCCTCGTCCGGCATCGTTGCTCCCCCGCCTCATCCAGCATCGTTGCTCCCCTGCCTCGTCCGGGAAGATGGCTGCCAGCACGGGGGAAAGCGGCCCCTGTGCATTCAATTGGCTGCCGTGACGCCAAATGTCGTGACGTCACGTCTTGAGCAGCCAATTGAATGCACAGGGGCCGCTTTCCCCCGTGCTGGCAGCCATCTTCCCGGACAAGGCAGGGGAGCAACGATGCCGGACGAGGCAGGGGAGCAACGATGCCGGACGGCTGCAAAAGTAAGTCGGGTCGGGTCGGGTCCCCTTTTGGTTTTTTCGCTTCGCCGCTGTCATCTCTTCTCCCCTCCTCCCGGAGCAGGGCGCAAAAAGCAGCCTTGCTCCGGGAGGAGGGGGGACACTGACAGCGGCGAAGCAACTTACTTTTAGCTTTTTGAAAAAAAACCAAAATTGCTTTTTGTTTTTTTTCGCTTCGCCGCTGTCAGTGTCTATTCTCCCCTCCTCCCGGAGCAAGGCTGAAAAAGCAGCTCCGGGAGGAGGGAAGAACTGAAGCGGCGAAGCAACTTACTTGCACGGGGGAAAGCGGTCTCCGTGGCAGCCCCAGTCCTCTCCCCTGCTCCCGAAGCCAAAAAAAAAAAGCGAAAAAAACGTTGCAGCCCCCCTCCGATGTCCGGAGGGGGGCTGCAACGTTTTTTTCGCTTTTTTTTGGCTTCGGGAGCAGGGGAGAGGACTGGGGCTGCCACGGAGACCGGCACCCACGATCGCAGCCGGGGCAGGTGAGCGGGGGCTGGGGGAAAGCTTGCCATCTACCCTGACCCTTGCCTCTACCGCAGGGGTCAGGGTAGGCGGTAAGTTTGCAGGTTAAACGCGCGACAAAACGGCAGGGAAAACTAGCGATAGTCGGGGTGCGGGTTACGGGATGCTAGGGAATAGCTAATTCGCTCGTTTGCATGCAATATCGAGCTAATTCGCTCATTTGCATGCAATATACATGCTGCGGGCGGAAGGGGTTGCCCGGGGAATTTAGGACACGGTAGGAGTAGGTTAAAGGGGATTCGGGATCGCAGGAAGGGCTAACGCGGCCAGAACGTGAGTAAAAAGCGGCTTAGGAGCAGGGTAAACGCGGCCGCACTTTACAGGATAGGCCTGTATGTTCTTACTCATGTCTTAGTGAGTAGCGTATTTGGGTTCTGTTTTCTTTCTAGGACACCCCCTGGAACTAGACAGCTAGTGGTCTCTCCTTTTTCACTTCAGGACAGTCTTCTCTCTTTACTTCTCCTGTTTTGCACAATGTTAGGCACTATCTCCTTTATCTTCTATGTCTTTGTACCAGGTGAACATAATCTCGTTTTTCATTCTGGAACAATGTCTGAGTGGCATTGGGGAAACATGATTGTACAAATCAGGGTATGAACTCCATTTCTCCAAAAACGTCAGCAGGCAGCTGATAGTTTGTCAAAAGTACTACTGGCAAGTCACAAAAAAAATAAAAACCCAAAACAAAAATTCTGAACTCTCTTGAGCTCTATTACAGGTCTCTCTTCTGGCCGGGATAGAAATCCTAAGGGTAAGAGATATCATCCCATCATAGGGAACTCTTACCTCTTAACTAGTCCTTTCTCTTAGGACTAAGAAACACAAGCCCCAAGTTTCAGTATTTCTCTCTTTCAATTGTTGTCTCTCAAAAATTCAAAAAAGGGAGAACTGACCTGCCCTTTCACTATCTGTGTCCCTTCTGCAACTCACATGCAATGGTGAGAGGAAGAAAGCTATTCCCTCTCCGTATGAATTATAACTCCATACTCTCACCTTCCAGGACATTCTAGGTGGTCTCTCTATCATTACAGGAATGATCCCATTTGCCAACCTACCAAAAGGGTGCACTAGCAAAAAGGATCATACCATCTATCTACATAGAGAATATGTCCAATGTAAAAGGACATATTGTTTAGTAAGGAATCCTATAGGCCCTTATACATTCTATTAAGGGGAATGTATAGCATTCCCATGGTAAAATGTATTGCTTTGCAGGTTAAGTCCCAGTTTTAATGTACCCATAAAAATTATATCAATTTGCAACTAAAACATTTTAGCATGAATTTATTGCATAGGCCCCTCTGTCTTTAAGTATAATAGACATACATACCACTATAATATATGTTTTAAAACTGAGTTTAGAAAGATCAGTGGTGGATCTTTCTTTTAGAGAAGGCAATTTTTAAAGCAATTCACTGGGGCAAATAGTTAAAATTCAGATTTATCTAGACAAATGGCAGGATAAAATCCTGCCACACAGACCAGCGCCAAGATAGATGGCTAACTGTTTATCTGGTTAAGATGTTATCTGATTAATTTGGGGTTGGGGTGGGCATTCTGGGGTCAGCTATCCAGCTAAGTTAGTCAGATAAATGATGATTTTCAGCATTATACAACTAATATAGCTGTATAAATTTAGCACACCTAGGGAGCTGCCCTAAAGTTAGTTGGATAAACTTTAGGAGTGTGTCTGTGCTGTTGAATATCCCTGCAAAGGTATCTGGATAAGTTTGGATAAGCTAACTTTGCTCGCTGGCCACTGGATGAATATGGACATCTATATGTTGAGTCCATGATACACATTCTTTTATCCAAATTAAATTGGGGTGGAGGAGTCATCTAGTGATTAGAACAGTAGCTTCAGAAGCAGGAAAGCCAGGGTTTGAATTCCTCTTTACCTATTGACACTCTTTGCTGCCTAGGGTAAGTCACTTCATACTCAATTGCCTCATTTGAAAACTTATGACTGTAAGTAGGGAACTACCAATTATACATGACTTATTAATTTGCATTGAGCTTGAAATTGAAAAGGCATGCAATTAAATCTAAAATCAAAATCTTTTTGGTGTGTTTGGGTAGGGAAAGTAAAACAGCATATGTACTTGGTACTTTCAAAACTATCTGTTAATTTCATCTACCCTCTTCTAGCTGCAAAATTAACAGGTGCAGGGTATGTAGGTACTTTCAGTGAGTGATATTTATGCTACTAAAATTATCTATAAAAGTACATGTGGTAACAGTAACAATATACTTTACAATTATGCCTCCTACAATTGCTCAAAATTGCTCCTAAAATTATAATTTTCTAACTGTCTAAAGTCTGTGAGTACTTTTTATTAGGTATGTGCATTCCATTTAAACAGCCATATAAAATACCATGATGAGGCCATTTTCAATTTGTTCCAAATGGAACAAAACAAAAATACCCAAATACCCCCCCATGAAAATACCCAACATTTTAAAGTAAAATGTATGTTGTTGGAAACACTGTTTCCTGGCAGGGAGACTGTTTGTATCCAGGATTGATGACTAACAGTCCTAACCCCAAGGGTCTTAAGTTGAAGTACAGCTTTCCACTGTTCCACTGAAAAAAAGAAAACATTAAATGAATGGCAAAAATGAACCCCTCCCCTTCCACCCAAAAATGAAAAATAAATCAAACCAAATATTTAGAAGCTGTACATCCATATGTTTTACCTACAGACTTTAGTTTAAATGTTCAAAGCAGACTTACACACATAAGTGTGTTTTGAAAATTCATGAGTTTGTCAGAAACACGCACCAAGTTATACTTGCTCTCAAACTCACTTTGTGCATATAGATTTTTACACATATTTTTTTAAATCAAAAGTATAATTGTAAATCCTTAGCCCACCCCAACTCTGTCCCTGGAATGCCAACTCTGAATGAGGGTAAAAGTACATGCAAATTCAGATTTTGTGCTTACTTTTTCCTGCAGAACCACCAAGTTGATTTTCAAAGCATGATTTGCGTACTCATAAAACAGGGTTTTGTGTGCAATAAAGTGCTTTAAAATTCAAGTCCTAAATGTAAAATGTAGATCTTTGTCTGAGGTCTATAAAATATATTTACTCTTAAAGAACTCTATATAAACGTATATTTATTTCAACAAATAACTTTTCTACACAACCTACAAAATAATTTAAATCTAAATTTGACATAAACCAAATTAAAAAGTATATTCCATGGAATACACAACATTTCCAATGTGGTTCTTTTCCTTATTTACTTATGGGGAAGAAAATGCATTCCTCTCTGCCATTTCCACCCTTATAACTATTTTTGATGGGTATAGATGGCAAGAATAAATGTGTGCATTTCTTCTCTGGCTAGTGCTTCAGCTGCTGGTTCCATCTTATCTTCAGGTGACATGGCCTAGGAAACCTCACCTGCCACACTGTTCCTGCCACCAGCTCTTCCTGCTGTTGTTCATCTTTGACTCATTCTGCAGCCAGAAAAGTAATGTCCATGCATAGATTAAAAATTATAGATGGCCAACTTGTCAGGCACACAAGGTGTTCCGATTGCACTTTACAAGAAAGAATGCCTAAAACGAGAATTGCTAAGCAGGAATTCCAGTATCTCATTCTTAACTTTCATTCATCAATAGCTAGACTTACATTCTTACTTGATACTCTATTCTGATTTCAGTAAACACTAATGGGAAGACTAATATTAGGAGCAGGAATTTATTGGTAGCATTTTCATGTGAGGATAGTGTGTGTGTTCATATACACAAATGTACTTAATTTGGGTTTCACTACTGCTTTCTTATTTCATGCTACCCTTCCCCAATAAGTCTCTGCATCCTTAGGCAAGATTACATAGCTAAAGTCATGCATTCACTAGTAAGGTGTTACAATCAGCAAGACTGAATAACAGTCACAGAGCTTTCAGTGTGGGGTATGTGTGTGTGTGTGATGTTCTGAATGACCATGATTACTACCAAGTAGTCACAAAAAGAAAAAAGAACACTGTAGAGAAATGTTCACTAACATATTTGCAACCTTAATACTACTTTTCGTAACTGAAAAGAATGTAATTCATGCAAAGTCATTTTGACTATTTCAATTTACTGATATAACTAGAGGGTAAGGATTTGTCATATTTTTGGGGCAAGTGTGGGTTAAACGTCTATAGTACTTCTTTTAAAATAAATTGCACTAGCAAATGGTCAGCATTTAACCTGGAGTCATAAAATAGACAGAATTTGCTGCCCGAAAATACTGTGAAAAACCAGAAGACGTAAATTCTAGATGAGAGATCTGGGACTGGAAATGAATGATTTCTTTACAGTTCCACAATGAAAATCAACCTTCTTTATGCAAAGATGACATGTTTTTCCTATGGCAAACTGCATTTCCATGTACTATTGAGAGTCAACATGCCATGATCAAAGGTTTATCATCTCTGGAATATATGTACTCACTTTGTGATATGAGCATTGTTTTGAAAAGTTGAGTTAATGGGGCTAAATTTCTTTGTGTCTAAGACTCAGGGAGGGTAATTTTCAATCTATGGGTAAAAGAGTGCTTTACCTGCAGACATGGCCCTTTGTGAAAATTATTTGCCGGATATGCAAATATAATTATGTGCATGCACTCTGTATTTGCATAATTTTATACACATAGTTAAGAGACATTCTGGGGGCCACCCGAAACATACATTTTTTTTTAAAACCTCCTTATAGAAATTAACAATTGAACTTGTTTGGGGAGTTTTGCTGAGACAATTTTCAAGCTGAACTTCTGCTTGTAAGTTCGCTTTGAAAATTGGTATAATTTATTTGTCTACTCTAACAACCTGTAAAATGCATGTGGGCTGTTACAAAATTACCCCCAAAATGCTCTTCTAAACCTACATCGATGATATGTAAAGCAGGTAACCTTTGCTTACTTTCTGGATGTACGTAGTGCCTTTTTTTCTCTGCCACTTATTTCATTCCTCTTCTTTATGGTTAAAATTGGCTTTAGTGTTCAATGGTTCACTGTAGAAAAAAAGAAAAACAAAATAGTTCACTCAAACTGTGACATGCTTTTTTCAGTTGATTTGGTGCCTTGAGTATTTATTTATGCATAGAATAACTTTTTAGCCTAATTTCCAAAGGAAAATAATACTTATGAGATTGCTATGTGTGTGGTGTGCCTGTGTCCAAGTCCCCCTAATAACTTTTATGTTTGGCTTCCTATCCCCACCAAAATTTCAGGACATGACTAGGTGAGACATGAGTCCGGGGTATTTTGTTTTGTTGAATGCCTATTTGTGAACAGTGCATGCACCTCTTTTAGAAAGCAGGCTTCTTGAGTTCTGGGTGGAACTTATTTTTGTTACAAAATTAATCTTAAAAGATGGAAGGAATACAAATCAGAGAAAAGAAAGTGCAAAGGCTGCATTTTACTTCCTCCTTTTCTCTCATGTTGGTATTACAAATGAATCAAATTACTTTAAAATAAATATAAACTGATGTACAATTGTGCAGAAAATGTCTACCCATCAATGCAAATTCCATTAATGTTTCATTTGCATAGCTTGTCCTTGAACTTTTTTGACATATGCTCAGAATTTTCAGAATAGGGAGTTAATGTTCACAAAGATGATTCACACAGTTACTCAAATGAAAATATTTTTGCTTTCTTTAGATGCCTTGATTTAATCTACCCTGCAAAGTCAAAGATAAAAATTAATGCCACATCTCTGAAATATTCTGATTCAGTCTTAACCTTCTTCCCACATCAGGAGGCAAATGATGTGAGGAATTCCACCATGTTGAAGAAACTTACTTTCAGACTTACCCCTAAATTCATCAAAATGCTGTACATTTCACATGAATAACTCCCAAAGGGACATGGCTACGATAATTTAGAGTTACTGCACTGTGCACTATTTTATATTGTGCCCTGCAATATTTTTACTTGGCAAACAGTGAAATACCCACAGAGGCATTTTCTTATTTTTGGGCTGCTTTGGGGGCAGGGGAGAGAGAGAAAGAGAGAGACCCTGAGATGGTATGCATAATTGTCATCTTTATATATACCACTATAGGAGGATGATCTAGTAACTCGAAGTGAAGTTTTGGTGGTGGACTAGGGTTTTGAGGACAGTTTTACATGCACAGTCAGAAGTATGAACAGCACAGTACACATCAGTGAAGACTGGATGTGATTTGGAATGAGGAAGGATACACAAAGATGAGATTTGTACATTGTACTCTCACCCTAGCTTGCATTTGCATCACGAGACAGGATAAATAATGCATGCGTTATGGCGTTATCATTGGCGTTAGGGCCCTAACGCCCACATTAATGGCCTAACACATTTTGATGAATGCCCCTGTTAGTGCTTTATATGCTGTTACAGATTAAAAATTAAAAAAAAAAAAGGTGTTACGGTGTCAAGTACTGCCCTTTGATTACCATTTATGTATATTTATATTTTTGGTATAAGGCCCCCATAAAGAAGCTTAGGGGTAGATTTTAAAAAAGAGCATGATTGCGTACTTTTGTTCGCACAGCAGGCGCAAACAAAAATACGCTGGATTTTATAAGATACGCGCATAGCCGCGCATATCTTATAAAATCCTGGATCGGCGCGCGCAAGGCTGCCAATTTTGGGCAGCCTGCATGCGCCGAGCCGCGCAGCCTGCCTCCGTTCCCTTCCCCTACCTAACCCACCCCCCCGGCCCTATCTAAACCCCCCCTTACCTTTGTCCCTCGATTTACGCCTGCTAGAAGCAGACGTAAATCTATGCGTGCCAGCGGACTGCTGGCGCGCCGTCATCCGACCTGGGGGCTGGTCCGGAGGCCTCGACCACGTCCCTGGGCCGGCGCCACGCCCCCGGTCCCGCCCCCAAAATGCCGCACCCCGCCCCCGAAACGCCCCCTTAAAAAAACCCGGGACTTATGCGCATCCCGGGGCTCTGCGCGTGCCGGCGGCCTATGCAAAATAGGCGCGCCGGCGCGCGAGGGCCCTGCTCGCGTAAATCCGCCCGGATTTACGCGAGCAGGGCATTTAAAATCCGCCCGTTAGAGTGTCCCTGTAGAAGTGACATGCTAGGTAGAGGAGACCAGAGGAATGTGCCATCTTTCAACATTACACCTATCGAAGGTTGCTGAAATCGTCCATTCCACAATTTTTATTTATTTGTCTAAAAAATATATATATTCCGCTTATATTGAACACCCATGTTCATTTACACAAACAATATTTAACATAATAAAACTAGAATGACAAAAAATTAATTTCAATTAATTTCAGTTGGAGGACCAAAGAGACCCAGGCAAAATTATGAGAAAATAAGCTGATATAAATGAGCTTTTAACTTTTTATGAAAAACAAACAAACTGTACAAATAAAAACCTGCTCTGCTTTTTTTTATGATAGTGAGTGACCCCTAGTATTTCTAGAAGGTTTGAGAGAACTATTGTGCCCGCATTAAATCTGCAGGCACAATACCGTGGTGTTAATCCTTAGGGGGTAATTTTCAAAAGTATTCACGAGTGTTAAACAAGCACATATCATAGCAATTTTCAAAAGCCCATTTAAGCATTTAAACTACACTTATATATGTAAAACCTATTGACAATTCAATAGCACTTGTCATAGCAATTTTTAAAAGCCCACATAGGTGTATAAAGTGCATTTGCACATGTAAAACTAGTTTTAAGCACATAAATCCCTTAGAAAATTAGCTGCTCTATATGTTCTTTCAGAGAATAGCTGCTAGCCCATTACCATAAACTGCTAAACTGGTGAATTGTGAATGATTAGGGAGAATAGACTGGATTAGTGTTGTGAGCTGCTATACGTATTTGCAAATGATAAGAATTGTTTGTGTTTAGGGAGAATAGTTTGGATTAATTTTGTGAGCTAGTATAAGTTAGTATTTCTTTGCAAGTGTTAAACACCTTGTGAGTTTAGGAAGAATAGACTTTGGATTAATTTTCTGAGTTAGTAAATGTTAGTATTTGTTAGTATTAGCATTATACGTTTGCAAAGGTCACTGTTATTGATCTGATGCTAGGAGCTAGCAATCTGTTATGAATCTGCTGTTAGTTAGACTGCGGAGTAGCAATCTGTTCTTATTGGCTCCTAAAGGAGGAAGAGTCAGCAATCTTGTAGTGTCTCAGATATCATCTTACTAAGGAGAAGCAATCTGTAATGAATCTGATATAGTTGTGGGTGGATCCCTGGGCTGGTGGCAGATGACCATGCCCCCGGGAGGATATCCCGAGAGGGATCACCGGCTAGACTTGAGTATGGAGACAGACGCACATTAGCTCTTTTATTAAACAGGTTTTTGAAACTACCAGAGGTGGCAGTAGTGAGCTGATATGCCCGACAGGGCTGTAGTCCCTCAGGTACTGGAACAGCGATCCAGGATGGCTGAGCTGTTGAGAAACTGTATAAAGTGAGTAGGCAGAGTAGGCGAAGTTCATGAACAGAACTAGATGACAAAACTCACATAAGGTCTCAAGGAAGCTCAGGAGCTGGAAAGGTTTAGGCCCTCAAGGAGCGAGTACCTGGTTCCAGGGAAAGCTCTGAGAGAGCGATGGTAACTCACAATTGTTTGTAGCAGTGATAGCTTCCAAGCAGTAGAGAATCTTCAGAGTATCCAGGAACATGGGCCCTCGAGGAGCGAGTACCGGTTCCTATCTGTAATCTGAAAGTAAGGAAAAAGAGCGAGGCCCCCGAGGAGCGGGTACTTCTGGTAAGTCCGAGGAGGCAGAGTAGCTTGGTGGGAGTAGTCCGTAGGTAGCGAGACACATTTCCATACCCAACCCCTTGCTAACTCAATTAGATAGCGAAATAGAGACCTTTAAATATCGGAAGCGGATGATGTCATCTCAGGGGGACGCCTCTGAGGTTCGCGCTCTTGCTGGTACTTCAATCAGAGTGCACGCCCTAGGTCTTCAGGCAACATGTCGGATCTGCAACGTCGAGCTGGTCCGGGAACACCGGAGGGAGACGGCATGGAGACGCCGCGGCATCCAGCCATCCATCAGACCTGGAGGGAGTCGCCACAGAGGTAAAGAGGGAGAAGTGAGGACGTCGAGCAGCGACGGTCGCAACAGTCACTTATTTGATCTGAAAAGGTGATAGTACTGGTTCTCGGGCAATTAATCACTAGTTTGATTCTTCCCTCTCACCCACCTCACTCACTCCTCCCAGGGAGGAGAAAAATCTTAAAAATAAAAAAGAATCAATTATTTAGAATTACATACAATTAACCCTGAATTTAGTAATTGACTAATTTTAGTATTGTTGCTGGTCATTCACAAACCAACACAAGTCACCTGGTTATCAATTAAGAACATAAGAACATAAGAAATTGCCATGCTGCGTCAGACCATGCATTCCCTAAGTAAACTTGACTAAGAACAGTTAATGGTCTTCTCCTCCAAGAACTTATCCAAACCTTTTTTGAACCCAGCTACACTAACTGCACTAACCACATCCTCTGGCAACAAATTCCAGAGCTTTATTGAGTGAAAAATAATTTTCTCCGATTAGTCTTAAATGTGCTACTTGCTAACCAGGGCCAGTAACTTTGATACTGGTGTGCACTTATGTTGGCTTGCACCAAAGGGCACGTCCATTTTATAACATACACATGCATATAAGCACATGATATTAAAATATGTGTACACAATTTTATATGGACAAGCGTATGTGTGCACAAATGCCACTACTACCAGTAAGCAGAGGAATTTTGTAAGGTATGCATGCCGACACCATTTCTTGATTTCCCAGTTCTTCCTAGTTTGCCCAGTTAAGGGATAGGACTTCCCAAGCCCTCAGGTTTAATAGTCTCCCTTTCCCTTATTAGTCCCAACCCTTAAAACTCCACCCACTGACTAGCCTAGATTTTTTTTATTTTATGACTTACAAGCCATCCATAGCAGTAGTAAAGTTACTCAGCAGTTACGCACATAGGGGTAGATTTTCAAAGGGTTGTGTGCGTAAGATACGCGCGCAACCCCCGAAAACCTACCCCTGCCTCCCCCTGCGTGCGCCGAACCTATCTTGCATAGGCTCGGTGGCACGCGCAAGCCCAGGGATGCGCGTAAGTCCCGTGGCTTCGAATAAGGGGCTGGCCGGGGGCATGTCCGGGGCATGGTGGCAGGCTGGGGGCCTGTCCGGGGCATGGTGGCAGGCTGGGGGCATGTCCGGGGGTGCGGCGGTGGTCCGGGGGCGGGGCCAAGTGCTCCAGTACGAAATAAGGTAGGGGGGATTTAGTTAGGGCTGGGGGGGTGGGTTAGATAGGGGAAGGGAGGGAAAGGTGAGGGGGACAAAAAAAAAAGTTCCCTCCAAGGCCGCTCTGATTTCGGAACGGCCTCGGAGGGAACGGAAGCAGGCTGCTCGGCTCGGCACGTGCAGGTTGCACAAGGTGCACCCCCCCTGCGCGCGACAACCCTGTATTTTATAACATGCGCGCGGCAGCACGCGTATGTTATAAAATCGAGCGTAGATTTGTTCGCGACGTGTTGCACGAACAAATCAGCGTCCTCGCGTAAGTTTCAAGATTTGCCCCATAAGTATTTACATGCACATCGCTTGGACTTCCCCGACATGATCACAGCCTGCCCAGATCATATCCACGTCCCATTTAAAAAAAAACAACTTTTGACTTGTGCGCATAGCAGGAGGTACGTTCATACATGGGCGGCTTATAAAATCTGCTCTTCACATGCCAGCCCGACCTGTGTGCATATCTCCCAGCTTTGATACTCGTGGGGCTTTTCAAATGTGCCTTAATGTGCAGCAGCAGTCAAAACAGCAAACAGAACATTAGGAATGATCCAAAAAGGAATGGAGAATAAAACAGAAAATATCATATTGTCTCTGCATTGAGCCATGGTGCAATTTTACCTTAGCTACTGTGCGCAGTTCTGGTCACCCCATCTCAAATAAAATATAGTGTGACTAGTAAAGGTGCTGAAGAGGGTGACAAAACTTTTATAGGGAATGGGGCATTTCTCATATGATGAGAGGCTATGCAGACTAGTGCTCTTCAGCTTGGAAAAGAGACAGCTGAGAGGGGAAACGATAGAAGTTTAAAAAATGAGTAGTGTGCAATGGTAAACAAAGTATAGTTATTTACCCTTTCAAATAATTCTGAAACTAACACAACCAGCTGATTAAAAACAGATTGCAGTTTTTCACTCAGTGCAGTATCAAGCTGCAAGAGGGAGCTCAGAAGGTGAATTTCTCAGTAGGAGTTAGCTTTTTGTGGCTGGAGATTGTTCAGTGAAATTGGAAACCTTTCAGCCCACCACCCCCCGCCCCGTATGTTTCAGCCTGAGGGATTCAGTGCCCACCTGGCAGAAATATTTTTAGAGGTGTGAGCACCCAGTCATTGCCACTGGTGGGGAGAAGAAGACGAGAAATCTGCCCATCTGGTGCTCATCAAGAGGAGTTAGAGTTAGTGTCCAGTTGGTACATTGAGGAAGAAAGGAATGGAGATGATAGCTGAGACCAAACCATGGATCTTAGGTACAAAGGAGAATCCTAGTTAAAAAGGATGAACCTTATTATCCACTCCCTAGGAAGAGTCCTAATCCAGGAGGGAACAGAGGGAATCACAAGGATTGCTCAAGGAAGAAACAGATTCACTTATTGAATGCTGCACTGTGCCTAATTGGGTGAACTTTCAAAGAATTACTAGGGTGTTGCACAAATAAAAATAGCATACATGTTTGTAAGTAGCATGTATGCATGTACAGTATATGATATAAATCTTGCAAGTATGCATGTACAGCAGTATTATACATAAATTTAAACTGGCAAAAAAGGGGATAGTCTAGTAGAGATGTGCATTCATTTTTCCCGAATTAGGCAATTTCAACGCAATTTCCTAATTCGGTATGGATTGGGGGAACTGAAAATCAAATGGAATTTTTCCGAAATTTCAGAAAAATTGGGGCCCCCCGAAAAAAAACCCCCGAACCATGGGAAAAATGAAATTTCCCACGGGGGACCCCAAAACAAAGCCCGACACAATAAAAAAATCATGATCCATATCTATACAGTCTGGTGGTGTTCTAGGGCAGGGTTCATAAGTACATGTGCAAGCTATAATTTAATTTGTAAGAGGGATACACACATATATTACCAAACTGGTCCAAACACTTTTACTGTTAACTGATTGGTACAACTGAAATTGGACTTTTCTTTGGTCTGCAGCTTTTGAGTAGGAGGTCTGTGTGAACTGGTGGGGGGTCAGGGTGAAGTACAAGAGGGTCTAGGTAAACTGTGAGGGTCTGGGTGAACTGGTGGAGGTGTCAGTGAACTGGTGGAGGTGTCAGTGAACTGATGATTCCAAGTGTATGAGTAAGTAAATATTTTCAAAATGGTGTATGCACTTACTTTATAAAATACCTACCTCCGTGTTTAGGTTTGGGTCATTACATGTACATTTTACAATTATTTTGATGGTAAAATATATGGTCATATTTTTTAAAATGGGTAGAGAAAGTATACATGTTCCTGCATTACAAATGTATATGCATACTACAATTTATGAACATACTTTCAAGGGCAGAAATAAGTGGTATTTTATAAACTGCACGACTCCCACCACATTGTTTATAAAATGCTATCATAAATCTTTTCATATCCACTTACATGTGCAAATGATATACCATGGAGAGTTTTGAAAACTGAGCTGAATGAAAGCTATAGCAATGAAAAGTATGAGATGTGATGTTATATTTATTGAAACATTCCTCAATAGCTCTCCAGAACACCACACCTATGTGAGGACTTTTTATTAGACAAGCCAGAATAGTCAAGACGCCCAAGGGCAGTGAAAAAAATCATCTCCCCTCCCTAAAGAATCCTGGGGCATAATGAATGTGTGAGATGCCAGTCACCCCTTACAGTGAATCCCATCACCATAGGAAAGATCAGGGAGTGGGGATACATAAAATGGTGCTCAATGTGTGACCCAAGTGCATTAGAATGCATTACCAGTACTTTTTATGTTAATACTGCCTGTTTTGAGGTTTCCAGTCACTACCTGAGTCAAGAAAAAAATGTGAAAATGTATAATAAAATGGCCGCTCTTCTCATCAGAGCCTCAAAAATGGGGTGAAAAGAATGAAAACTACAGTAGAGCTGTGAGCAGTGTGAAGGACAGTGATGTCATCAGTAGTCTCAGTACCATTCAGCCAATTACAAATAGAGAAATGTGGAGAAACACAGTGGAAGAAGTGTATATGCCACTTGTTCTGCAGAATGCATGAAGGAGAAAGCCTTATGGGAATTTGTCACTCAGCTCTGCATACATCACTGTTTATGAGACTGCTGCATGAATTGCTGGTTGTTCTAGGCAAAGAGGAAAACAACCTCAGATATCTGAGCGCTTGGCAGTGTGAGGGGAGTTTAGTAAAAGCCAACATACATCTCCAGGATCTATCTTGTCCTGAATGCAGTACAAATGACATGGATCCCCTATCTTGAGGAGATAAGATGGTTGCACTTCCTCCTCTAAAGGCTTGCATTACACACTGGGTATACGTTTGCATTTGGTTGGCAGTAAATGATGCTGGTAACCAATCAGTTATGATTGCCCTGACTGCTACCACCTAGGCCGTGAGTTATATGAAGAGAGGTTCTTTTAAAGTGAAACTGCATGGAAACTGTCTTGTCCTGGAACGTCAGTAGCTGTTCCTCATCCAAAGGACAATTTATACTGTGAGGACAATGTTGTCTGAGAGTTGAGGAGAGAGGGATTTGGATGGAAAAACAACACTTTCCAGGACAAGAGCATTTCAATCATTATAAACCTGCCCGGGAAGCACTTTTGCATGGACAGGTTTTGGTGCTTAATAAGGGACTGAGCTTTGTTCATATAGAAAGCTATGATCCCTTCAAGTTCTGTGTTGATTTTTATTATTTTAGAGCCCTACAGTTAAGGTTGTTTTTTGCAAACATGCCAGATGTTCCAGAATTGTTTGTTGAAATCCCAATGATGTTTGATCCTCAAAGTCCCTATTGACTCACAAAATTTTAGAGATGTGGGGTTTTTTTTTAGACATAGCTACACTAGAAAAACAGTCGCCTTGTTTATTTTTTAATTTGACCAACTTAGTAATAAAACCTGCTGACAAAGGCAAATGATAGTGATTTTACTACATGAGCAATATGAAAATGAGATGTACAGGCAATTAACTGACATGACATACTACTAAAAAATTCCGTGATTCTACGGCAAACATACAGTTATAGGCATCGGACTTATTTAAAAAGTTGTCATGCAGAACTTTCTATCCAAGAAAGAATTTTCTTTTTTAGAAATAGCTCATCCAACTATACCAGCACTTTATATGGTTCCAAAGGTGCATAAATCTCTGTCTACCCCTAACTGGGCAGACTGATAGTATCAGCTGGGGAGTCATTATTAGAACCAATTGCATTTGTAGATGTATTTTTAAAATCTTTAAAGGCAGCTAAATCTTCACAGGATTCCACAGACATGTTGTCCTTGATCAAATTGGTTATATTTTGGATGGTTCTTTGTTAGAAACCATGGACTTACATTCACTATATATGAACATCCCTCAGGATGCAGCCTTAGCAGTAATTCATTCTACCATATAAAAAAGACCATGTCTACAGTGCATTCAGAACTGAGGCCTAGATTCATCATTTTGATATAAATATAGTAAAAATAGCGCCCAAAATAAAAAAAGGGGTGTGGTTAGGCTAATTTTTCTTGTACCACAATGTACATTAAATTTATTGCACCCATGTTGTTTTCACATTGTGAGCTGAGAAGTGCATTGCATGCTGTTACTGACTGGACAGGCTTTTATTGCAATTGGTGTTTTGGGCTGTTGAGGAGAGAGGGAGAGGGAGAGAGGGAGAGAGGGGGAGAGAGAGAGAAAGAGAGTGAGCACCTCTGTAGAGACTCTCAAAAATGTTAATTTGTTCCATGCACCATGTTCTCTCTACCTAGCTTGATTGCAGCTAGGTAGATAGTGCATCAAGCTAGGTAGAGAGAACATGGTAAAAATCTACTACTCTTCTTTCACCTTTCATCACTCCAAAATCACATTAAATCTTCACTGATGGTAACTGTGCTGTTCATACATATGTCTGTGCATGTAAAACTGCCCCCTAAAACCCAACTCATCCCCCAAAACCTCACTGCCATTATATAATGCCCCCTCTTACAGTGGTATAAAAAGTTCAGATATACGTGAGCCTCCACAGAATCTCTCTTTCTCTCTCTCTTCTCTCCCTTTCCAAGCCACAATTTGCTATAATAACATTTTCGGCCAGTAATGCACAGCTAAAGCAGGCACAACACACAGGAAAAAGGTGTAGTTATTTCCTGCATTATTCTATCCCATACCACGCTTCCTGACCCTCATTTCTATTTACTCTGCCCAAACTCCTTCCATGTGAATAAAAATGAAAAATTTGCATACATAATTTGCGATGGGGTATTTATTGCGGTCATTAGGGCCCTAACACCCGCAATAACACCCTAAAGCTATTTGATTAATGTCCTTCTGATTTTGTTACACAGATAGTGGAGATTGAAAATAAAATAATTCTGGTAAAGAGCAAAGAAGAGATTTTCCTACAAGTCCATGGAATTGCCATGAGGTCACCTGTGGCTCTAATATTGCCAATTTATATGTTACTGAGTTTGAGGAGAAGTACTTATACACCTCAAGCAATGTTATCTCCTATTTTCGGTGTGCTTTGTGTGCAAAGATTCTTGTGTGCAACATAGTGTACACATTTCTGTGTGTGTTTCTTTGAAACACCATTCTATTTTCCTTTCTTGTGCATGTTATGTTTTCCTGTGTTTGCTTATGTCATGACCCAAAGTGAACATGAATTTGGGTCATGAAGTAAGCTTACAGGGAATATCAGCAATGAGCTATTTTGTATAGTTTTGCATCTCATTTCCACATTAGCATAGATTTCACATTATCACTAACTGAAGCTGTGTTTATGTGCACTAATGCACATTAGTACATTGGCCCCTTCATTGCAAGGAGGTGAAGCCAGAGATCAGCTTGGGTCTATGGCATTGACATAGCAAGAAAGATTAGATGGGCCTTATAGTCCTTATCTGCTGTTTTTGTCTACTGTTTCTATATCAAATGCATTGGAAATGTATTTATTAATCAAAATATTTATATTCCACATATATTAACAAACTATGAACTTCACTGTGCAATTTTATAATTTTCAAAAATTTTGTTTGAAGAATATTAGATTACGAGGAAAATACCTCAGAAACACTGCTATCTATAACTAGATAAACATTTGGCAGCTTTTAATCATTGGTTATAAAAACCTCCTTTATATATATCTTGTGCTTCAAATGATTTTTATGCCAATTTTTGAGTACCTGGCTATTTTGTTCCTAAGTGATCTGCTTTTTCTGGAAACCTTTTTGATATGTCTATAAGTTATTCATGAATTAATTATTTGTGGATTCATGGATTCAGAATAGTCATGTGAAGGTAACCATATAGCTCCAAGTCATAAATAACAGATAAGTCAGTTCTGGTTTTCAGTTTTCCAACTATTTGAACATATTTCCATATTGAAAAACTCCAAGGGTACTTTGTAACTAGAGTGGAAAAACCAAAACTGACTGAGCTATTCCTTGTGACCCTGGGCTACTTTAGACCCAATTCAGAATGAAATATGTGCGGCATAAATCAGCATACTTCATTGTAAGATCCAGAGTAGAGAAAAAGAATGGAATGGATTTATCTTCTTTTTTTTGCCAGTATTGTCTTTGTTATTTTTAAAGAAGAGAAAATCTATTCCTCCATCATGAAATAAATGACGAAAATTATAGTTATTGTCTGTTTAATATATATTTATAGGTAGAATTGTAGAATTGTTTAGTTCTGAGGATGCTTGTAATATAAAAAACAACAACAAAAGAAAAGAATAATTTAATGAAAAAGTCAAATAAGTAATCACCATTGAAACAACATATCATTTAAGAGGTCTAGAACTCATCACAATCAGATCAGGATTCAGAATCTCAGCTGAGATTTGAACTCTTGCGGAACATTTAAACAGAGATGGTTAGTGCACTGAGGGCCTCATTTTCCAAGCCGCTCGCATGCGATAAGGGACCTTTCGCACGCAAAAAATCCCTTATCGCATGCGATACCAGGATGGGGGTGGAAACGGGGCGGAGTCGGCCCCGGAAGAGGAGGAGTCGGGGCATCACCGGGTCTGACTCTGCGCCGACGTCGCGGACAGTGAAAAGGTAGGTGCCTTTTCGCTGCCTATTTCGCTCCCAATAGCTACACCTCCTATGGTGGCACTATTGGGTGCGAAACCGGCAGTGATCGCATCACGACAGTGCGATCGCCGCCGGCTAGCGCAGGCCCGCCCCCCCATTTCGGCCGCCCGCCCCTCATCGCAGGCCTGCAATACTTTAGAAAATGAGGCCCTGAGTGACCATACTGGCTTTGTATATCGTTCTTCATAAAAATTTGCTTTTTTAAATAATGCATCACTGGATCAAAATCCAGTGATTTCCCAGAGACCAATTATACTCATAGATAAACCCATGTCAGCAAAGCAGTAAGATTTAGATGTGCTTTGATTGTATTATAGGGAAGGTTTATCAGTATTGAAAACTTCAGTAGTGCACAATAATGATAAATGTGAATCTGCTGATGTATTACAACACTGAAATCACACTGCACTGCTGAATGCATTATTTTGTTTAAACAAAAATAGGTTTGAGACTAAGTCCTGAAATACATATCAATCATCTTTGATTCTGTGCTTCCTTTCTAAAAAAAAAATAAAAAAAATTACATATTTTATTGGGATTTGACCTTAATTAATCCTGCTCTTTGTGATCAACCCTCTTGCTGAAATAGTCTTATCAAAAGGCATGCACAAAATGTGTTAAGATAACAATCGGTCATTAACTTCAGTGTGTGATGTTGGCTCTCCTCCACACACTGAATTCAGAACCCTTTGTACATAGTGATAATCAGGGTTTAGTGATGTGTGCCACAGAGACAAAATTAACTCCTCAAGCAGATTTTTATGTAGTCCACACAGACTTTCAATTCCACTAACAATATTGTTATGAGCTGCACATTCTGTAATATGTATCCTGACATATGTCAGATTGCAAAGGATTAAATGATTTTAATGGAAATGGAAGAGCAGGAGTACATTATGAATATAGGATCACATATTTATCTATTTATTTATTTGTTTGCTTATTTATTTATTTATTTATTTCAGCAATTTATTGTCATACTTAGCCACAGATAAAGGAGCGGTACATACAAGCAATCACAACAAATACATGTAAACATAAACAAAAACAGAACTACTGTCACATAGACAATGAAATACAGCATACAAAGAAATAAAAACCTGCTACAATCATCCTGCAGAGATAACAATCCAGGGGTTAAAAAGTACTGTAAACATCAACCTCAAATATCCACTTAAACAAGAATGCCTTTAACTTTCAAACTGGCATGCAGACGCACACTGATGCACGTATGTTAGCCCGCACCCATGGACATACATAGGTGCGTATGTTATAAAATAGCCTGTCCATGCACACGTGTACCAAATTTTAAGTGGACATGCACAAGTGCATGCAAATGGCGCTTCTGCCACGTAAATCATGGAATTTTAAAAGAGGCACGTGCTGACACCATTTTCAGTTTTACAAGTTCGCCCAGTTAACAGATAGGTCCCCCATAATTTTATAGCTTTTGCTTACCCAGTTAAACCCGACTCTTAAAATCCCACAGATTTCCCTATTTTCTTTATTTTTTAACTTACACATCATCCATTGTAGAAGTAAAGTTACGCTGCAGGGGGCCTCGGCGCATGACGGATCGCATAAGTATTTACACACACATCTCAGGTTCACCTCCCCAAAATGCCCATGCCCTGCCCAGACCTCGCCCACATCCTTCCCCTTTTTGAAATCTTTCGCGATATGCACACTCCAGTAGATAAGCGCGAATCTCGGCAGCTTTCAAAATCTGCTCAGTGCTCACAAGCCTGACATATTCACGCATTCCCTAATTAATGCACACGTTGAGCTTTCAAAATTCACCTTTAAATGTCTACATACTTGTTCACAGACTCTCCAGAAAGATATTCCAGAAAATAGGCCCAGTCACTGAAAAAACTCTGTGCCATGTTTCAGTAAGGTGAGCTAACCAAGGGGAGATCACCTTGAGCAGACCACATTGGATAGTTTTCAATATCCAAGACAGACTACAAATTCGTAATACTGTATAGACCCAAGGGGAAGCATTATTACTAAGCAAGTTATGAATAAGCATATGATATAGTAAGTCATTTTGCAATTTGTTAGGAAGTATTTCTACTATGTATAATATTAAAAATTAAAACAGTAACCTTTCCAATTATCAAGCTATATTCATATTTAATATTGAATGTACTGTACTTTTATCTATGCTCAAGTCACATAAATTCAGATGTTAGAAACCTTTTCAGCAGAAATGTATCTATGGGCAAGGTGTTGCGGGACCAGGCCATGCCCCGGTCCCTCCACCTACCTTGGGGCCGGCCCGGCCTGCGCTAGTCCGTCTCCGGCCTCCCAGGCCTGTTCAGCGGCCTGCCGTTGTGTCCCCACTGCGAGGGAGACGCCGCCGACTCCCCGTTGCTGGCCCCGCTGCCCTGCAGCTGAGATGGGACCCTAGCCTTGCAACGAGGTTCTTCAGGTCTCCTGATTGCTAGTTGCTGCAAACACTTGGACTGCTCTCGTCTTCGACCCGGCTTGTTTCCTGACTTGTCTCCTGCTTCTGCCCCTTGGTTTTGGCTTCGTCGTCTGATCTTCTGGCTTCCACCCGGCTCCGTTCCATGACACCGTCTTCAGCTTCTGTCACTGGCTTGGCTTCATCGTCTGATCTTCTGGCTTCCGACCTGGCTCCGTTCCATGACACTGTCTTCAGCTTCTGTCCCTGGCTTGGCTTCATCTTCTGACCTTCTGGCTCCCGACCCGGCTTGCTCCTGGACTCCGACTTCGGCTTCCTCCTCTTCTCAGGTATCTGGTACTCGCTGGCCCAGAGGCTTCTCCTAAGTCCCAGCAGCTCGGGCTCTCACGGGCTCCTCCTGGGGGAGCCGTGAGTTTCCGAGGGTGAAGACTCTTCATCTACCTGGGTCCCGTCCTCGTCCATCTCTTCAATCGCTGCCTGGGTCCTTGGTCGCATAGGACTCCACCTAAGTCCAAGAGGACCGGGTTCCTAAGGGCTCCTCCTGTGGGGAACTCGAACTTCCAGTGGTGAAGCCTCCTCTGAGTCTCTTCCGAGCCGCCTCCTGGCTGGGAAGCTTGCTGTGGTCTTCCATAGCATACCATCTACTGTCCTAACCGGCCCAAGGGTCCACGACCATAACACAAGGCCAAATGCACAAATTTGTATCTTTCCCTAAAAAAATTCACTGCTGGGGGGCATACATATCTTGGAACTTTCACATAATTACAATTTAGGAATCCTTTAGGTATCTGCATGTTTCAAATAACAGTGCAAAATGTGACAAATGGTGCCATTTTTGTTTTTTTCCCAATAGAACAAACCAAATGAAAAATGGCAAGTACCTCTGAGTGGAGCAAACATTATTGTGGAATTAGTTTTTGGCTATTTGTGTGCATTTAATGTAAGCTGAGATGGCAACAGCCTGGATACTGGATCACTTTTCGGAACAGGAGTTTATTGAAAAACTTAATCATAATCATAACTTAATCATAATCATAAAACTTATCCGGCTAACTTAAATGGGATACTCAGCAGCATGGCAAACTGACAAATATCCCCATACTTGGCACTACTTAGCTGTATAAGTTATATCTGGCTAAATTAAATCTGTTCTATGAGAGGTCTAATTTATTTGGTTAACTTAACCAGATACAGTAAGTCCAAATATTAGCGCTTATCTGGCCAACCCCTAGATTCATCAGAAAGTGTTACTAATGCATGTGTTAAGAAAAAAGGGTGTGTTTATGGAGAGAGAGAGAGAATCTGCAAGGCCCTCATAGTAGTGAAGTATTTATAACTCTATAGGAGGGCCATCTAATAGGTCGAGGTGAGGTGTTGGTGGTGGTTTAGGGGCCAGTTTCACATGTAGATTGAGATGTACTAACAGCACAGTGTACCTTGGTGAAGATTAATGTCATTTAGAGTGAGGAAAGTCTCACAAAGATGTTATCTCATCGTAGCTTGATGAGATAACATAGTACAAAATTTCATCTTTGTGAGACTTTCCTCACTCCAAATGATGTCAAATCTTCACCAAGGTGTACTGTGCTGTTTGTACATCTAACTCTACATGCGAAATCACCACTAACACCTCACCTCAACCTATTAGTTGGCCCTCCTATAGAGATATAAATAGGTGCACACACTGAGGCCCTTCCCAGAGGCTCTTTCTCTACTCCACTCCAATCCACTCCACTCCCCTTCTCCCCTCTTCTCCCCCCAAATCACAGAAATGGCCAAAATGTAATTCAAAAAATTTATCACAAATTGTGTTATGTCCATTTCGGCATATTGCACAGTCTAACGCCTGGAAAAAAGGTGTAGTTATTTCCAGTGTTAAAACCATGTGATAGCATGCATTATGCTATCACATAGTGCAATATTGCCCCTCATTTAACTAAAGCCCACCCAAATTCCTCCCTGACCCGGCCCCTCCAAAAATTTGCATTTGCGCCATGCGTTATTGTTCATAATGCATGCGTTATGGCATTAACGTGTTATCACGTGCGTTAATGCCATAACGCATTTTGATGAATGACCCGGTCAAGGCCTGAGTATTCAAGGTATTTTCCCATAGACTCAGAATGGGAAACAAGCAGTAAGTTAGTTGGATAAATAGTGCCATGCCGATCTGCTCATTCACCATTCCTGAATTATCTGGCTCACTACTTACCAGATAAGTGACTTTTCTGGCTAAGTGATGACTGCTGAATATAGCTGGATATTCAGTCCCAAAAAACAACACGGAAGCCAATCCAAATTGTAAAGTAGTAACCAAAAAGAAGCGATTGGTGAAATCAAGTTGAGTTTATTATCATCGTCACCATTTTATCTAATAAACTCAACTTGATTTCACCAATCGCTTCTTTTTGGTTGCTGTTGGATATTCAGTGACTGCAACTTAGCTAGATAAGTCCTACTCATCCAGATAAATTGTTTTTGAATATAGGGCTCAATGTTACTTCCCAACAGAAATTTATGGAAAGGGTGCATTATACAATTACCTCCAAAATGGATGCCCTATAATTTACAAACTTGACATGGCAGTGATACCTGCAATATCCAAATCATGTAATTCAATGAGACTTGGGGCACCAAAGAAAGGAGACAATTCCTTTGGGAGGTGAACCAGGGAGTAAAAGAGGAAGTAGTAAAGGACTTCAAAAGTAGTTGAAATGAGTAGAGTCTGCCTGGGGAGGGTATCCAGAGGATTTTAAATATGAGGGACTACTCTTCATCAATGGAAGATGATATGAAGTTGCCAGTATTTGATGGTGCACAGGTAAACTTGAACAAAGAACCAGTAGCAGCTGCAATTTAATTTCAGAAAGACCAAGTTCCAGCAAAGATGGAGGATGAATATTTATTTATTTATTTATTTAGCACTTTTATATACCAATATTCATGTAACAAGTTACATATCACTTCGGTTTACATTATAATGATACCAGCGCATAAGAATGCATTACATTAAAATAAGGATGCACAACTTGGATCCATGGAACTGGGTTTAACAGAGAAGAAAAAAGAAACAGCAGGTAGTTGTTTAAAAAAGAAGTTGTTTAAAAAAGAAACAGCAGGTAGTTGAATAGCAGGTAGTTTCTGTCCAGAGGCTGCTACTAGGAAGTTCAGGCCATGCTGGTTAGATAGAAGAGGGCCAAGTATGGCTTCTCATAGATGGGGGCCTGACAGAATGGACAGAAGAGCCAGATTTGAGACTCTTGGATCATAATTGTCCCCCCCCCTATTAGACCAACACTGGGCTGCACTTTTAGGTCAGTAGGACCATTATCCCAAGACAACAATTAGAAGACCCAAATTGAATTCTCCCTGAATGCAATTTCTTTAGTGTCCCATTAAAACTGGACAGTGTCTGTAGATCAGCAGGTGCACTAAGGCCACTTAGGGCAGAGGCTAAATCCTGTCCTGAATGTCTCTGTTTTTAATAGAAGATTTAAACTGTCATGTCTGATATCTTTGTCTTTTTTTTTTCAAGGAAAACCTGGATTGGGTTATGATGATAATTAATTTCTTTCCATTGATGGTGGGTGTCAAGGTTGGTGATGGAGGATGCTAAGGAAAACATTCCAAGAGAAGTTCAGGAAAGCTTTGAACTAGGATCTGTCCAGTTTAAGACTGGTACCCTGCTAATGAGAACACAAACTGAGGCAGCCTCAGACTAGTGTTAACCTGGGACTTGGCCTCACCCTGAGGATCTGAATTGGTCCTCAGTTGACTTAAGACGGAGTTGACAGGAAAGGCCCAGGGTTCAGGTAACTTAATGACTGAGGGTTGCATGGTGGGGATGGACTCTGAACTGAAATGCTGGCAAAGCATTATTAATTGTAAACAAACATGTATCTTGTAAATTAAAACCCTAATCTGATACTGTGATACTTTTTCTTGGCCAATAGAACGTCACAGAGAAAATGTAAGAACAGATAAAGCTGGTATAACAGATTCCATCAGTCCCTACACGCGCCGTGTTTCGAGTGAAAACTCTCCTTCAGGGGATGTCGTTACCCGTGAGAATAATGAGGTTTAAAAGAATGTTCTCTGGTATTTGGAAACAGCATCCCCTGAAGCAGAGTTTTCAATCGAAACACGGCACGTGTCGGGACTGATTATCATGATTAAAGAAGAATAACATAAATGCTTGCTTTAAGATAAGTGAAATTTTATTTGCAAAAAAAAAAAAATTAAAAATGATGGAACTGATGGTTTGATGATTATATATAAAGCAACAAAGGTTTAAAATACCTGTAGTGCTTATTATGATGATCCTTTAAAAAATTTCACATTATATTATAATATATCAGAAGTGTTTTTCTATCCTTTTTGTTGGACCAATGAAGATGGGACTTGAATGATCTTGAATACACATTTTTACCTAGTTTGCTATGGGAAAGCTGACCCTGTAAAATTAGGTTTTCTGTGTCAATACCTCTGTCCCCCAACAATAAATTTTGAATTCTTCATTCAATTTTCCTCAAATTTCTATCATAGATAGTAGATTACCCAGTGATCTCCAGTTCATGCTTTTATGCATGGCAGCTTTTCAAAGCTTGTATAACTCTCTCTATAGAATTAATAAAGGGATAATGGCCGCATATCAAATGGTCAAAAAGAATAGCCAAACGTCCCAATTTAATGTAGTACTGAAAGACACCGTGTTACGGATTTTTTATCACATAAATTACATTTTTAGCTTTTCAAAGCTGCCATGCTATTTATCACAGAAGAATTTTCAAAGGTGCTTTGCTAATGGTTAAAGCCTGTTATCACCAGCTGACTCCATTTTTTGTCTCGTTTCCCATAGCAAAAAAAAAATAAAATATATATATCTAGAGGTTAATATTCAAAATGATTTGTCTGGCTAAGTTGGGACTAAGCTGGATAAATATGTGATTTAAATATTTCTCCCCTCTCATCTGATAAGTTTTAGCCAGATAAGCATTATTCGGCTAAAAATATTCTGATTAAAAAAAGAGGACTTTCGGGGGCTGAGCTTAAATTTATCTGGATGGCATTGGATAGTAGAGATGTGCAGAGCCCGAGCCTTTTGGTTCAGGCTTCGTTTTTGGCCCGCCGCTGGAAATTTCGTATTTCCCACAGATCAGGCCTTTTAAATGCACTAACCCCGTTTCTGCGCACTAAACCCAAAAACAAATTTTTCCCGAAATTTTGGTAAAAACGCGTTCAGGTTTCGGGCTCCTCGAACCAGGACAAATTAGGCAATTTCATTAAAATTGCCTAATTCGTCCTAGATGAAGGCACATCCCTATTGTATAGTACATAAAACCTCCCATGATGGCCCAGCAGCCTCAAACACCGGACCCCTGCCAGTGTGTCACACATAGGCTCTACTGCACCAAGCCTCTCTCAGCCCTTCAAACCCCTCTGAAAGCAGTTTGTAAATTACATTTTTAGGGCTCCACTCCCCTTTTTCCTTTCCTGGCACAGCATAATTGTGCAGTAATGCATCCTCCTCTGCCTCCCTCCTTCACTCCCTCTACCTGTTGCATTGGAGGTGGACCCTTGGGCTGAGGTGGGGTTTATGCAACTCGTAGGTGAGGACCTATGGGTCCCCACCATTGGTAGGTGGAGTGGGCTGATAGGCAGAGGCCACTGGAGCTTCATCTATACCAGCTCTCGTTCCCCGCGGGTTGAGCCTTTGGGTGCCGGGGCTGGCAGGACTTAGGTGGGCTTCTCGGTTGAATAGCAAGAAAGGTTGGTTCAGCCTAGAGACAGCAGGGGAAGGATGGTGTGGTCCTACTCTGGACTGGGTCAGGTACTGGAACTCAGGCGCCAATGAAACAGAGGCTGATTGGAGGCGCTTCAGCAAAGGTAGGCCGAAGCCTATTAAGTCCACATCCAGGGAGTAGGCTAGAAGAGGCGTCAATTGGCAGGCTTGGATCAGGGCAGGCGGCAATGCAAGAGTTGTGGCAAGCGACATTGAGCTCTGATCATGGAAACGTCAATTGCGTTGGTCAATCAAAGCAATGGTCTGATCATGGAGAAATCAATAACATTGGTCAATCAAAGCAATGGCCAGGGCCTGGAGATAGGGAGTGGCGTAGTCGGGTGTAGCGGAGGTTTGGGTCTGGAGATAGGCTATTGCGTAGTCAGGCGTAGCAAAGGTCTGGGTCTGGAGATAGGCTGTAGCGTAGTCAAGCGAAGCGAGGTCAAAATCCGTGCAATCAATCGAAAGCATATGCAAGGCAGAAATGAAGAGAACAGGAACCAGGAACAATGAGGATTGGGAATGAAGAGTAGAGATGAATCTCTAGCAGCAACAAATACTTGGGTAGCGAGGAGACCTGTTGCAAAGGCAATGCTATGGAGCGAGGCCTGAACTTAAATACAATGAAGAGTCTGACGTCATCATTGGGGCTGCAGCCAGTTTCCCATCATGGGCCCTTCTTAAGAATCAGTGATATGCACTCGCCTAGGGAGGGGCGCAGTGCAGGTAGTGGCATCTCTCCGTGGGCCACTCAGAGAGGCCTGACGAGCAATAGTATCCTGACCTGAAGCGCTGGGGACTATGGTGGAGCTGGAGACACCGGGGGTGGCCTGAGGTCGGAGCTGGTGGCCCACCGCCACTAGCGAGGAGGAATCAGAAGCTGGAGTCCTTGTAAGAAGGTGAGGGGGCCGTGCCGCGGGTCTGCCACAGACAGCATGCGTAACACTACCCCTTATTCGTCCCACCCTCCTGGTGCCTTTTAAAATCTTGCTCTTCTGCCAGGATCGTGGTATGCACATATTCTGATACCTGTGCTTTCTATGTTGCTATGCCAGCAATACTGAAAGCATAAAGTGTAAAGATGACAGTAGATTAGGGTGGGTCAGACAAGAGATTATCCCTCAGTTTCCAGCCTCTCTAATGGCTTTCATTACTGATTCATTATCAGTTTTATACCTGGGACTCCTGCTTCTGCCCTGTAGAATGAGAAAGCACCTAGGACACTAGGATCATGGCTGTTTAACTGTTTCAATTAGGTGAGAGTCTTGAAGGTAGTCAGAGTAGGCAGAGGAGATGGCAGTGTATCCCATGGAAAACTCTTTAGGGATGTGCAGCCATTTCCTTTGCTAAATATGCATGACTTTTTTGCATGCATAAATCTGGACTTACACAAGAGGTCATTTTTGAAAAGATTTACATGTGTAAAACTAGGTTTATGCTGAGAAATGGACTTATGCATCTACATGGTCTTTTGAAAATTGTTACTATATGTAACTTTTACTCACGGAACTCCTTTGAGAATTCACACCATGAAGTCTGACTTTACATGCATAGGTATGACTTCATGCACATAAAACTGAATTTACAAACATAGAGTAGCAAATGAATGGAAATAAAGAGGTCCATATTCAAAACTAATAACGTAATAGTTATCCATTTAAATGGCTTACCCAGCTGTATTTAGCCAGTTAGAATTTAGCCGGATAAGAAAGGGGCATTCCATGGGTGGACAAGAGGCCTTCCGAGGAGGAGCGCAGTTAGCTGCATAAGTTATTCATAACTGGCTAATGTTAAGATAGCTGGGTATATTCGGCGGCACAACCTTGCCCTGAATATACCCCAATAGTTAGCTGGATATGTTTATTCGGCTAATTATCCAAGCTGCACAGCGGCTGAAAATGGACCCTGAAATTTAAAACATTACATAGAAATTGAACAAAATGAATGAAGTAACCCAAATAAAATTTTGTCCTAAAGCTCATGACAGTTATCTCTGGACCTTCTAATAGTATAGAAGGTTAGTAAGGAAATTCTGACTAAAGCCCTCATGTAAGAGCCAGCCTTTTTCTCAGTTCCAGTTTTTATCAAAACTGATTTCAGTTGATCTCTATTATTGTCTCTGTGCTTTGTAAATACAACCACCTGTATGAGAACTTTGGTGATAGATTCAGCATCTGCAAATTGCATACCCAAACAATGATCTTGAACTCACTATGTCTCTGTATTATTAAAATTCTGTAAAACCTGAGGCTTCAGTAGATCTTTTAGGACAGAGAGAGTCAGTAATTGCTTAATTATTTATGAACTATCAAACCTCATTTTATCATTTGCAATAAAGTTCTGTTGCATTTAAACTTTGTGTGATTTTAGCAACTCTATTAAATTAGAAGGTCTATAACCAAGGGTAGATTGTATAATTTGTTTTCTTACTTACACTGTTTCCACTTACACTGGAGAAGCTTTGTGTGGACACACAGGCTCCAGTAGAAGTCTCCTCAATGTTAGCATAATGCCTACAGAAAGGGATTCAGACATCTAATACAGTGACAAGATATTAAGCAAATGAACCCAGAACCCATAATTCACACTAGGAGGATTTGTGGTGAGGATGTTTGAAGTGGGTTTACAAAAGTAATTGCAGATAAGAATATATTTTAGATAATAGGCTGAGTAGGATATATATTTTTCTATGAGAAATGAGAGAAGGTTGAAGATGTGATTTGAAATGTAGCTATGACCTTAATTATAAATCATTCATTTTTAGTTCTTTGTTTTAATCTTTATAAAAGCCTGTAATGTCATTTATAGTGTTGAAGCAGATGTTAAAGAGAATAACATAAAATATGAAGATCAACACCCAAAGAATATTACAAAGGTAGACTAAAGAGAATTGGAAAAAGTAAAGAAAACAGAAGGATTTATGAGAACAGTATAAAGGGTAGGAGCAGGGTCTGGATAGATATTAAGATAAAGAAGTAAGGTAAGGAATAATAAAAAGTCAAAGAAGAGGGAATAAAGGAACAGAGGAAAGATGAAAAGAAAAAGATGAAGCAGTTAATAATAAAAAAGACTGGAATGAGAAGCAAGAATTCAAATTACGAAATCCCTGATGGCTTGCCGGAAGAGCCTGAGTAAGAAAGAGAGGTTCCAGGCAGAACTAATTGAGTGTGCTTTCTGGGCCATGCACATATAAATGTATACCTAAATTATGACCTTTTCATAAACCACTCCTCACATAACCTAAAAATGTGGTATGGAGAGGACACACAAAATAAAGTTATCAGGGCACCCACACCCACCCCCACCCCACCCCCACATACATACACACACATACACATACACACACATACACACATACAAATACACACACACACACACATACATACACACACACACACACACACACACACATACACACACACACACACACACACACACACACACACATTGCACACACAGAGGCAATAAGCCTTTTCTTTAGAAAGTTGGCCATAAATCAAGGAAAGTGGTAAAATCCAAAATGTATTCATATAAGACAGAACACAAGACGAGTGAGAGATAGAGCAAGAGATAACTAAACAGAAATAACAAGCAGATTCCCTCCCAAAAGCTCCTACATAAATAAATGGAGCTATGCAGGGATAGCAGTGACTAACTGAAGCATAGCTATTCCTGCCTTATATGTGCATCAATGCCCTCCAAGTCATATATATATATATATATATATATATATATATATATATATATATATATATATATATATATATATATATATATATATATATATATATATGGAAACCTGATCTTGTATGTAGTTCATTCATTTTTTAAAATTGCTTGACAAATATATCAAATTTTCTGTTGTCTCTTATAGTATGTCAAACATTCAGAAAAAATAAATCTCATAGTATTTGTCTCCTTCTGGAAAGAAATATTTTTAACAATCAAGTTCAGAATAGCTAATTCAAACCTATGTTACAGAAGTGAAAGGAACTCAACAGGGGCCAAGTAGTAGAAAATCATCACTAAGGGGGTTATTTTCTAAAGCTTTATCGTGTGCGTTAGGGCCCTAATGCACACGATAAGGCCATATTGCATGCAAAAAGGGCCTTTTCGCATGCGATATAATGCAAATTAGGGGGCGAGGAGGATTCGGGCCGGGGAGGGGAGGTCGGGGCAGGGAGAGGGCAGAGTTGGTGGTGGCATTGCTGCCGGTGATAATGTTACTAACATTATCGTCGGCAGTAGTGCATCGAAAAGCACCACCTTTCACGGTGGCACTATTCAGTGCAAAAGCCGGCAGCCAGCACACCGCCATGGTGTGAAGGCTGCGGGCTTTCACAGGCCTGCCCCCCCCCCCCCACCCCCCGTTTCGTAGGATGATGAAGAATGATGAATCCAGGCATAACTTAGTTGCAATGGAGCATCATACAAGATATCAACCTTCAATGGAGCTTTCTCTATGTGGCTTTGTAAGGGCAGAGGCCATCTTTTAAACCCCAATGCTTCACCTATGCTCTTGCCACTATGCAATTATTACTTTGAAAAAGAGTTGGTTATCTCCTCAATAAGTCTTTCTCTGAGGCATCTTAGCTATTGAATTCAGACTTTGGGACCAAACATCCAACATAGAATGATATGTTTATTGGAGGTTACACATTGCAAAAAGGCAATAAAATGTGTAACACACAATAATCACATCACTCTATGTACAACAAATTTATTATGCCTAGTAAGATGCAATAAATGGACTCTTTGTGGCCATAATGCAAGTTATTGTGGTTGCATATGTAAATATCCTAATACACATGGAATCTCAGGACTTAGATGCCTTAATTAATTAATTACTTTTATTCATTCTCTTTTTATCCACTTTAACAGAATTGCCAAAAATAGATCTCAAAAAATACACTTTAAAATTACAGCATTTAAAATCAAACACTTTATTTATCACAAAGCTAAAAAGACTACAATCTGATGATCTAATGACTAAGATCTAATAATCTTAAGATGGCAAAATAGGTGGAAAAGCCAGAAAGCTGTTTGGCTGCATAGGGAAAGGAATGGTCAGCAGAAAAGGGAAGTTATATTGCACCATATATGTCTCTGGTGAGATCTCATTTGGAATACTGTGTACAGTTCTGGAGACTATAACTTCAAAAGAATATAAACAGGATGGAGTTAGTCCAGAAGGTGGCTACTAAAATTGTCAGTGGTCTTCCTTCTAAAGCATATGGCAATAGACTTAAAGATCTAAACATGTACAATCTAGAGGAAAGATGAGATAGGGGAGATATGATAGAGATATTTAAATATCTCAAAGGTTCCATGCACAGGAGATGCGCCTCTTTCAATGGAAAGGGGGTTCTGGAACAAGGGATCTTGGGATAAAGGTGAAATAAGGTAGACTCGGGCGTAATCTTAGGAAATATTTCTTTACAGAGATGGTGGTGGATGCATGGAATGGCTTTCCAGTGGAGGGAACCTAAGTGATAAGTATATGCTTTGCTGCTAGTTAGTTATTGTGATGCTTTACTTCCTCTGTATTAGATTTCCTTTTATTTATTTATTTTTCTTCTTTTGTTCAAGCTTGGAACTGTTGGATCACTCCCTTTTCTTTTTGTTTACTCTAAGGACACATGCTTTGTTTTGTTTCTTTTGTAATTTATCTTATTGAATGTGTCTTTAACATGATTGTTCTTTTTCTGTCACAAGTTATTCTTGTGATATGTTCTGAAAATGTAATAAAAATAAAGGAAAAACAATTAAATTTCTAAAGCTGTACAACTCATTCATTGTCATATCATTTCAATGACAAGGGATAGACTTCAAAGTAACATAAGAATATATTTAGGGCTTTTGTTTTTGGTTTTAAGCAATAAACACCAATAAAATCTCTTGATGCAAAAAATAAATACTGAAAAGCACCTTCATCCCTTTTCTTCTCCTTCTTCTTCCTTCTGGATCCTCACTGACACTACTGTCTGTTTACTGCCTAACTTGAGGGAGAGACTCTTTTAAAAGAACATTTACCAAATACATGTAAAGTATAATCTGAAATTTAAAAAAGTTTAAAGCTTGCACAAAAGGCTAAAAAGTCCTGAATATTTCTTTGCAGAAGCAAAACTTACAGTATAAGAATCGTAATTAAGGATGATTGCTTTTTAGGTGGCAAATTTTGGACTAAGAAAATTATCCATTGCAGTTTGTTCAATCTCTAATATTCAACCTTTGTAAATGTGTCTGTTGAAACAAAGAACCAAGCCATCCCTATGGGGAGATTACTTGTGGTGAACATCACATTAGCCTAATGGACTATGGTTGCATGTGTGTTAAGTAGAACAATTCTATTGCTGGTTGTTATTAACTCATTGATTTCTGGCCTGCTGGGAATCTTCCAGGACCTCAATGTTAATTTTCCAGGCCTGACAGCTTTTTATTTATAATTTATTAATAATAGCTTAATAAGTCAGTTTGATTGCTGCTTAATGCCACCCTCCAGAAAGTGTGAAATGCTGATGTGAATTGAGGGGAGTAGGATTAAAAGAAGCACCTTGGGTGGTGAAGCATAAATCTGCGCAACTTCAATGAAAGCCGGACTTTGAGGAAGTGAAAGCATTTTCAAGAAGGATACAGTCAACTCTCTGTTTGCACATTACTTTACATCTAGACTGAAGTCAAGGAGGTCTGCAGAAATTAAGAAACAGAACATACTCTTTTATATTTCAAGAGAACTTATAGTATCCGGCAGTTGATGCACATGTTTAAAAATAAGTTGCACAAAGACAGACATCAAGCAGGAAAATGGAGTGGATATGAAGGGAGGGGCAACATTATAAAAATGTAATGTATTGAACTTCGGAGAGGTTCATCTTCTTGGTAAGGAAACAGAAAACAGAATACATACTAATTAATCACCCATCTTACAGTTTTCTTATCAGCAAGTAAGTGAATTTGTCTCTTGCATTGGGAAAGTTAAAGCATTAGTCTTTACTAGCCAGATTACCTTTAAAACAACAGCCTTTTTTCCGGAATATACACATCGTGTATGCCTCCATAGTCCACAAATATGAGTGAATCAGAATAAAAATCACCTCTGTCAGCCAAGATGGATGAAAGCCACATATCTAGGTGGGTGATACACTTTGAGGTGGAGCTAGAAGTTATAGTGTAGCCCAATAATGGAAAGTATAGGGGATTCTGCTTCATGCATGTTTCATGTGTGAGGCCCCTATGGGTAGTACTGGCCTCCTGCCAGCAGAAGGGATTGGTGGACTCCTTAGACTATATGTTCAGTCCTCTCTAAAGCCAACATTTCCTGCTGGCAGTCATCTTATTCTTGTCTGGAAACTCTGGATAATCCTTCTAGCTTTATGGCCCACTTCTGCTGGTGGCCATTTTGTTACTATCTGGACACATACATGTTACAGGCTTCCAGTCTGCACTTTGTCAGAGTTTAGTCATATGTTTTATAGTCTTGTTTGATCCTAGATTGCTTTGTATATCCAGTATTCCTGTTTGGTCCTACTCCAGTCCACTTTACTGCGTATCTACTAAAATCCAGCGTACTTTTGCTGGCGCCTGATGTGCCAGCAAAAGTACGCCTATTCGCGTTTTTTGAAAATCTACCCCTTAGTGTATACCGTATGTTTCCTGTTTTCCTGTCCACGTTCTTCCACCTGCCCTTACCCAAGGTCTCAACTAAGAGGAAGGTAACCAAATCAGGCCAAAATGCCTGTTTCTGCTCTTATTCGAACCCACCAGATTTGCCCACTTTGTGTACTACTTACTCTTGGCTTTGGGGGTCACACCTCTGGCTGATTATGTCCTCACATTGACCCCTTAGAGTATGGCCTGCTTTGTGTTGACTTCAGCCCATGTCTGCACAGGTATTTGTCAGATTAAAGTTTTGCAACTTTGAAAGAGTAATGTCAGTAACACTAAGAATCCTTCTGATCCTGGGAGATCAGACTTTGAGTCTTTGATATATGCTTCATGAGCACCACTGTTACTGTTTGTGTGGCTTACCAGTACCTTCATCCAAATATTAGTATTTCTATAAAACCAATGCCAGTAGCAGAAGGTGAATTTTAAAAAATGTACGCATGTAAAATTAGTCTAGATACACATACGTAGCCTCTGCTTGTGAATTCTGCATTTTCTAAAAGTAGAAAATATGCATGTATATTCACTTTCACTTGTATATATTCGTGCCTAGGAAAAGCAGACAGGGCATTCTGGGGCGGGACTACACACATGTAAGTTGCTATTTTAAAAGACAAACACAAACAATCGCCATTCACCAATTTACGTATTTTACAGCTGCTAATTATCTGGCATAAGTGATATTAAATGTGTCTATTGTCTACTATTGACCGGGCGAGAACTGGGTGAACTGGGGAGCATTCAAGAGGGTCTCGATGACCTGGAAAAGGACTAGGTGAACTGGTGGACTAATTTTCCTTGATGCACGCATGTTGTAAATCCCACGTACCTTTTGCCGAATAACTTGCCCACTAACCGGCCTACTGAATATGAACCCCAAGCAGCTTTTTTCTTGTTGTCTTTTGAACTGACTACTACAGCAGTCAGGATATGATCTACAAGCAAAATTATGATTCAGTGTAGTATCGTCATTACAAGAAGTCCTTAGAATTGAGACACAATTGGTTCCTGAAAACTGCATCTTAAGTTAAAACACTGCAACTCAAATCCGATTGCCCCATAAAAATAATGTTAGAAATAATGGATTGGTTACATGAAGATAACTCAGAATTTTGTAATATATTATACTGTAAAAAGCACTGGCATATTGTAAATCATTAAATTTTATATAGTTGAAGAGGAAAGTACCAAGGCATTGCCTAGTAGACAATTGTATTGACAATGTTCCAAGAAGAGGAAGTGCCTGGCTGTCACTTTGCTGGGTTTCACAATCATCAGCAAGTCAACACACATCTCCCAGGAGATGTTCACATGCTGTAAAATTGAAAAAAAAATGTAAAGTTGAATAATGGGTGTCAATTCAAAAGCATAACTTTGGATCATTGTAGCTTGAATGTCTTAAAGTTGGAAACTGCCTATACTAGAGCTGAGAGAGGTGCCTGGGAAAATGTCTCTCCAACAGAGCAGGAGGCAAAAGGCACGAGTAAGGTGAAGAGTTTTGTGGTGCTGACGACAGGCTGAATTTAAAAAACAAAAGCCTTTTCTATCCAGTCCATTATAGGGATAATATCAGAGAATAAAAACTAAGAATAGCATTGCTCAACCAGAAAAAAAGCTCAGCAGAATTATTACAGTGCTATTTACCCATTTTCACTAAGAGCACTTTCTTGCATCCATGTAAAATTATTGTTTCTCATTATTTTCTCTATTGCCTAGATTCAATAAATGCCATGAAGCAGATCATTTCATAAAATTAAGGAGCGAAGAAAGTAACAACAATAAATGTTCTCATAAATACAAAAGGCACATTAATAAAACAGGTGTAAACACCATTTTGATGATAATTCATTGGTGTGGTGTATCAGGACATGACATACTGCCATCACTGGTGAAATTCACATGATAAAAGATATTAAATGCTGGCAGTATATGTAGAAAAATGGGAACTGTTTCAGAGTATGTAAGGTGTAAGCATCTGGCCTGTGTAAACATCCCTCTTCCTTCTCCTTCTCCTATTTAGTTGACTGCAAGTTGTGCTGAATATATTTGGGGGGAGAGCAATAAAACATATTTTAATTCTTGGTGCTGCTCAAGTAAAAATCATCTGTGTATTGCAAGCCACTGCTTTTATTATTCTCTCAGTATGGTAGAAGTACATTAAAAAAAATTGTAGTATCCTAATTGATAATGAATAAGCCACTAATTATTATTCACTGATGGTTAAAACCAGAATCAATGAAGTGTCACAACTCAGCATATTAATTATTGTCCTATAAATATTGAAAGAGACAGTTGCTCTAAATTCAGCATTGGCAGGATTATAATCCTGTTATGTTAGAAACAGGGCTTAATTTGTAGATAAAAAAGAAGTGGAACAGTGAAGGGGATAAGATGGGTTTGGGCCAGGGCCAGGGTTAGGTGTGAACTCTCTCTCACACACACATATGCAAACACACTTTTCACACTCAACATACGTGATGAGCACTAGTAGGTGAAGAATGGCTAGGGGTTGGGGATGCTGGATCACTATGGTAAGGAGGAGAAGGCAGACATAGAGAAATGGTCTCTCTTCTAACCCTCTTCTCCTCTCTGCCCAGGTGATTTTGATCCTCCATTCATATTCCCTCCCAACAAATTCCCCAGTGGTTTTTGTCCCACCCCACAGTGATCCCAAAGACATATCTCTGGCAATCCTCGAGCCTCTCCTCCTTTCCCTTCTTAGCCAGTGAAGTTCAGCCCTCCAAGCCAGAATCAGCTGGCTCACCTCTGCCTTGGGGGTTGGGAGCAGACTGGTGTGCGCTGTCCTCAGTTTTCTTGGTCTAGGAGGTGGGGCCTGCTCTTTGCCTCCTAGGAGTGGAAAGAAGGGAGCAACACTATGTGCTTTCCTCATGCAGTGTCTTCTCTCTCACTCTCCCTCCCCCTCCCCCTCCCCTCCCCCACCACACCAAATCCTATTCCTTCCCCTTCTTCACTCTGTCTCCACCCTTCCAAGCATTTTATTCACAGACTTCCGCCACTTTGATCATCCCATAGTCTCTCTGATTCCCTCAATCACACCCTTCAGTATCTTTGATCCTCTGACTCTCCCTCTTCCCTACACAACCCACAAACCTCTTCAATCTCTTCACTCCATCTTTTGCCCTCCCATATCCCATCACTCACTCTCCTTCCCTTCCCTTCAATCCCTTCACTCACTTCCACCCCTCTCACATCCCCATAATCACTCTCATGGCCCTTTTGCCCTCACCAGTGTGGTCACTAGCAGCAGAGGTGGCAGGGCCTGAGATGACAATATGATAAGCAGGAAGCGAACACACCCAGGAGTGACAGAAACAGTTGGGCTGATAGGCCTTCACCCTGTGTCTTTTTCACCTTATTTATTTAATTTATTTATTCACAATTGTTTTATATACTGCCTATACAATTTAGTTAGGTCTAGGCGGTTTACATTAAAAAACATACATAATCAAAAAGGGAACTAAAAACAAAGGTAAAAATAAAAACATGGTGGTACATCAGTAAATTTAAGATACATAATAAGTAAAAGGAATTGTTAAAAAGTACAAAGTAAAAAGACAATAGAGTGATTAAATCATACTGCCTGGAGCTTGTTGAATGCAGCGGAACATACATATGGTTTTAACGCCTTTTTGGACTTCTTTGTGTTTGTAAGAGTCGGAGTGAGTCTGGAATCGAATTCCATAATATTGGGCCTGACACAGAGAGGGCACATTTCCTCATTAAATCTAGCCTCACTGTCTTAATAGTGAGGACTTGTAGGTAGTTTTTGTTAATAGCGTGTAGGTGACATGGAGGCTGAGATAACTATAGTGAAGAACAAAGCCAAACTACTGAGAGGTTATGAAATAAACTGTGAACAGTTGACAAAACATTAAATTGAAGGTGTTGACATATTGGGAGCCAGTGAAGTGATTGAAGAAATGGATTAATGTAAGCTTTGTGGTTTATATTAGTGACAAGGTAGGTGGCAAATTTTGAACCAATTGAAGTGGGCGCAGGGTGGTATCTGGAAGTCCTAGGTAAAGTGAGATACAATAATCTAGGCCAGTCAAAATTAAAGCTTATAGTGCAGTGCAAAAAGTCGTTAGGATATAGGAGAGGTTTTAGTCTTTTTAGTAGGTGGATTTGGTAAAATGCCTTTTACCACAGAAGAGATATTGGCAGGTATGAATATAAGGTAACACCTAAGTTACGTGCATGGTTTGAGATAGAAATGGTGCAGTTTTCAAAGATAAATTCTGAGGGAGGAGCATGGAATGAATAGAGGATGGTAGATAGATATATTTTTGCGGCATTCAATTTGAAACGATTGTGAGATAGCCATGCATTTATGGATTTGAGATAATGTATCAGACCAAGAGGAAGGATATGGTATAATGAACTGGATGTCATCAGCATATATTTTAAAATGTATACCTAGGCCAGACAACAGGTGACAGAGAGGAAGCAAATTAATATTAAATAGAATGGCTGACAGAGAGAAACCTTGTGGGATACCCAAGTTAGTGACGTACCAATTAGAATGATGCTCCCCAAGATTAACTTGCTGGGGGTAGTTAGATAGAAAAGACTTAAACCATTGGAGAACAGTGCCCTTGATACCTATGTGTTGAAGGTTAGAAAGAGAATTTCATGATTTAGAGTATCAAAGGCAGCTGAGATATCAAGAAGGATTAGAATGTAGTCTATGTTAGAATCAGAACCACTAATAAGAGAGTCAAAGGATGAAAGAAGAAGAGATTCAGTGCTGTGTCCTTTGTGGAATCCATGCTGATTCAGATGCAGAATGTTGTTATCATCAATATATTCACTTAGTTAGTGGAGAACTACTGATTCAATTGTCTTAGGTAAGGTGGGCAATGAGGCTATCGGGTGGAAGTTGGTAAAGTCAGCAGGGTCTGTTGATTTCTTTTTAGAAATAGGTAGGATGGAAGTCTGTTTTAAAGTACTTGGAAAAGTACCAGTGCTAAGAGGTAAATTAACTAATTGGGCTAATGTAAGTGAAATATATTCTCAAATATCTTTCAGTAATTGTCCTGGGCAGGGGTTATATGGATTGTTGGAGGCCTTCATTTTAGAAAAAATTCGGGCTATAGTAAGTGAGCCTGTGCTAGTAAAGTCGGACTAGGTACAGTGGCCTGTGGGAGGTTGACTATAGGGATGGGTAAGTGAATGACTCCAGAAGAGATTTTACTTGTCTTATCTGTGAAATATTGTGTGATATTGCAGAAAGCATTAGTAATTTGGTTAGAAGGCTCAGTTTTTACTGTAGTTAAGGATTTAACAATATTAAACAAGGCATTAGGGTTGCCATTGGCTGCTTGTATTTTATTAGCATAAAATGATTTTTTAGCAGAGTAAATTTATTTTTTTTACTTGTGTAAATGGGAAAAGTAGTCATTTTTTCAACCAGGATGTTGGTTTTTGTGCCAGCATCTTTCAAGGTGTCTCAGTTTAAGTTTCATGTTGCATAGGAGAGGTGTGAACCAAGGAGCATTAGACCTGGAGGAGACAGTGTAGGGTTTTTAGGGGCTATAGTGTCAAGAGAGCTAGAGATTGAATGGTTCCATTTCTCAACTAGATGCTCAATATCAGTAATAGTATCAGTGTCAGCAACAATTGGAATGTGAAGAAGAAGAAAAGTAGCAAAGGATCCCTCACAGCCTCAAAACTGTGCTAGGAAATTGCACAAAAATCAAAGCCATGTGGCTGCCCTTGACTTAGGGTAAGCAGTTCCAAAACTCTCTGTCCTGCTCTGCTTCCTCCAAAGGCTGGGGGCAGGGAGTGCCATAAAAAATCCTTACAACTCTGTTCTGTTTCCTCTGGGGATCCAGAATTGAATACACTGCTGGCTATACTTTGCTTTCTCATGTCTCAGAAAAGAGGTGGTAGAATGCCCTTCTGGGTAGAAATTAAGGCCTTGGTAATGGACACAAAAAAGGGGTTGAATTAGCACAAGTTTTAAAGCTGTGAGCAGTAGTACTACTACTTTTCAAGGCCAGGGTTGAAGCTTTGATAATTGGCATTACTGCCCACAAGTTTCAAGTTATGCTACCTGTCCTTTGAACCAGTTAAGTTAAATAAAGTTAGCCATACTATAGATTGGTTTCTTGTTCACTTTTAGTATTTTGCATTTCTTTGTTGCATGCTTTGAAATCTTTCTCTATTTTTCCAAGTATTCATATTGCTAGTCTGTATTAAGTTGCTGTGTTTGTTAATTTAAAAAAGGCTAGTATCTACAAGAGTTGTTTGTTCCCTCGCACCCACCCCAGGGTGATTTTTTCTTAATTAGTTTATCCAAGGACTTAGGTTAAGTGATTAAGACTTAAATACCAATCTAGCAACTTGTATAATAGTATTAGCAGAATGTCTTTAATTCAATGTATCAATTGCGGTATTCCAAATGCCTGATTTTTGAGACTTAAGAGATGTCCAATTTGCTTTCAATGGTCTGCAATGAAAAAGCAGTTGAGTCATCTGAAAGAGGAATTGCTCAAGTTTCAGAAAAATTCCCCTCCCTGGCAGGATCCAGAACATCTTCCCCAGCTTATTCAGAAATCAAAGAATCAATGGTTTACAGTGGGCCCTAATAGACAAGACATGTGACCATACAACACCTAATTTCCCAAACTGTGCAACATCTTGAATATTCATCCCCACTCCCTCAGAAAAGTCAGACATCCAGGATTCAGAAACCCAGGAATAAATAGATTATAGAGGGCTCTGGCAGAATAAAGCCTGTGATGAAAAGACACCCACTCCCCCACCATTACTCTTACATAATACCTTCTCTGCATTGGATAAGGAATAAGCTCCAGGAATGGAAAATGAGGTTATGTCTGAAAGGGATGTAGTTACCCAGTGTACCCAGAAACCATTAAACAATATCAACTGTCATAAAAGGAAGCCACTTCTGCTAGGAGACTCAGTCATAAGAAGAACCAATTTGGGTAATCATTTTGATGGGCACACAACAATTAAATACCTTCCAGGATCTTCAGCCAGTAGAAATATCAACCAAATAGTCAACACAATTAGAGAAGAAAGAAGAGACTCCATTATCATCCATCTGGGGACCAATAACTTTGCTAGATATGGTATACTTGCAGTACAGAAAGATTTTCAAAACCTAGGAAGAAGATTAGACATATAGCAAAGAGCAATGCCTTTTCAGAAGTATTACCTGTTCATGGAAAGTGGAAGGAAAGGAACTGCCATATAGATAACTTCAATGTCTGGCTCAAAACATGATGTAAACCAAGTTGTTTTGGTTATATTGGTGGCTGGGACTGTGTATGGAGCAGTAAAAGGTTATACTCTAAGGATGGTCTACATTTGTCCTTGGCCGGAAAAAGGATGCTAAGGGAGAAATTCAGAGCATACATTATCATGCATTTAAACTAGAAGGTGAAAGGTGGCAAAAGGTTGTCAATGAAATTGCCATATCACCCCCAAGAAATACAGAAAACAAAATCAATCAGCTCAAAATAGCTGAAAAATTGACTAGGAAGAGCAGCAATCTTAGGAAGAAGAGTTGGAAAGCAATGCCAACAAATGCTTGTAGTATGGGCAAAAAAATCAACCGTTCCAGGTGATTTGCTACTCTTTAGTTTGTCAATCTGGCCTACTACATCTTCCAGGTTCACAGTGATTTGGTTCAGTTCATCTTACTCATCACCCTTGTAAACCATCTCCAGAACTGGTATCTCGCCAACATCCTCATTAGTAAACACGGAAGCAAATAATTCATTTAGGGGTAGATTTTAAAAGGTTGTGTGTGGGCGTACATGTGCGCGCGCCGGGTAGCGCACGCACATGTACACCCGATTTTATAACTTGCGTGCGCAGATGCATGCAAGTTATAAAATCAGGGGTCGGCACGTGCAAGGGGTGCACAATTGTGCACCTTGCATGCGCCGAGCCGTGCAGCCTTCCCCGTTCCCTTCCCCCTAACCTGATATTCTTTCCCATTCCCCTAACCTTTTCACCCCAGCCCTACTCTAACCGCCCCCAATTTTTTTGTTTTACCTTTTGTGCCTGCCTCTGGGCAGGCACAAGTTGCACGCGCTGTCCGACTGCCGGCACGCAACCCCAAGCACAGAGGCAAATATGGCCACTGTACAGGGAGCCTGACCCTGCCCCCACCCCCGGACTGCCCACACCCTGCCCATGCCCTGCCCCTCCCCGCCCCTTTTTGCAAGCCCCTTTTGCCTTTTTGCAAGACTTACATGCGTCGCGGGGCTTTATGCGCACCGCCGGGACTTTTTAAAATAGGCCCAGTGCACGCAGGACGGTTACGCGTGTAAATCTGGAGGATTTATGCGCATAACCTTTTTAAAATCTGCCCCTTAGTCTTTCTGCAATGGCCTTATCTTCCCTAAGAGCCCCTCTAACCCCTCGGTCATCTAATGGTCCAACCGACTCCCTCACAGGTTTCTTGCTTTGGATATATTTTAAAAAGTTTTTATTATGAGTTTTTGCCTCTATGGCCAACTTCATTTCAAATTCTCTCTTCGCCTGTCTTATTAATGTTTTACACTTAACTTGACAATGATTATGTTTTATCCTATTTTCTTCAGATGGATCCTTCTTCCAATTTTTGAAGGATGTTTTTTTGGCTAAAATAGCCTCTTTCACCTCACCTTTTAACCATGACGGTAATCATTTTGCCTTCCTTCCACCTTTCTTAATGCATGGAATACAATTGCTCCATGAAGCAGTCATTTATTACATCTAGGAACTTTATGTCTGTAGCAGGTCCTCATGTTATATTTACCCAGTCAATACTGGGGTAATTGAAATCTCCCATTATTATTGCACTGCTAAATTGGTTAGCTTTCCTGATTTCTCTTAGCATTTCATCATCTGTGTGACCATTTTGTCCAGGTGGACAGTAGTATACTCCTATCACTATACTGTTACCCAACATACATAGGATTTCTACCCATATAGATTTTACTGAGCATTTAGACTCTTGTATGATCTTTATCCTGTTAGACTCTATACCCTCTCAGACATAAAGTATATTCAGTTAGGAACATAAAAGAATAGCCATTAGGTTTAAGGCTGTAGATATGACAAGATGATTATGCTTTTAAGGGAAATGTATACAAAAATATATAAAGACCTGACATTGCCTCCACACTGAAGAAACTTAAAGTTGCCATGGCTAGAAAGGGGTCAAAACACATAGACTGTCTCATATATACACAAACTAGTATATAATACTGATTGGTACACCGGTCGGCCATGGACATTGCGGCCGACCGTGCTCACATTCATGCTGGAGCAGCTGCCAGTTCCGCTGCAGGCTGTTGGAGATGCTCACAGTGCGCTGCTCCTCTTCGCAGCCTGCCCCATGGGCAGGAACCCTCAATTTGTGGCAGGAACACTGCCGCCGAGCTATGCTCTGCCCATGGGCCTCCATAGGCATGCGCGTGCGCCACCAGGTTATTATTTAAAGGGCCCAGGGTGGGAACCCTGGGCTGGCCCCATTGATGACATCACTGCTGGGGGCCTATTTAACTCCTTCCCTGCTCCTCCCTCATCGACTTGGCAACAAGTTCCCTCTTATGCTGAATCCGCTGCTATCGCTACGGACTCCTCCTTCCTGCTCCTGCTTCATCGGTGTGAGACTTCTTTTGGTACCTGCTCCTCGAGGGCCTCTTCCTTGTCTCTGGCTATCCACTCCTTGGAGGGTCCTGCACCTCGAACTTCTACCATCCCCGTTCCTCGGGTCTACTTGTGGAACCTTTTCCTACAGTGAGTACTCCGCTCCGCGGACCACCACCGTGACATCTCTTCAGAGGACCCTCGTCGGTGCACCCCGCTCTGCGGACCATTGCCGGGATATCATTACAGAGGAACCCTCATTGGTGAACACTGCTCTGCAGACCCTGCAGCACCACTGTGACTGTGTGACTCTCCGGTGGCTCCATTCCCGGGGATACTCTCTCTAGCCTTCTCAGTCCCTGTCTTTCTCTCTCCTCCATTTCTAGCTGTTGTTGAGTTGCACACCCAGAGGCCAGACCTCGCCTCCCGATGGTGAAGCTCAGTGGGACTCCTCCCTGTAGGCGGTACTGTCTCTCACCTCAGCCCAAGGGCCCATGAACCTACAAATCGTAACACTGATAATACTATTGTTGAATTGAATTGTTTTGACTATCTCCTTTCTACTATTTATTACAATGTAACCTTTTTTTTCTTCTTCAATTTGTTATATGAAAACCAATGTGATGACATATGTTGAATGTTGGTATATAAAAAAACAAATAAATAAAATAAATAAATAAATAAATAAAAAAGATGCTATTTTGTAGATGAAGGAATATTAGAAATACTTCTTCCCTAGATTTCCAAAATCTAGGGAAGACGATTAGACACATGGTAAAGGCCAATGCATTTTTTGAAGTATTACCTGTTCATGGAAAGGAGAAGGATATGCTCTGTCATGCAGATAACTTTATTGCATGGCTCAAAAATGATGTCTCACGGGTAACTCAAGCAAGGAGGAAGCAATTTTTATCATTAAAACAGGCAGTCTTGGACTTAGGTGCTATTTTCTTTTTGAAATTCCCATGTAAATGCCAGATTACATATCAATCAAACAAGTTTGTTTTTTTTGATCCTTTACAGCTACAGCGTTTTATTGGGGATAAACTACAGATTTCTTAGTAATTTAGGAATGAGACGGATAAAATAATTGACTAAGCACTTATAACCATATCTCTCCTTTCCCCTTGATGTGGGCTAGTACAGATAATATTTTGTTGAAGCACATTTGTATTAAATTAAATTTTCTTGAACTGTATCATGATAACAAATACTTGATGTAAATGTTATAATTTGAAAAATTATAAAAAAAAAAAAAATGGCATAAAGAAAGTGGTTCTGTATACATTAGAGGCAATAGAAGATTATATGGTAAGTATAGTCTACATTTGCCCTTGGCAAGAAAGAGGTTACTAAGTGAGAAATTCAGATCATACATTATCAGAAATGTAAACTAGAGGACGGGGATAGCAGGAGGTGGTCAATGTAATTGGCAGGGAGTGATAGAAGAAAATAAAATCCATCAGCTCAAAAAGAATAAAAAGTGACTAGGAAGAACCGCAAACAAAGTAAGAAACAGATCCTCAAATACCTGAAAGATTTTAAAGCATCTTCGAACCTTTTCCAGAGGAAAGCAAACAGAAGAACTAAGGTGCATGATAAGAAATTTCATGAGAGGCTTCTAAGCAAACTAAAAAGTCATGGGATAGGAGGCAGTGGATTACAAACTGGTTAAAAGTCAAGAAACAGTAGGATTGAATGGTCAATTTTTTCAGTGAAAAAGGCTAAACAATGGAGTGCCTCAGAGATCTGTACATGGACCAGACCAGTACATTTCAATATATTTATAAATGATCTGGAAAGGAATACAATGAGTGAGGTAATCAGATTTGCAGATGATATAAAATTATTCAGAATAGTTACATCACAAGTGGATGGTGATAAATTGCAGGAGGACTGTGGCGCTCGGGGGTGGACCCCTGTCCTGTTGCAGTACAGGGACTGTCCACAGGGGGCGGAGCACGGAAGGAGACAGAGGCAGTGTAGAGCTTCACCACTGAAGCCCAAGGTCCCCATGGGAGGAGCCCATAGGGACCCGGGCCGCTTGGACTTAGGTGGGCCTCGCAGGGTCTCCTGGGAGAGTATAAGTCCGGCGTGCCCACAGACACTAGAGGAGCACTATCGGGTTCGAGGCTGGAAACAGGATGGAGGAGAGCGAACCAAAATAGAGATGGTGAGGACAAGGCTAGGGACAGAGCCAGAATCAAGCAAGGTCAGTTGAGCAAGGTCAAATCCAGGAATCAGTCCGAGGAGTGGTCAACGAAGCAAGGTTCAAGATCCAGAGGTCAGGCAAGGTCGAAGAGCAAGCTGAGGTCTTGGGTAGGTGGCAGGCAGGCAGGTCAGGAACAAGCTGAGGTCTATACCAGTATGTCAGTCCAGGGTAAGACCAGGGAGATGAACAACGAACACTGGAACAAGCAAGGCAAGGAAGCAGGTACAAGCAGGAACGGAACTGGAACAGAAGGATCCTGGAACGAGACTAGGAACAAGCAGGCAGGAACACAAGCAAGGGCAATCTCAGGAACAAACATACCTGATTGCCAAGGCAAGGAAGTGAGGCTAGGAACTTCCTTTTAACATGAGTTCAATCAGGGTGCGCCACGGAACTAGGCCCCGCCCTGGAACCTACATCAGGGCGGCTAGTCTGTGCGCGCGCACATAGGGGCGTGGCTAGCTGCCTAGAGGCCAAGGCCCAGCGTGAGGCCTGGCGTGTGACCGAAGGCCTGGCGACCGCTGCTGCAGGACGCCGGGGCCTAGCTGGACTTGCAAGGACCGAGAGGGAGATAGGACCGGAACCCGCTGTGTGACCCCGAAGGTGAGCAATCCCATGTGCAGGACGACCGTGGGTGGGGCGCTTAACAAGGACCTTGCGAGACTGGAAGATTGGGCATCCAAATGGCAGATGAAATTTAATGTGGACAAGTGCAAGGTGATGCATATAGGGAAAAATAATCCCTGTTGTAGTTACATGATGTTAGGTTCCATACTAGGAGCTACCACCCAGGAAAAAGATCTAGGCATCATAGTGGATAATACTTTAAAATCGTCAGCTCAGTGTGCTGCGGCAGTCAAAAAAGCAAACAGAATGTTAGGAATTATTAGGAAGGGCATGGTGAATAAAACAGAAAATGTTATAATGCCTCTGTATCGCTCCATGGTGAGACTGCACCTTGAGTACTGTGTGCAATTCTGGTCGCCATATCTCAAGAAAGATATAGTTGCGATGGAGAAGGTACAGAAAAGGGTGACCAAAATGATAAAGGGGATGGAACAGCTCCCCTATGAGGAAAGACTAAAGAGGTTAGGGCTGTTCAGCTTGGAGAAGAGATGGCTGAGGGGATATGATAGAGATCTTTAAAATCATGAGAGGTCTAGAATGGGTAAATATGATAATAGAAGAACTAGGGGTCAGTCCATGAAGTTAGGAAGTAGCACATTTAAAACTAATTGGATACAATTCTTTTTCACTCAATGCACAATTAAGCTCAGGAATTAGTTGCCAGAGGATTTGATTAGTTCAGTTTGTGTAGTTGGGTTTAAAAAAACGTTTGGATAAGTTCTTAGAGAAGTCTATTAACTGCTATTAATCAAGTTGTCTTAGAGAATAGCCACTGCTATTACTGGCATCAGTAGCATTGGATCTACTTAGTGTTTTTGAACTTGCCAGATACCTGTAGCCTGGATTGGCTACTGTTGGAAACAGGATGCTGGGCTTGATGAACCCTTGGTCTGACCTAGTAAGACAATTTTTTATGTTCTTAAACTTCAGGGAGGATGACTGAAAATCAACATCTAGAAATATTTTTCATGGAGAGACTGGTGGATGACTGGAAGAGGTGGTGAAGACAAAAACAGTAGATAAATTCAAAGAGAATGGGATAAACACTGTGGATCCCTAAAGGCTAGATTTGGAAAATAAGAAAAGGATGCATGGGATCCATGGGATGCATGGGGGATGCATGGGGGTTAATCAGTATGGAGTGGCAGCTGCTACTCCTAACAGAAGGCATGGGGATTACTACCCTTAAGCAATTAGCTTACATGATTTTGACACAACTGCAGCACACTCTCCACTTTGTAGGTGAGGTGGGGATAAAAGATGACAACAAATGCTGGGCCCTGACCTTTACAATTTTTTGGTACTGATACGCAGGCATTAGAAAAAAAGCACAGGACTGCTTCTATGGCCAAGTCCAAAAGCAAAGCATGATCAAGCAGCAGCATTGTATGTATTATTAGGAAGGCTGCTCACTTTGTAAAAATGTTGATAGCAGTAATTTTGTTATGGGTTTGACAGTTGCTTGTTTTTGATTTTTAATATTACTACCCTTAACATAAGGCTTGGGGGTAACCTGCATGGAGTGGCAGTTACTATCTTTAACAGAAACATGGGAGTAACCTGTACAAAGTGGCAGTTACTACCATAAGAAACTTTCTGGGAAGAATAATTAAACCATTTGGTCTTTTTTCTGCCATCATTACTATGTTACTATGTAAATGCAGACCTAACGTGTTCAGAAGAGGAAGACTCATCTTCATTAGGTTATTGGATGAAAAATTGTTGACATATCTGGATCAGGGGGGTGAAAAAACAGCAGGGTGCAGAGAGTAAAGTAAATATGATTTCAATAGCTTTCCCCATCCAGCAAGTTATTTTTGAAATATCTGCTTATGGTATAACTTAATATCTTTGAAATAATTTTTTTTATGATTACTATATTTACTAGGAATGTACATTCATTTTCGAGGACCCCGAAACCCGAACCAATTTTTCCCAAACATTTCAGGAAAAATTTGTTTATGGGTTAGTGCGCACTAACTCCCCGTTAGTGCGCGCTAACGTTAAAATGTTAAAGTGCACTAATGGGAGTTAGCGCGCACTAACGGGGAGTTAGTGCGCACTAACCCTGTTAATGCGTGCTAACCTGAAATTCAGGTCCCCCCCAAATTTCAAAAGCCCAAACTGCAGGAAATATGATATTTCCTGTGATGGGCCGAAAACGAAGCCCAAACCGAATGGTTCGGGCTGTGCACATCCCTAATATTTACTAATCATATATGTGGTGCAGAGACCTGATGAAGGGATTTGTATGGTCTTGAAAGTTCATACACACCTGCAATTTAATGTGGAAGTAAATGTGGAAGTTAGCTAATGTTCATGTACTAAGCATGCTAATGTACAGTATTTGTATGCACAATAACATTTCCACTGTATGGTGGTAATGTTAACATAGTAGTAACATAGTAAATGATGGCAGAAAAAGAAACAAATGGCCTATCCAGTCTTGCCAGCAAGATTTTTTCAGGATTTTAATTAATGTTCTGCAAAGATTATCCCACACCTGTCTAGGTTTGTAACTGTTTCTATGTGCATATTACTCCAATTTTTTCAGCACTATCCTTTATGTTTATCCCATGACATCTTGAATTCCAGTACTGTTTTTTTCTTCACCATCTCCATTGTGAGGACATTCCAAGTATCCATCCTCCTTACCGTGAAAAAATATATTTCTGGCATTGGACCTAACTCACATGCAAATACCCAAATATAAGAAAAATACAAAGTAAAGTACTTAAGAACATAAGAACATAAGAAATTGCCATGCTGGGTCAGACCAAGGGTCCATCAAGCCCAGTATCCTGTTTCCAACAGAGGCCAAACCAGGCCACAAGAACCTGGCAATTACCCAAACACTAAGAAGATCCCAAGCCACTGATGCAATTAATAGCAGTGGCTATTCCCTAAGTAAATTTGATTAATAGCCGTTAATGGACTTCTCCTCCAAGAACGTATCCAAACCTTTTTTGAACCCAGCTACACTAACTGCACTAACCACATTCTCTGGCAACAAATTCCAGAGCTTTATTGTGCGTTGAGTGAAAAAGAATTTTCTCCGATTAGTCTTAAATGTGCTACTTGCTAACTTCATGGAATGCCCCCTAGTCCTTCTATTATTCGAAAGTGTAAATAACCAATTCACATCTACCCTTTCAATACTTCTCATGATCTTAAAGACCTTTATCATATCCCCCCTCAGCCATCTCTTCTCCAAGCTGAACAGCCCTAACCTCTTCAGCCTTTCCTCATAGGGGAGCTGTTCCATCCCCTTTATCCTTTTGGTTGCCCTTCTTTCTACCTTCTCCATCACAACTATATCTTTTTTAAGATGCGGCGACCAGAATTGTACACAGTATTCCAGGTGCGGTCTCACCATGGAGCGATTAGAGGCATTATGACATTTTCCATTTTATTAACCATTCCCATCCTAATAATTCCTAACATTCTGTTTGCTTTTTTGACTGCTGCAGCACACTGAGCCGACAATTTTAAAGTATTATCCACTATGATGCCTAGATCTTTTTCCTGGGTGATAGCTCCTAATATGGAATCTAACATCGTGTAACTACAGCAAGGGTTATTTTTTCCTATATGCAACACCTTGCACTTATCCACATTAAATTTCATCTGCCATTTGGATGCCCAATCTTCCAATCTTGCAAGGTCCTCCTGTAATGTATCACAATCCGCTTGTGATTTAACTACCTCATTTTAACACAGAATATACTATCCAGCTTGATGCAGCTTGCTAACACTACAAAAGTCAACTATACCTCTGGGGTGTGGTTAACTTTGGAGGTCTTAGTAGGCTAGGTTGATTTGGTCCTTAAATGATCAGGTAACTCTCTTTCCTCCACAAACACAAAATTGGTCTCTGGACCTCTTTGATACCCTCTGCCTTCTAGGTAACTGAGATGAGGTTTCTAGGACTCCCTTTTAAAATCCCCATCCAAATAAAATCCAGTCCTATAACTTTCTCACCCACCTCCAAGCCCCACTTCCATGGAAAGTCCCCCCATCATTCTTCAATGGCTGGATAGAGCTGTTTTAATTCTGATGGCTGTGGCACCAAATATTAAATATCGTCACTGACACTGGTAAGATAATCAGTTTTGTCATTTTGGATTTGGCACCATGGTTGGCAGGATGGAAATTGATTTGCTTCTGCTGGTGAAGAACTGGGAGACCTTCTAAGAAAGCAAGTGGGCACCTGGGGATGGATGTGGGTGTTGTTGAACAAGACACCTGATTGCATTGCATCAATGATATCCTTATTGATTTTTTTTTATCATATATCCCAATAAAAAAGCACCAAACATTACAAAAATATTCAATTACATCTCCCTATCCCATTCAACAAGTATTACCATAGAGACAATTATAAATACTTGTACTTCTAAATATAGGCAAAGTTTAAGACAATCAACAATTCTAATCTGATGTTGCACAATACCCCCTAGTATATCATATACAACTCAATTTCTTTGTCACAAATATTGTTGAAATCTGACTTGAATATTCTTAGGCAATGATTTGATATAAGCATCCCAGATTTGCACAAACATTTTATGGGACTTTGATGGCTTGGTGTACACTATTTTATGCTCCAGAATTAATAATTCCATCATTTCCACTTTCCAAAAGGTCACATCTGGAGCTTCTACATTCAACCACTTAGTTTAATGCACATCACTTAGCAATTAAGCAAGATTTAAGAATGAATAATATTTTACTATTACTATGACCCTGCAATTCTGAAGTGATTCCCAATATGCTTAAAACAGGATTCATAGAGCATGTGCTATTAGTCATTTGAGATATAGTATACCATATCCCCTGCCAAAATTTATGAACCACAACACACTCCCATAAGCCATGCAAAAGAGAAGCATTATCAGCATGACACTTTATATACAACATGCTGAATGAATTAACCCAGCTTTAAATGCTCTATGGGAAGAAAAAATTATCCAGTGTAAAATTCTAATCTGCATTTCAAGCATCAGACCTATTCAGTGCTTTTATTAATCCAAGTAGTACACTGAAATATATCTTCCTCCAAAATCTCTGTTTTGAGATCCTATCCCCACATGTTTGCGAGATCCTGTATATCACAGAATAAGACATAATAGAATGAAGAAATGTATATAGTGATGATGAATATTTGCCCATCTGGCACATATGCATTAATCTTTGAAATGCTCCCATAGAATAAAATTCAACTCCCAACTGAAAATTTGTTTGAATAACTTCTAAGCTGCGTGGCTGTGTATAGCATATATTCATCCTCTCCCCAAGCCCTTTTTTATCCAAAAAAATACTGGAAAGAGTGTATTTGTTTACATTGTAGGCCCACAAAATCCAGAATTATCTGAAAGTCCATGCTTCCCAGAGTACATAACCCCAGGTGAGAATATAAGATTCCCTACTAGAGGAAGGCACAAAGACCAGTCCCATCTGAGTCTAGCCAGCTACCTCACAACCTTCTAATCTTAGGAGGTAATTTTCAAAGGAGCTACACATGTAAATGTAATATACTATCATAGCAATTTTAAAAAGCCATTTATATGAATAAAGGGGTAGATTTTTAAAGTTATGCGCGGCGTGAACAAATCTACGCCAGATTTTATAACATGCGTGCGCTGCCTACTTGCCTACTTGCCATGCTCCTAATATCACCATGGGGGTTATGCTGGCATTTGCCTACCTGCCATACCTCTAATACCACCATTGATACAGTTCTGCCTACCTTCTATGCCATTGCCTAATTATGTGCATAGGAGATTTTGATACGTCCATGTTGTTTGCTGGTTTTGTTTCTTGGTTGTACCTGAGGTATTTGTTTTTCCCTAGAAAATGAGTAAAAAAAAGTAATAAAAATATTCTCCTCCTCTTCCACCTATTTTCTGGTTCTTTGTTTAGTTTAAACCCTTCTACAATTATCCCAACCTAATTATCCCACCTGGTTTATTTGTTGGTTCCACTAAAGTATTTTGTCCATAAAACAAAAATATAAAAAAACAAAATAAACAAGTTTCTCCTACTATGGATTTGCTGCCTCATACTTATCCACCCAGCTTCCATACCACCATAGGGGACTTGATGCTGCATGCCAACCTGTCATAATGTTGCTAGTAACTCTTTTGGAACCTTGGGGTTTTCTTTCCACACTTGCTTTCTACTTGGTTTGTTATACTGGGGTGTTTTGTCCCCATAACAAAAATTTGAAAAAGTAAAAAAAAAAAAAAAGACACAGGTTTCACTACCATGTCATGGCATCTGTTCTATAGTTCTTTCCTCAAACCCCTCCACAGTCTCAGCTTGGTTTTCCCACCCTATTTGATGGTTGATTATACTGCGTGGTTTGTCCAAAAAAGTCCTCATTCAGAAGGAAGAAATATAGGCACAAAAGAAAAGTAGCTCAGGATTAACCATTTTGATGTTCTGAATGTGAGAGCATAGTGAGAGAGATTTCATGCAAAACCAGAAAATCAGGAAATGGAACAGCTAAAGAATATGGGAAATGGTTTCTAAACAAGGCAACCGTCATTACTGTCCAGGAAAACCACATCACAATCATAACCACTTAGAGAAATCTGCATGTGATAACTGTCTCCCATATCACAGTTTTGCCTGCTGCCAGTCTTCCTGTGCTAAGGTTCAGCCTACTGTGCAGTCTTCTCTCCATCAGGAGTCCTCAGCAAACCTTGCTCACAATTTTGCCAGTTACCTCCTCACTGATCCTACTATGCCCAAGCCTCAGCCCTACTTAACTAAGCCTGCTCAATGCCTCAGTGCCTCTTCATTGAGTCACCTCAGCTATCTGACCTGGCCACTCTTACTTGGTTATCCTGACTTGCTTTGGGGTTTACCAAGGCCTCCTGCCTGCCTTGTGGCGTATCTGGGCTTTCTGCCTTACCTTGTGGCCTACCCAGGCCTCCTGCTTTACCTTGTGACCTCTTGGTCTTTTGCCTTGCTCTGTAGCCTCCTGAGCCTTCTTGTATTGTTCTGTAGCCTCCAAGGTCTCCTTGCCTTGCTCTTTGGTGCTCTGGGCCTCTCTGCCTCACCTTATAGCATTTGGGCCTGCTGTGTTCTCCTAGCCAGATTTCTACCTGTTGAGTTTACCTGTTTATTGTTGCCTGTTCTGTCTAGTACAGTCCATGTCTAAACCCTGTCCTTGTCCAGTCCTGTCCTTGTCTGTTTCTTGTCCTGCTTAGTAAAGTTCAGTCCCTTGTATTTTTCCCAGGCCTCACCCTTGTCCTTTGCCTCAGAACCAGCCCCAGCTTGTGTTCTGTATCCAGCCCTCAGTCAATCTCTATATTCAATCCTCATCCAGTACCTGTATCTTGCTTCCTGCTTGTGCCAACCCTCAGTTTCCAGCCTGCCCTGCCTTGTCCAGCCTACCATGCCTCATCCAGCTTGCCTTGCGTTGTCCAGCCAGCCCTGCCTTGTCCATCCTGTGCCTGACATTAGCTACCAGCTTATACCCAGCTTCCAGTTTGTGCCCTGATGTTATGCAGAAGACAAGTCCTACCAGCCCCCAGAACCCGAGGAATCAACTTCTTGGGGAAGGGGTTGCATGGGCAGAAGACCAGCTCCAGTCCTGCCCTGCATTCATGTACTGCCTCTGTGAGGTGCTCCCTTAATCCAGCCTGCCAGTATGTGACAGCCCATTTCACAACAAAATCAAAATTCCACCCAGCAGCTAGGTCAAGTTTAAGCAGGGGAAGTAAATAAAACCTTATTTCAAAAAAGTGATTCTTATCACAGGTCATTTTCTTGTACTGAATTTGACATTTGCCAATATGCTTCAACAGAGTGATATAATGAAACCTTCCTCTTCTCTCCTGAAAAATTTTTTTGGGTGAAAATCCAGTCTCTGGTTTAATTGAGACACATAAAAATAAATAATTGGTTAGAGATATTTTTCTCATGAAGATATTTAGTAATAATAATAATATGGTACAATTGGGGCCGGATTTTAAATGCCCTGCACGCCGGCGTGCCTATTTTGCATAGGCCGCTGGCGCGCGCAGAGCCCCGGGATGCGCGTAAGTCCCAGGGCTTCGTAAAAGGGGCGTGCCGGGGGCGTTCCCTAAATGACGCGGCGTTTCGGGGGCATGATGCGGCGTTTTGGGGGCGGGCCCGGGGGCGTGGTGCCGGCCCGGGGGCGTGGTCGAGGCCTCCGGACCAGCCCCTGGGTCAGGTGATGGCGCACCAGCAGCCCGCTGGCGCGCGCAGATTTACGTCTCCTTTCAGCAGGCGTAAATCTGCCAACAAAGGTAAGGGGGGGTTAGATAGGGTCGGGGGGGGGGGTGGGTTAGGTAGGGGAAGGGAGGGGAAGGTGGGGGGAGGGTGAAGGAAAGTTCCCTCCGAGGCCGCTCCGAAATCGGAGCGGCCTCGGAGGGAACAGGCAGCGCGTGCTGGGCTCGGCGCGCGCAGGTTGCACAAATGTGCACCCCCTTGCGCGCGTCGACCCCAGATTTTATAAGATACGCGCAGCTATGCGCGTATCTTATAAAATCCAGCGTACTTTTGTTCGCTCCTGGTGCGCGAACAAAAGTACGCGATCGCGCAAAATTATAAAATCTACCCCTTGGTATATTAGAGGTGATATCTTGTTTATTTATTAACAGAATGATTGACATTTCCAATCTTACTCTGCCTTGCTGCTGTTATACCTCTCAATGCTACATTTTGGAGGTCTTTGTGCCACTCAGCCTTGCATCCATGTCAAGACTTTACACCTTGGAGCTCTTTTTGCCACTGTGTCCTGATGTTGAAACCAAGACCTTACACCTTCAGTTGTTCTTGCCAGTCTGGTGGCTGCTTTGCACCTCTCATGTTGCTTTGGAATCTTGCAGCCATTCTTTGTGCTGCTTGGTCCTTTTATCAGTGCCTGCCTTGTTTTTTTTCTGCCACATTTGTTAAATTTGGAAGTCCACGGGCTGCCCCACAGATCATTGCCCTCACCTCTGGGCCTGGCCTGGCCAAGTTGTCCTTGGAATCCAGCGGAACACCACTTACACATCGGAGCAAAATGCTGCCAAACATACGCGAAAGGGCACTGTGTGTCTCGGAGCACTGCTCCTCTCCCTAGGCGAGCACATGTGCCTGTCTGTATTTAAAGGGACCACGGAGGGAAATTCCCCATGGTCCCTAAGGATAATATCAGCACCAAGGCCCTATAAAAGGGCAATGCTCCAGTCTCATCTTGCTTCAGCAACAGGTCCCACTACTGATGAGAAGAACAGGTTGCTTCCTGTGTTCCTGTCTTCATTCTAGCCTTGTCTTTGGTTCTCTGTTCTAGCTTGTTCTTCTCCTTGCCTGCCTGCCCTGCCTCTGACCATTGCCTGTACCTTGGATACACTTGATTGCTGCCTGCCTCTGACCATTGCCTGGACCTCAGACATGCTTGACCACCACCTGACTATGACCCTAGCTGATACTCTTCTGCTATCAGTAGAGACCTTGCCTAAGTCGTGCCAGCCCCAGCATTCAAAGGCTCAATTTGAGGAGAATGTGGGCAGGTATAGGCAAAGACCCAGATTGATCTCTGCTTCGTCCATGTCCATCTACCGATGGTGGGAACCTGCAGGGCTCTTTCCTACAGGTAGAGCCAATCCTGCCTTGGCCAAACCTGGACCAGGTTGGGCCAGATACAACAGGTTGCTGAGATGGGCTTGACAATACTACCAGCAATCCCTGGCCTAATTCACAAGCTACAGGAACAATAGACTGCCCTGGAGCTCTCTAGGCCACAGTGATAGACCACTTTGCCATGCAATTGGATGCCCAGTCCATGCCTACCACACCGCCTCTGCCTGTGGCAATGCAACCAACTCGTACAGCATCTAGTTTACCTGTCCCTCCACTGCCGGCAGCATTCCAGTATGCTGGGGACCCCAAACAGTGTTGCAGATCCTTGAACCAGTGCAAAATGCACTTCCAATTATAGGCCCTGCTATTCCCCAATGATCAGACTAAAACCATGTATATCCTCTCCCTGCTTGATGGAACAGCACTAGCATGGGTGTCTCCCCTCTGGAAGCAAGGGGATCCCCTCTTGTTGACTCACAATGGTTCATGGAGCAGTTCTGCATTGTTTCGAGGAGCCAGGTCAGGCAACTTTGACGGTCTCCAATCTGCTCCAGCTTCGCCAGGTTTGCAGAACCTTAGCAGAGTATGCCATAGAATTTAGAACCTTTATTTCCAAATTAAAGTGGTAAGGAAACAGTTTGATTGCCATCTTCCTGGAAGGTCCCTCCGAGAAGATTAAGTATGAGCTCACTACCCGGGAGCTCCCCACCTCGTTGGACAACCTCATTTACCTCACAACAAGATAGATTGATACCTGCAGGAGAGAACCCAAGAGAAATGACAGGCACGCAGAAGTGGTACTTCGGTGCCAACATTCCAGCCTCAGTTTATCCCCACTTCTGCCACATCCATGACTTCTCCAGCTCCAGTAGAACCAATGCAGTTGAGTTGCTGCTGCATGGCTCCCAAAGAAAAGCTCTGATGCATGCAACAAGGACTATGCCTCTACTGCGTGTTCCGGGGCCATCTCTTGACCCAGTGCCTTGCGATAATGGGGAACTTATAACACCCAGGGTCCTATAGGCAGATGATCCTATTCCTCACTGCCCTGACTCCCCAGTTTCTTCTGTCAGTCATTCTAGAACTGGGTCCCATGTTTTTTTCCACCTGAGCCTTGTAGACTCAGGCTCCAAAGGAAATTCATTCTACAAGATCTTGTCATCCAACTCCAAATACATACTGTTCAGATGAATCTACTGCTGGTAGTTTCCTCTGTCCAGGGAGACCCAAGACAGGTGACCTGGCCCATCATGCCTTTAACCTTATACATTGGCTCCTCGTGCACAAGGATGATCAGCTTTCATGTCTTTCTCAGAGCTGTGAACCCTGTCATATAAGACTTGCTGTGATTCCGGCAACATCAGCCACAGTTTGATTGGTCCACTTTGGAACTCGGCCACTGGGGATTCAGATGTGCAGGTTCCTGTATGGTCCTCGAAGAGTAGTCTTGCTTGTTGATAGTGGTTTCTTCCCTTTTGGGATCTTTGCCTCCTTGTACAGAATATGGAAAAATTACGAATGCCACGTGGTGCCTCCTTGAATATTTCCAGGAACAGCTAAGATCACTATCGCAGAGTGAAACATTTCAAGAAACAGGTGGAAAAAGAGAGATCCAAATGGAATAGTCTGAAGAAAGAAAACAACCTTACTAAATAAAGGCTTGAGTCACTTATCAATGGCAAAGATGAAGAAAAATGAATCCTGCATACCTGATTTCAGGAGAAAAGTAAATGGAAGAGAGAGAGTGAATGGAACCTCAAATTTCTACTTAGCCAAAAATCCATTAGGGAGGTAGATGCTTCTACCCTTTACATAGGGGTTGTCCTCTGCCAACATAGCCTGAAAGGGACCAAAATCCCTCAAAACAACTATGTCAAGGCTGCCACCAGCTCGTCCCCTCTCCGGCCAGTTTACAGGAAACAATCTCTGCCTCCATCACCACCATCCCTGACAGTTCCTCAGCTTGTGGCTCAGCTCTCATCCTAGGAATTACATTAACTATGGGAATTACATTAACTATGGGAACTATGGGAATTACATTAACTATAGGAATTACATTAACTATGGGAACGGCGTCCCGCAAGGATCATCTCTATCATCCACCCTTTTCAACATATACCTCCTTCCCCTTTGCAAACTCCTAACAGACCTCCATCTCACATATTTTGTATACGCAGATGACATCCAAATATTACTCCCAATAAACAAAACCATTGAAAGCACCCTAGCCAGATGGAACCAAATTAACACAAAGATTACGCTTCTACTATTTCAACTATCCCTCTGCCTCAACCAGAACAAGACTGAATTCCTTCTCATATCCAATGACCACCCCACCGCCTCCCTCAAAATCAACACCCCCATAAAGAACACTGGGGTGCAACTCACACCAGCCACAAAAAACCTGGGAGTAACCATCGACAAGGAATTCAACTTCAAGCACCACGTCTCCAACATGATCAAAGATGGTTTCTTCAAGCTGCAAACACTGAAAAAGCTCAAACCCCTTCTCCACGCTCACAACTTCAGAACAGTCCTACAAACAATAATCCTCGCGAAAATCGACTATTGCAACACAATACTCCTCGGTCTCCCCGAAGCCACCCTCAGACCCCTTCAACTTCTACAGAACGCCGCAGCAAGGTCAATAACAAACATAAAAAAATGCAACCACATCACTCCCACACTAAAAGAGCTTCACTGGCTTCCCATCAACCAAAGAATTCAGTACAAAACCCTCACCCTCATCCATAAGAAGATAAACAACAAGGATATGACGTGGTTAAACAATGTCATACTCCCTCATTCCACACATAGAAACCTCAGGTCCTCAAACACTGGACTCCTAGCCGTCCCAAACTCTAAAACAGCAAACCGCTCATCAACCCGCAAACGTGCCATATCCGTGGCGGGCCCCGCACTCTGGAACTCCCTCCCTCCCCCCCCTCAGAAATGAACCCTCCACTCAAGCTTTCAAAAAACAAATCAAAACATGGCTCTTCAGAAAAGCCTTCCCACCAGATACTTAACTCACCCCCACTGCACACAACTCTCCCTTTAAGCAACTCCCTACTACAGCCTCCCACAACCCCCCCTCTCCCTGCCTATCCTTACAGCATCTCTGCTGTGCAATTTTAGAGCAATTCTGTAAATATCGCCTTTCTCGTCATTAGCAGCTACCTGCCTTCTTTGTACCTGCCTTGTTATAATGTAACTGTATGCTCCGTATCTCTTGTTGATTGGTTAATTGTATATTCTGCTTAGTTCATTGTAAACCGAATTGATTTGATTTGTATCAAGAAAGTCGGTATATAAAAAGCCTTAATAAATAAATAATAATAAATAAGTAGAGCTTGCTACCTAGCTAGCCACATGTTCAGTTGATTGTTCTTTCTCTTCAAATACCATGTATAGTACCTTGTTCTCTCCTTCCTGTTACCATGTTACAAACAGTTACCATGTTATAATGTAAAATAAGCAAGTCTTTTCTTATTTGTTTTTAGTTACATGTAAACCGATATGATATCTCGATCGAATGTCGGTATATAAAAACAATAAATAAAAAAATAAATACATAAACAAACTAATCAATTGAGAGGGTTGTCGCCCAATCCATGAGACTGGGTGACAACCCTCTCAAAATTGAGGAGGCCATTTCCTCAATTTAAGGTATTTGAAAAGGAGGGGGCACTTAAGAGAGGGGGTACTGTTACATTCAGCAGTCCACGGGTTCCCCCACGGACTACTGCCATTATCTCTGGGCCTGCCCCATCCAAGTTGTCCCAGGAAGCCAGTGGGATGCCACTTGCATATTGTGGCAAGGCGCCACCAAATGCATGTAGCAGGACGCTGCTGGTCTTGGAGCACCACACTTCTCCCTAAGTATGCACCACTTGTCTGAATTTAAAGGGAAATTCCCCTTGGCCCCTACAGATGATGTCAGTGCCAAGGGCAATGCTTTAGTAACAAATTGCCTCAACAGCAGGTCCCACTACCCTTGAGTAGAGTAGGTTGCTTCCAGCATTCCTGTCTTCATTTCTTTGTTCCAACCTTGTTCAGTTCTCGATTCCACCTTGTTCTTCTCCCTCCCTGCCTGCCCTGCCTCTGATTATTGCTTGTTCCTCTGACATGCCTGACTACTGCCTGCCTCTGAACATTGCCTGGATCTCAAACATGCTTGTCCACTGCCTGCCTATGACCCTAGCTAATATTGGGCCTATTCTTCTGTCATCAGCAGAGACCTCACCTAAGTCCTGCTGGCCCCGGCATCCAAAGGAATGTTGGCTAGTATCGTCAAAAGCCTAGATTGCTTCATCTGGATCCACCTGCTGATGGTGGGAACCTGCAAGGCTCCTCCCTACAGGTAAAACCAATCATGCCTTAGCCCAAGGGTCCACAGATACAAAACATTTTCTGATTTATTCTCTTTTCATGGATGCTGATGCTACTTTTGGTGCTGGGTTGCTACTCAAGATGCCATCAAGGATTCATGTTGCTGGTACTCTCTTTTGAGGTCTTGTGGGTGCTCTTTCCACATTTGCTTTTTTCTTCATTTGTTATATTGGGTGTTTTGTCCCCAGAATTAAAATTTGCAAAAAATAAAATAATGACACAGATTTCACAACCATGGCATGGCACCTGTTCTATAGTTTATTCTTTTCTTCAACCTCTCCAGAATCTCAGCCTGGTTCTCTCACCTGTTTATTGGGTACTTTTTTCCAACACTGGGGTGTTTTTTTTTTTTCCAAAATACCCTCATTTAGAAAGAAGAAATACAGTCTCAAACAAACCATTTACTGAATGCAATAACAGAGTGTTAAGAGAGAACTCATACAAAACTAGAAAATCAAGAAATGGAACATCCAGAGTTCAGCTACAAAATATGGGGAAAAGTTTGTAAAAAGAAAAAAAACTTCACAACTTATTATAAAAGCTAACCATATTTCTTTGTGAAACTATTTTTATTTGGAAAGCCCATTTTACAAGAAAATCAAAATACTGCCTAACACTTTGGGTATCTTTGTGCAACTCAGCTTTACTTCCATTTCCAGATCTTAAACCTTGGCGATCTCCTTGCACTGTGCCTTGCTGTTGTAGCACAGATCTTATATTTTGAGTTATTCATGCCTGTCTGTGGGGCTGCTTTGTACCTCTTATGTTGCTTTTTTGTCTTGAAGCCATTCTTTGTGCTGCTTCTCCCCCTTTATTGGTACTTTCCTCTGGATTTTTCTGTCATTTTTCTGCTTCTTTCCCCTTCATAGAGCCTTTGGATGCTGATGCCACCTGTGGTGCCAAGATGCCACTTGAGATACCATCAAGGGTTCATGTCATTGTTGCTAGTACCCTCTTTTGGAGCCTTGGGATATTATTCACACTTTTGCTACTCTTTTGCTTCTCTCACATGGGCCAATACAGTAAAAATCACGGGAGAGCAGGCGAGCACCCGCTCTCCCAGTGCGCACAGGACACTCTCCTGTGCACGCAATACAGTAATTTAGTTTATTTAAATTAGGGCCGGTGGTAAAAAGAGGCGCTAGGGACACTAGCGTGTCCCTAACGCCTCTTTTTGGACAGGAGCAGTGGCTGTCAGTGGGTTTGAAAGCCTACGCTCAATTTTGCCGGCGTTGGTTCTCGAGCCCGCTGACAGCCACGGGTTCGGAAACCGGACGCCGGCAAAATTGAGCGTCTGGTTTTCAACCCGTGAGCCACGGGCCTATTTCAAATTTTTTTTCTTTTTTTTTTTACTTTTTTTAAACTTTTGGGACCTCCGACTTAATATCGCCATGATATTAAGTCAGAGGGTGCACAGAAAAGCAGTTTTTACTGCTTTTCTGTGCACTTCCCCAGCACTGGCAGAAATTAATGCCTACCTTTAGGTAGGTGCTAATTTCTTAAAGTAAAATGTGCGGCTTGGCTGCACATTTTACTTATTGAATCGACGGGATTACCTAATAGGGCCATCAACATGCATTCGAATATTGCGGGCACTATTAGGTTCAGGGGGTTGGATGCGAGTGGGTGCTATTAGGTTCGGGGGGGGGGGGGGGGGGGGGGTAAAGCTAGTGCGTCGAAAACGCGTGTCTAATCGCGGGTTAACAGTGTGCTCCACCAAGCGCACTTTACTATATCGGCCTGACAGTGATTTGGAGATCTCCTGCCAATGCTGGTATCCCTCTGCCTCTTTACAGAGCTTTCTACAGTCCTTATAGGTAGCTTGGAGTTCATTCTCCATTCTGATGATTTCTTCCCATATATTCTAAAACAAATGATTAGAAAACTCCAATTCTGGATCCCAGTATAGCCTGTAATGCTTCCCCCATTAACGAAAAACAAATCAAATGATTTGTTTTTTATTTTGAAACTAAAGAAATAAATTGGAGACCCCATAAAATAAATTTTGAAGTGAAATGAAATATTTTTCTGCAGCACATTTCTATTTCTTGTTACTCACTCTCAAAAATAGCAATAATTTTCTTTTGTCTACCTTGTTATTACTGTTTTATGGACTTTTCCTCCAGGAATTTGTTCAAACCTCTTTAAAACCTGCTAACCTAGTTGCCTTGAACATGTCCTCTGGCAACTGATTTCACAGTTTGACTGTGTGTAGATTGAAAAAGTACTTTCTTTGCTTCCCCATGGACTTTAATGGCAAAAAAAAGCATGATATTGTTTTTCATTTTGAAACTAAAGAAACAAATTTGGATCCGCATGAAACAAATTTTGAAATGAAACAAAAATCTTTCTTCTGTACACCCCTTTGCTTTGGTGTTTATTGAAGAGGATGTTTGTGAAATAACTGTGCTGGAAACAGATTTTAATGGTGTTGATTCGAAGAACTGAAACAAATAATGGTGAATCTGAATGATGTAATAGGGCAGATTGATAAACTAAAGAGTAGCAAAACACTTGGACCAAATGGTTTATATCACAGAGTTCTGAAACAAATGAAAAATAAAATTGCAGATCTATTATTTGTAATTTGCGACCTATTATTAAAATCATCTTTTGTACCTGAAGATTTCAGGTTGACCAATGTGTTATCGATATCTAAAAAGGGCTCCAGATGTGATCTGGGAAAATTTAGACCAAAGAGCCTGACTTCAGTGCCGGGAAAAATCACAGAAACTATTCTAAAAACAAAATCACAGAACATAGAGAAAGACATGATTTAATGGGACACACCCAATATGGATTTACATAAAGGAAGTCTTGTCCCACAAATCTGCAACATTTTTTTAAAGATGGTAATAAACATGTGGATAAAGATGAGGTGCGGCATATAGCATATTTGGATTTTCAGAAGACATTTGGCAAAGTCCCCGATGAGAGACTCCTGAGCAAAATAAAAAGTCACAGGCAATGTCCTTTTGTGGATTGCAAATTGGTTAAACGATGGTAGTTTTTCAGTGGAAAAAAGTAAACAGGTGTTTTAAAAATATTTATAAATGATCTGGAAAAGGGTACTATGCATTAGGTGATCAAATTTGCAGATGACATAAAATTATTCCAAGTTATTTAATCACAAACGGATTGTGAGAAATTGCAGGATAATCTTGTAAGACTGGGAGACTCAAATGAAAGATGAAATTTAATGTGGCCAAGTGGTAAAAATGAACCCATATTGTAGTTACATAATATTAAGTTTCATATTAAGAGTTACCACCCAGGAAAAGGATTTGGGTGCCATTGTGGACAATTCTTTGAAATCCTCAGCTCAGTGTGGAGTGGTGGTCATAAAAGCAAGCAGGATATTAGGGATTATTGGGAAAGGAATGGAGAATAAAATGGGGATGTCATAATGACTAGGGGTGTGCATTCGTTTTGAACTTATATGTAAAACGCTACTTATTTTTTTTTTTTAACTTAAAAAAGTGATGAGGGGAAAACGATCGGATTTCCAACTTATTCAACATAGCTATGTTGAATACGTTGGAAATCACGATCGTTGATCCTAAATAAAAATTTAAACCCCTCACCCTCCTTAATCCCCCCCCCAAGACTTACCAAAACTCCCTGGTGGTCCAGCGGGGAGTCAGGAAGCCATTCCTCTATTCCTTTGCGGAACTTTTGGCCAGCTTGGGGAGGTCAGGAGGCCTCCTGACCTCCCCAAGCTGGCCAAAAGTTCTGTTTGTATCCAACGAGGGGTCCGGGAGCAAAACCGGGGTGGACCACGTGACGGCCGCGTCACTCCGACGTGACGCGGACGTCACGTGCTCCTCGCAAAGGAATGGCTTCCTGACTCCCCGCTGGACCACCAGGGAATTTTGGTAAGTCTTGGGGGGGGGATTAAGGAGGGTGAGGGGTTTAAATTTTTATTTAGGGAACTGGTGCACATATGGACATAGACTCAACTTATGGAATTCTCCATATGTCCATATTGACCGAAATTGACCCCCCTTTTCGACTTATGGACTTATGAACATAAACTTTTGTCTGCACATCCCTAATAATGACTCTGTATTACTCCATGGTGAGACTATACCTAGAGTTCTGTGTGTAATTCTGGTTGCCACAGCTCAGAGAGAAGGAAAATCAAAATGATAAAGTGGATGAAACAGCTCCCCTGTAAGGAAAGGCCAAAGAGATAAGCTTGGAGAAGAGATGGCTAAGGAGGGTTATGATAGAAGTCTATAAAATAATTAGTGGAATAGAATGGGTAAATATGAATCAGATATTTACTCTTTCAAATCATTCAAAAACTAGGACCTTGCCATGAAGTTAGTAAGTAGTAAATTTAAAACGAATTGGAGAAAATTCTTTTTCACTTAATGCATAATTATGCTCTGGAATTCTTTGCTGGAGGATGTGGTAAATACAATTAGCATAGCTGGGTTAAAAAAGGTCCTGGAAGAGAGGCCCATAAATTGCTATTAACAACATAGACTTGGGAAAATCCACTAATTATCTATGGAAGTTAGCAGCATGGGATCTATCAACTGTTTGAATCCTGCCAGGTACTTGTGACCTGAATTGGCCACTGTAGGAAACAGGATACTATTCTTGTTGGATTCTCAATCTGACCCTAGTATGACAATTTTTATGTTCTTATGTACCTGAGGAACACATTTAAAAATTCACCTTATTGAGTATTGGTAAAAAACTATCTTCTTTATGCTTCTTTATACTTACCTATCTCTGCTCTGGTTTACTGACCATTTCACTTCACTTTATTCTGCAGTATTTTGTTACTTTGCTTTATTTTTCTAAGAGTTGGTCTTGCAGGCATCCTTGTTAATATATATATATATATATATAAACTAAAATTAAATTTGTACCTTAATTAGTAAACTGTTCTCATAACCTAAAATTATGCAGGGAGCATTTATTTAATATACTGTGAATACTCCTTTTCTCTGAGTTGACCTTAGAAATATTACAATTAATATGAGCACCACGTCAACAATTAAATTATTAAATTTTCAAATTTTTAATTTTCAAAACAAGAACCCATCATCCATATACCGGGTATGAGTATTGTAGACCTTCATACCATCCTGCGGTTTCTTGGGCATATCTGCTCCTTATTTAAACCGCTAAAGGGATCATCTTTAATCATTGGTCTTTCCTCAAACGGTATTTGTTTTTCTTTTTACATTTTTTTCAAACGTTTTTTGTTTGTGTAAAATATATGCAAGATACTTTTTTCAAGCAATTATTGAAATCCTCTTATCATTTCGCTCAAAAAGAGGTAAATTCAGGATACTTTCCTTTAGCTGATATCAGAGTACAGTTCGACGTGATCACGTTTCATGTCCCAGCTGCCTCAGGAACCTCTCTGGTATCGGATTCACTCTCTATTGCTAATGGGATGTTCTTTGTTTCATTTTAAGTTATTCTGAAAAGACAAAACACTATCACAACCTCTTTTATGGGATTCCACTTGCCTTAACTTGCTTCAGGGATAAACTTACAGATCCGCGAGCATTTTCATTATGTCATCGCGGTGAGGGAGATGCCTCCTATTGAGGTGATCTCTGCAATCTCACTTTTATATGCATGCTCTTGGATTGAATCAATGGACAGATTGCTCATGATTGTGTGTAGATGGATCTGGCTTCAATTCAAATCACACGGATTACATAAACCGGGCCCATTCTATTCCTCGATTCAGCCCGTAAGGAGAGACCGTACTTAATTGAAAAATCCAGCGCTGTTCATGCTGCCTTAATTGCTTTACCCTGTCTCCACCACGCCAATGTATGGGAATGTATTCCAATACTGTCCAACTTAAATTTTCGAAGCAATGTTGTTGCTCTGAGAAATGTGCCACTAATGGTGCCGCCATTTTTCCTGTTTTAGGCAACTTTTATGTTCAATCAATCTGGTTTTCATTAAGTGCTTTGTCATCCCGACGTGTATTAGATCACAGGGGCAAAGGATTGCATATACTACAAAACTGGCCTGGCAGGAGAATTTCTTGGGTAAAGTGATTTGACATCCTGTGGCTGATTGGACCGTTGTTTTCGGTGATTTCAATGCACAGAAACTACAGCCTTTGCATTCTGTTACTGTAAGGGGTAGGGATGGAACTTTATTGCTGGCATGCTCTATGTGATCTTTGACATTGGAGCCTCTACTATAAGTGAATCATATTGGATCTTCAAAAATTAGGTGAATCTGTTTTAAAATTTTCCAATGGTCACGGATGACATGACTAATGCTGGAAGACTTTATTATATGTCTTAGCACCATGGTTTGTCATTGAGATGAGTCTTGTAGTGTTCCTTTCAAAAATAAATAATCTCTGTTTGCGTACAAAGTGTACAGGAAAAATGGAGGCACCATTAGTGGCACATTTCTCAGAGCAACAACATCGCTTCAAAGATTTAAGTTGGACAGTATTGGAATACATTTCCATACATTGGCATGGTGGAGACACGGTAAAGCAATTAAGGCATCACGAACAGCGCTGGATTTTTCAATTACGTACAGTCTCCCCTTACGGGCTGAATTGAGAAATAGAATGGGTCCAGTTTATGTGAATCCCTGTGTTGCGTTCGTGCCTGCTTTCACCCTCGCTCCACCCTCTCTACCTTTGTGGCGACTCCTTCCATGCCTGATGGATGGCTTGATGCCGTGGTGTCTCCATGCCGCTTCTCCCCGGCGTCCCTGGGCCGGCTCAACGCTGCGGATCCGCCACGTTCCTGATGATGTAGGGCGTGCACGTGCACGTCTCCAAAGTAAATACCAGCAAGGGCGCGAACCTTGACGTCATCTGCTTCCAACATAAAAGGTCTTTACTTTTCCTAACAGATCGAGTTATCAAGGACTCCGATTGGACTAGCTTTGGCTGTCCAAGACTACACTTGCAACATCGCCTTTCCGGACCTACCAGGGGTACCCATTCCTCGGGGGTCCCATTCTCTTTCTCTATTTCAAATTACTGAAAGAAACTGGTACTCGCTCCTCGATGGCTCATGTTCCTAAAACTCTCTGAAGACTCTCCATTGCCTGGAAGCAATCGCAAGAGACCGACATTGTGAGTTATTATTCAGACTACAGATAGGAACTGGTACTCGCTCCTCGAGGGTCTATGTTCATGAACACCCTGAAGATTCTCCTTGCCCAGAAGCTATCGCAGGTACAGACATTTGTGAGTTATTATTTCAGACTACATATAGGAACCGGTACTCGCTCCTCGAGGGCCTATGTTCCTAAACCCTCTGAAGACTCTCCATTGCCTGGAAGCGATCACAAGAGACGGACATTGTGAGTTATTATTTCAGACTACAGATAGGAACCGGTACTCGCTCCTCAAGGGCCTATGTTCCTAAACCCTCTGAAGATTCTCTATTGCCTGGAAGTGATCGCAAGAGACAGACATTGTGAGTTATTATTTCAGACTACCGATAGGAACTGGTACTCGCTCCTCGAGGACCTATGTTCCTGAATACTCTGAAGATTCTCCTTGTCCAGAAACTATTGCATGTACAGACATTTGTGAGTTACTATTTCAGAAGGTATATAGGAACTGGCACTCGCTCCTCGAGGGCCTATGTTCCTGAACACTCTGAAGATTCTCTATTCACTAGAAGCTATTCCAGATACAGATTATTGTGAGTTGCCACCACTCTCTCAGAGCCCTTCATGAAAACAGGTACTCACTCCTCAAGGGCCTAACCCTTTCCAGCTACTGAGCCATCTCAAGACCTTATGTGAGTTATCATCTAGTACTGGCTATGTATATCTGCATACCCTGTCTATTCACTATCTACAGTCTCTTTGCAACTCAGCAGCCTTGGAATTGCAGTTCCAGTAACTGAGGGACTTCAACTCTGCCGGGCATACCAGCTCACTACTGCCACCTCTGGTGGTTATACTACCTGTCTAATTAAAGAAATATCTGTGTCTGTCTCCATACTCCAGCCTAGCCGGTGGTCCCTCTCAGGACTCCCTCCTGGGGGTGCTGTCATCTGCCATCAGCCCAAGGATTCACCTATCTACTTTCTGTCCAGCTGTGCACAATCTCTAATACTCTGCTGGTACAGATTGCCAACTCTGCAGTCTACATCATAACTTGTTACCATTCCTTAGTAGACCCATAGGAGGCATCCCACAACAGATTACTACTCCTTACGGAGAATACAACAGATTGCTACTCCTCCCCTTTGGGGAGGGGATTCTATCATACTGCTATTCTCATCTCCTAGCTCCTCCCATCTGCATAGCAAATCACCACAGATTGCTAACCACCAAGCAGATCCCACAACACTCTGTGATTTGAATTCAAGCAAGATCCATCTGCACACAATCATGAGCAATCTGTCAATTGATTCAAGCCAAGAGCAATTGTATAAAAGCAAGACTGCAGAGATCACCTCAGTAGGAGGCATCCCCCGCATCGCGACAATGTAATGAAAATGCTCGCGGATCTGTAAGTGTATCCCTGAAGCAAGATAAGGCAAGTGGAATCCCATAAAAGTGGTTCTGATAGTGTTTTGTCATTTTAGAATAACTTAAAATGAAACAAAGAACATCCCAATAGCAACGGAGAGTGAACCCGAGACCAGAGAGGTTCCTGAGGCAGCTGGGACGTGAAACGTGATCACGTCGAACTATACTCTGATATCAGCTAAAGGAAAACTGTACTCTCATATCAGCTAAAGGAAGGTATCCTGAATTTACCTCTTTTTGAGCGAAATGATAAGAGAATTTCAATAATTGCTTGAAAAAGTATCTTGCACATATTTTACACAAACAAAAAACTTTTGAAAAAAACGTAAAAAGAGAAACAAATACCGGTTGAGGAGACTAATGATTAAAGATGAAACCGTAAGAGGTTTAAATAAGGAACAGATATGCCCAAGAAACCGTGGGATGGTATGAAGGTCTACAATACTCATACCTGGTATATGGATGATGGGTTCTTGTTTTGAAAATTAAAAATTTGAAAATTGAATAATTTAATTGTTGACGTGGTACTCATATTAATTATAGCATTTATTTAATAACATGGAAATTTATAGGTTTTGTGTTTTTTTATGTTATTTATTCCTGCCTAGTGTTCTTAAAATCTGAAATGCATTACACTGATTATGAAAATCCCATACACATTACTTTGAGATACTCTTATGCTTTCCATGGTGTCCAACAATTCAGGAAAAGCAAAAATTCAGAATGAACTTACTAGTATACTTATGAAAGGTTGATATACAAAGAAAGATGCAATGTGCTCAGCCTATTATATTTCTTTTATCCATCATATTAAAAAATTTCCTGAAATTAGATGGTAGTCAGGCCAATCTTTTTTTTTTTTTTGACATTACACTTTTTGTTTTGTTGTCTTTTGTCCTTTAATGTAAGACATTAAGAATAAGTTTCAGTCCTTTTCTTCCTTGTCTAGTCCCTGATAGAGGAGCTCATTATGCTGCAGTAGATAAAAATTGGTTAACCAAATAAACTAATGAGACCTTTCTAACTCATAAAATCCCTTTTTGTATTTGTGAAATACCAGCAGAAATACTTTTTCATATGTTGACGTGAAAACACAACTTGATTACTTTCAGGAACAAAATAAAATTTTTAGCCTCAGGAAAGAAGCAAAATCTAAGAATGAATCTAAAATCACATAATCCTTCTTTCCTAACTATGCTATATTGGTCAGATTTGTATTTAATGTGTAGTTCAGCAGATGAATCAATTTTTTTTCTTCCAACTGCCATCCATAACAATAATTTAAAACTAGCTAATAAACATTATGGTTTGTTAGAACAGCTCCAAATTAAATCTTAAGTGTCTAAAGCATACAAATATAAACAGGATATAATTAGAGCTATTTAAAGAACTCATTTTTAACTTAGATTAAGCATACTTTCCATTCGCAGGAGATAAACAGTCATAAATGAAATCCTTTGCTAAGCAAGAAGCAATTACTTCAGTTTAAAATATTAATATGCAGTGCCTTTTAAAAAAGGCAGCGGAAAATCATTTATGTACTGCATGGTATTCTCTCATCAAAAAGACAGAACCAAATTGTATTCTGTTTCCTAATCAAACTCTAATCATCCTATAGATGTTATCATATCTTAGTACTTTATGAATTCACCAAATGAGTTTCTTCCCCAGAAACCTAATCCTTTAATAAAATAAGAAAGGTATAAAAACAGTGCAAACATAGAAAACAAATATATAGTTGAAACATTATGGCAGATAACAACAACTAGGCTCATCTAATCTACTTATTCTCACTTCCTACCGCAATATCGTAGACTTCTTAAACTTCAGTCTTACTTCCTTGCCACTAGGAACTCATTGTGCTTATCCCATGTTTTCTTGCTTTCTTTTTTTGCCATCAGCTTGATTGTGAAACTATTTCATGCATATACCATTTTTCCTGTGAAGAACTGTTATGTTGCCCTGCTCCTGCATCATTTACACTTTTGAAGTAACATGAATGTCCCTTTCATGAGTCCCTTTCCGTCGGGGTATACATATTAAGTTTCACCTTATAAGGTTAGTGGCATAGACTCTGCACTATTTTGCTAGCCTTCTAATGGAATGCTGCAAGTCTGCCTATATCCTTTTGGAGATGTGGCTTTCAGAATTGTACATAGCACCCTAGATAGGCACATGGAGGTCCATATTCAGTGCCATTTATCCAGCTAATAGGAGGAAAAAAGGGGCAGGGGGTGATAGTGAGCAGGTGGCCGCATCACATTTTATTCAGCTAAAAACGTAGGGGTAGAATTTCAAAGGGTTGCGTGCATAAGATACGCGCGCAACCCCTGAAAACCTACCCCTGCCTCCCCCTGCGCTCACCAAGTCTATCTTGCATAGGCTTGGTGGCATGCGCAAGTCCCGGGACGTGCGTAAGTCCCGGGGCTTGAAAAAATGGGCGTTCCAGGGGCAGGGCACCGGCCTGGGGGCATTCCAGGGGCGGGACCGAGGCCTCCGGAACAGCCACCGGGCTGGGGGATGGAGAGCCGGCACGGGCAAGTTACGCCTGCCCAGAGGCAGGCATAACTTATTAATAAAGGTCAGGGAGGGGGATTACTTAGGGCTGGGGGCGGGTTAGATAGGGGAAGGGAGGGGAAGGTGCGGGGGGGCAGAAGGAAAGTTCTCTCCGAGGTCGCTCTGATTTCGGAGCGGCTTTGGAGGGAATGGAGTCAGGCTGCTCAGCTTGGCGCACGCAGGTTGCACAATTGTGCACCCCCCCCCCTGCGCATGCCAACCCTGGCTTTTAAAACATGCACGCAGCAGCGCGCACATGTTATAAAATTGGGCGTAGATTTGCTCGTGCCAGGTTGCGTGAACAAATCTACGCCCGCGTGCATGTTATAAAATCTGGCCCTTAGTGAAATTAGTCGAGGTGGGGGCGGTATTCCGGGGCGGATTCAGCTATCTAGCTAAATCAGGCTAAATATTAGGGATGTGAATCGTTTTTTGACGATTTAAAATATCGTCCGATATATTTTAAATTGTCAAAAAATCGTTAGGGCCATGATACAATACCAATTCCCCCGATTTATCGTTAAAAAATCGTAAATCGGGGGAAGGGGGAGGGCAGGAAAACCAGCACACTAAAACCCCCTAAAACCCACCCCCGACCCTTTAAATTAAATCCCCCACCCTCCCGAACCCCCCCCCAATGCTTTAAATTACCTGGGGATCCGGCGGTGGTCCAGAACGGCGGCGGTCCGGAACGGCCCCCTCAATAGAATCGTGTTGTCTTCAGCCGGCGCCATTTTTCAAAATGGCCGCCGCAATATGGCGGCGGCCATAGACAAAAACGATTTGACGCAGGAGGTCGTTCCGGACCCCCGCTGGACTTTTGGCAAGTCTTGTGGGGGTCAGGAGGCCCCCCCCAAGCTGGCCAAAATTTTCCTGGGAGTCCAGCGGGGTTCCGGGAGCGATTTCTTGCCACGAATCATTTTCCGTATGGAAAATGGCGCCGGCAGGAGATCGAGTGCAGGAGGTCGTTCAGCGGGGGTTCCGGACCGCCGCTGAACGACCTCCTGCAGTCGATCTCCTGCCGGCGCCACTTTCCGTACGAAAACGATTTGCGGCAAGAAATCGCTCCCGGAACCCCGCTGGACTCCCAGGAAAATTTTGGCCAGCTTGGGGGGCCTCCTGACCACCACAAGACTTGCCAAAAGTCCAGCGGGGGTCCGGAACGACCTCCTGCGTCGAATCGTTTTTGTCTATGGCCGCCGCCATTTTGCGGTGGCCATTTTGAAAAATGGCGCCGGCTGAAGACAACACGATTCTATTGAGGGGGCCGTTCCGGACCGCCGCCGTTCTAGACCACCGCCGGATCCCCAGGTAATTTAAAGCATTTGGGGGGGTTCGGGAGGGTGGGGGATTTAATTTAAAGGGTCGGGGTGGGTTTTAGGGGGGTTTAGTGTGCCGGCTCACGATTTTAACGATTTTTCACGATAGTTTACACACCCAAATGGCAACAATATGATTCCCTTCCCCTCCCAGCCGAAATCGATCGTTAAGACGATCGAGGACACGATTCACATCTCTACTAAATATTACTTTTTTAGCATACATTCCTTAAAGATTTTAAAGTGAACCCTATAATCTCTTAAAATGCATGCACTAAATTTTGTGCATATATGCACCAAAAATAACCACAATAGTGCACACACACTGTTAATGCTCACAGCAACAAAAGCAATCATAGCAACTGTGCAATAATAGTGCCTGAGCAATATTTCAGTAGTACATTAAAAGTGCACACAAAAAGAGCATACTCAGGCCTTATTTTGCTCATGGCTCTTTATGCTTGATAAGAACCTGTATAAAACCCAACACATTGGCCTGATTGACTGTGCTGAAGGGAGAAGGGAAAGTGCAACTGGATGCCAGGAGTGAAGGTTTAAGGTGGGTGTGAATTTGAGAAACTAAAACTTGTCTGTGTGACTTATGTTGTTTCTTGTATTGCTTTATGTTTTGCCTTGCCCTTGTTTTTCCACTACTTCAGGTCTGTGGGCAAGAGGGTGAGGAAGTGAGTTTGTATTTCTGTCGGTCTTTTGTTCCATAAGGATCTCAAAAAAGTCGAATAAGAGGATGTGGTAGGTGAAGGATTGCAGTGAGCAACTGTCCAGGTGCTTGGATATGGCATGGAAGATCTGTGAGTGATATAACAGTGGATAGGTGTAGTATTAAGGAAAGGGGATTGTGTTTTCATATCAAGAGGGAAAGTGGAGCAACAGTAAAGAGACCAACTGCAGTGCAGAGGTAGAGAGGAAGTGGCAGAGGGGCAGGGGCAGAGGCAGAGGACAGAAAACTGCAGGAGGCACCCTACATTGCTCAGATCAGACTCAATAGAAACTGGGTGGAGGAACACATTATAGCATAGAATGGACAGGAAGGGATAGGAGAACTGAGAGAAAAGCAAAGTAAAGGAGGCAGGTTCTCTCCAAGGCATATGCCTACTATATCTGTCGAGGAAGTAGAGGTAGAGGATAAGGTCCTAGGTGTCATAGAGGGCAATACTTTGAAATCCTCAATTCAGTGTGTAGCGGTTGTCAAAAAATAAACAGAATGTTAGGAATTATTAGGAAAGGAATGGAGAAAAAAATGGCAAATTACATCATGCCTCTGCATCACTCCATGTGAGGTCACTCCATGGCAAATTACATCATGCCTCTGCATCACTCCATGTGAGGTCACTCCATGGCAAAATACATCATGCCTCTGCATCACTCCATGTGAGGTCACTCCATGCCTCACTCCATGTGAGGTCACTCCATGGCAAATTACATCATGCCTCAGCATCACTCCATGGTGAGGTCGCATCTAGAGTACTGTGTGTAGTTCTGGTTGCCGCGTCTCAAAAAAGATATAGTTGCATTGAAAAAGGTAGAAAGAAGGGTGACCAAAATGTTAAAGGAGATAGAACAGCTCCCCTACAAGGAAAGGCTAAGGAGTTTGTGGCTGTTCAGCTTGGAGTAGAGATGGCTGAGAGGGATATGATAGAGTTCTATTAAATAATGAGTGGAATAGAAAAAGTAAATATAAATCACTTATTTACTCTTTCAAAAAATATAAAGACTAGGGGACACTACATGAATTTAGTAAGTAGCACATTCAGAACAAACTAGAGAAAATTCTTATTCACTCAATGCACATATAAGCTCTGAAATTCATTACTAGAGAATGTGGTTAAAGCCGTTATTGTAGCTAGATTTAAAAAAGATTTGGACAGGTTCCTGGAGACGATAATAAATCATTATTAACCAAATAGATTTAAGAAGTAGCCACTACTTATCACTGTGCAATAGCAGCATGGGATATATTTACTATTTGGGATTTTGCCAGGTACTTATGACTTGGATTGGCCACAATTGGAAACAGGATACTGGACTTGATGGACCCTCAGTCTGACCCAGTATGGCAACTTTTTATGTTCCTAGAAGAAGGAGACACTGAAGGAAGCAGAGGAGTTGGAAGCTGGACAAGTCACTACAGCAGTCGGAGCACTACCCTGGAAATGCATGATGTGCTTTGCTTGCAAAGAAAAGAATTGCATGCTGGAGATGGCCTGGGAGAATTACATTGTGCTTTTTGGGAGAAACCTTACAAGGAAATCCCTGGTAGCAAAAAGATATATTTGGAAATAAATAGTTTCAGACATCAGCAAACTTGGTCAATAAAACACATTAAATATCACTTTTAGGACATTAAGCAGAGAAGACTATCAAGATCTGTGCCCATTGTAAGAAAATGGGAGGTGGCTATATTTGTCCCATCTACCACACACTGCTGGAGCAACACCTTGCAGAAAAGTTGGGTCAGCTTCATCTGCCAAGTCTCCCGCATCTGTAACCCTCAATGCATCCTGTTAGCTGAGCCCTTTAAATATGGTATCTCACCTGTGCTGTCATCCCTTCACTGGCTCCAGTTAGAATAGCATGGTGCATACAATACAAGGTTCTAGCTTTGATTTACAACTTACTCAATAATGACTCTTCTATCTGGCTAAGTACCACCCTCCATATGTACAAATTTACAAGATATCTATGTTCTGCCTCAAAGAACCTGTTGGAAGTGCCAACTCCTAAATTGGCAAGATTGAACATGATCAGAAGCGGTGCCATCTCTGTCACCTATGGAACTCCATCCCAGAGTATTGCGAAACGCCTCTTGTTCAAAGTCCTTTAAGAATGTACTGAAAACCTATATGTTCTTGTTGGCTTTTACTTTCAACTATCAATATCCAGTATACTGAATATCACCAGATCTTGGGGATAATATATTTTGTTATTGTTGAGTTTTATAACTTTTGTTTGTGTTTTATTTATGTATATTACCTTGTAAACTGCCTTGTGCTTACAGTAGAGTGTGGGTTATACATCTTTTAAAATAAATAAATAAATAAACTGCTGGTCTAAGGGACATTCAATTTTAGCAAAAAAGGAGGACAGTCATTTTGGTGTATGGCCAGTCCCAGCACAACCATCCCATTGATGCCAGAAATAAAATTCTGCACTGGCATGCTACCAACTCCCCTCTCTGAGTTTCCTGTAGTGTTGGGTTCAAGGTCAGTCTTTGTCCCACTGGTGCCTTGGGCAGTCAATCCCAAGGTATTGAGGAATGGGGAAGAGGTTGTTGAGGCAGCAACAGCAAGGGAAGGAGGAAATGCAGTTGCATTTGGAGACCAGGGTGAGGCTACAACTGCAGAAACAAACATAAACAGGAGAGTCTGAAAGCTCTAAGAAAAGAGCTCCAATGTCAACTTGTGGATTTTAGTATTATGCTGCCTCTATTCACTTTTGATTCTTTCTTTCCCCCACCTCCTGTAAGGGTTTGGTAAAGGGTAGCAGAGGACTGTTTTCTGCTCAATCAGAAGGCAGCAAACCTTAGCCAGCCTGGTGCCTCTAAATGTTTTCTGCTCTAGACACAGGTATAATGGGTGCCTATTGACAAATCCAAGGCTGGTGTCCGGTGAACCTGACAGTTATAACTCAAAGGACTATGGGTAAACATTTACAATGTCATCTCTTGTTCATCTGTGACATTTCTTTAAGCATCAAAGGCCTGGGTTCATCATTCATCGCTGAATGATAAATCCAGCGAAAACGGGGGGCGTGGGGGCAAAATGGGGGCAGCCCTGCAAACGCCCTCAGCCTTCACACCACCATGGTGTCGTTGCTGCCGGCTTTCACACTGAATAGCTCCACTGTGAAAGGTGGTGCTATTCAGCGCGCTACTGCCGATGATAACGTTAGTAACGTTATTGCCAGCAGCAAAGACACCACCGACTCCTCCCTTCCCCTGCACCTACTCCTCCCTCCCCCCACCCCTACTCCTCCCCGCCCCACCCCTCCTCCCCTCCCCCTGTTGCATTATATCGCATGTGAAAAGTCCCTTTTCTCATGCAATATGGCCTTATCGCGTGCGTTAGGGCCCTAATGCACACGATAAAGCTTTAGTGAATGACCCTAAAAGTTTGCTGATAGCTGAGCCCGCTCAGTAGCATGCTTGCTAATATGTTAACACCTGGTCTGAGGTGCGTGTTAAATTTTTGGTCTTACCTAGCACTTACTAAATAGCATGCGAAAGAGAGCATATCACACTATTTATCATGTGCCTGCTAAAGCCTAATTTGCATCTGATGTTCCTTTGTTTACATGTGCATATGAGCTTATTCTATTCCTTATGTGCTAACATCATCAACATTATTTAGCATGCATACAAGGGCCTTAATGCATAGCGTGCTAGTTTTTGTGCATTCTACATGATCTTCACATGCGTGTTAAGCTTTAATTCATAGTCCCCTATGTGTTTATAAACCTATAAATGAATGACAAAGAGGTGCATGAATTCTCTACTTTTATGCAAGTTAAGTGACTCAGCATTCCCACAGGTACTCAATCATTCTGGTAAAAGAAGAACACATCTGAGTTTCCAAACCCCTTAAACAACATCTGCACTGCTTTTTGTTTAAACTTGTGGCAGTCTCTTTGTATGAAAGCAGATTCCAGTATAAAGTAAACTATTTCTTTAGTGGTTCAGAAGTAGTTCTCAATCTGTTTACAGTTTATAAATACGTAACAAAAGTAAAGAACATATTTGTAGACACACACGTGCAAAATCTGGATGGAAGTGAATGCAGATTGCCATTTTAGTCAGTCACATCAGTCCGATATTCAGTAATGTGGGGAGCAGACAATTTATCTGGCTTAAGTTAGCATGGTAACTTGTCCAGGAAATTCAGTGGAGTTCTGCCAATTAGGATTGCCATGGAATAATATAGCTGGATAAAATCTGAATTAGCCAGATAAACGTATCCGTCTTCGACGTCTTTCCAGTACTACCAGACTTAGGTAAGTTATCTGGCTAATTTTGAATATCAGATTAAGCTGAATAACTTATTCAGCTAACTTAAGCCAGGATTCATCATTCCATGCAGAATGATGAAGCCTGCGCTACGGGGGGGGCGAAGCAGGGGGTGGTCGGGCGATAGCCTGCAGCCGGCTGCACCATGGCGGTGTGGTTTTGCCTGCCGCGGTGTGGCCGGCTGCAGGCTATCGTGGGCATAGCGCCACCGTAAAAGGTGGTGCTATTCCCCCTGCTACTGCCGGCGATAATGTTTGAAACATTGTTGCTGGCAGTGGTGCCGCCGCCAATTTCCATAATTCCCTCCCTAACTCTGCTCAGACTCCTCCTCTCCCTCTAATTTAAATCTTACTGGCGCGATAAGGCCCTAACGCATGGGATAAGAGCCTATTGCGGCTTGGAGAATAGCCCCCTTAATTTTGCCTTGGATTACCCCCAGACTGCCTCCAAGCTATCTGGATAAGATTTATGTGGCTAACTCTTTAGCTGGAGCAGTTGGTGGTGGTCAGAGCATGGACATTTTAAAAGCCCTTATTTTGTCCAATAAAGTCCCAAATTTAGCTGGCCAAAACTTTTGAATATTGGCCCTATTGCATTCATTTAATATATACAAACACAACACAATGTCAAGTTGGTAGAAACTGAATTGTAACTTAATTATATCAACTAAGTAGTGTCAGTAGTATCTTGGATTAAATAATTTGAAATAGATTTTTCATAGCTGAGTAGTTAGTAAGAATGTTTTCTGGTTTGCGCATGCTTTAATATTCTTGGTCACATACTGATAAAGTGAAATTTGGACTTGCATTAGTCCAGAGGGGCTGGTGTTTCCTAAGTTATGTAGACACTATGGCTTGGAAATTTACCATGATTTTGGAATTCTATCATGACAGTATAGTTAACGCAGTTGCAGTAAGCATTAATATGGAAAATTTACAATGGCCAAGTTGTGCATTCATTAGCTTATTAGAATGCATGAAATTGGTCACTTTACCATGTTGTGGTAAACTTCAAAATTAACTGCACTTGGGTCAGTGGACCCTTGGGCTGAGGAGAAATTAGTTTTATCTGCAGGGAGGAGCCTCGCAGTTTCTTGCTGTCAGCAGGCAGACCCAGACAAAGCAGAGACCAGACAGCAACTTCACCTATACCAGCCCACATTCCCCTCAGGTTGAGACTTTGGGTGCTGAGGCTGGCAGGACTTAGGTGAGGGTCTCTGCTAATAACTGAAGATAGGCAGAGGTCAAGGCAAGTGTGACAGATGTGGCGAGGTTCAGGCAAGGGTAGAGTCTGCAGGCAGGTCATGTGTATCCAGGTGCAGACAGAAGTCAAGAGCAGGCAATGATAAGGCATTTCCAGAGTCCAGGCAGAGGTCAAGCCAAGTAATCATCCAAAGAAGAAGTAGAGCAATAGATAGGGCTGAGGCAGACTAGAGTAGATGGAGACAAGGACTGGGACAGGTTGAAGACAAAGACAGGAACAGGCTGAAGACAAGGACTAGAACAAGCTGAAGACAAAGACTGGACGACTGGAACAAGCTTGGGTAGCAACACGCACTACGCTCAGTAGTTGGATCTGTTTCTGAGGCGAGTTGCTTCTGGGGAGCTGCCCTTATATAGGGTAGCTCCAATGATGTCATCTCTAGGGGTTGTGGGGACTTTACCACCATGGTCCCTTTAAATGCCTGGCAGTGATGCTCGTGCGTGCCTAAGGGGAGGTGCGGTGTATCACTGTCAGTGGCATCCTGGCTTCACCTTGCCACATGTTCTTCTTGTCGCTAGTTAGCTAGCAGTGTTTTTTCTGTGTTGGGATGCAGCAGGACCGGCCTAGCCAGAGAAATAAGTATGGTGGTTCACGGGAGCAGCCCATGGACTGCCGAATGCAACAGCACTTTAATATATTGGCCCCATTGATGGAGGTAATTTTCAAGAATCATGAAGGGTTCATGTGTAAAAAATAGCATATATGTGCACAAGTAGATCATACATGTGTATATGCTATTTGATAAACCCTGAGAGTACACACATATGTGCAATATCATGCAAAATAGGAAAATGGAAAAAAGGGTGGTTAGGAGCAATCTGTGGTGGGGTTCAGAAGTACAAGCACAAGTTGCTATTTTATAAACTCTATACATTACCCAAACAATTCTACACCTACTAACTGACTCTTGCAATTGAAATCAGACTTGTTTTGGGATTTTTGGGTCTGCCTGCTGATAGCAAGAACCTGCGAGAAGTAAGAGTTCAGGGTGTAGTGCTGGAGAATCTATGGGAACTGGTGAAGGTATTGGTGGACTGATGATGCCAAGTATGCATGCAAGTATTTTCAGAAGCAGCATATGTGGCTTATTTTATAATATTCCTGCCTTCATGTCTAATTCTGGGTTATTGTGCACAGATTGTTACAATTTATTATGCACATAAAATATATGCATGCATTTTAAAAAAAAATGGTTAGAGAAATTATGTATGTTCGGTATTACAAAGATACACATGTACTGAAACATACTTGCATACTTTTGAAGCACATATATGCTGTTATTTACATAGTAACATAATAAATGACAGCAGATAAGGACCCAAATGGTCTATCCTGCAAAAATATGTACAATAGCTTAATTCTTATGAGGACAATGAAAAAGTATGTGTGCTAAAATGCACAAATTGTAACACAAATACATTAAGTTGCATTACATTTTTGCAATACTGTCAACATTAATGGGCTTCAAGTATGTTGCATGGGATTCAAGTTATAAAAAGTAATGTTACAAGGATGATTTATAGATTAAACAATATGATAGATCCTACTATTGGACAAACTTCCTTGGTTGCCTATAATTTACCATATACCATTTAAGGAATTCGCTTTGGTTTTTAGAGCATGTCATACTGTTTCTCCAGTTTAATTGAATGATTTGATTTCCCTGTATGTGCCTGGAAGAACTCTTAAGTTCTCATCTATTGTTTCAAAAACATATAAGCAATATAGTTATAGGATATTTCTATCACCTCTGGAACATCAGGCAGATGAACCCCTATCTATGGACAGCTAATTTATGGTTAATCAGATGGCTTTAATTAGTACTAAGCTTGATTATTGTAATTATTTGTTAATTGGATTGACAAAAAATAAACAATGTAGTCTTCAACTAATGTAATATTCAGCAGCATATTTAATAACAGGTATAAAAAACATAGGAACACATACAATCTGTTCTAGAGGATCTAAATTAGTTGCCTATAACACAACATATGGATTTTAAATTGTTATGCATGATCTTCTGGATCCTGCATAAGTCTGCTCTTCTTTATTTTGGAGATATAAACCAGCATCGATTGTTACGTTCTTTGCACTCTTCTCAGCAAAATCAGTTGGAGATTCCTGCTTTTAAATTAATGGAAACAAAAAAGAGAACATTTTATTGTGTAGGGTCAGTGCTTCAGAACTCACTGGCATCTGCTATTAAATCTATAGATGATTACTTGATAGTTCACAAAATGTGCAAAGTATACCTATACAGAACAGCATTCTCTTGATTACCTTTGATAACAGTTTTATATTTGTGAGAATGTATTTATGTTAGGGATTTGCATTCATTGCTCCATGCATTTCAATTGCTTTCGGCGGTATACGTGAATCTCACAAATAGATAGTAAGCATGCAAAACAGATGGTATGCACGTACATCTATTGCCAACTACTTATGCACATACCATCTGTTTTGCACTTTTATTATTTATGTTTAAACTATACCTGATTCTTTTATTGTTTTTGAATTTTTGAATTTTTGATTTTTTCTTGCTTTGTCTTTATTGTCTTTGAGTGGTGGTGTTCAGTTGTATTTGTTGTTTGATATTGTATGGAAGCTTTCAAGCTGTAATCTGCTTTGAGCATAATATTATGAAGTGTCAAGTTAAAAACAAACCAATATAATGAAATAAATTAATTGATTAACTTACATTCATGTGAGTACTTTACCGTCTGTGGTAATGCATGCCTCATTTAGTTCTCACTAATACTGGCTGTTAATTTGTGTGTTAGACACTGAGTTTATACATTTCAGTACATTGGATCCTTAGTTCCTTATGAATAGAACATGACATTTAATGAACTTATTCATGCATGCTTATTTTAACTGTTTAATTTTTTAAACTAATCTTTATTGTTTTTTTTTCACAAGTGACTGAGTTCATGAGCCCATGAACTAGTGATCAGTCATAGTCAATTGATCCCATTCTATATAAGCTTTTTAAGAATAGTTTTACTAGTTTCAATAACCAAATCAGCATATCTATATTTGCTTTCATTTAGCGCAGTAACTCAACTAATGCATCAGTGCTGCAGAGACTAAATTGTTCAGTAAATAGCCAATTTCTCTCACTAACTTTTCCTGTCTTACATGTTATTCCATTGCTGCTGTGTGCCTTCTCCATATCTAATTTCCCATGCATCTCATAATTGTGGAATGGAGAGTATCTAGGGGTTGGGGCCAGATGTAATATTGTGGAAGTTAAAAAAAACAAAACACTTCTATCCAGGACAGCACAAGTGAACGTGGGACTATGGGAGAGAAGATGGGCAGTATGGAAGCTAGAGAGCAAACAAAAAGAAATAGTGGCAAGACTCACAATTAGACAACCAAATCATTTTAAGGTGTATGCCCTGTCCATACCACCACTAGACTAGTTTAATTAAAATGGGTCTCTGTAGGACCATTCAACAGACTACTCTCTGAGCAGATCTCAGGAATGACTCTCAAGAAACATTTTAGCAGCCCTTCAGTGAAGATGCAAACTAATTTGGTAGCTCTTAGAAGGCCGTTTATGAGCTGTAGTGTGGGCAGGGCTTTTGAGGCCACCAATTTAATCAACCAGTGAGCATATTAGTCACCTGTACTGTTTTACAATGCATGCTAATTAGGCAATTTGTGATGGAGATTCCACAAGTACAAAATAATGTATAGTAAAATTAAGTTTATACCTCATGTTCAAATTGGTCCTGCTTTGTAATCTTACAATGCAAAGGACAGCTTTGCATTCATTATTGCCATTATAATGAAAAACAATCAGTAGTTATTGAAGTGAAAATAAAACATGTATCTTAGCAGTATATGCCAGCTAATCATATTAAAACCCTTGACTGTGCTATTTTATAAAACTGTAATTATAGAGCTACATTTTTCTTGGGACTTTCTATATGCATGGGAAAGCAAAATAATGAACTCTACACATTTCCCTTCTTAGTTCTGACATGCACCTTATGGAGAAAGATACCTTTTATTTCTAGCGACGATGCGCTCTTTTGATTAGAATTTTAATACGGCTTTTTGTTTGTAACAGCAAAATTATACCAAGTTGTTAAAGATATTTTAGCAGCCTTCTTTGGAACTGCCACATCTCTTCATCCCCAAAGCAACTTTGTTCTTCTTGTCGCTACTTCTACAAATGTGTTAGGAATGGATAAACTGCTATATAAATAATTCATATGCATAAATGAACACAATAGTTACTATTTCCTTTCCTGTGTATCACATCTGTGTTGGTAGAATACATACAGTATCATTATACTAGGTTTATCCTATTTAGTCAGTTATTACTATAATATACTCTTCTAATTTTCGGAAGCAATCTGTGATTACCAATTTATTAAACCACCACATCTAAATATTTATTGTGAAATTAGCAAGCCATTTTGCTCCATTATAACAAATCATTACCTGCAATACCATGAAAAACCTGGGTCTCCACACAAACAGCTGTGTCTAATATCCTCTCGTAAATCATCACTCTGCATTTTTATAAGGATATTAGAATCAGCAAATATCATGCATTGTGTGGATTTTTATCTGCCAGCTTCTGCATCTCACTAGAAAAACTTGGTGGTGCCAGAGGTAACTGCATGAAATCAGTTGCTCCCAAGTTTACTTTTAACCATTGCTTAAATTAGATATTAATGAGCTCCCCTCAGAGTCCAATCCCTGGCTACCAGCTGCTCTGATTGCAAGAAGATCTCATTGCCTCGTAATAAGTTTGTCTTTCATCAATAGGCATTTTTTCATATAATCTGGCAAACACTACCAAAGGGAACCTTTATTGCTCTATCAGGGAGGGTAGGGGAAGCAAATAAATCACAGAGGATGTATATCTCTGTGTGTGTGTCTATGTGGGTTGCCAATCACACTTTTAATGCTTTTACTGACAGACGGCACGGTTTTACCTGACTCTGCTCAATTTTTTCCTGACACTGATTCTAGAGTTCTGCTGGAAAAGAAGCTTGACTATGGGAAACTCACTGTTAGAATATGATTGTTTAATTTTAAGATTGATTTAGTATATGTAAACAGCAAACAGCAAATATAGATTGTGATGCCTTCAAAGTTAGGGCTTGGGAGTTCTTTACACATTTTTGACTAGTATCTGTCTTACTACTCATTTTATACCTTGTCTGCTGTCGTATCAGTCTCTTACTGATCTTAACTGTCCCACATTAAACATGTTTATACTGTAATACTTAAGAGATTACTACAATTATTTGTCTTGTTTGTGTGTCTCTACTAGATTATAAGCTCCATGGAGCAGGGACTGTCTCTATTTTATGTGTCTGTATAGTGTTGCATGCGTCTAGCAGCACAATAGAAATGTTAAGTAGTGTAACAGATACAGGGATTATCAATGCTTTCACCTAGGCAATACAATATGGGTCTGATTTCTTATTTTCTGTCCTCTCTACCCCAGATTTTCAGTGCATGTCAGGAGGATCCTAGGGGACACTGACATAGGTATTTTTTTTTTTATCCATGTACATGTGCAGATGTGTACATGCAAGCATGTTCCAGAAAGTAGGCTTTATTATCTCTACATAGAATTTCTTGTTTTATTTTATGTCACTACACATTATCAGACATGAAAATAACATGGAGATTTTATCTAAGTTTCTTTCCAGATATCTGTGATCTACTACCTAACTGGTTATAGACTTAGTACATCTTATTTTCACATACCAGCTATATATTCTTTGGAAAATATTTGCTATGGATGCAGAATAATGCTATCAGAACTTGCTTTGCCCCAATCTCAAATAATCATAGAGTCATAGAAGGTTTGATTTATCAAGGGTTTTTAAACTTAGGCATGAAGTGGAATACCCTTGCTAAATCAGATCCACAGTTTGGAAGCATAAATATTTGAGTGCTGTATATTGCTCACAAAAGATTGTTACATAAGTTCCATTCCTTCTTCACTCAGAAGCAAAAGCATTTTGTAAAATTAATGTCATTTTCCCTTTTTGTAGCTTCAAGTTATTAGTGTTTGTTTTCTAATTATCCACTGCATACATATTATCTGCCAATTCACATATTGACATTTCAATTATTTATATACAATATTTCTATGCTAACATCTTTATGAGGAGATCATTATCATTTCTATAATGAGACACTGGCAGAATTTCCAATCACTATGCTTCTCAGATTATTTTTAATATTTCAAATGAATTATCCATTTAATAAGGAAAGTTGAGAAAAGCAGAAGCAATTGTCTACTTGTTTCAAAGTGATTTTCAAAGTCAGTTAATTAGAACATTAAAAATCTGCGCAATTCCAACTACCAAACTCTGCTTGATATTCTAGATGCCATAATATTTGCTTATTAGCTCAAATTTGCATTGAAGACATTTCTCCTACAGAAATGACGTGCATTGCGTAAGTGCTGAAGATTTTCAGTATTCTCTAATTCTCAGTATAAATAAATAAAAGGATGTCACTTATCTGGGAAGTATGACAACGTTAGCCGTTATAATGTTAAAAATCAAGTCGTGTTTGTTATTCAATGTAATAATATTATAATTGTTAGAGCAATACGTAGATGCAGTTTTTTTTACTATGTTACAATGTAAAGATAATATGACCTATAGTCACACTATCACTTAAGTTATTATGTAAACCGATGTGATACTTATGTTTGAATATCGGTATATAAAAACAAACAAATAAATAGATAAATAGATAAATAAATGCCAGTTGGTGTCTCAGTTATGCAGAGATTGAGACCTTCATGCAAATGAATTACAGGGCTAAATTTAGGCACATAAACATAGGCCCCCTAAATTTGACTGAAAATCTCCTAAATTTGGGGCCTAAAACATAATCACCAAAAGTAAGGACTGAGCATTTAGTTGAAAATTGACCTTTTGCAGGTTGATATTTAAAGAACAATGAGTGCTTGATCTAGGCACCTTTGTTATAGACATCTAGGGCTTCCTTTTCAGCCAGAGGATGCTGGGGTGAGGGTCAGTAAGTAAAATATGCAGAACTGAGCTAGAGAGGTGGAGGAAGAGAGTAATGGGCTTTGGCTGGGAGGGGGTTGGAGAATGTTTGGGTTGGGGAGAGGGGTAGGGATTAAGGACTTCTTGGGAATTTTGTCCGGTATCAACTATTTTGCATATGATGTGCCTTTATTTGCACATGGAGGCATGAACATTTTTGCATGCACACATACAGTAAATTACTTTTCAGGTCTCTTTAATGTATACATTAAGACCTTCCTGCATAGTTTGTTACTTTTAGCATCCAAACAAAAGCTTTACCATGCACATTACATTTTATTACATAGGTCCCTAAGTCTGTTTCGTCCATTCAGATCTTGCCAGCTTTATGACATTTTGCTGAAATTTTGCGGTCTAAAACCAGATTTTTGTTCAGTACTGCTTTACTTGTTTTGGACTATCCTAGATTTTTAAAATTCCTTTTAAATATCTAAATTTACCATGGCTGATTTCTACATCCAGAACTAGTAGAATTAACAACTATACACGACAATTTACCCTCATTACAGATCTAATAATTTAGTTGGCATAATTAAATGTCAAAAATTAAAATACACAAAAAGTGAAAGGTAGGTAATAACTTAAATACTTCTTGCTCATAATTTAGAAACCACAAATCAGCTATCAGTATTGGAAAAGTTGATCAGCTAACCTTTCACATCTACTCTGTAATCAAATTACACATGCAAAAATAATCTATTTCAACACTGCATCATAACAAAGTTTAATATGTTTATTTATTCATTTATTTATTTATAAAATTTATAAATTGTATTCCAGGTTTTACAATAAAATCTACCAATAAAATCTCCAGATACAAAGTATACATTCCTACTGCTGGTTCTATATTAGTACAAATATAACTTATAACTTGGAAATCATCAGCCAGGTCTTCAATTTTCAGAAGTCATATTAATGCCTTTATATTCCAGCCAATCTGAATATTATGCTTTTCTCACCTCACAGATAAAGATTAGGAGAAATAACTGCTTTACTCTTAAAAGCGCCCAAACCAGGAGATACATGCACAAGTCGGGCTGGTGTATACCGAGTGGATTTTAAAAGCAGACCAAGAACATGTGTATCTCCCACTGCATGCATAAGTATAACATTTCTAAAAAGGGATAGTGGATGGGCCTGGTCTGCGCAGGGCATGGGCGTGTCAAAGCCTGGCCAAGAAATGAGTGCATAAATACATACACTTCCCTGCACACGCTGGGGTCCCCTGCCACTTCAGCTAGGGATAGTGTGTAGCATTAAAAACAAAAACATTTAGTCAAGGCAGCAGGGTTTAAAGGGTTGAGGCTAACAGGGGGGAAGGGAGGTTATTAAATTAGTGGGATTTGCAAGTCCTATCCCTAAACTGGTCGAATACAGACTGGGAAAATTACGAATGGCGACGACACCCATCCCTTGTAAAATTCCCTGACTCATGCGTTAGACACAGAATTTGAGTACTACCGGTGTCCAGGCTATTTTATAACATGCATGCATATACATGTGTATATTATAAAATGGACGCATTTCTGGGTATGGGTCGACAAACGCTGGCACATGTGCAAACGCACACCTGTTTAAAAGTTATTGGCCCTGAGTTAATCTCTTTTTAAAGGATTTTGCTTTATTATAGAAACAGAAGTCTAGTGTGTTTTGCAGAACTAAGCATTACAAGTGTGCATGTAAATCTAAATCATGCATATTCAGTAGGGATATCCTGAAAACCTGATTGGTTGGTGTTCCTCAAGGATGGGAATTGCCCATCCCTGTATTGCACAGACATTGACTGTGATAGAAAACAAAGCTCTCCCAACTACGAGGTAATAAATGAAGGCCAATAATCCTAACAACTAGGGCTCTAACTCTACAGCTTATAATCTTCTCTTGGCTGACCAAGGACCATTGTTCAGTCACCTGGGGACTAATGTTCAGTCTTGCAACATCATATCTCAGATTTTCCCAGAGTTAACTATTTCACAGTTTCCACAACATGTATCCAATTTTTTACCTCCTACAGTAGGCATGTGCGTGGAAAAAAATTTCAGTTTCGTTCATTTATTCAGTTTATTTGGCTCAGTGATTTGCTTTGTTCTGTCTGTGACCAATAAACATATTCATTTATTCATGACATTTGTTAATTTATTTTCCACTGAAATCAATGGGGGAAGCAATGAATCCTATTTTAAACTCTAAAATTGGAGTTTTCTACACAAGTTTAGTGAATCTTGCTGGCAGACATCAATAGCAGAGGAAAGAGAGATCCAAGACACCAACAGTGGGGTAAAGTGGCACCAAAAGTGGCATGAATATCCCAAGGCAACAAGACAGGAAAAAACAGCCCAAACAGAGGCATCAATAAGACAGGGCGCTGTGAGAGAAGTAGCATGAAAACCCCAAGGCACCATGAGAGGGGCAAAGCAGCACAGACAGTGCCAGGAACACCTTATGGCATCAATAGTAGAGATGTGAATCGTGTCCTCGATCGTCTTAACGATCGATTTCGGCTGGGAGGGGGAGGGAATCGTATTGTTGCCGTTTGTGTGTGTAAAGTATCGTCATAATCGTTAAAATCGTGAGCCGGCACACTAAAACCCCCTAAAACCCACCCCCGACCCTTTAAATTAAATCCCCCACCCTCCCAAAACCCCCCCAAATGCATTAAATTACCTGGGAGTCCTCCGTAGCGGACTTTTTTTGCGTAGCATCTATGGCTGCCGCAAAATGGCGGCGGCCATAGACGAAAACGATTCGACGCAAGAGGTCGTTCCGGACCCCCGCTGGACTTTTGGCAAGTCTTGTGGGGGTCAGGAGGCCCCCCCAAGCTGGCCAAAAGTTCCTGGGGGTCCAGCGGGGGTCAAGGAGCGATTTCCTGCCGCAAATCGTTTTCCGTACGGAAAATGGCGCCGGCCATACGCGTATGGCCGGTGCCATTGTCCGTACGGAAAATGGCGCCGGCAGGAGATCGACTGCAGGAAGTCATTCAGCGAGGTCCGGAACCCTTGCGAGATTTCCGGACCTCGCCTCGTCTATGGCTGCCGCCATTTTGTGGCGGCCATTTTGAAAAATGGCGCCGGCTGAAGACCTCACGATCTAGTGTGCCGGTTTTCGTGCTCTCCCCCTTCCCCCGATTTAGCCACGGACCGCCGCTACGGAGGACTCCCAGGTAATTTAATGCATTTGGGGGGGGTTCGGGAGGGTGGGGGATTTAATTTAAAGGGTCGGGGGTGGGTTTTAGGGGGTTTTAGTGTGACGGTTTTCCTGCCCTCCCCCTTCCCCCGATTTACAATTTTTTGACGATAAATCGGGGGAATTGGTATTGTATCGTGGCCCTAACGATTTTTGACGATTTAAAATATATCGGACGATATTTTAAATCGTCAAAAAACGATTCACATCCCTAATCAATAGAAGATAAAAGCAGTGACATGAACAAAGGGGCAAAGGGCAACAATAACAAAGACATAAAGATCCCAAAGCAGCAAAAGAGGAGCAAAAAGCTCCAATAACAGTGGAATGAACAGCACAGGCCATCAAAGAACCAGCAAAGCTGTACCTGTAATAGCCCTGATAACCTAAGGCATAGTAGCACTAAAAGTGGAATGAACACACCAAGGCACCAAGAGATGCACAAAGCAGCAGGCACAGTGTGATTAGAACCTAACACCATAGGTACAGAGCAACATAGCAAGAACAGTGGTATCAACATGTCGAGACTTAAAGTGAGGGGTATGTCAGTAAACTAGGGGGCTTTAAGTTATAGTACATTCGGTGGTGTGGGCACACATTCACAGCATTGAGAAAGGGCTATGGCAGCAAGAAAAGTGGCATCAAAAGAGGGCAAAGTGATACCAACCATGGCATAAACACACCAAGGGATCATGAGAGCTAGAGGTGCATCGAGTGCATAAAGCATTGGATTGGCATGGCAAGATCAATAGTAAATACTGTAAGGAAAATTTGAAAATTACTTTGAAGACAGCAGGAGCAGAAGCAAAAACATAAGCATATAAGACATACCCTTCAGATCCCCAATAATTGATCTATTTCTTGTATCTCACTGTGTATGGACTTTTCCTTCAGGCACCTGTCCAATCTTCTTTTGAACTTCTTTTGTTAGTTTATCTGTCCGGCAACAGATTCCATAGCTTGATTGTGTGCTGAGAGAAGAAGCATACAATTACCGGAGTTCTGGTGGTGAATCTGGGACCTTTGTAGTGAGTAAGAAATTTATTTTGGTAGTTGGGGGAAAGTCTGGTGGACTGTCCACATGGAAAATTGTATTAATCTAATCTCAAAATATATCTAAGAACACATAATGTAAGTTTTGTTACCATAAAATATATTTGAGCCCAATACAAAAGCCTGATGGGTATATCCTGCATTAAAGAGAATGAATTATATACCAGTATAAGTAAAAATAAGCTAACAAAATTCATCTGTTCCCAACATAGAAATTTTAACTGGGAGACATTTCCTCTGAACTGGGTCACAGGATAGTGATGAGTTATTAATATTATCTCTCGCAATACATTTCAAAGCTTTGGTGTCGCTGGCTTTCTTTTTTAGCTTGTTGTCTTTTTTCTCATTCACTGGCCTTCTTTATATTTCTTTTTTGATTTTTCTTCTCTCTCTCTGATGGCCTTTTTCCTTCTCTGTTTCTTGCCTATAGAGTGGATATTTTAATAATTTTCAGTCTTTCTGACTGATGGTCAGAAAGACTCCTCCTCCTTTCTCTTTCCTCTATTTCACATTCCCTTTCTCCTTCAGTATCTTCCAGGATTTCCCCACCCCTAAATCTGTCACTTCTCTTTCTCCCCCATCCACAGCTCTTTTCTTTTCCTTTCTGTCCATCCTTTCACCACCCTATCCACTGTTCTTTGGCTTCTTCCTGGACCCCAATCTCCAAATCTCTCCCCCTAATCTAGGTCCTCCTTTCAATCCTTAATCCTGAATCGTTTCTTCCTTTCCATTTCCAAGTACCTGGTCCTCTTTTTCTCTATCCTGGGTCCTCTTTCCCTCTCCACCACCCTGACCCTTATCTAGGGTCCTTTCTCCCTTCTTCCTTTCCCTCATTCCTTGCCTCTATCTTCTTCTGCACCCTCCTGTTTCCCCCTTCACTTCTTACCCGATTCTCTCTCCCTCTCTCCCTCCCTCCTTCCTTATCCCCTCTCCTGATATGCCCCAGCTTGTCCTCCAAATTAATTCACTACCCCTACAAGACAGAAGCAGCAATACACAATGGGCTGGATTTTCAAAAGGTTAAGCGCGCCGGGCCTATGATAAAAAGGCCTGGCGGCGCGTGTAAAGCACCGGGACGTGTGTAAGTCCTGGAGCTTGCAAAAAGGGACGGGAAGAGGCCAGGGTGTGAGCGGTCGGGGGCAGTCCGGGGGCGGTGCAGGGGCGTGGTCAGAGGCAGGCGCAAAAGGTAAAACAAAAATTTTGGGGGAGTAGAGTAGGGCTAGGGGGGGGAAGGTTAGGGGAAGGGGTGGGAAGGTCAGGTTAGCAGGAAGGGAACGGGGAAGGCTGCACGGCTCGGCGTGCGCAAGGTGCACAATTGTGCACCCCCTTGCGCGCTGACCCCGGATTTTATAACTTGCGTGCGCAAGTTATAAAATCGGGTGTACATGGGCACGCGCCTGTAACTCCCCCACAGGCATTCACATTTCCTTCACCTCCCCTAACATTCACCACCTTTTTGCATTCCCCACTTCAAGCATTCACCCACGTTTCCCCTCACCCTCTTTCAACATTTATCTTCCTTCCTTCCCCACAAATCATTCTTGCCTGACTGGAGCTCTGGGTGGCTCCCTACTTTGCTGTCAGCTGAATCTCCGGTTTCTGTGGCAGATACATCTAAGGCCTGCAGCCCTGACCCTCCAATCAAAGAGAGCACAGCAGAGAAGAGCACTGTACTTCAGGCAGCAGACGGGGTGGGGAAGGGCTGGAACAGAGAGCAGAGGCTCTTCTCTGCCATCCACTGCTAAAGTGCTGGCTCCCTGCTCCTGCCCCTTCCTTCCAGCTGTCCTCAGTCTGGTTGCCATGATGATAGGTCATAGGGGGTGAAGCAGCAAGCAGGAGATTTGAGGTATTGTTCAATAATGTTAGAGCTTGAGTCTAGGGAGGAGAATTTTGCTAAGGCTGCCAATACTGAGGCACACTGTTTGAGAAGCAATGCCTAGTTAGGATGTTCATGCCACCCTTAGTGCAACTTTGCCCCTCTCATTCTGCCTTTGGGGATTCATACCACTGTTATTCATACTCTCTTTTGAAGCCTTGCTCCTGCTTTGCTCCTCTGGCAGTTCCTTGGAGAACTCCTGCAACTGCTGCTATCTTTCCCCCTTTATGACGCCTTAGTTTATTCATGCCAGTTTTGTTGCCAGTTTACCACAGTCCTTAATGCATTGAAGTTCTCTTCTGATGATGTCCAGCCATCAGTTTCTTTAAAATTGATTAGAAAACTCAATTTTGAAGCTCAAAATAGGCTGCATTGCTTCCCCCCATGACTTTAATAGGAAATGAAAAAATAAATATGATGAAAAAATGCACATATTTTGTCAGTTGAAATAAGTCAAATGAATGGAAGTGACCTACAAAACAAACAAACTGAAATTAAAATTTTGTTTCTGCACATTAGGAATGTGCATTTGTTTCAAACAAATGGGTAAAATGCAACTAATAAGACCATTTTTTCTTTAATTTGTGGCCCCCAAATATAGGGTGTCCATAAATTAAACACAAATTTTCATTTCATTCATTTATATTTGCTATTTGAGTCTATGACCCACTGAAAAGTGCTGCCATGAGACTGGTAAGTATAGCAACCAAGACATTCCTCAGTGAGGTAATAGCCAAGACAGAGCCAAGGTGGGAGAAGAGAGAAAATAGGCAGGATGGAGAACTAATCAAGGTGAAGCTGCCCTGCTCCTGATGATATACCTTGGGGGTCTTGCCTTCCTACAATACTACAGACGCCACACATTTGTAATCTAGTTGCCACTCTGCCTTGCTGCTAAATCCCTTATGCAACATGGGGGGACCCGGGGGGGGGGGGGCATGCTGCCACTGTACTTAGCTGCCATGCCACTGGCATTATACTCAGAGGTCTTGTTGACACACTGCCTTGCTGTTACTTAAGCTAAACCTTGGAGATCTTGATGCCTTTCTCCCTTGTTGCCATAATTCTGATGAACCACCTTGGATGTCTTGCAATCACACTGTCTTGTTGTCTTGCTCCTGATGCTATACCTTGGGGACTTTGCTTCCACTCATGCCTTTGTGCCTCACCTTTGGGGTCTTGCACCTCTCTGGGTTGCTGCCATACCCCTGATGTAACACCTTAGAGTTTTTTCTGCCACTCTGTCTTGCAGCCATTCTCCTAATATCCCACCTTTGGATTCTTACTGCCAGACCCAACACTGCACATCTTGGAGTGTTCTTGCCAATGCGGATGGCTATTTTGCATCTTTCTTGGTGTATGGGCTCTTGGGCTAGGCAGCATATTAATAAAAAATGTGCTAGAAGTCTAAAAAATAAGATGGGAGAGGAAGAATGTATAGCACTAAATGTAGAGGTAGATATAATTGGCTGTCAGAGACATGGTGGAAGGCAGATAATTAATGGTACATCGTGAAACCAGGGTACATACTTATATCACAATGATAGAATGGATCAAATTGGTGGAAGAGTGGCATGACATGTTAAGGGGGCGGGGGGCATAGAGTCAAAACAGGATAGAAATTCAGCAGGAAACAAAATGTACTGTAGATCCTTATGGATAGAAATTCCATGTGAGCAGGGGAATAGAATAGCAGTTGGGAGTGTAGTACAGTCCCCTAGCCAGAATGAACACACAGATGATGAAATGCTAATAGAAATGCAGTAATCTAACAAAATCAGCAACACAGTAATAATGAGTGATTTCAATTACCACAGAATTGGGTTAAATGCCATATCAGCAGCTGGAACAAGAACCAATGAGAGAGCAAGCTATTTTATACCGAATCTTTAGTCGAACACATTATTGGTGTGAGAGGTAATGGTTTTGTGACCACATGGCAGTAGTGTTCGTAACATGATCCAATTTGATTGATAACTGGGGTGAGGACATTAAGGAAATCAACTGTGATAACATTAACTTTCAAAAGTGTGTTGCAGTAACAACCTAGGAAGCAAATAGAATGCTAGGAATTATTAGGAAAGGAATGGAAAAGAAAGCAGAAAATATCATAATGCCTCTGTATCGCTCCATGGTAACAACTGCATCGTGAGTTACTGTGCACAATCCTGATCATAGTATCTTAAAAAAAATATAGCAGAATTAGAAAAAGTACAGAGAAGGGCAACTAAAAATGATAAAGGATATGAAAAGATTCCCCTATGAGGAAAGGCTATAGGAAGAAGAAAATATAATTGTAGGTAACTCCTCCTTAAGGTGAATCAACTTCTTCCTTGTAGAGAGCTGCAAACAGATGGTACAAGCTCTAAGCAGCTAGATAGTCTGCTTAAGAAATAAGAGCCCCACAGTTATTATACTGAATAATTGCCATTCTGTCAAATATTTTATTTCTGTGTGGAGAATACTTCTGGTTTTTGGAAAAGAATCTTTCAAATTCCAAATCATTGCCATTTAATTTAATTGATAAAAGTTTCAGAAAGATTTGATCTCTAGCCTTGGAATACTATATAATAAAAGCAGTAATTGAGGTGGTTGGGACTTTTAGTGGACAAATCATCTCAAAAGATTGCCAGGCTAATGAACAGAAAACTAACGGATATATTAGCTGCTACTCAATTGGAAGGCAAGTTCAATTCACTTAAAGAAAAATGAAAGGAACATTAGCAAAAACAATTCTAGAAGCAAATACGTATCATTTAGAATCACCTGGCTTTATAGCAAAATGTTACATTTGCCATTTCTCATCATTCCACTAAATGCAGCTTTCAAATGTTTGGTGAGTGAAAGAAAACATGTGAGAGTCATATCTATGGACCATAGAACTAAGGACCCAGCCCAACGTATAGAAGACCAATTGAATTTATTAATCATGGAGTTAGACGAATTAATACAAGAAATGTGCATTTTAAACATTAGGTTTTATCATAGGATCATTTTGGTAGTGCCTTTCCAGTTAATTTTCAATGTATTCAATAAAGGGTAGTAACTTCTGCTTTATGTAGGTTACCCCCATGCAGAAATATTACAAGTTAACAAAGATTAACATAAGACCATGAGAGGATTAGAATGGGTAAATTGAATCGGTTATTTACTATTTCAGATATTAGAAAGAACAAGGAGCACTCCATGACGTTACAAGAGGTGCATTTAAAACAAATCAGAAAAAAATATTTTTCACTCAATGCATAATTAAACTCTGGAATTCATTGCCGGAGGATGTGGTTAGGTTATTAGTGTAGTTAGATTTAAACAAAGATTTGTATATTTTCCTAGAGGAAAAGTCCATAAACTGATATTAATCAAGTTGTCTTTGGGAATAGCCACTGTTATTACTGGCATTAGTAGCATGAGATTTAGTTAATATTTGGCTATTTGCCAGGTACTTGTAACCTGGATTGGCCACCATTGGAAACAAGATGCTGGACTTGATCGACCTTCAGTCTGACCCAGTATGTCAACTTCTTATGTTCTTATCTTCTTAGGTTACACCTTTTCTTCATTTCCATTCTCTAGCCATTAGAAATCCTTTGAGTTTATCCTATAACTTTTTGAATTCCAGTACCATTTATGTCTTCACCACCTATCCATGAAGAAATATTTCCTGATGTTTCTGAGTCTTTGCTCTTGGAGTTTCAGATCATGACTCCTGGTTCCATAGCTTCCTTACCATTGAAAAAATGTGATTCTTGTGCAACATTTATACCTTTAAGGTATTTAAAGGTCTGTACAATCTGTCCTCTGTCTCTCCCTCCTCCAGGGTATACATATTTAGGTCCTCCAGTCTCATCTCATAAGTCTTTTGGTGCAGACTCCATACCATTTTGATTGCCTTTCTCTAGACTGCTTCCATTCTGTACCTTTTTTTTTTTGATACAGTCTCCAGAACTGAGGCCTCACCATAGACCTGTACAGAGGCATTATAACTACTTTTTCTTGCTGTTTATGCCTCTCTCTGTCAGGGCCGGTGCAACCCATTGTGCAAGCCGTGCACATGCATGGGGTGTGGCCTGAAGGGGGCAGCAACCTAGGGGCCTCAGTCAGCCCAAAGATGAAGACAATGCGGACCCCACCAGGAGGCCAAGAACTGGAAGAAGCTGCTGCCACATAGCAGTTCCCAACCCGCCGTGCAGCTGAGCGGAAGGAGCTACGACGGGGCCTCCTGGTACTCCCAACCTGCATCTGACATCACTTCTTCACGCACTAAGGAGCTTTGCATTCCTGTTTTGTTGCATCGGTCTCAGACGGCTTCGCCCGATATGCCTAACCTCTATTCATCAGCCTTCTTCACCAGCCTCGGGAGAATGGCATCCGTAGTGTCTCCTTGCCGCACCCCTCTGGCTTCCCTGAGCGGCTCTGGTGCGGAGTCCTGCCATGTTGACCTTAGGCCCTCCTAGGGTGCATATGCCTCACGTCTTGTAGTAGTGTTGGGGTGAACCTCCGGGGCGTCCCCCTCGAGTGACGTCACTGCTTCCCTCCTTCAAAAAGGTTGCCATTTGCTGACTCTCACCGAGTTAGCAACAGATGGATTCGCTCCAGTCTGAAGCTGCTCTGCGCTTCTACTGCAGCTGGAAGCTACCTTCGCCCTATGGGGTTCTACTAACCTGGGTACCCCGCTCCTCGGGGGCCTTTGCTTATTTCCAGGTGCCTATCCTATTTACAGGTACTCGCTCCTCGAGGGCCTGTGTGTCTACCCTGGTGCCTGCTACCAATTCTTCAACCTGCTGGAACACTACCTATCAGCTACCAGAGAGTGAGTACCTACTTCTCCCAGTCTGTCCTTCTACAGCTCCTCGCTGTCCATCTGCATCGGACCCTACACCACCATTGTGGAATGGGTCTCCTCTGCCGAGGATCACAGACTGTTGATATCTATCCTCTCTCTCTACTGCTCACTGAGAACTATATCTAATCAGCTACAAGGAGTGTGTTATAACATCTGTCAGTCTGTCTCTCCTACAGTACCATTCTGGACATCTGCATCGGGACCTTACACCACCATTGTGGGATGGGTCTCCCATAGGGATGTGAATCGTTTTTTGACGATTTAAAATATCGTCCGATACATTTTAAATCGTCAAAAATCATTAGGGCCACGATACAATACCAATTCCCCCGATTATCGTTAAAAAATCGTAAATCGGGGAAGGGGAGGGCAGGAACTTACTTACTTGCCCTAAACCAATGGCAGGAAAACCGGCACACTAAAACCCCCTAAAACCCACCCTGACCCTTTAAATTAAATCCCCCACCCTCCTCCCGACCCCCCCCAAATGCCTTAAATTACCTGGGGGTCCAGCGGGCGGCCATAGTGTTGTCTTCAGCCGGCGCCATTTTGCAAAATGGCGGCCGCAAAATGGCGGCGGCCATAGACCAACACGATTTGACTGCAGGAGGTCGTTCTGGACCCCCGCTGGACTTTTGGCAAGTCTTGTGGGGGTCAGGAGGCCCCCCCAAGCTGGCCAAAGTCTCTGGGGGTCCAGCGGGGGTCCAGAAAATGATCTCCTGGGCCGCGAATCGTTTCCGTACGGAAAATGGCGCCGGCAGGAGATTGACTGCAGGAGGTCGTTCAGTGGGGGTTTCGGACCGCCGCCGAACGACCTCCTGCAGTCGATCTCCTGCCGGCGCCATTTTCCGTACAGAAAACGATTCGCGGCAGGAGATCGTTGGACCCCCAGGTAATTTAAGGCATTTGGGGGGGGGGGTTGGGGGGGGGGGGGGGATTTAATTTAAAGGGTCGGGGTGGGTTTTAGGGGGTTTTAGTGTGCCGGTTTTCCTGCCATTGGTTTAGGGCAAGTAAGTACTTCCCTCCCAAAGTTGATGAAGTATTAAGGCATTTAGGGTGGGGGATTTAATTTAATGGGTCAGGGGTGGGTTTTAGGGTGCCGGCTCACGATTTTAAACGATTTTCACGATATTTTAAACACCCAAACGGCAACAATACGATTCCCTCCCCTCCCAGCCGAAATTGATCGTTAAGACGATCGAGGACACGATTCACATCTCTAGTCTCCCACGCCAAGGATCACAGACTGTTGCTATCTAATCCGCTCTCTACTGCCACCTCTGGTGAACCAGACAAGCTATATAATAAAAGATATATTCTCTGTGTTTGTGCATCTGAGTTCTAGCTCGGTGCAACAAGTTCCCTATGGGGCTCCTCCCCATGGGAGATACCATCACTGTGTCCCTGAGAATCCACCAAACACCTCAAATCATAACAGTTTTCTCTTGGGAGATGAAAACTTAACTCTGATAAAGCGGCTGAGAGCAAGGCCCTGTGCCTTAGCAACTGGCTCTTAAAGCAGCAGTTGTCGGTTCTCATTTCAGGGGGATGGACTGCCGAGCTCTCAGGTGGATTTTGCAGCCCTGGGCACCTTACCCGGCTTTTTTTTTTTGGGGGGGGGGCACTGCCTTGGTCCCTGCAAGATATGCAGGTTGGGGTTATGAATTTGCAGTCTGGCTCAGTGACTGCAGCTCTCTGCATGTGCAAGCAGGGGTGGGAGCTGACTGATTTATTCTGGTTTCTGTAGTCAGCTCGGGTTCAGGCTAGTGGGTGAGGCCTACTCCTTTTTGTAACGCCCACAGTAGAAGGAATAAATCCTTGATCCATTTCTCCAAATTGATGGGTAAGAGGTTCACTTCTTTGTGTGAACATGAATCCATATTAGCTTTATTCACCCTTTCATTGCACGACAGGGGAACACTGCAGCATGCTTTGAGTACAGAAAAAGCTTAAAAAACCAAAACACATGTCTTCTCTGAAAGCAACAATAATACCAGCAGCACGATTTGGATAAGTGTGATTGGCACTTAAGAGGGACCATGGCTGTCGAAAGAATGTTTGGTGTGTGTGTGAGAGTGAGAGTGAGAGTGAGCCGATATGTGTATGAGCAGGAGGGAATGTGTGTGTGTGTGTGTGTGTGTGTCTGAGCACATGTGTGTGTGTGTGAGAGAGGGTGTTTGTGTCTCTGAGCATGTAAGTGTGAGAGGGATCATGTGTGTCCAAGCATGTATGTGTGAGAGGGATCATGTGTATGTCAGCATGCATGTGGTATATGGCTGTATGTGTCTGATCATGAGGTGTGTGTCTGAGCATGTGTATGTGAGAGAGGAAGCATGTGTGAGAGCATATGTATATGTATAAGCATGTAGATGTGAGAGAGAGACCTTGTTTGTGTGGGTGTGTGTGTATGTAAGCGGGAGCATTTGTGTATGTGAAAGGGAATGTGTGCATGAGATAGAACATATGTTTATATGTTTGTGTGTGTGTATGTATATCTAAATATCTATATCTACAACAATGCCAGAATGACTGGAAATAAAAAATTCCCAGGTTTGGAGAGTATGAATCTTTATCCTTATTAATTATTCATTTTAATTTTTGGATATTTGTTTTGAAATATTTTATTGGTAATTGGGCAATTTAAAACAAATGCTATGAGTTTTAAATTATTGGATCTTCCATTCATAAGCTATTTTGAAAAATAATTTTTATTAGTATTTTTATTCTATTATGATTTATGTATTTATTATATTTCTTGATTTTATTGTTTAATGGCTGAGGATTGGTGAAGGTTCTGTTTTTCCATTGTTGAACTGCATACAAAGTCTGACTTGTGGTTTCCAATTCAGTTTTTGCCTGCATGTTTCTATTTATACTTTACAGTTTCTTTTTTCTGTATTTGGTGAGGGTCTGCTTGTATCTGCATGTGACCCTCTTTTTTCTCTATTTGGTGAGGGTCTGCATGTGTTCTGCTAGCATTTAGGGATCTATAGCAGCTTTGTTTGTTCTGTTTTCCTAAAAGGAGGTGCATTGGCGATTTTGGGCCTAGTGTCATATTTGCAGTGCTGCCTTCTCATTGATAGGGTTCTTACTTTTTAAGTGCTGGCAGTCAGTGCGTTTGGTATGGGAGGCTTATTACATTTAAATTGTAATTTACTCATAGCTTTTCCGAAGGTAAAAGCCCGCATCCAACACGTGTTACAGTAGTCCTAATGCCATATGGGTTCTAAGTGTCTTTTTCGGTAGGGGATTTTGGTTGGCACCATAGCAATGCATGTAAATATAGTACACATGTTGCAATATATTTTTTTTTAATCTCAGAAGACTGTACTTTGAATATTCTCTTTCATGTAGAATCTGTTATTATGAATGCATATTTTTAACTGTGTGGTGTGTGTGTGTGTGTGTGTGGAGAGGGTGGGGGTGGGATGCAAGGGTATAAGGTTTGCCTAGGACACCTAATACTCTTGCACTGGTCATGGGTTCCTGGGAAGAGGGTGAAGGCCCGGATGTGGTGGGGTGACAGTTTTTGAAGTTTAGTTTGCTGGAAGGAGCTGGGCTGTTTTTGTTGGGCCCAAGACAGAGACTAAATAAAATTGCCGGGGGGGGGGGGGGGGGGGGAGCACTATAATTGTTCGTACAGGGCAGCAGAAAGGCTAGTACCAGCCCTGCTCTCTGTGCTGGCCAGTATTTATCTGGTCTTAGCCATCACCTTGTCATATTGCTTCACTACCTTTAGATATTCAGAAACTATCACCCTGAGGTCTTTATCCAGGTCTGTGCACATCTGTTTTTGCCCCCATCCTCTACAGCTCCTTTGCATTAATTTACCCTGACTGTGCACTTTTTGGCATTGAATTCTGGCTGTGAAACCTTAACCACTCTTAAACATAAGGCATGGGGGCTAACCCATACAGAACAGCAGTTACCACCCTAAACAACTTGCTGGGCAGACTAGATGGACCACTGGGTCTTTATCTGCCATGATATACTATGTTACTATGAATCATCTGATTTCAAAAATACAGCATAAGTAATGTGTTACTTAAATTTTCATAACAATTTTTGTAGGAATCTTCCCTGGACTATGACAGGAAAGAGGAAAGACAACTTCTCTTTACACCTCCAACCATCAAAGATTACTTTCTTCCTTCTAATTTTGTAGCCATAAACCAACTTGTGATAAAAAAAAGAAAGTTTGGGGAACTGACCCTGCCTTTCTGCTTGCTTATTTAAGTTTCCAGAGGGCTGTATGCAGATGTTTCTTTTCCAGAAGAAATCAGGAAGCAGGTAGTTCACTTTTTATAAAAGCTATCTGGAAAATGTATGGGCAACACATTCAGTTATCTACAGCATAGTAGACCTTTTATAACTTTGAGTCTTCACACCATACATACTATAATAATGATCCCTCTGCTAGTTTTACAGCAGGAGCTAAGTAGCAAAATATCCACCATCATTCAAAATGAAATCAATGAGTGTCATTTGTCTTCTTGTCCTCACCTCACGTCCAGCCCTGCTCTTTTCGTTCAGCAAAAAGTATGCACACTGGGGCGGATTTTAAAAGGGTTATGGGGGCGGATTTTAAGAGCCCTGCTCGCGTACATCCGGGCGGATTACGCGAGCAGGGCCCTGCGTGCCGGTGCGGCCTATGTTCAATAGGCCTACCGGCGCGCCGCAGAGCCCCGGGACCTTGCGTAAGTCCAGGGGTTTTCCGAGGGGGGCGTGTCGGGGACGTGTTGGGGCGGGGGCCGAGCGGCGCGCCGTTTTCGGGTGGGTATGCGGCGTTTTGGGGGTGGGCCAGGGGGCGTGGTTTCAGCCTGGGGCGGTCCGGGGGCGTGGCCGCGCCCTCCGGAACCAACCCCGGGTCGCGTCTAGGCACGTCAAGGGGCCCGCAGGCGCGCGGGGGATTTACTTCTCCTCTGGGAGGCGTAAATCCCCCAACAAAGGTAGGGGGGGGGGTTAGACAGGGCCGGGGGGGTGGGTTAGGTAGAGGAAGGGAGGGAAAGGTGAGGGGAGGGCATTAGCGAATTCCCTCCGAGGCCGCTCCGATTTCGGAGCGGCCTTGGAGGGAACGGAGGTAGGCTGCGCGGCTCGGCGCGCGCCGGCTACACGAAATCAGTAGCCTTGCGCGCGCCGATCCAGGATTTTAGTGGATACGCGCGGCTACGCGCATATCTACTAAAATCCCGCATACTTTTGTTTGCGCCTGGAGTGCCAACAAAAGTACGCCAATGCGCCGTTTTGGAAAATCTACCCCTAAGTGCGTAATATACGCGCGTAACCCTTTAAAACCCCCTCCTGTGCGTGCCGAGCCTATTTTGCATAGGCTTGGTGACGCGCGCAAGCCCCGGGATGCACATATGTCCTGGGGCTTGAAAAAATGGGCGGGGAGAGGGCATGGCCAGAGGCCTTGCCACTGCCGCCGGGCCCAGGGATCGTGTGCCGGCACTCGGCCGGCGCGCGCAACCTACGCCTGCCCGGAGGCAGGCATAAATAAGAAAATAAAAGTAGGGGGTATTTAGGTAGGGCTGGGGGCAGGTTAGATAGGGGAAGGGAGGGGAAGGGGGGGGGGAGCGGAAGGAAAGTTCCCTCCGAGGCAGCTCTGATTTCGGAGCGGTCTCGGAGGAAATGGGAAAAGCCATCAAGGCTCCCCTAGGGCTCAGCGCGCACAAGGTGCACAAGTGTGCACCCCCTTGCGTGTGCTGACCCCGGAGTTTATAACATGCGCTTGGCTGCACACGCATGTTATAAAATGGGGTGTAGATTTGTGCGCGCCGGGTTGCGCGCACAAATCTACGCCCGCACATATCTATTAAAATCCGGCCCACTGTGAAGAAGCACATTTTATTTTTTTATTTTATTTATTTATTTAGGATTTTTATATACCGGCAATCATGAAGACATATCTTGCTGGTTTACATAGAACAGGAGTGCATTATATACAAAAACTAGAACTGTGGTGACGGAAGGTACAGTTACATTTAACAAGGGAAGCCGAACTTGGAGAAGGAAGAGAAAGGAGAGAAGAGAAATAGTTAAACAATATACAAATTAAATATAGTGTACAAACTAATATACAAAATAGATGTTAAATACAAGAGAATGGTGTTTTTGGAGTCATTGGATTGTGTCATTGGGTTGTGTCCGGAAAAGCTTGCTTGAATAACCAAGTCTTGAGTTTTTTCCTAAAAGTTAGGAGGCAGGGCTCCTGTCTGAGGTCTGTGGGAATGGAATTCCACAGAAGAGGGCCAGCTGTGGAGGTGGCGCGATCTCTTGTGGTAATGTGTCTGGTCGTTTTCGCTGGGGGAACTTGGAGGGAGCCTCTATAAGCATCTCTAGTAGGTCTAGTAGAATTATGTACTAGGAGGGGGAATGAAGATCGAGAGTGGTGAGTTGATGTATAGTTTTGTAGGTGGTAGTTATGGCTTTATACATGATGCGGAAGTATACGGGTAACCAGTGAAGCTCTTTCAGGACGGGGGATATGTGGTCTCTTTTCCTTGCGCCTGACAAAATTCGGGCTGCAGAATTTTGAACCATCTGTAGGGGTTTGGAGTATGATGAAGGTAGACCTAGCAATAGGGAATTGCAGTAGTCCAGTTTCGAAAAGATAACTGCTTGGATGATCGTTCTGAAGTCTTGAGCGTGGAACAGAGGTCTTATCCTTTTCAAAACCTGGAGTTTAAAGAAGCAGTCTTTGGTTGTTTTGTTAATGTGTGCCTTGAAGTTAAGCCGGTTGTCAATTATTACTCCTAGGTCTCTAGCTTGAGTGGTAGGCAGATTTGTGGGAAGAGTACTGTTGGAGGTGTTCTCCGGAGAGATGAGTAGGATTTCAGTCTTAGAGGAGTTTAAGATGAGATGTAGACTGTTGAGTAGTTGTTTGATTTTTTTGTGGCATGATTCCCAGTAGTCAAGAGTGTTAGAGTATGTGTCTTTGATAGGGATGATGATTTGAATGTCATCTGCGTATAGGAAAAACTTTAGATTGAGGTCGGTGAGAAGTTGGCAGAGAGGAAGTAGGTAAATATTGAAAAGAGTCGGAGATAAAGACGAACCTTGTGGGACTCCTAAGGTAGAGTTAAATCTAGAGGATTCCTTATTTTGGAGTTTAACTTTGTAACCTCTATTGTTGAGAAAGGTTTTAAACCAGGAAAGGACGGTGCCGCTGATTCCTATGGATGACAACTGGTTTAGGAGGATGGCGTGGTTGACCGTGTCGAACGCTGCGGAAAGGTCTAGCAAGATCAACAGGTATGAATTTCCTTTGTCAAGGCCCAGTAAGATATGGTCTGTCAAAGAGATAAGGAGGGATTCTGTGCCTCGATTTTTTCGGAATCCGTGTTGTGGGGCGAAGAGGAGATTGTTGTCTTCGATGTAGTTTGAGAGTTGAGTGTTGACTAGTTTTTCCATGATCTTGGCGATGAATGGAAGGTTAGCTATGGGGCGGAAATTGTTGGGGTCTTTCGGATCAAGGTTAGGCTTCTTTAGGAGGGGTGAGATTGAAGCCATTTTGAGATCATCTGGGAAGGATCCTTGGGCTAGAGAGCAGTTGATGATGTTAGTCAATGATGTGGTTATTGTGTCTGGAATAGATAGAAGAAGTTTGGTAGGGATGTGGTCTGCAGGATGAGACGAAGGTTTCATTCTTCTCAAGATGGATTGTATCTCGGTGGAAGAGACGGGTTCAAAAGTGTTTAGGCTGGAGTTTTTGAAGGTCAAATGTTGACATGTTGGAAGGGCCTCCAGCAGTATTGGAAGGCAGTTGAGTTAAAAGATTGTTGATTTTATCTTGGAAAAAACTGAGCGAGTTCATCAGCTTTAGACTGTGCCATGTCGCCGGGGATTTCTCGCGGTATGGTTTGAGTGAGGCTGGAGACATAAGCGAAAAGAGCTTTTGCATCAAAGACCAGGTTGTGAATCTTAGATGCAAAATAATCTTTTTTTGATTTTGAGGTGAGGGCTTTGTACTGATATAGAGTGGATTTGTATGAAGAAATGGTAATGTCACAAGGGGTTTTACGCCAAGTCACTTCTTTCTTTCTTAAGCTTTGTTTTAGTTTTCTAAGTTCTTTGGTGAACCATGGTTGTCTGTTGGAGGCATTGGTGTGAGCTTTTTTTGTAGTTGAAGGGCAGAGCTTGTTAGCTATATTTTCTGTTATGTTGTTCCATGAACGAATGGCAGTGTTCGGGTCGGTGAGATCTAATAGAGGGAGCTGTGAATCCAACTGGTTGTTAAGGTCTTCTGGGGAGCATCGCCTCCTGTATTGAAATGAGGGTGAGGGGAGATATTAGCAGTATTGGTTTCTTTCAGAGCGAAAGAGGTGGAGATGAGAGTGTGGTCCGACCATGGAACCTTTTTATTATTCAAATTGGATGTATTCGTAATGCCTTTGTTGATGAAAATCAAGTCCAGGGTGTGACCCGCTTTGTGTGTGGGTTCATTGACTAATTGTTGGAAACCCATTGCTGACAGGGCTGTGAGGAGGGATACGCAACTGTTAGATGGTGAAGGATTGTCTATGTGCAGATTGAAATCTCCTAAGATGATTGCTGGGGAATCCAGGTTGATGAGAGTGGTGGTGATTTCAAGGATGGGGGAGACATCGGATTCTAGGAGCCCTGGGGGGGCGTAGACAAGAAGGATTTGAAGATGTTGTGATGTGAAGAAAACCAACTTCCAATTTTGAGTTAGAACTGAATGGGTGTTGGGTAAAGTAAGGCTTTTTTTGGTAGCCAAAAGGATTCCACCTCCTCTTTTTTTCAGTCTTGGGAGTGAAAAGAAGTCATAGGTCTGCGTAGGGAGTTGATTTATTAGAGCTGTGTCTGAGGGCTTGAGCCATGTTTCAGTTACTGCGCAAATATCTGGATTGGCGTCGGTGAGGTAATCATTGAAAATTAAGGTTTTTTTTGTTAGGGATTGTGCATTGAAAAGTGAGAGTGAAAAGAGGGTGAGGCCTAAAAGCTGGGTGGTAGGTGCAGTCAGAATAGGGGTGAGTGCCTTTAAGTTGTAGTGAAGGGCTTGTCTTGCAGATGGTCTTTTAGGTAGGAGGTGGTGTTGCAAAATTGGGATTGGAAGAGCTGGAGACATTTTGGAAGGTTAACTGGTTGGAAGGTTGTCGGAGGAACGCTGGATGGTTGCTTGCAGGATGATGGTTGTTGCAGGATGATTGTTGCAGGATGTTGCAGGATGGTTGTTGCAGGATGGTTGTTGCAGGATGATGGTTGTTGCAGGTTAAGCGCTGGGTGGTTGTTGCAGGATGAGCGCTGGGTGGTTGTTGCAGGATGAGCGCTAGATGGAAGTTGCAGGGTGAACGCTGGGTTAGCACTGTCATGGGACCGATGGGGTAAAGCTCAGGGAGAGCGAGGGGCGAACCGAAGGGGCGAAACAAAGGGGCAGGCCCCTTTGTTGCGCTCCTTCGTGCGCGCGACGCCCGGCGCGCGACGCCAAGGAGAGCAGCGATTTAAATAGCCCGCCGGTCGCGCCTCTGACGTCACCGCCGCGATGTTTTCGTGGGCGGTTCGGGCGAAGGCTCGCGTCTCGGCTCGGGGCCTACTGGGTGCGAGGGCTCGTGGTCCGAGGCCGGGTCGACGCGCCGGATCTTGGCTCCGCTCGTGGCCGGCTGGAGGAGGAGAATCGCGGCCTCACCGGTAGGAGAGTGCTGGATAGACAGGCCGGCTATCGGCGAGGGAGCCCGATCGGGGAGAGCGGAACAGGAGGCCTTACCCCGACGGGCTTCAGCGCCGATCGCGCGGGCCAAGTTCACCGCTGGAGCCCCGTGGAGGTAAGAGGAGGAGGTTGAAGAGAGCAGCGATTTAAATAGCCCGCCGGTCGCGCCTCTGACGTCACCGCCGCGACGTTTTCGTGGGCGGTTCGGGGCGAAGGCTCGCGTCTCGGCTCGGGGCCTACTGGGTGCGAGGGCTCGTGGTCCGAGGCCGGGTCGACGCGCCGGATCTTGGCTCCGCTCGTGGCCGGCTGGAGGAGGAGAATCGCGGCCTCACCGGTAGGAGAGTGCTGGATAGACAGGCCGGCTATCGGCGAGGGAGCCCGATCGGGGAGAGCGGAACAGGAGGCCTTACCCCGACGGGCTTCAGCGCCGATCGCGCGGGCCAAGTTCACCGCTGGAGCCCCGTGGAGGTAAGAGGAGGTGGTTGAAGAGAGCAGCGATTTTAGCCATCAAGATTTTAGCCATCAAGAGAAGAGCAACTTTCAGGATGGGAAATTTAACAAGGTTACTTCTAAATTATCTGGGCAAATCACATAATTTATGCCAATTTCCTTTTGCTTAAAAACTGAGAAGGAAATCAGCTTCATGTCTAGGGTTATATGTATACATAGTCTTAAACACAGAAATCTCTTAGTCTGGAATGCAAAAGATAATTAACCATTTTTAATTGAAAAAAAATGAATGTCCCCTAACATTGCCTTTATGATTTTTATATTGAACAGTGTTTAATTAAAAATAGTTCTTCACAAAATTGCTGTCCTAACCTACGAATATCTCCTAGTTTTGAGCAACAGTAGAAAATGATTTAAGTCATTTTGTGCCGTCTGGAAAAATAGTAAGTCAGTGCACAACAGAATGACATGAAGCACTATGGTATCATATTAAGATGTGAAAAAGTATGATTTATGAATTCATAAAATATTAACAATTGGTCAGATTCAGAAATATAAAATTCAAGAACCTAAAACAATTGCATTTAAATCCAGGTAGGATAATCATTTATTTACATAGCATGCTCATTTATCTAGGGACATGTTAGCTCAATACACATTTCTTGCCCACCATGATCATGTTTTATAACCATTGTTCATTTTTCCGTATATCTGGCTGCAACATAATAATGCACTTATTTTTCATTAAAAAGTGGTAGCTGTGGCTAATATTGGTAGAACATCTTGCAATACATTTCATATGTATTTCATATATAGCTATAGCACAACTGGACAGTAATTAAAGTGATATCCTTAAATTTATTATGACATTTAAAATTGGATTAAGCATCCCTACTTCTTGTACCTCTAGAAAATAACTTTAACAACTTAACAATATTAAATGCAGATATCAGTCCAGCAGTGAGATGATGACTATCCTATGTTTTACACTGAGTGCCTCCTGTATGATTATCTATATGTTGTTGGGAGGCTGTATTTGTACTCAGTGCAAAAATTCCTGGATCTCTACAGATTAGAGTGACAAAATCTGGAGAAGCTAAGGCAAACAGAGAGGTATGTAGAGGAGACCTTCAGGGGAATGGTAGAGTGGATCTACCTCCAGTTTGGCAGTTTTTATGCTGCTTTGGAGGATCAAGGTCAGCTGTAAGGATAGCATCACTTTGGTGTGCCAGGAAGTGATCCTGTATCTAGGTCCTGGTCTAGGGGCATGTGTCCAGGAGGGAAGGGTAAAGCTGTTGATTTGGCAATTTGATCATTAGATAGCTGGGTGGCTGGTGACTGGTGGGAGTGAGGATTGCATTATAACATGCTTCCCTGGTGCAAAGGAAGTAGACTTCACACAACACTTACATAGGATTTTAGAAAGTGCTGGCAGTTGTGGTACATGTGAGAACTAACAACATAGGAAGGTGTAGGAGGGAGATTCTGGAAATCAAAAGCACACTTTCATGGCCCAATTTTAAAAGGGCCATGCGTGTAAAAAATGGGTGTTACAGGCGTGGCCAGGTCTTGTGCGTAACCCCTTGTACGTAACCCCTGTTATGAGCTGAAGTGCTGGGCCCTGCAATAAAAGCAGACCATGGGGTGTGGTCTTGGCAAGGAAGGGTGGGGCGGGGTGGGCCAGGACAGCGCCATTAGCCACTGTCCTGGGGAAGCACACGCTGACAGCCAGCCGGCGCATGGAGATTACTTCTGTTCCTGGGGAGCAGTAAGTATTAAAATAAAAAAATTAGGGATAAATAGGGCTAGGTTAGGGGTTGGGGGAGGAGAGGGGAAGAGGTAGGAAGGGTAGGGTTAGGGATAGGAAAGTGGGGGAGGCCTGATTGTGTCACCGCGCGTATTTTGCTAAAATCCCCCTGCATGCGCGGGTTGAGGGCCGCCCGCACATGTGCGAGCAGATTTTAAAATCTGGCGCACATGTGCACTCAGCCATCGCATTTTATAACATGTGTGTGCCAGCGCGCACATGTTATAAAATCGGTGCATCCATGTGCGCTCGCCAGGAACAATGCACACATGGACATGAGCGCGTGGATCTTAAAATCAACCCCATAGGTAGTAAATTGAAAACCAGAAACACCTGTTCCAAGCACAGGACCTGAAGGCAGGCTGAACTCCAGTCTCAAGGCATGGATGAAATGATAGCCCAGAAAAGAGAGCTTTATATAATTTTGAAACTGGCAACATTTTAGGGAAGGGGGAACCTATTCTGATGGGATGAGCTCCACCTTATACAGATTGGCACCCAGCTGCTGGTGCTAACTTTAAAAAGGAGCTAGAGTAGCATTTAAATTAAATCATGGGGAAAATGGATGGCAGCTCAATAGTTGATGCTTTAATTATGGTTTAAATATCTCTTTGCAGGTCACTAGCAGATTAATAGTGAACACACCACATAAATTTAAAGGATGCTAATTTATGAATCCCTACTCCCTTTGTAACCTAAACTTAACTAGGAACTTAACAAAATTAAGATGAAGGCAACAGTACATCAGCAAGAGGGGGCCTTTCAGACTTTTGCATCGAGTGTCACAAGTATGATTGTTTAATCATTGGTGAGAGGTTGTATATGTTCACACGGTGCAAAGAGCTCCTGGCTCTCAGAGATCTCTGGAGCTAGAGTCGCAGACCTGGAGATGTTAAGGCAGACAGAGAGGTGTAGAGGAGACCTTCAGGGACATAGTAGCCAAACCCCACCTATAGCCTTTAGCCCTGGTGCTGCCTTGGAGAAGGAAGGTCAACTGGTCAGAGAGTATCACCCTGTTGTAACCAGAAGTGATCTTGTAGCAAGGACCTGCTTTCCAGTTAATCCATTGTCCTCTCACACTAGGGTTGAGTCTCCCAGGGCTACTGCCCAGGAGGAAAGAGTTAGGTTGATTGTCATAGACATGATTTGATTATTAGGGATGTAGATAGCTGGGTGGATGGTGGATGTGAGGATTCCCTTGTAACTTGCCTTCTTGGTGCGAAGGTGGAAGACCTCACGTGTCACCTAGATAGGACTTTAGACAGTGCTGGAGAGAAAACAGCTGTCATGGTACATGTGGGCATCAACAATTTAGGAAGATGTATGTGGGAGGGAGGTTTTGAAAGCCAAACTTGAAATCCAGAACTTTCAGGGTAGCATTCTCTGAAATGTTTCCTGTTTCAAGTGCAGGACCCCAGAGGCAGGCAGAGCTCCAGAGTCTCAATATGATGAAGAGACAATAGTGCAGAGAAGAAGAAATCAGTTTTGTAAGAAACTGGGCAATCTTTTGGGAAAGGGGAACAATTTTTCACAAGGATGGGCTCCAGCTTAACCACTGCGGATCCAGGCTGCTAGTGTTAACCTTTAAAAATGAGATAGAGCAGCTTTTAAACTAAAGCAAAGGGGAAAACTAACAGTGCATGGTACAGAGGGAGGTACTTCAACGGATAGTAATGAAACAGGAGAGTTAGAGCATCCCAACAGAGAAGTTCCAATAAAGCAAAAGTAGTCTATGTGTCTATAAGTAAAGAACCACTTGAGCTAAAAGATTCAAAATTATCCCTGTCAACTGAAAAGCAGGTTGCTAATTCAAACAAAAATATATTTTGAAATATCTATATACCATTGCCAGAAGTCTAAGAAGTAAGATGGGAGAGAGAGTGTACAGCACATATGGGTAAATTTAAAAACCCACGTGCATGTGTCCATGTGCACGTGGTTCCCAGTGTACACGCATGGAAACGCTGATTTTATAACATGTGTGCGTCACCATGCACATGTTATAAAATCCAATGCCCGCATGCACATGTGTGACCGATTTTGTATTGGCAAGCGCATGTGCTCGCGGGTGGGGAATATTTGCAAAAACCACGCTACGACACAAGTAGGCTCCCCCCTAGGATTCCCCAACTTATTGGGCTGTTTGCACAGATGAGGAGACAGTGGCACGCTCCCTCCCAGGAGTTAGAAGATGGACACAAGCACTCCAGCAGAGAGACAATGTAAATAGTTTGAATGTGCAGTTTCATTTGTGGAAAGTTTGTGATCTCCTGGGCCACAAAGGATTTCCTTTCCCTCCACAGACAGAGCTCACTCCCTGGGAAGTACAGAGAGAAGGGAACCGATGGCGAGAGGCCCTGAAGAAAAAATACTTTTATGACCCTAGGGGAAACAGTAACCCTCCCTGAGAAAGGGTTACTTATAAAATAAGACTAAAAACAGAATTCATGAGGCTGTCTGATAATACTGCTTTAAATTTAAAATATGGCAGCTGTAAATATGGCTCTGTTAGGTGGATAGGATTGGGTCAGAGGAGTGTACAGAGAATGGATAGGTTGAATTGTATACTCTGTGTTGCCCCAGTCATAATAGTTTTTCATTGTTTTCCTTTGTAGGTCAGCATTGTTCAATGATAAACCTTTGAAAACCAGGCAGTTTTTCACAACATATTTGTAGTAGACAGAATTCTTCTTGTATCTTAAGCTTCCATGTTGGTTTATATTATAGAGTTCTTCTGATATACCACCAAGCCAGTTCTTATTTCGTATACAGTAAGATTACACTGATAAAAATGTTCAGTGGTTTTAAGAGTAATGGGCAGGACTGTCTGCTACTTGACTTATAATGGTAAAGCATCAATTTCTCCCTAATGAAGTAACAAATTTAAGTTTAAGACATTAGTGTAAAACTGCTAAGTGCTTGATAATGATGAACACAAAATGGTGAATTATACTGAATGTTGACATTTATAAACCTTTTAACTGCAATATAAATCAAGCACAGTAGGCTAAGCTTTTATGTTTTTTTTCCCCACTGTACTTTACAGATAGTCTTCTATACAGATGGCTTTTTGCTAGTAGTTCTGATGTCTGTAGAGTATAGAAATGGGACACCTACTTTTTAAATCTTATTTTATTTTTTCAGACTTCCACAGTAGAACAACAACAATCTACTCCCATAGGAGCATAAACAATGGTACAAATTTAACTCCCACATCCCCCCTCCCTCCCTCCCATTGTTCTTTATTGAATGTCCAAGTTCTAGACTGCGACAGGTCCAGGTTCACTACCTTCGTTGGGTGGACTTTCCAGGATCTATTAAATCATGTTGAGTAAGTTGCTTCTAGCTTTAGCCGTCAAATACATTAGGTATGGATTCCACCGGGCCAGGTAATCTCGATATTTTGCAGCAGAAGATCTCCGTGCTGTGATATGTTCAAACACTGCCATCTGGTGAAGCTTCAACCTCCACTGAGTCTTCGTTGGGTCATCTTCCTTGAGCCATACTTCTAGGATCAATTTTTTTGCTAACCAGAAGGCTTTTTTTCTATCTATTGGTAAAGCTATCCATATCTAATCTATCCATATTTAGTAACTTACCCCATAGTAGTTTGGCTTGCATATTTGTAGCTTAACCCAGCATACAGTATGCATGATAATAACAAAAATGTGGCAACTCTGCTAATTTAGGTGTCTCCTTATCATATGGCATTTGAGTTAATGCCTGCATTTCAATTTGTATTAACACCATTCATTAACACATCTTCACTTGGGCATTACTTAATGCCAGTGGTCAATGTGTTATATGTATACATGTTAGCATTCCTACAAAGTAATGGTTATTCACATGCAAATGGCCCTCAAAAAATGATACAAATGGCCTCAATCTGTATTAATGCTAGATGAATTATCCAGCAATAATATCTAAAGAGTTTTAATGCAAGCCACATCAGGCAGGAAAGTTAACTAGGCCTCAACAGGTATAGTTAACCTTTTTGCTAGTGGCCTACGTTAACTACACTCCACCAAATACAATCATGGGCTTCTATTGACATATGTTTCCCAAACTCAAATTAGGCCTCTGTGTCCATGGCACAAGACCACTTCTCTAGTATCCAAATGGGCCTCTGGATTCACCCCCCCCCCCTCACATCCAGATCAATAATGGGCATTCCAGAACCTCCCATCCACTTGGATCAATATTAGGCCTTCTGGGTCTGCAGAATCCTCCATCCACTCTTGTATGCTTGGCATGCAGGTCAATATCAGCAATACCATTTTGTTTTTTTTTTTTTGCCATGCCTGGCAGTAGAGAAACTAGGTACCCTTCAGCTAATGAAGATTTAGGGGTGTGAAAAAAGCTGTAAGTGAAGGCAGAAGGATTTTGCTGTTCAGAAGGCCTGAAATTGATCTGGTGGAAGAGGCTTAGAAGAATTAACTTTGATCAGGGTGGTGGGGGCCAGGTAGACAGTAGATCGATTCATGCAGTGTAAGGTATGGGGAGGTCTGATCTCTTTCAGTGTGTGTGTGTGGGGGGGGGGGGGGGGTGCAGAGGCAGTGGGGGAGTGGTTTCCCTGTACTAACCATACTTTTCATTTTTGGACATCTACTGTGGGAAATCTAATATGCAGAGCATGTAAGCATTACCATGGTCACACTGCTGTCATCTCAAAAACTGTGTAGACGCAACAACAGAATGGATAATGAAAATAAGTAAATTGGCAGATGACATTAACCCCACAAGAACAATACAAATCCATGAACCAAAACAGAAAATCCCCTGGTTTAATGAAAAAATAAAGGAAATTAAACAAAATCTGAGAAAAAAAGAATAAAGGTGGAAAAAAGACAAATCAGCAGAAAATCTAACCAAATTTAGGAAACAACTAGCCTTTTATAAAAAAAAAAAAAAAGAATTTTTGAGGCAAAAAAACAGTTCTTTAGTTCAAAAATTGAAAAATTCTCAAACAACCCACAAACACTATTCAACATAGTTAAAAATCTGACTAATGATAAAACAGACATGCCCCAAGCTCCACAAGAGAACAAATGCAATGACCTAGCACACTATTTCTCTGACAAAATCACAAACCTTAAAGCAAAAATTACGATCCTAACAAAACAGGAAATCAAGATGCAAAAAAGAGATGTGACACAATTCTCCATATTTGACGAGGTATCACAAACCGAAGTTGAATGCATGATAAAAAAACTGAATCCTGCACCACATAAAATCGACACCATTCCTACCACAAATATAAAAAAACTAGCAGAAATATCCTCATATACATTAGCCAAAATAATTAACCTATCACTCAATGAAGGAGTCATGCCAGACTCACTTAAAAATGCAATAATAAAACCAATCTTGAAAAAGAAAAACAGTGACCCAACCGTTTTAAGTAACTATAGACCTGTTTCTAACTTGCCTATAATCGCAAAATTAATAGAAAAAGCAGTACAAAAGCAACTAGCTGAACATCTAGACAACAATAACATACTCTTCCCATCACAAAATGGCTTCAGGAAACACTATAGCACTGAAACATTACTAATCTCTCTAACAGATAACGTACTTCGTGGATTTGACAGTGGAAAACACTACATCATGATACTGCTAGATCTGTCAGCAGCATTTGACATGGTAAATAGGGATGTGAATCGTTTTTTGACGATTTAAAATATCGTCCGATATATTTTAAATTGTCAAAAATCGTTAGAGGCGATATATAATAGGAATTTCCCCGATTTATCGTCAAAAATCGTAAATCGGGGGAAGGGGAAGGGGGAGGGCGGGAAAACCGGCACACTAAAACAACCCTAAAACCCACCCCGACCCTTTAAAATAAATCCCCCACCCTCCCAAACCCCCCCAAATGTCTTAAATTACCTGGGGTCCAGTGGGGGGGGGGTCCCGGTGTGATGTTCCACTCTCAGGCCACGGGTGCATTTGATAGAAATGGTGCCGGCGCTACCTTTGCCCTGTCATATGACAGGGCAAAGGTAGCGCCGGCGCCATTTTGGTTCCTGTCCCCCAACGTCGCGAGCGTAGGAGATCGCTCCCGGACCCCCGCTGGACCCCCAGGGACTTTTGGCCAGCTTGGGGGGGGCCTCCTGACCCCCACAAGACTTGCCAAAAGTCCAGCGGGGGTCCGGGAACGACCTCCTGCACTCGAATCGTGTTGCCGTAATGCAAAATGGCGCCGGCCTTACGGCCATATGGCCGGCGCCATTTTGCAATGATTGCAAAATGGTGCCGCCCGTATGGCCATATTGCCGTACTGCAAAATGGCGCCGGCCGTATGGCCGTACGGCCGGCGCCATTTTGCATTACGGCAACACGATTCGAGTGCAGGAGGTCGTTCCCGGACCCCCGCTGGACTTTTGGCAAGTCTTGTGGGGGTCAGGAGGCCCCCCCAAGCTGGCCAAAAGTCCCTGGGGGTTCAGCGGGGGTCTGGGAGCGATCTCCTACGCTCGCGACGTCAGGGGACAGGAACCAAAATGGCGCCGGCGCTATTTCTATCAAATGCACCCGTGGCCCAAGAGTGGAACATCACACCGGGACCCCCCCCCACTGGACCCCAGGTAATTTAAGACATTTGGGGGGGGGGTTCGTGAGGGTGGGGGATTTATTTTAAAGGGTCGGGGTGGGTTTTAGGGTTGTTTTAGTGTGCCCGAGAGTGGAAGATCACACCGGGACCCCCCCACTGGACCCCAGGTAATTTAAGACATTTTGGGGGGGTTTGGGAGGGTGGGGGATTTATTTTAAAGGGTCGGGGTGGGTTTTAGGGTTGTTTTAGTGTGCCGTTTTCCCGCCCTCCCCCGATTTATGATTTACACGATATTTAAAAAAACAAAACTGCGACGATCCAATTCCCTCCCCCCCCAGCCGAAATCGATCGTTAAGACAATCGATCACACGATTCACATCTCTAATGGTAAACCATGACATACTATTGAAAAGACTGGAAGAAATTGGATTACAAAACAAAACAATTGAATGGTTTACATCCTATCTGAACAATAGATCTTATCAGGTACAGATAAAAAACACAATATCAGACAAAATCAAACTAAAAACAGGCATCCCCCAGGGTTCACCACTCTCGGCGACGCTATTTAACATTTACATGCTCCCCCTCTGCCACCTGCTAGCGGGGCTAGGTATCATACACTACATATATGCTGACGACATTCAATTAATTCTACCAGTTGAAAAACAATTGAAAAAACACTGAATTTTGCAATGTTATACCTAGACATAATAAAACAACTATTAAACCAAATGGAACTAGTAATCAACATTGAAAAAACAGAATTTATACATCTTGAATGAAAAAACATTGAAAGAATTCAAATCCCATCTGACTTACAAATGGCAAATCAGTTGAGCTAACTGATAAAGCTAGAAACCTAGGAGTAATTATAGACACAGAACTGAGCCTTAAACAACACATATCAAGAAAAGCAAGAAAAGGCTACGCCAAACTAATGGTCCTTAGAAGATTAAAACCCTTATTAAATCAGGAACACTTTCATACAATACTACAAACATTAATATTTGCCAGCACGGACTACTGTAACACACTTTTCCTAGGATTGCCATATACTACTATCAGACCACTGCAAATACTACAGAACTCGGCTGCCAGAATACTTACTGGTAAAGGCAGAAGAGATCATATCACCCAAACACTTGCGGATTTACACTGGCTCCCAATAGAACAAAGAGTCCAATTCAAAACACTTGCACAGTTCATAAACTAATAAACGACGAAAATGCTGTCTGGCTAAACACTGCACTATGATTATGTCCCTCAAAGAAGTCTCAGATCGGCCAATAGAGCTCTACTAAGCATACCCTGAGTCAAAACAGCAAAGTTGACTCAGGTCAGAGAGAGAGCACTATCATTGGCAGGTCCTTTATTATGGAACACATTACCCCTGGAATTAAGACTAATGAAAGAATTAAAGCTCTTCAAAAAAGGCTTAAAAACATGGCTCTTCAAAAAAGCATTTCACAGTGAAGTAGCTGAATAACAACACAAAAACAGCTGAAAGTCACCAGTAAAAATGCAGAGTTGCTTATTTTTTTATTATTTTTCTCATATTTAAGTATTTTATTAGAAAGATAGTATAAACATATGATTATGCTAACAATCATAAATGATAACCACACCCATTCCCCATTTAGAGTATATTATTGAACTATGTAACCATATAATACTGGCACCTTCTGGATAATTTAGAAACCAAACCAAACATATTTGTGCCTAACTGTTCTATACCGTCGTTTAGTAGAGCACAATCACCACTGTAAACCGTGGTGATTGTGCTCTACTAAACGACGGTATAGAAAAGTTTAAATAAATAAATTTAAATTGTTATTCTATTACAGAGGATTGTTATCTGTCAAAAACCCTGAGATACATGTTCCTTTCCACTGATTGAATAATTTATATTGGCAGCCCCTGAGGCAGTGTATGCGAAATATGGTATCATGTCGGGTTATGCCAGATGGGGGAAGTATTCACATTTTGGACCTATGACTAAAGTGAACCCCAAGGGGTGAGAAAACTGAAAGCCACAAAATACTGGTCTCAGTATCACGGGGTAGTATGACAGTCCTTTATATAAGTTAATTGCAATTAGTTTTTATTTGCATATTAACTTTGTGAAAGAAATTGCAGATATGTCTAGTAGTAGCAATTTCTTGGATTTCGTCTGCATATTTCACGACAATTTTTAGTTTAATACAAACATGGTAATGTTGACACATTCTGTATATAATGAGTTTCAGACATTGGGCATTACAGCTAGCAGGCAACTAGTGTTACCATAACAGTTTTAATTCTGTTTAGCACCTGCACCCTTAAACTATGAAATCAGTAGCTGAAATCTAATTATTTCAGAAATGTTTTTAGGTAAGATTCATCACTATGCTATCCAGGTTCTAGAAAAGTATCTGCACATGTTTTCTATCATACTTACAGGTACAATCTTAACATCTGACAAAAATGATAATTTCAGCAATCAGATGGTCCGTTGATAGAGTTAAACCTTTTAAATGTGATGGAATCCAATTTAGGCTTTATTCTTGATTGGTCAGATAGTGTATTCTAGGTCAGTGGATGACATTTCTCAATAGTTTGATATTCATTCAGTTCTATTTTTCTGCTATAAAATTTAGAAAAATTGTAATAAAGCTTAAGACCTAATTTAGTTGACACATAAGAGCATATGAACTTAGAGGTCCATATTCATCATCACTTAGCTGGATAAGTTCTGACATAATATGATGCATTTTAAATATTCAGCCATATAAATAATTAGGCCAGATAAATAATTAATCAGCTAAGTAGTGGGAGGATAATGGGCATAACTAGAAAGAGTTGAGTTAGCTGACTAAGGCCTGGATTCATCATTCATCGCTGAATGATGAATCCAGCAAAAATGGGGGGTGGGGAGGGGCGGGCCTGTGAAAGCCCGCAGCCTTTGCACTACTGCGGTATCTTCGCTGCTGGTTTTCGGACCGAATAGCACCACCATGAAAGGTGGTGCTATTCGGTGCGCTACTGCCAACGTTAACGGTAACGTTTTTGCCGGCAGCGAAGACACCGCCGACTCCTCCCTCCCCCCGCCCTGACCCCTCCCTGCCCCGACTCCTCCCCTCCCCCTAATTAGCATTATATCGCTTGTGAAAAGCCCCTTTTCACATGTGATATGGCTTTATCACGAGCGTTAGGGCCCTAACACACGCGATAAAGCTTTAGTGAATGACCCTATAAGTTAACCAGCTAACTCCGATATTCAAAGTTAGCCAGATAACTTAGTGCAGCTGCACTACTGAATATTCCTCCAAAGTTAAGCAGATAACTTTACCTGGCTAATTTTGCTTTCTAGACTGTGTCTAAATATGGACCTCAGAGTGATTTTGCAATAAAGCATACAGCGGTAATTATAGAATGGGTTGAATTATGAAGACCCCATATAGTATAACGCTTTGAAATAGAAATCAGTATATTTAGGCTATGATTGATACGTGCTTTGAAATTTGTGATGCCCATCAAAGCTGGAATAATGGGGTTGTCTGGCTGGGTTTGTGGCAGAGAACTCATTGGCAATAGATAGAGAGGTTAATTTTCAACATTGTACATAGGGCTAAAAAGGTACAAAACGTTTAGCCTTAATTTTCAAAGTGAATTTATGAAAATGCCTGGGTTGTGCCAGTACACAAAGACATATGTGCATCAAGTTACACCTGCTTCCGAGTAGGTGCAACGTTCTGCATGTATATTTATGTGCATACTTTCAAAAATCAAAAGTATGAATGTATATGCATTACCCACTGCAAATCCACCTTCCGAGACACCTACTGTGAGTGCAGGGAAACGTATGTGTGTGATTGATTTATGTGTGTACTTCTCCTTGCACAGCCTCCCCCTCCCACCACTTGGGCAATTTTCAAAAGCTGATTTATGTGCATAAACCCATTTGAAAATTACCACCAAATGTATATAAACGAATAAACCCATTTCCAATTGGAAATAACAATATACTGGGGAAATTTGGTTTTGGAGAGTTTATAGTAGGCAGAATTAAGGCAGGAAGACTAGCATCCTCCTAGAACTGAGATTCTGAAGAATACGGAGCCCTTTCTGGCTTTCAGTTTGCAATAATGGCATCAGGAGATTCTAAAAATGGATCTTGATAAGCCTATTTATTTATTTATCTATTTATTTATTTATTTATTTGTGGTTTTTATATACCGATCATCGTTTGGAACATCTGATCGGTTTACAGTAGAACTTTGAACTCAGCAACAAGGCTTTACATAGAACTTATTTAACAGTGATAACAAACATTGAAGTGTTAGGGGAAGTAACAATAGAAAATTTGGGTTGAAGAAAAATCAGGGGGGAGGTAGGGGAGGGGGAGGAAGGAATTACAAAAAATGGGAGGGGGGAAGGGGAGGCAAGTTTACAGGGAAAGAATGGCTGGGGTTGTAAAATTATATACATCATATACATATGTGCAGTTGCATAGACTAAGAATTAATAAATGAATTTAGAAGAAAACTGGGATTATAAAATTATTTACATTATATATGAGACCACTGAAGGAGAATTAAAGAATCCGTCGGAATAGAATTGAAGAAAAGAGAGGTGTGGGGAATGACTGAGGGGGCTGTGGGTAGGCTGTGTGGAAGGGGAAGAAGGGGAAGGAGCTGTGGGGGAGAGGAAAAGGGAAAGGCTGCAAAGGAAAAGAGCTATATGGTACTATGTGTATGCTTTGGTGAAGAGCCAAGTTTTGAGTAACATAACAGTGTCAGGATTTTTTGACCCCCTTTATGCCACAGCAATTTTTATCATTTGGACAAAAAATAAAATATAATGCAAGCAGATGTCAAAATCTATCACTGTTTTAATAGTAAATTACATTTTTCTGTTTAATTGAATTTATGTTAATGCAATAGAAGGGAAAAGTACAGTTTGCAATCTTCTGAGGAGTTTGCAAACTGTACAGTGCATTGAATAGTACAAATTCCTTTTTGGAAGTTTCACATATCTCTGGGTTCTAGATTAGGGTTCATATTGGTTCTGGTGTGCATTCTCTCCATTGCAGAGAAGGACAGTTGGCACCAGTCAGCACTGAAGAGCTATGGCAGTAACAACACTGAAAACAACTCAAATTTAGATTAAATTAAATATGACAAGCTATATGTAACTGACACATACTTCAGAAAAATAGTTAATGAGAAATAATGGGAAAAATAATGCGCATTTTATTAACTTTATGTTTCTCTTTTGCAGGAGATGCCACCTGAGACAGGATAACTTAGAGAATGATTTCTTTTCTTCTATAATCAGGAAACAGTATTGGAGCCCCAGTAAATCAATCTTCAAAATAATGGACAGATATATGAAAACAAGGGACCAATTTGTCAGCTAACACATATTAGCCTAGGGCAAAGAATGACACAAAGAAAAAAGAAAAAAAATTATATGTACAAAGGGATAGATTTTTTAAAGTAGGAATAGATGATCCTTATAGCCTAGGGATGTGCTTTCGTTTGAAACTACATAGAAAAACTCACCGAAATACTCTATATCGTTTCATGTCATTTTTATTAAACAAATGACAAGAGGCAGCAATTTTTTAAAAAAAATTCTTTAATTTTTAATGTGCATTATTTCTGAAAAGCATGCACTATTGGTAAATAGTGCACACTATTTAGAAACAGTGTACAATTTAGAAATAGTGTGTGCTATTTACAATTAGTGCACATTATTCAAAGATACTTCATACTGTTTGCAGAAAGAAAAAAAAAAAGAAAAAGCCACAAAAAATGAAAAAAGCCCCCAATGAAATGGAATTTAGACAGGATCTCCCCCAATGAAACAAAACACAATATTTTTTGGCCTGGAAGCCCCTATAGAGCCCTCTAAATAATGAGGTTCTGTTTTTGATCATATGTATATTGCAAAAATGTACAGATTCTTATCTCTCATTGTCTAAAATATTTCTTTGTAGATTTTCTATGTAAGCCACTAAAGCAATGGTCATATGAAATGAATGCTGTAGGGCAACATTTGACAGATTTTTAAATTGAGCATTGTCAGTATTTTTGTAATGTGTTTCACAAATGTCACATTGCAAAAACTCACACAATAGGGGTGGAAATCCTGAGCCACAAGAAGTCAGGAAATAAATCCACCGGTTTTGCTGTTCAAAAATATAACTTTATATAGTTTCATAGAAAAATTCAAATAACAGATAAAACTGATGGTCCCTCTTGCAAAAAATACCATTCTAGAGGATTCTTCTTTTCATTTGTATTTTTTTTAGTAATGCAATGTGGAATTGCAGTATAATACCTATACATGCCCAAGTGCAATGGCCCTCAAATAAAAAGCAGAATATAAAAAAAAATCTAAATAAAATTGACTAGGGGCTGATATTGAGAAGATTTACAGTAGGCAGTTAAATTTGGCTTTTAATCACATGAATCTGTTTAAAAAAAATTCCCCTACCTAACTTCTAAAATCTGTCCGCACAAAATCACTACATGCACAGATTTAGCTGTACTAAAAAGGGTAGGGGTCATGCTCAGATTTTCAAATTTAGGGCTGGATTCATCATTCTTCGCAGAATGATGAATCCAGCGAAAAAGGGGGTGGGGTGAAGGGGGGGTGGGCGAGCCTGCGAAAGGCCGCAGCCATTCGCACCACGGCGGTACGATTTCGCCGGCTGTGGTGCAGCCGGCTGCAGCCTTTCGTGCAAATAGTGCCACCGTGAAAGGTGGTGCTATTTGCCGCGCTACTGCCGGTGAGAATGTTCCTCACATTATCGCCGGCAGTGGTGCCGCAGCCGACTCCTCCCCCTCCCCACCCCGACTCCTTCCCTCCAGCTAATTAACATCCTATCACATGCAAAATGCCCTTAGAAAATAACCCCCTTAGTGGGTAAGCATGATATTCAGCTCTATTTGACTAAATTTGTGTGTCCAACATCATCGATGCAAATGGCTTCCCTAAATCTAATCGCACAAATTTTGTGCGATTAAATTTAACTGATTTTCAGTCACAACTTCAGTTGGTTAGCTGCGGTTGAAAATCTGGACAAAGTTAACTGGTTAAAATTAACCAGTTAGCTTCACAGCTTAGAGGCACTTTGACTATCTATCTCTATTATTATGCCAATATTTTAGATCAACATGAATCAAATATTGGATCAGTAGATCTGAATCTGCATTTAATACGTGAGATTTGATTTTTGTACCTATGGGGCAATTTTTGAACTGTTCATTATGGGCCAAAATTCATGGGTACATTTTACCTGAGGACTTTGTGTCAAGTTTCAAAGAAAAAGTATATGTGCTTTCACTTTCAAACTTGCTGTGTGTACATGTGGATGTTTGCATCTGGTTTTTGTGCAATTAGATTTTCTGCAGCAAATAACGTATATAGACTTGATCCACTTTTCCGATCTCACCCAGAACACATCCTTGAGAACACCTCTGCTAAATATAGTTAAAAGTACAAGTGTTGTTCCATATTGAGGGAGGGAAACTTTTCAATTCACATGAGTAAGTCACTATTTGAAAATTGTTCTTCCCATGGGCCAAATGTATCTACTGACAGAAAAAATCTTTACAAGATATGAGCAGCTGCGCGGGCTTGTCCTGCACCTCTCACGGTAAAGAGGGAAGAGGCGCGTGGCGGCAAGGTCTGCGGGGGGGGGGGGGGGGGGGGGGGGGAGGGGAATTGCCTCAGGGACTTAGGAGCCAATAGTGTACTGCCAGCGATTTCAAATCACTGCGTTGCTATTGGCTGGGAGATAGGCAACAGCTGAGCTTGACACATTGCCTGTCTGTCGGGGTCAGCGGAGTGAGGAGTGAGCTGTGCTGGGCTTGGTTGTCCCATTTGAGTCAGGAGCAGATAGATTCAAATTTAGTGCACACTGGTTGGAATCGCCGTTTAAACAAGGTGATACCTGGTTCATTTTGTTGGGGGTCCCCCCGGTTGAATACTTCAAAAAAAAAAAAAAGAAAGAAAAAAATATTTCCAGCGCAATATCCTCTGATCAGCTATCTGTGTTCTTCGCGAGCTATTCCTAGCAGCGTTATGCAGAGGAGAGGCAGAGAGAGCCTTCCCCGTCCTGGAGGTGCAGGGCAGGAGAGAATGGAGTGCCCTAAGCAGCAGGAAATGAGTTTATATTTCCTGCTGCTTAGGGCACTCCATTCTCTCCTGCCCTGCACCTCCAGGACGGGGAAGGCTCTCTCTGCCTCTCCTCTGCATAACGCTGCTAGGAATAGCTCGAGAAGAACACAGATAGCTGATCAGAGGATATTGCGCTGGAAATATTTTTTTCTTTCTTTTTTTTTTTTTTGAAGTATTCAACCGGGGGGACCCCCAACAAAACGAACTAGGTATCACCTTGTTTAAACGGCGATTCCAACCAGTGTGCACTAAATTTATCCACAGGCAATGGGAGAAAACCCAAGCAGGCAAGTTCTCCTTTGTCCCCTTCTCCACAGTTAGTAGCTGCTCCTATGTCCCCTCTTACCGTTTTGGGGGAGAGCGGGCCTGAAGCAGACATCCCCCTCCCTCTTTTAATGCCCAGAGGAGCAGGATGCTCCTGATATTTCCCTAAATGTGTCAGGGGGACTATTACTATATCCACCCCAGGTCCTGGAGGCTGAAAAGCCACTGGCTCCGGCTAAGCAAAGGGCAAAAAAGGGGGTGTCAGCTGGAAAATTGGGGTCTGCTGTTTGAGGTAGGAGTATTCAGAAGTTTCCTGCCAGTAGCAGGGTTTCACAAGTTAATATAGCTAAGGAGAAGAGCAGGAGAGTTAGCTTCCTGGTGCAGGAGGAGAGTCCTGTGAGTGAGAGAAGGATGCAGGTTGTCGGAGGTCCCAGTAAGGGCACTGGGAAGGGTAAGCAGAGGGCAGAGTTTGAGATTGATGCTGAACCTGTCAGCAGGGGGTTCAATCCTTCCATAGACATAGGTGATTTTCCAAGGGTGGGAGAAGGTAGGCAGGTAAGCGGACATGTTGCTAGTGCAATCCCGGGGAGAGTTTGGGCTGACAACCAGTTGTGGCCTAATGTTAATGGGCAGGAGGAGGAACCAGTAGTTGCGGGAAGTGGACGTTTTAGAGAGCAGCAGGAGTGGTTGGGCGAGGGGCAGGATGAATATCGAACCCAGCAAGAGGTTAGGATAATTTCAACGTGGGGGAAGGGAGTAAGTCCAAAAAAGAGGCAGGTGACTTTTGGTAAGCCCCAGGTTTTGGAATGGGTAGTGTGGGTTACGAGGGTTATCAGCGAGTGAGCAGTTCTGCTGGTTTTTCTGATGTTCCTGCAGATGCAGAGATTTGGGCATACCCAGGTACTTTGCGAAACGAAGCTTGGAGAGACAGAGCCTTTTCATGCCAGGAAGCGAGGCAAAAGAGGGGAAGTTGGCTGCAGAGTGACATGGAATCTGAAAGGCCAGGAGTACCATATCATGGTGTTGATGCTGGTGAGTTTGGACAAGCTGGTGTGTGTATTAAAAAGGATAAAGGGAAGAAAAGAAAGAGAGCTAAGAAATCTAGCACAGTCAGGCAGTAGTTCTAGCGAGTCTTCATCTTCTTCGCCCAGTGACTCTGACTGTGAGTTGAGGCCAAGTTACAGGGTGAGCCCTAGGTCAGACATGGGTCACCCAGCTTTAGCGTCTCTAACGGGATTGTGGGAGGAGGTGCCTAGGCGGATGCGTAGGCGGATTAGGAAACAAAAATACTTTAATATATTTAAATTGTTAGAAGGCAGAAGAGGAGAGAGGAGGGAGGAAGGATAAGCGGAAGAGTAAAAAGAAAGATAAGGATAGAGAGGCAGGTACCAAGGTTGCACAATTCATTTTAAATTGGGTTAGAGGGTTTCTGCATCTGGCCAGCATGGTCAGACATTTTGAACAGCAGCAGTATGGGGCTTTATTAGCTTACGCTGATAGTATTATAGCAGTTTTTAAAGATTACGATAGTTGGGCCTGGTTCAACTATGACGAGCAATACAGGGATAAGATGGAGGGCAAGGGGGGTCACGTGATGAGATGTAGCTGAGCAGACGTGTCTGTTTCAGCTCCGTGCGCTCCCCTCCTGCAATCAACAAACATCTTTACCAATTGGCATCGGAATACCCTCACAAATCTAGGGCCGTGATCGTTGATGTCTATAGACACTTTTATGCTGCGAGGAGCGGGGAGCATGCCATTAAAAGGAAGCAAAAAGGAAAAAGAAAAATTGGGACCGACGACTCACAAAATGGCGGAAACCACGAGCAGGCCGACACCTCCGAGCACCCCGAACACTACGGCTCCTCAAACGGATCTCACCCTCACCGTCACGAATGCAGTAGTGGCGGCACTCGATGGCCGGTTTACAGAGCTCTCATCTCAAATGAAAGAACTGAAAGATTCCTTTGCGGAATTACCACCCCGAATTGCCGAAATGGAATCCAGAATTTCCGAAGTAGAGGACACCTCCCTCGCCACGCAGAGCAGGGTGCAAGCCTTGGAAACCACGGTAGCTATCCAGGCAGAAAAGATTGATGACCTCGAAAACCGTTCTAGAAGGAATAACATTCGGCTCTCAGGTGTCCCCGAATCGGTGGGAGAAACCAACTTAGAAGCCATATTAGAAGCGTGGCTTCCTGCAGCATTGGGCCTCGCGGAGCTGGGCCGTGACTTTCACATCGAAAGGGCTCACAGACTGGGAAGGCGCCGAGACGGGGAAAACCGCCCTTGCTTTATAATTGCCAAATTACTGAACTGGTCGCAAAAACAAAAAATATTCCAAGCTTACCGTACAAAACAACCTTTGAAATATGAAGAGGCGGACGTGCGGCTATTTCAAGACTTCTCTGCAGCATTGGCCCAAAAGCGTAAGCAATTCAGTCCCCTGTGTACTGATCTTTTCAATAAGAATATTCGATTCCAACTTGCATACCCGGCCACACTGAGGTTCCGTCACGGAGGTAAGGAACATGTTTTTACAACTGTAGAACCAGCTAAGGAATGCATTGCGCAGATCGGAGACGCCTAAACAGTCTAGCTACGACGATGCTGGTGGTGAGCTTGCGACCATCTCCTATTACTGACGAATTTGAACATAGTATTACCAGGATTTCCCGGCCTTTCTTCCTTTTTCTTTTATTTTTATTGCTGATATATCGAGTGGCTGATACAGGAGGCTTGGACTACTCCCTAACGGCTAAGGCATAACCCGACTCGAGCGCGCACCGACGGTCACGCACCTCCATGCAGAGACCCTCGTGGACACGGACGGGCGTTGTGTTTGCATTACCCATTAACCATTGAATGCCACAAGAATATGCGAGTGGGCTGCATGACTGTGATACTCTGGCCCTGTGAGTTAGAGAGCCACTGCCCCTTCGCTCGCACCAGATTCATACACTCTGCTATATGCTGCGGTGCAATAGTTTGTTATGGCTGATTTGGTTTCGCCCTCCCGTATGGTTAGCCGGCAGTATTAATTCAATGGCCTTCGCTGATGCACAGGGCTATTACACAGGGAGCACGGAGGATTTACGTTGGATTGGTATTGCCATGCTATTCTGAAGTTTTCCAGCGGGCGAGAGAAGAATCGGAGGTCCAGGCTGTTAAGACTCACAAAAGGCGGGAAAGAACATTCTTTTCTTTTGAACACTTTTAATGCATTTAATGAACGGGTTCTAGTTTGAATACTGTTTTTTTTTTTTTTTTTCTGGTTAATATATTCCCGAATTGGATCACATGGTCCATAATTTTTTTTATTATTTGTTTTTTTTTGTTCTAACGGTTATTTTGCAGAGGAAGAGCGCACGGGAGCGCGGACCATGCCATCAGGGATGAGCGGAATGCTGATATGGTTATGATTGTTAATGTTCTGTTTATATATAATACTTGATTGCAGGAGGAGGAGTGCACATCACATCAATAGTGCACTCCCCTGAGGATTCCCCTTTAGTAGGGACCTCAAGATACATTCGGTTAATGGGTATTGGGTCGGGGAAGGGAGGGGGTTGGGGGATGGGAAAGGGAGGGAGGGAAGGACAGAAGGACAGTTTCTGCAACATGGAGAACCTGTGTAGATTATTTAGACTGCTCTTGTGCATGCAGAGGGTTGTGTCACGGGTCTATAGGAAAGGTATACGCTGGAGTATAGCAGCTACGGTCTGGAGGGTGGGCTTAGGCTGGGGAGCTCACCATCCATCTCTCAGAATGATCTGTGCTATTCACTTCACTATTTATGAACTGGTAGGAATCACATGAAACTAGCCAGTTTAAATGTCAATGGCTTGGGAAATCCCATTAAAAGAACAAAGGTGTTGCAATTCTTAAAGAAAGCTAAAGTGCAGATTGCATGTATACAGGAAACACATCTTACAGGGCTAGAGTCCAAAAAACTTAGGAGGGACTGGGTTGGCCAATGTTTCTTCTCTGCAGCATGTGGGAAAAAGGCGGGAGTTGCGATATTGTTACACAAAAACATATCTTTCCAACTAACTAAAGAAATAACTGACCCGGAAGGGCGTTATATCTTTATCACTGGGAAGCTCAATGGGAAGGACATATCGATTGGGAATATCTATGGACCGAACACTCCTTCTTCACAATTTTTTGCCAATATTACTAATTTGTTTACTACGTATGGGGCAGGTAGACAACTGCTGTTAGGAGATTTCAATAGTGTTCATGACCTCTCTATGGACAGATCCTCTAATAAGCCACATAGAATACAGTCCAGTGCACCTACTTTTATTAGTCAGATATGTCGTAATTTGCACTTTATGGACTATTGGCGAGTACTACATTCCGAAGAGAGAGACTATACTCATATCTCAAAAGCCCATGGTTCTCTATCCCGCATAGATTACGTACTGGGAGACTCAATGTTATTTCCCCTTATTTCTGAAGCGAGGATTGATGCCTCGGGAGTCTCAGATCATGCATTGATCTGGATTACTGTTGACTGGGACGATAACATACCTCATAGTCCATGCTGGAAATTCCCCACTTATATTAAGGATGACAGGGAGTTTAAGGAGTATCTTAAGACCAAGTGGTCCCAATTTCAAGACACTAATAGTCAACATCAAGATGAGCCTGAACTGTTTTGGCAAACAAGTAAAGCTGTTATGAGAGGGGAAATTATTTCGTTTCTGAGGCATAGAAATAAGGTTCTGACAGCAAGTATAGTGCACCTAGACTCCCAATTGAAGCAGGATAAACAAAAACTGGTACAGGATCCTTCACAGGCAAATTGGGCCCAATATCACATGACATTAGGGAAGTTGCAAGCACAATTGCAACAGAGAGCTCTCAAATCCTTTCAATTCAAGGAACACTCCTTCTTTCGATTTGGAAATAAAGCGGGAAAGCTACTGGCAAATCTGGTTCGGACCAGACGTAGCAAAACTTATATTGAAAAATTACGCACTCCCCAGAATTCATGGGCATGTAGAGGTGATGAGATCTGTGAAGTCCTCCGTAAGTTTTATTCCCAGTTATATACCGAGGATCGATTAGGTGATTCTGCTGAGGAACAGGTTTTCTTTGAAAGGTTAAACCTCCCGCACTTGACGGACGAACAAATGAGCCAACTAAATACCCCTATAACAAAGCCGGAACTTCTACTGGCGATAAAAAATAGTAAATCTGGGAAAGCCCCAGGCCCTGATGGCTTCACGTATGATTTTTACAAAATTTTAGGGGAGGAGGTGGTTGAACCCTTACAATTGTTTCTTCATTCTGCACTAGTTACACGTAGATTTCCCACTGACTTCAACAAAGCGTACATAACAGTACTTCCTAAACCAGGTAAAGATCCACAGCTTGCTGCATCCTATCACCCTATTTCATTGTTAAATTGCGATTTGAAACTACTAGCTAATGTATTAGCTACGCGGTTGGGTAGAGTGTTACCAGATTTGATATCCCAGTCCCAGGTTGGATTTGTGAAAGGGCGAGCGTCTAGCTCTCATATAGCTAAACTAATAGCAGCCATGGACTATTGTCAGGCCCGACAAATTCCTTCTATGGCTGTGAGTTTTGACTCGGAAAAGGCCTTTGACAGGGTTTCCTGGGATTACCTTTTCTCTGTCTTAAAACGGTTCGGTATACAGGGTAACCTTCTGGAATATATCACCCTATTGTATACCAATCCATCTTCCCATATTTTTGCCAATGGAATGCTTTCTCAAGCGTTTACTCCGGGTAGGGGAGTACGGCAAGGGTGTCCTCTCTCCCCGTTATTATATATACTAGCCATTGACCCGTTGCTACGCTACATAGCGCAAGACCCTCAGATCACAGGCCTCGCTATCGGAGGACACTCCTTTAAGACGGCGGCGTTTGCTGACGACATACTGGTCTTCCTCACTGAACCCCAACTGGCACTGCCCCGGGTTCTTGAGCTTCAGATACAATATGGCAGGTTTTCAGGTTTGAAAATTAATAAAGATAAGTCGGAGGCTTTGGATATCGGGGGGCAGTTACATCTTACTTGGGGCTCGGCTTTTCCACTTAAATGGGCGCCGGGATGTATAAAATACCTGGGCATACAAATCACAAATTCTATTTCCAACTTATACCGGGCAAATGTACAGCCAGCTTTAGACAGGATGCAGAGACGATTGTCTAACTGGCAGAGTCTTCCACTGTCGCTGATAGGCAGGATTCAGTTGATTAAGATGGTTGAGCTGCCAAAATGGCTGTATATACTTCAGATGCTCCCTATATGGCTGAAAAATGCGGACATCCTAGCTATTAATAAGACCTTACGTAGATTTATCTGGAAAGGTACGAGGGCAAGATTAGCCTGGCATCACCTCACACGTACGAAGGAGGAGGGGGGACTAGCGTGTCCGGATTTTAGACAATATAATCTCCTCTGTATGCTGCGGCACATCCGGGATTGGCTTTTAGGCACTGAATACTTTTCACCTACGAGCTTTCTGCGGGCAGGCCTACAGGGGCTTTCTCTAGCAACAGTGATACAATTGGATTATGCATCCGTACCGAAAGATTGTAAAAGCATGTTTTTGGTGCAGATGGGCAGGAAAGCGTGGGCATACTTGTGTAAGCGATTGGGTATTAGTGTGCTCCATACTGCCTTTTTGCCTATTAGTGGAAACCCTCAGTTCCCTCCGGGGCTGGAACATGTAGTTTTTCAACAATGGGCGGCCAAAGGCCTCACACATGTCATACAGGTGTTGCAGTCGGGCACTAACTATCTGCACAGCTTTCAGGAGCTCCAAACCCTTTTTGACCTCCCCTCACACGATTTTTTTGCGTTCCTGCAACTTAGACACTATGTTCAAGCTCACGGCTTGCATACGATATTAAACCTGCATAGAACACAATTAGAGGGACTATTAGGTTTTAAATCTAGATGGAAGATGTCTTGCTCTACATTTTCTAAAATTTTGAATCACTTGACAGGGACACCTGCTTTCGATGTCATCAGTGAAAAATGGAGGGGAGTTCAGGGGGTGTGGGTAACTCCACTTATTATTAAGAAATATTTACAGAATATAAAATGCATTACTGATAATGTAATCTTAAGAGAGCTTCAATTCAAATTTATATGGCAACTCTATATTACAAAAGATATAGCTTTTAGAATGGGCCTTAGTGACTCCTGTCAATGTCTCAAATGTAATAAGGATCAGGGAGATCTCCTTCATAGCTTTTGGTCCTGTGTTGCAATTCAGAACTTTTGGGGTCAAATTCAGAGGTTCTGTTCTACAGTGTGGGGAAAAGACATTCCTTTGACGCCGCAACTGTGGTTGTTGGGCTGTGATGAAACGCGGTTTGCTCTCCTAGATAGCCATTTAACCGTATTTGTGAATAAGGCGGGATTACTGGCTAAACAGATTATTTTGACAAACTGGATCTCCGCAGTACCCCCGCAGTTCCGACATTGGCTGAACAAGATGATTAAAGTGGCCACCTTTGAGTGTATGACTGCTAATACGCAAAATAATAGAAAGAAAGAAGAATATTCTAAAATATGGGGACCCTTTCTTAACCATCAGCATTGCGATATCATGACACATTAGGCTGATGCGACACTGCTTTCAAGCTTACCTCTTGCGTAAACAATTTTGGTTTCTGGCTAAGTAACTTCCATGGGTTTCTTTTAACATTTATTTAGATGTTTAACCTCATGCATGTGTACTTCCAGAGTTCCACATTGCAGACAATGCTATCTCACTCCAGGGCTGTCCGAAGGGGGGGGGGGGGGGGAGATGGGATGTTGGAGATAGGGGTTTTTGGATAGCACAGTTTCCAAGATTTATTATAATAGGCTCCTGTTCAGACGAAATCTAGGGGAGTCATGGAATGTATTTGGATCTGTTGCAATTTGTGAGTGTTGATACTCTTCTCTATTTGCGTAGTTTGTTCTAGTTACCAAAGTTATAACCAAATGTTGTACGTGATATGATACGTTGCTCTGTGTAGTCATATGTACTTTGGGATCTGTATATCCATTATGTTACTAAAAACCTAATAAAAAGATTTAAAACAAAAAAAAAAAAGATGGAGGGCAATAAGTACATGTCGTGGGGTAATTTATGGCTTACCCAGATGACAAATAAGAGCTCCAGCACACCCAAAGGAGTAGGCAGTAGTGCGGGGATGAGCAGTGCGAGTGGAGGTGTGTATTCCTTTCGGGGTTCGGGGAGTGCGGCAAAAGGGGGCGTATCGGTTAAGGCTACAGGGAGTGGGACAGATGTGTGTGGCGCTTTAACAAAACAACATGTTTGTTCCCTGACTGCAAGTTCAGGCACATTTGTGCAGCTTGCAACGGAGTGCACCCCGCAAGTAAATGCCCTGCGAGTCAGAATGTTACCCCTCGCAAAGGGGGTAAGTAATGAAAGGTGGTTAGGGAAGGCTGAATCGCCAGTAGTTGTAAAGGAACTGCTGCGGGGTTCAAGGTATATCCAGACAGGAAGTCTGTGAGGTTGTTAGCTATGGGTTTTCAGTATGGGTTTAGCCTACCTTACATGGGACCAGGGGTAGGGGTTAGAATAAAAAATGCTAGGTCAGTTACCAAATTGAAAGAGGTGGCAGTCAAAAAATTGCAGGAGGAGATAGAGTTAGGGTGTATTGCTGGTCCATTCGATGAGCCACCTTTTAAACAAATGCATTTATCCCCATTGGCAGTCATACCAAAAAAGGTTCCAGGAAAATTCAGGCTTATCCTGAATTTGTCTTACCCCAAAGGTGAGTCTGTTAATGATTTTATTCCCAGGAGTGAATGTACAGTAAGGTATACCTCGTTTGATTTGGCTTTGGAATTAGTTAGAATGGCGGGTAAAGGCGCGTTATTAGCTAAAGCATAGAGTCGGCGTTCATGTTGCTTCCGATTCACCCGGACAGTTTGCATTTATTGGGGTTTACCTTTGAAGGGAAATATTTTGTGGATAGGTGTCTGCTAATGGGTTGTGCTTTATCCTGTGCTTATTTCGAAACATTCAGTTCCTTTTTAAGTGGGAGATGGTGAATAGGATAGGTGATAGTAATTTGCTGCACTATTTGGACGATTTACTTTTAGTAGGAAGGGGACAGTCAGAACAGTGCTTTAAGCAGATAGAAGGGTTTCTTGATGTGGCACGTCGGATGGGTGTGCCTATAGCTCAGGACAAAACTGAAGGGCTGACCATGAAACTAACTTTCCTGGGGATAGAATTGGATACAGTGGCATTAGAATCTAGGTTGCCGCAAGAGAAGGTGGCTAGACTAAGGGATTTAGTGAAGGAAGTGGGAGGGGCAAAAAAGATTACCCTGCGTAAAATGAGTCATTAATCAGAGTACTGAACTTTGTGGTATGAGTGATCCTGATAGGTAGGGTATTCATCCGGAGGTTGTCCACGGCAACTGCTGGAGTTCGGGCGGCCCATCATTTTATTAGGGTGATGTGTGCTATCAAAGAAGAATTGAGGGTTTGGGAGGTATTTTTGGAAGAATTTAATGGGGTGTGTATAATCCCAGATAGGGAGATAACTAATCAGGAATTAGAACTGTTTTCAGATGCAGAGGGGTCATCCGGCTTCGGGGTATATTTCCAAGGAAAATGGTGTGCCAAGCCATGGCCGGAGGATTGGGTGGAGGCGGGTATTACAAAGATCATCACGTTTCTGGAGTTATTTTCTATTGTGGCGACTATGGCCATGTGGGGCAGGGAGCTTAGTAATAAGCGAGTTGTTTTTTGGTGTGACAACCTGGGGGTAATGCAGGTAATTAATAGATTGTCAGTGAAATGTTTGATGGTTTGGCGTTATTACGAGAATTGGTAGGCATGTGTTTGAAGATGAATGTGAAATTTACCGTGAAGCATGTTCCAGGTATGGAAAATGTTATAGCAGGTGCCCTTTCTCACTTTAAGTGGAAGATCTTCAGATCACTGGCACCAGGAGTGCATATGCACGCGGAGAAGTGTCCAGACTACCTATGGGACTTAGGGAGGAAGAGGAGTGGCAACTGATACAAAATTCGGTATCCCCGAGTACGTGGGCGGCTTATATAGCAGGAAATAGAGAAATCTCAAGATTTCTGATGGCTATGGGATGGACAGGGGAAGCGATAAGGGACAACCCTGTCATGCAGTATATTTTATGGGCAAAGTCCAAAAAGTATTCTATGGCTACAGTAACGTCACATCTAGCGGGGTTTGCATTCTTTCAGAAGATTAGGGGCTGGAGAAATCCCGCTTTAAACATCTGGGTGAAGTGAGTTTTACAAGGTTGGTACAGGGAACTTAGTTGGAGAGGGAATAAGAGGAAACCCATCAGATATGCAGATTTGGTAAGCATGGTAAGGTATTTAGAACAGGTGTGCTGGGGAATGGAACAGCTCCCCTATGAGGAAAGACTAAAGAGGTTAGGACTTTTCAGCTTGGAGAAGAGACGGCTGAGGGGGGATATGATAGAGGTGTTTAAAATCATGAGAGGTCTAGAATGGGTAGATGTGAATTGGTTATTTACTCTTTCAGATAATAGAAAGACTAGGGGGCACTCCATGAAGTTAGCATGGGGCACATTTAAAACTAATTGGAGAAAGTTCTTTTTTACTCAACGCACAATTAAACTCTGGAATTTGTTGCCAGAGGATGTGGTTAGTGCAGTTAGTATAGCTGTGTTTAAAAAAGGATTGGATAAGTTCTTGGAGGAGAAGTCCATTACCTGCTATTAAGTTCACTTAGAGAATAGCCACTGCCATTAGCAATGGTAACATGGAATAGACTTAGTTTTTGGGTACTTGCCAGGTTCTTATGGCCTGGATTGGCCACTGTTGGAAACAGTGGCCAATCCAGGCCATACTGGGTCAGACCCTTGGTCTGACCCAGTATGGCATTTTCTTATGTTCTGCATATGAGGAATTGTTGTTCAGAGTGGCTTTTTCGTTGGCCTTTTTCAGTGCTTTCAGACTTAACGAGCTGGTAGCCAGCTCCAAAGTCAATGCTCATTGAGCAGGATTGATGTTGGAACAAGTCACAGTTCTAGAAAATAGTGTAATGGTGTATTTAAAAAAATCAAAAATGGTTCAATTAGGGAAAGGGTATTGGATGCAAACTGGAAGGGCAAGGCATGGATCAGTGTGCCCGGTTAAAAATCTGCAAGAATACGAGGGAGAAAGACCCAAGGTAGGGGGATCGTATTTAGTACACACAGATGGAGCACCGCTTACGAGTTTTCAGTTTTATAGAATCTTGAAAAAGGTGGTGGAGGTTATGGGGGAAGATGCGAGATATTACAGCTCGCATTCATTTAGGATAGGGGCGGCTACTACAGCGGCCGAAACAGGACTGGATGAGTGGGAGATCAAGGAAATCGGCAGGTGGAAATCTAATGCATTCAGAGGTTACATTCAAAAATAGAGGGGAGTAAGGCAAATGGATTATTAATAGCTGCCTCTTCTTTTGCAGAACCAGTAAGGGTTAGTGAAATGCGGGAGTGTGCCTGGGTCGTGGGTCACTCATTCGTTCATTGGGCGCATCATAGGGCAAAAAGGCAGCCCTACAGAGAGAATCTGCAATTGGACAGGATGCAATGGCAGTTGTGTTGGATGGGAAATCAGGGCATGAAGTGGTCAGAGCTTTCATCCTTTGTGCAAGAGCAGGTTAACTTATTAGGGATCCCAAAAACTTTACTGGTGCATTTGGGAGGGAACGATATTGGGACAAGATCATGTAGGGAGTTGATATCAATTATGCGTAAGGATCTGGCGATGGTATTGATAAAGTGGCCAAAGATCCGATTGGGGTAGTCTGATATCATTGTTAGGCTGAAATGTAAAGATAAACTGATATGGAAAAGAGGTGTGAAAAAAAGTAAACCGGAGGATGGGGCGTTATGTGGTTAAGCAAAAGGGGTTCTGGGTTAGATATGAGTGGGCCTGGGACATGTTGTAGGGTTTTTTCAGAAAGGATGGGGTGCATTTATCTGATGTGAGGATCAACAACTCCATGCAGGAAGGATTGGAAGCAGCAATCGAAGGTACATAGAGGGCCACAGTGGGGGAACAAGGAAGCTTACGTTTCTTTGTTTGTGGTGGAAAACTGAGCCTAAGTTGAATGTTGTATATAATGCATTGGTTTAATTGACATGGGGGGGGGGGGGGGGGGGCAAGACTCGTGCAATTGCGGGGGCTGCTGCATGAGAAGGCAGAATGAGCTAGGGGGCTAAAGCTCAAAGGCCACGGCATACCTTCGCTGGGACGAGGCGGGGTACGAATGGGGGCTAATAGCTTACCACTGGGATGTGGTGGTTAGTTAAACAGGGCAGACCTGAAAAAGGGGGGGGGGAGAGGGGGGGGGGGTTTATGTCTGTACACGGTTAAAATTGCTAATATGAAACTGGAAAAGTGAAATCCACCTTGATTTGATCTTTTTGAAACTATTTTTAGTGCAACATTTTGTCTTGCATTACTTTGTGAGATTTGGTTCATTTTCATATATGCCGTGACCAACTGTAGAAAAAAAGTATGTATTCATTGGATTTGCACATCTACAGTATTAATGCTGTCCTGCCTGCTGCAGTCTAAACCCAATTTATTTTCAATACAACTGCCACCAGGGTTGCAGACATTGGCAGCAATTCTTTCAGAGCTTGATTGGCATTTGTACATGCACTGATGAAAACTGCTGACCAAATCAATTGTTATGGTCACCACTGGCCATTGCATGGGTGATAGAAATCCCCATGAAAACTGTTAACCACTTGGCTTTGTACTGATGAAGACAGGTGGTCGGATTAATTGCTATGGTAACCATTGACCACTTACATAATAGATTTCTGCTGCACTGTGTGTCAGATACATAGCACTAATTAGAAATTGCATAACTGGTGAGCCGAAGCATTTGTTCATAAATGGTAGCTGATATTGTTTAACTTTTGGTCTGCTCTCATCTTGGAATCTGGCCACAACTAACGAGAGTGGATGTAAATGGAACCCACTGCTTGCTGTGATGCTTTTCTATAAATCTTTGATGTCTCTCAAGTTTCCTCAGGTTGCAAATATTTTCTCCCTTTCACTTAAGCCCTTCAAAAAATAGCACTGTAGAAAAATGACAAGCAAAAACAAGGAAAAAAAAATATTGAGAAGACAATACAGGGCTCTCATTCAAAAGTGGAATAATTAATTAATTCCCTTACTACTTATTTTGATCCCATGCCAGCTTTCAAGACAGGAGATAAGCAGATGCCCTCTGTACAGATTTTTCCAAAGAATGGAATATCAGGATTTATGGAGTTATAACTTCCGCCTACCTCCTTCTGTGAAAAGTACAACAGACAAACCTTTTGAGCTGAAAATATATGTTCTTTTTAAATTACAGCTTATTGTACCTTACACTTACAGAATTAACCAAATCACATAGGAGTGTTCGACCCCACTTCTTTACCCCCAGTAATCTTCACAATTGTTTTTGGCCTGTTTCCTCCTGACTCCTTTGAACTTCTAGTTCAGTTGGAACTTGTCTCTATTGGTTACAGCACTAGATGCCTTCAGTTGTAACTACATAGGTTATTTTTCCTATTTATATAACCCGTCTGAACTCTCTTAGCTCAGTTATTGCAGCAAAATTCTTCAGCTGGGAGCCATGCAGCAGGGCTTCTTCTGGAACCCTGCAATTGTGGATCCTAAGGTGTCTTGTATTGTGTCTATAGGAAAAAATGCTTAGTACATAGGATCCATTCATGTGAATTTTCAAAGGAGTTACACATGTAAATGTAACATATTATGGCATTGTAAGCAGTCTGAAGTTTAAACTGCAGTAAACAGTCGGGTCTTCAGAGCAGGGCACAGAAGTTTGTTGCCGCTGCCACTTCATACTACGATCAGTGCTTCTTTTTTCTGTGGATATACTTCATAATGTGGTTAAGCACATAGTAGATGCGAATGACAGTGCATATATAATGAACATTATTTAAAGAGCAAGTGTAGAAGCAAAGAAAATATTAAGAGAAGATACCAAGAGAAAATAATAGAAAAAATAGAACTTATTGGGTACACGTGTTTTCAAGTACATTTATAACCAAACTGGGTAGGGTATAAAATGTCGTTTACTTCTATATAATCATTAAATTGTTTTAGAACCACTTTTTCTATTACTTTAGCTTTAAACGAAAGGTTAGAAATTTGTCGGTAATTGTTTAGAATCTCTGGATCTAGATTGTTCTTTTTTAAAATAGGTTTTATAATAGCCTTTTTAAGTTGGTCCGGTAAAATACCTTCAAGCAAGGATTTATTAATTATATCTGCTATATATGGAGCTATTAGTGCAGATATTTGTTTCAAAGTCATGATAGGGATTGAATCATCTGGATGATTGACACGATTTAATTTATTGATAATTGTTTCAATTTCAAGAGAGGATACTTCCTCAAAATAAGTCCAGGTTATATCTTTTGATATTAATTTGATTTCTTGCATGGGAGTATTATCCAGATCCAACTTAATTTTATCTATTTTACTTTTAAAAAAAGTCACCAGTTGTTGGTTAAGCTCTTTATTATTTGAATTAAGTGCAGCTAGAGGATCATTAGTTAATTGCTTAACAATCTGAAAGAGTATTTTAGGACTATTGGCAAAGCAAATGATTTTCTTACTGTAGTATTCCTTTTTTGTTTTATTAATTAAATTCTTATAGAAATTCAAATGTTTTCTATATGTGGTTAAAGATTTGACGTTTTTGTTTCTCCTCAAAATTCTTTCTTTTTTGCGTAACTGGTTTTTGCTTCTTTTAGTTTGTTATTAAACCATGGATTAGACTTTTGTTTGAAATAACTTTAATTTTTTCTTGGTTGATCTTATTAACGGTTTCATTGGTAATTATGTTCCATTCATCAAGGGCAGCTATCATGGTACATGTGGGCAACAAAGACATAGGAAAATGTGGGAGGGAGGTTCTGGAAGCCAAATTTAGGATTTTAGGTAGCAAGCTGAATTCCAGAACCTCCAGTGTGGCATTCTCTGAAATGCTACTTGTTCCACGTGCAGGTCCCCAGAGGCAGGAGAGCTCCAGAGTCTCAATGTATGGATGAGGTGATGGTGCAGAGAAGAGGGATTTAGTTTTGTAAGGAACTAGACAACCTTTTGGGGAAAGGGGAGACTTTTCTGAAAGGACAGGCTCCACCTTAACCAGAATGGAACCAGGCTGCTGGTGCTAATTTTCTAAAAGAACAAGGAGGAAAGCCGAAAGTCACTCAGCAGTGCATAGTTTGGAGGAATGTATCTTTGAAGGATACTAATGAAACAGGAGGTTAGGGCATCCCAACAGGGAGATTTCAATAAATGCAAAATTAGCCCAAGTGCCTATAAGTAAAGAATCACCTAAGCTAAAGTATTCCAAATTATCCATTTCAAATGAAAAGAAGGTTAATAATACAAACAAAAAACACACTTTGAAATGTCTGTATGCCAATACCAGAAGCCTAAGAAGTAAGATGGGAGAGTTAAAATGTATAGCAGTGAATGATGAAATAGACATAATTTGCATCTCAGAGACCTGGTGGAAGGAGGATAACCAATGGGACAGTGTTATATAAGGGTACAAACTATATCACAATGATAGGGAGGATCAACTTAGTGAAGGGATGGCCCTTTATGTCCAAGAGGGCATAGAGTCCAACAAGATAAAGATTAGGGATGTGCATTCATTTTGAACGAATGCACAATCCGCAATGCATAGGTCCCTATTCGTTGCATTCGTGGGTTCCCGAAATGTATGGCAAACCCCCATGAATGCAACGTATCAATTAATGAATAAAACCCCCACCCTCTTTACCCCCCCAAGACTTGCACAAGATGGCGCCGGCCATCCATTGCTCCTACCATGTGACAGGGGCCGACCAATGGCACCGGTAGCCCCTGTGACATAGTAAGGGCAAAGACTATCAGCGCCATTTTGAATACCGGCAGCCGACGGCCCGAGTGCAGGAGATCGCTTCAGGACCCTGCTGGACCACCAGGGACTTTTGGCAAGTCTTGGAGGGGTCAAGAGGGTGGGGGATTGTAGTTTAATTTAATTTAAAGGGTTGGGATTGGGTTTTTTCAACTTTAATGAGAAACGAATACCATATGTAACTAATAGACGAATCGGGTTCCCCTGAAAACGGATTCAACGGGTTTGGGTCCTGACGAATATGAATACCGAATTGGACGAATCCGTCCCCTCTGCACATCCCTAATAAAGATCACACAAGAGACTAAATGCTCAGTAGAATCGATATGGGTAGAAATCGCATGTGTGTTGGGTAAGAGTATAGTGATAGGAGTATATTTATTTATTTATTTATTTTTAGTTTTTATATACCGATCTTCTTGCATTAGATACAAATCAAACTGGTTTACAAAGAACAAAATAACTGCCTGTAAGACGATACATGGAACCAAGAACATACAGTATAATAAACTGGGCAACTTATTTATAAATTTAACTGACCAGAGAAAAACAATTTACATTACAAAGTCATACATGATCTAAAGTAGATCGATCCATTGATTTGGGAATGGATCTATAAGGGTAGAGGATAAGATGATAAACATATTTCTAGGCATAGAGGAAATACAAGGAGTATAAGACTAAAGGGTATCTGAGGGTCTCTTAAAAGGGACCATGTGATAGCGAAAAAAGTGAGATATGAGATAGAATTTAAACATCAAACCAAATTTGTGAAGAGAAGTGAGCAGGGATGAGTTGCAAAATAGAAAGAATGTGATTAGCTAAAAAGCTGATTCTGGAAATGCAAAGTTAAATAACCAAGTTTTTAATTTTTTATTGAAGGATATTGGGCAAGGGTCCTGTCTGAGGTCAAGTGGGAGATTGTTCCAATGAGTGGGACCTGCAGTAGAGAAGGCCCTGTTCTTTAGTGACGTTCTAGCTTGAGGGACTAAGAAAGTGCCTTGGTAAGCTCTTCTCATTGGTCTAGTGGGATTATTAGGGCAAACTTGGTAAGTTAGATCGATTGGTGCAAGATTGTGTACAGTTTTGTGCATGATGGTCAGCCCTTTGTAGAGGATTCTATATTTAATAGGGAGCCAGTGAAGGTTGTAGAGAATAGGAGTGATGTGGTCCCTTTTTTTGGAGTTGGTTAAAATCCTGGCAGCTGAATTCTGTAACATCTGTAGAGGCTTAATTGTGATAGCCGGGAGCCCAAGCAATAACGAGTTACAGTAATCGATTTTAGTGAGAATAATTGCTTGTAGAGCTAAACGGAAATCATAAAAGTGCAAAAGAGGTTTAAGTATACTATCATCCACATGGCCAAAATGATCAGGCAGATGATTAAATGCTAAGATAGATCAGCGAAGCTAATCAATTTGGCAGTGGAGTAATAATTGGAGATTTCAATTACCACAATACACTGGTGCAGGATAATGAATCTTTAATCACCACAATTTCAATAATAGTCATAATCAGTTCCAATGGATAAAGGATCTCAATGTTAATGATGGCGACTCCAAACCGTTCAAAATGACACTGTAGCTCCCTCTGGACTTAACAAAGAAATTGAGTGGAATCTATTCTATTAACTGTACGGATCCACCGAGACCAGCTGTTAGCTCTGACAGCTCTCGCGAGAGCTGCCAGGGTTCGCGCCTCTTTTTGTTTAAATGGTTCACACCTGTGTGGGCTTGCGCGCTCCGGGTATCTCTGTAAAGGTATGTACATCAGTAAAGGTTAGTACTATGTAGCCCTCTTCACCTTTTTTTATACTGACTGATATCTGTGTTTTTATATCTTAGATTTAAATATACCCTTGGTCCCCCCCGACGCAGCCTGGCGAAACACGGGACCGTGTCGGGGGATCAATTTAAACGCTGTCATTTTGAACGGTTTGGAGTCGCCATCATTAACATTGAGATCCTTTATCCATTGGAACTGATTATGACTATTATTGAAATTGTGGTGATTAAAGATTCATTATCCTGCACCAGTGTATTGTGATACTTGCTTACGTGCAAGGTTTTCTGCTCCTTCTCAGTTTAGATTTCAATTACCCCAATATTTACTGGGTAAATGTAACATCAGAACATGCTAGAGACATAAAATTTCTGGATGGAATAAATAACTACTTCACGGAGCAATTGGTTCAGGAACCAGTGAGAGGGAGAGATTTTAGATGTTATTTTTAGTGGAATGCAGGATTTGGTGAGAAAGGTAACAGTGGTGGAGCCCCTTGGCAATAGTGATCATAACATGATCAAATTTGAACTAATGACTGGAAGGGGGACAGTATGTAAATCTACAGCTCTAACACTACATTTTCAAAAGGGAAACGTTGATAAAATGAGGAAACCAGTTAGAAAAAAACTGAAAGGAAGCTGAAGAGGTTAAAAGTGTACAACAGGCATGGACATTGTTTAAATATACAATCTTAGAAGTGCAGTCCAGATGTATTCCATGCATTAAGAAATGGGGGAGGAAGGCAAAATGAGTAACAGCATGGTTCAAAGATGAGGTGAAAAAGGCTATTTTAGCCAAAAAAAAACCCCATCCTTCAAAAATTGGAAGAAGGATCCATCTGAAGAAAATAGGATAAAACATAAGCATTGTCAAGTTAAGTGTAAAATATTGATAAGGCAGGTAAAAGAGAATTTGAAATGAAGTTGGCCCTAGAGGCAAAAACTCATAATAAAAATGTTTTAAAATATATCCAAAGCAAGAAATCTGTGAGGGAGTTAGTTGGACCATTAGATAACCAAGGAGTTAAAGGGGCTCTTAGGGAAGGTAAGGCCATTGCAGAAAGACTATATGAATTCTTTGCTTCTGAGTTTACTAATGAGGATGTTGGGGAGATACCAGTTCCAGAGATGATTTTCAAGTGTGGATTCAGATGAACTGAACCAATTACTGTGAACGTGGAAGATGTAGTAGGCCAAATTGACCAGCTAAAGAGCAGCAAATCATCTGGACCAGATGGTATATACCCCAGGGTTCTGAAGGATCTAAAAAATGAAATTTCAGGTCTAATAGTTAACATTTGTAACCTATCATTAAAATTATCTGTTGTTCCTGAAGACTGGAGGTGGCCAATGTAACCCAATATTTAAAAAGAGCTCCAGGGGCGATCCAGGAAACTATAGATCAGTGAGCCTGATTTCAGTGCAGGAAAAGTAGTGGAAACTATTCTAAAATTCAAACTCACAGAGGATATAGAAAGACATGTTTTAATGAAACACAGCCAACATGGATTTACCCAAGGAAATTCTTGCTTCACAAATCTGCTTCATTTTTTTGAAGGGGTTAATAAACATGTGGAAAATGTGAGCCAGTAGATGTAGTATATTTGGATTTTCAGAAGGCATTTGACAAAGTCCTTCATGAGAGGCTTCTAAGGAAACTAAAAAGTCATGAGTTAGAAGGCGGTGTCCTTTTGTTGATTACAAACTGGTTAAAAGACAGGAAACAGAGAGTAGGATTAAATGTAAAAGGGTAAACAGTGAAGTGCCTCAGGGATCTGTACTTGGACTGATGCTTTTCAATATACTTATAAATGATCTAGAAAGGAATACGGTGAGTGAGGTACTCAGATTTGCAGATATACAAAATTATTCAGAGTAATTAAATCACAAGCAAAATGTGATAAATTGCAGGAAGACCTTGGAAGACTGGAAGTTTGAGCATCCAAATGGCAGATGAAATTTAATGTAGACAAGTGCAAAGTGATGTATATAGGGAAAAATAACCCTTGTTGTAGTTACACGATGTTAGGTTCCATATTAGGAGCTACTACCCAGGAAAAAGATCTAGGCATCATAATGGATAATACTTTTAATTCGTCGGCTCAGTATGCTGCAGCAGTCATAAAAGCAAACAGAATGTTTGGAATTATTAGGAAGAGAATGTTAATAAAATGGAAAATGTCATAATGCCTCTGTATCGCTCCATGGTGAGACTGCACCTTGAATACTGTGTACAATTCTGGTTTCCGCGATGGAGAAGGTACAGAGAAGGGCAACCAAAATGATAATGGGGATGGAACAGCTTCCCTGTGAGGAAAGGCTGAGGAGGTTAGGGCTGTTCAGCTCAGAGAAGAGACGACTGAGGGGGGTATGATAGAGGTCTTTAAGATCATGAGAGGTAGATGTGAATCAGTAAATTACACTTTCGGATAATAGAAGGACTAGGGGTCATTCTATGAAGTTAACAAGTAGCACATTTAAGACTAATTGGAGAAAATTCTTTTTCACTCAGCACACAATTAGGCTCTGGAATTTGTTGCCGGAGGATGTGGTTAGTGCAGTTAGTGTAGCTGGGTTCAAAAAGGTTTGGATAATTTCTTGGAGGAGAAGTCCATTAACGGCTATTAATCAAGTTTACTTAGGGAATAGCCACTGCTATTAATTGCATTAGTAGCATGTGATCTTCTTGGTGTTTGGGTAACTGCCAGGATTTTGTGGCCTGGTTTGGCCTCTGTTGGAAACAGGATGCTGGGCTTGATGGACCCTTGGTCTGACCCTGCATGGCAATTTCTTATGTTCTTATGCAGAGTCATCTATGGAACCATAAGCATAAGTTTGATTAGAATATTTGGTGTGATGCAATTTATCCTATTATAAGAAAACCAGCAGAGGACACCTTGCCGCCTCTCTCCGGACCAACAGGGTGTTTTTCAGCAGTCAGCCCTTCAAAATCTGATAGTGGTGAGCTTAAAAGCAACAGAACTTTGTTCTCATTTACTTCCGCCCCATTCACAGCTTTCCGGGCTGAAAGCCACGCCCCCCCATTGATGTCACTGCTTGGGGAGGGTCAAAAGCCAGTGTGGGATGCCGATGAAACTCACTTTTGGACAGCAGAGGACACCTTGCCGCCTCTCTCTGGACCAACAGGGCGTTTTTCAGCAGTCAGCCCTTCAAAATCTGAGAGTGGTGAGCTTAAAAGCAACAGAACTTTGTTCTCATTTACTTCCGCCCCGTTCATAGCTTTCCGGGCTGAAAGCCACGCCCCCCAATGATGTCACTGCTTGGGGAGGGTCAAAAGCCAGCGTCGGACACCGGAGGCGCATTGCGCCGGAGCGTCACACGTCTTGTCGTGCCGACGAAGGAGCGCGACAAAGGAGCTCCTTTGTGCGCTCCTTCGTGTGCGATGAGTGCCGAGGAGAGTGCAGTCTTAATGGTAGGGGGGTTGCCTTATTGTCCTCAGCAAATTCCTGTAATTGTTGGAAATGGTTTGTATGGTTCTTTGGTAAGGAAGAGACATAATTTTTTGAAAAAGTCTTCAAAACATGGTTTTCATTTAGTAAGAATTCCTTGGTTGGATTCACAACAAGTTGTAGGTGTAGGGAATGTAAAAATTTCATTTATTAATGCTCAATCTATTAGGAGTAAATTTCAGATTATTCATGTCTTAATTATCGAGGAAAATCTAGATATACTTTGTATTTCTGAGAGTTGGTTATTAGATTCAGATCTTGTGATTATTAATCAGATTTGCCCTGTTGGTTATTCTTCCTCTTCACAACCTAGAGCTAAAGGTAGGGGTGGTGGTTTATTAATAATATCTAGAGATTCATTAAAGATGAAATCGCATGATCTTACCGTTACAAATTTAGAATTGTTACTTGTGTATAATTCTCTTTTCTCTATTTGTCTTGTTTATTGTCCCCCAAAGATTCTACATTCTAATCTTTCTCTACTATTCGAACAGCTTCTTTTGGCTCCAGTCTGTTTAAATAACATGATTCTATTAGGATATTTTAATTTACCCTTTAATCTCTTAGAAGATGACTTTCAGATTTTATTGTGTAGGGACATATTATATTCTTTGGGTTGGCAACAAATAATTGACTCTTCTACACATCGTCTAGGAAATTTACTTGATTTAGTTTTCATTAATGAAGGTGCTAATTTGCAGTTAGCTAGTTCTCCGGAAATAAAACCTGTTCCCTGCTCCGATCATTTTTTAATTAGTTTTTCTTTATACGGTGCAGGTGTGCCGTTAAAGAATCGTGAGTCTGCTAGTAACCACGTGAAAAGATCTGCTGTTGATGTCAGCAGGTTGAGGGAAGCTCTAATCAATATCCCTGACATGACAGAGAACATAGATTTTAACTGTTATTTTAATGATTGGCATTCTTGTTTAAATACGGCCATTGACACGATAGCCCCTTTTAAGTGTTTTTCATCTTCTAAATTCAACAAGAAAGCTTTTTGTCCTTGGAATTGCCCTGCATTGATGTCATCACGACAGCAGGTACGTAGAAATGAACGGAAATGGCTTACACATCCTTCTCGTGAGAATGTTGTTAGGTACCGTTTGTCTTTAAAACAATATCAATTTGATACTTTATCCGCTAAAAAGGAATATTTTTCTAAAAAGATTAATGAAATTGGTCATAATTCCAAAGTTTTATTTACATTGGTGCACAAATTAACTGAAAGACAAAAGTCAGAAAAGAATGTAGATGTCTCCATGTTGACAGCAGACACTTTTGCTAATTATTTTGCAACAAAGCTAGATACGCTGTTGTTGTCATTTAAGGATGTAGATCAGTGGTATTCAGTTCCTGTAGCTAGTAATGTACAATTATGGTCTGATTTTGAACCAGTAGCTTCTACAGAAATATCTAACATTATTGCTAATATGAACAACACTGTGTGCTCCATTTTGAATGTTTCTACTATTTCCTTTAAGGGTATTTTTGAGCTTATGAGAACATCGATTGTTGACATTGTGAATGCTTCATTAAGTCTTGGAGTTATGCCTTGCGTTCTTAAATCTGCACTGGTTAAACCTCTGCTTAAAAAATCTACGTTAGATGTTAGTAACCCCTTAAACTATAGGCCTATCTCGTCACTTCCCTTAGTTGCTAAGGTAATAGAAGGGATCGTTCTGAAGCAATTAACAGATTTCCTAGAGGAGAACGAAATTTTGAGTTCTCATCAATTTGGCTTCCGTCGCTGTCTTAGTACTGAACTACTATTGATCTCCCTGGTTGACTCTATTAAACGAGGTCTTGATAACGGACATCAGTTTATATTAGTCTCACTTGACATCACCTCAGCTTTTGACTCTATTGATCACCAAATTTTACTTCTTCGTCTCCGGGAATGTGGTATTTCAGGAATTGTGCTAAAATGGTTTGAGAGCTATTTATCTGAGCGGTCACAAGTTTTTCGATTCAACAATTCCTATTCCGATTCTCAGCAGGTAAAGGTAGGTGTACCACAGGGTTCAGCCCTTTCGGCAATGTTGTTCAACATTTATCTTGCACCAATTACCAAATTGCTTGCTACTATTGTGGATGGGTTTAAGATATATGCAGACGACATTCAGTTTTACATTAAAGTTCAGAAGTCATGGCAGGATACAGTAAACTCTTTAACAGTTTGTTTAGATGCTATTAAGAAATGGTTGAAACAAAACAAGTTATTGTTAAATACTGGCAAGACCACTATGCTACTAATTCATCGACCACAGACAGTACCTTTATCGGATACTATCTCAATAGGTGATTCTTCTTTCCTTCTGACTAAGCCTATCAAGAGCTTAGGCATTATGATTGATTCCACTTTATCTTTTAAACCTCAAATAAAATCATTGATTAGATCAGGTTTTTTTAAACTTCGATTATTAAGTGGACTTCGGCATCTGCTATATGACAAGGATCTTTTAATGGTTGTTCGTGCCATTATTTTTCCACACATTGACTATTGCAATGGGTTATATATTGGCTTGCCGAAATATATACTTCAAGCAGTCCAACTTTTATTAAACTCTGCTGCAAGGCTGGTTTCCCACACAACACGTCACGAACACATCTCACCAATTCTCCGCAGACTTAACTGGTTACCAGTGCATGAACGAATATTGTTCAAGACAGGGATGTTAGTTTACAAGCTACATTTGTCTGAGTTTACGTTTTGGTTTAATGCCCTGTTACGGATGTACAATCCAGTCCGAAATTTAAGATCTTCTCAACTTAATATGTTAGAGATCCCCCCAGTTCGTCAGGCTCGGTTACTCTGTACCAGGGAGACATCCTTTTCTATAGTGGCACCTACCGTATGGAATCGTCTTCCTTTTGACCTTAGATCTCTCGATGACATCAAAAAGTTTAAAACAGCTCTGAAGGAACATTTGTTTCATCTTGCATTTAATGGTAAATAAGCAGTATGAATATCATCATTCTGCCTTTTAGTAGCAAAAATGATATATCAATACTGAGAGCTCATCTACAGAATTATAGAGATATCTATAATATTATGTGTACCAATAACAACTGGTATTGTTGCCTTGGTTTCTGTGAAACTAATATTTGTTCGTCTGCATTGCATGATTCTTGTTTTAATATGTATGTATTTTTGTATATCGCCTAGGCCTTTCCAAGTGTTAGGCGATTAATAAATTTTAATAAATGTAAATGTAAGTGTATTCAGTTGGACCCCACAGTTTTTCAAGCACAAAGGCCAAACAATCAGTAGAAATTAAATTAGACTTTATGGTATTGTATACTGTGGATTCACTGTCCAATTCTTGAAAAATAATATTTTAGGATCATAACCAAACAATGTATCCAACTTTTAGGCCTCTATGGTATCTGAATGTCCCCTGTATCCTGCAGTTAGATCATGTTAGAGAAAATTGGAAATTTTTTACATCTAACTTTCTTAGCTGCCATCCTATTAAAGGAAAATATCTCTGTGGCTCAATTTCTGTGCTTGCAACAAGTTTTGTACCATTGCTGCTGAAAATAAAACATAGTCAAATGAATTAATTTGTCAGTTTGGAGAGAGTGCTTGCTACTGAGTCTAAGGTAGATTTAATGATATTACTAAATAATAAAAATTTAATGGTAAATTACACAATCACAGAAAGGGGAACATCATGTTATGCTTGCCGCCCGTGGGAGGCCAACGGCGTGGCATTCTCACCTTCCCAGATGAACCTCAAACTTGGTTCTTCGTTGCTGGCGGCAGTCGGCCGCCGGCTCTGACCTCGGACCCCTGCCAGTGTCCCTGGTCCCGCCGTGCTGCCTGGAACCTCCATCCAGGATTCCACCTCCAAGCAGGCCTCTCCGCGTGCTCTGTGGAGAGACGCCGCCAACAGTGCCGTGCCCCCTCCTGGGTGCATGCGCTTGCAACTCTAACGCCTTTAAAGGGCCCGTGGTGGGAACTTGGCCGTGAACCTGGATGTTGTCGTCATCAATCCCAGTGTACTTAAACTCAGGCAGCACTCCTAAGCATTGCCTTTGCAACAGGTCTCCTCAGTTCCCTGTTGATTGAGTGCTCGTTGCTTCCAGAGATTCGTCTCAGCCTGTGTTCCAGTTTCCTCATTGTTCCTGTTTTCCTGATTCTTCGTTGTTCCTGGTTCCTGTTCCTTTGTCTACCTTGCTCCTTGTATCGGATTGACTTCACGGACTTGACCCTGCTTTGCCTGACCTTGCCTTGCGATTGTCTCCAAGCTTGACCTCTGCTACGCCTGACCACATCTGCCTTCTTCAAGCCTGATCTCTGCTATGCCTGACCATGCCTGCCTTCTCCGTGCCTAACCATTGCTACACCTGACCACACCTGCCTTCTCTGTGCCTTGACCATTGCTTCACCTGACCACACCTGACTTTTCAGTGCCCTGACCATTGTTATGGATAACCTTGGTATAGACTCTTTCTTGTCCAGATTTCTACGTTGCTCACAGCTTCCATTGGCTGCCAGCCTCCATCTGTGCTCAACTGTGATGCCGCTGCCTCTATCCTCTGGACGTGGACTCTCAAGGCCTTGGCCTTTCTTTGCTCAAGCACCACCTGCCACTCTTGGGTCCTTGGTGCTTGGGTTCCAGTTCCATAACCCATCTTGGATAGACGTACACCACCTGCTGGCTGCTGTCTCTGGGCTGAACCATCCACCTCTAGTCTTATACCTTGAGGCCCACCTAAATGCTGCTGGCCCCGGCACCCAAAGGCTCAATCCGAGGGGAAGGTGGGCTGGTATAGGTGAAGCTCCAGTGGCCTCTAGCTTCAGCCCACTCCACCTGCTAAGGGTGGGGACCCGTGGGCCCTTGCCATGAGTAGCGTCAACCCCACCTCAGCCCAAGAATCCACATCTAGCGCAACATATCATAATGTATGTGTTCTCCCTTTTTCTAATTTGGCTCCACAGATCAACTGGATTTTTAAATAATATTTTGCCTGCTACCCTTTTGATAATCTGTAGAATTTTTGTAGGACATACATAGAGCCTCCTATTTTTGTTAATATTAATGTAGCGATGCCTGGAAATCTGTATATGTAAGTACTGAAGAATGAGCGGTAGTCAGGGAATACGTTGATTCCCTGGGCTTTAGCAACATTTGCTATGAATCAAAGTGACTCAATTTTCAGTTCTAAAAATGAGAAAATCTAAGCAAACACATTGATATTTCTTGTCATTTGCCATTTTAGAAATGAATGAATTCTTTACAATCTAGTTTATTTGGTTAAAAGTGCTATTCAGGTGAAAATCTAAAAAAAAATTCTATGATTTGTATGTTTTCTGTTCTTGGACTAGCAATATGCATTGCTAGTATATGTTTATTGAATGTGTAGCGTTATTAAAAGTTATCAGACCTAATTTAAGAATTCCATTCCATTGTGCATATGACATTGTTGTGCTGCTTTTTATAAATAAGTCCCTGCATGCAGTGTTATAAACCCTAAGCTAATAGCAATGTTATGATATCCTTTCAAACTGTGCATTAGGCCTTGGGAACACCATAACCAGCAATATCAATTTGTATATAGTTCCCTGCAGGTTTTCCAAGTCTGACTGAATACAAGTCTAAAACGTTTGTGACCAAACTAGGGGTATTTAATAATCACTTTTGATTCAGGGAAAATTTTTAAATTAAACAAATATATATATTTTGGTACTATACAGTCTTGCCAATTGTAACTAGAAGAAATCTGTGCTTTAATATTTTCAATATGTTTCTTCCTGGGTCTTACTGATTTCAATGGACTTTTTGCCAAAATCATAGAAGGCTATCAAGTGGTTCACACTTCTAATCAGCAGCAGTGGAAATCAGCGCTTTTGTTTTTGTTATGTCTTTCTTAATCTCTCTGGGACAAACTCATCCTGCCCCTGATTACTTGGAGCCATCTGGTAATGCACAGAGTTGAGTAAAACTCTGCCTGTGCAAATACAGAATGGGAATGCTAAATTTACTCTGCCAAAAATTAAATTAGTTAAAGGAAAACCAACCAAGTAGTAGGGTAGAGATGTTACCTTTAATAGCCTGATTGCTAATGTTTATTGTCTGAGGAAGGAACCTTAGTAGTCCCAAAAGCGTGCATCTTTAAACATTCATTAGCCTAATAAGGGTATCAATTCCACCCAACTACTTGGTTGGCTTTCTTTTAACTCCAATAAATGTAGTTGTTATTACTCCCATTACTTTATTTATTATTGATGTAAATATGAGTATTCACATCTGTCTCAATAGTGCAGAGATCAAATCAGTATTTATACCCAAAATGCAAACATGACTGGCACTTGTTCATTAAAGAGTGAGCTGGATGCTTTTCTAATGTCAGTAAAATCATTGAGTCATAACAGGATTCTCTATAGGCAGGTAAAAGTAGTGCAATCACACCAGACACTCCTACAATAGAAGCCCTGTGGTTTTTGCACCAAACAAGCATAAAGATGTCCTTTAACATGGTGCAGCAGCAGGATCAGAGAGCTGGCTTGGATGCATGGCCCCTGTTTCTTTCCTAAACCAACAATTTCCTAAAGTGGAAGAAGTTACTGGGGCCATTCATTGACCCAGCAGTTAGAAGAACAGATAGTCAGAGAGGATGGTGTCCTATGGAAAGTCTTGCATATCATTACCACACCAGGTCATATGCCAACCTATATACTTTCCTGATCCACAGTCAACTTTGTTGATTTGATTAATGCAAAATAACCCAATATTTGACATGTGTACTTTGTTCTTGCTTGGAGAAAAAAAATGCACACATGTAAGGTGAGCATAAAACCAGCCTTTTATAAGAGTGAGGGGCCTATTTACTTAGGTGCATTTATGCATGAATATGTGGGCACTCAGCATGTGTTAAAAATGTGTAACACACATCATCAGTAACGTACACTTCTTTTACCAATAGTATAGAAAAATGAAAGGCAATAGAAGGAAAATATTCAGCTTCTTTGTATGCAAATGCATGCAAAGTTGTTCATTAATATTAAAATGGCTTAATACAGATCATGATAAATCTTGTGATCCATGTTAAGCATCTAAAAGTTAACTGATCCCAAGAGTTTATTTTATGGCTGTATTGCTTTATGGCTCAAAAACAATATGGTGCCAGCTCCTGTCCCTTTCTTCACTGAAGATCCTTATGGAAGAGGTAAGTGGGGGCTGGGGAGACTCCAGCCCCTGCTTATTTTCAGTGGTCAGGGTCAGAGGGATCCAGTCAGTTTTGCAGTCAAAGGGGGATGGGGGCGTAGATGGGCCCAGGGAGGCCTCTGTCAGTTCTGGTATTGTTCAGTGCAAGGGAAGCCCTGTTTTGGTTTAATTTTTTGTTTTTTTTGGGTGGGATATTTTAATTTAATGTTTAGTCTGGTTTGGCACAAACCAGAATATGAATAAACCTGAAATCTGAATTAATTCTCCCCCCCCCCCCCACCTGCTTCCGAAAAAACAAAAAATCCCAACAAAACAAACATTTTCTGTCTGATATCTCTAATATTAGGGCATGTGTTTCTAACTTCTTGTTAGTCCTAGTGGAAACACAGCCTGCCAGATAAATCCAGCTACTATTTGATTCTACCTTTATAGCCTGTCAGACAGTCCAGTCACATGGATGTCATCTTGAGTCAAGTGGACCAAATGTTTGAAACCTAAATGCTAAAATCTGAATGCACAAACCCTAAAACTAGATAACATCATGATCAGATATTCCTCAAAGGTCTGGCCTAGCTGTATGAAGTATCCCATCATACTTGCATAAAAACCACTGAAAGTGGACACTGAAGGATATATCTTTTCTAAAATACAACAGGGTATTTATGTAGCAAGTAGTTACTCAGTTCCAGTTTTGACTGGGGTATCAGTCTCAGGCTTTGGGATTACAGTACCGAGATTTTGTACATGGCACTGCAGCCAAACAGGGGTGGGGTGGGGGAGGGGAGCTAAGACTATAGGGGAGCTCTGTTAAAGTATTCTTAATTTATATGCAGGGACTAAGACTAAGAAATAGATGATTTTTCAGTGTGATAATTTTGCTTTTTTGAGGTTATCAATCAGTAAAATTCACCATCGCTGACTAATAACCTCAATGTAGTTAGCAACATCTATAGCTAAATCTAATGATGTAGGCAAAAATAAAATGTATTTATAATGGCATTGCTGACCTCTTTCAAATGGTAACTATGTATGCAGGGAACTGGTCCTGCAAGCAGACAAGTTGGAGTCAATAATATAGCACGTCTTCATTTTGGGCAGCAAGGATAATGTAAACTGGACCATATGGAGCCTACCTTGACACTATTGTATAAAAACAAGTGCACCCGCTGGATAAGCATGGAAGGCATGTGTGTAGAGCAGGGTTGTGTTTTAACATGCATTCAGGTGGAAATGATCCAAGCATCCTTTTGTGGGCTCTACAACATACTTTACCACAGTTTGGCCCAACAAAGCTGATGGAATTGTGAGCCAAGAAAGCTGAGTTGCCAGATCCTCTGGGAGATCAGCAATGTATCATGACCAGGCTTCAGCAAAAGGCACAGAACTATATCCAGTGCACAAGGTACACCCAAAGGACATTAGATAGGATATTTTAACTAACCTACAAGAAGCATATGAAATCTTTTACAGAACAGGTCACAGCATATTTTCTATGGGGCCGATGTAATAAGACCCGCAGCAAATTAGGCGCTAGTTATGTGCACTGGTTTTGATCACCGCACACGGCTAAAGCTGGCACTTGGGTAGGATGTAAAAAAAAAAAAATTACGCAATTTGTGCACTAATGAAGACATGCGTGTACCTAAGCACGGTAAGGCCCTATGTAATAAGTGGCCACACCGCTTCAAAAAGTTGCACTGATAATCCGTGCATAAATGCGAGCAAGCGAATGGGTCTCCCTATTCAGTGAAAGTATGACCCTAGAATGTATTTTTAATGTTTTGAATAACTCTGTGCTGCAGAAAAATTGGCAAATATTTTCATGGGTGATAATTCACACTGGCATGGCAATGAGATAGGTGCTCAGCTGGGCAAGAATCTGGCCATTCAGATGCCGAGATAGGCGCTCATTTCGGTGCAAATCTGGATGCTCGGGCGCCCAGAAAGGCGCCTGATTAGTCATCAATCTGGCCACTCAGGTACCCATAATATGCTCATAAAAGCAAGTGAGTGAATGGGTCTCCCTATTCAGTGAAAGTATGACCCTGGAATATATTTTTAATGTTTTGAATAACTATGTGCTACAGAAATAACTGTGTGCCATGACCTCTGTCACCTGCCACATGTTCTGCTGCTGTCATCCTTTGATGAACTCACAGGATATACACAGCATCAAGAATAGCTGGACACAATTGGAAATCTCCATCATCAAAATCACACCAGAGCTGAACAGATAAACAACCACACCACAGAATAATATGGCTCTCGAGTCAGCACTGTCACTTAACTCATGCCCTGACCTTGGAGGTAAAAAAACCCGCACTAGCATTAGCATAGCTCCCTGTATTGCCCATGATTAGGTAATCACCTCCTTTGCATGCCTTTAGCATGCATTCTCACAGGAAAAAAATGTGGGTCTGTAAGCCCGCTTGTGTGCGCTTTTTTCCCGCACACAAAACCTTTATTACTAGAGATGTGCATCATTTTTTTTAATCGTTTCGGGCTTCATTCGGTTCAGGGTTTTTTTAGGTGGGGTTCCGATTTTCAGGTTAGTGCACTCTATCGAGAGTTAGTGTGCACTAACTCCCAATAGTGCGCACTAACGGGAGTTAGCACGCACTAACCTGAAAAATGAATTTTTCTGAAATTTCAGAAAAATTCCATTTGTTTTTCAGTTCCCCTGAACATACCGAATTAGGCAATTTCATTGAAATTTCCTAATTCGGGAAAAACAAATGCATATCTCTACTTATTACATCCCCTATAGGGCTTTGCACAGGAAAACATGCATACAGAGGCATGTACATGTGCATACAAACCTGTGGTGGCTTCAGCGCATCTCATTACATCAGCCCCTTTGAGAGTACTGTTGTATGTTTGCAAATCCCCAGGACCATGATGGGATATCTGAGCCAGATTGGAGTGGGAAGATAAGCTGCTAAATCTTGCTATGCCTACTATTGTGGGAGAGATCCTCTCAATGGGTGGTCATTTGGAAGACAACATGATCAACAGGACGTTGGGCCATGGCACCTGGCAGGCAGATGGCTGCCTGGCACCAGACAGGGGCCTCAACAGGCCTCTGGGGGTATTTTCAGGGTGCAGCCACACCAGTAGACACAATTCTTGCTTTGAGCCTTGGTGGAAGTCTAGTGATCATATGCTGGATTCAGTTATGACTGCTAGGGTGCATCCCATCTTAGGAACTCAGTGAGAATATGAGGGGCATGCACTGGGTGCATTTACCCCATTAGAGTGCATCTTAGTGTGGAGACATGGCAGAAGCCTGTTAACTACACGCCAACCAGCATGGCAGGCACAATGGAGAATAAGTCTTGAATATTCAGCTGGCACAATGGACAGGTGGGAGTCAGAGACAGATATATAGTTTGGTATCCAGTGAGTGAATGTTTGTTGAAAGTAAAGCTATGGTCTTTCACTTCTAAAATCTCTCCAATTCTTGATTCTTGGTATGAAGCAGGGAGTGGGGGGAAGCAAAATGAAAAATCGCAGCTGTGCATACTATGTGGACAGTGTTTTAAAGCAGCACTTTCTCTGAACCCACTGAGAACATGGGATTTGTGTGGTTTAAATAAATAAATAAATCGAGAGCAGAAAGATTTAAAGGCTGCCTTGAAGAGTCACCAATCCTGTCTTGATTTGGTCCATAGTTTTATTCTAATAATCAGTGTAATTCAGATACCAAACCCTTTCTTCATGTATGTTTAAAGAAAGACAGAAAAGAAGGACCTGAAAAATGAAATATATATGCTGACAACCAGAGTATTATTAGCAAGAATTCAGTGACATATCTGATTTTAATTTGTCAAATATTCAAAACACTAAAAATAAGTTTTACATTTGCATCAGCGTAGTTTCCAACAAAAAGTCCCTCTGCTGACAAATAGCACCAGAAGTCCATGAATTGAAACTTCCCTAGTTTTTAAAAAAATAATTTAAAAATAAGAAAAATTAAAATTGTTATAGTTGTAAGTATCAGGCTTTTGCTATCTATTAATACTATCTTGGGCTAATGTCCTGAAGAAAATTAATTTCTGATCTAGCTTTAAGCTTGTACATTACTAACCTTCTTTACTGGTTTTATAAATATGATATTAGCTGGTTTGGGATGCTAGATAAATCTGGTCACTGCTGTCAACAAAAGAAAAGCATCAACACAAGTAAAGGCAAAGGAAATTTCAGAGAATGGAATAAATGGTCCTTTAGAACATCAATTTCCCAAGTCATGACAGCATAATTCAGCCTCATAAAGTACTTTACAATAGATGTATAAGTTTTGCCAACTTTCTCTACTTATCATCCCTTATACATATTGGGTAATCAACATCAAACACAAACATTACAATTCAAGTGGGAAAAAAAATGCAATGACCAGATTCTTAATCCCTCTGGGAAAAGTCTACAGGTCACAGACTAAGACTTTGGGAAATTTATCTATGACAAAAAGAAGCACAGTGGAAAGAGGGTTATTTTTCAGTACTAAAAGGCTAGAGGGGCCACTGATTAAGGTCAGTGCCAGTTTTATGAATGAGCAAAGTGTATATTACTCAAAGTCCAAACCCCCTTCCTCCCCCTTGCCTTTTCCATCCTGCATGATTGCAAGGTGAAAACTGTTCAGTTCCAGCTCCAGCACTTTCAGACAGATGCTGAGGGGATAGGACCAGGCAAAAATATTTAATAAAGAAACCTTTGGTATGCTTTTAGCTAAATTTCTTTCACTTTGCTCCTTTTCAACCATTTCCAAAACTGCCCACAAAGGAAAATATATACACACACTAGCACATGCTCTTGGCATGGATTCCTCCCTACAGCTCCTTCCTCCAGCTTAGTACAGAAGAATAGTAAAGGCTCTTCGAGAATTTGCAGCAGCTACTAAAGGATTGTTTCTTTCAAATTCAACCTAGAAAATGCATTTCTAATCAGCATGCTTAGCTGCTACAGTGAATCACTTACAGTTTATCTGTTTGATGGGGGTCTTAGATTAAAATTGCATGTGACAGTCGTAGGCATTCAAGTATCTTAGCAAGAAGCAATAGAGTGGGAACAAAGTAATAAAATTGTTCATAAATTGCATTCATGTCTTTGCACTTTCAAACTCGTATTTGTCTTGTTAGTTGTAGATTTTACAATAGCATTACCTATTTTTTATTACCCTCTGGTAGTAGTGCTTGTTGCTCTTTTCAATGGGATTATTTCAAAACGTCACAGTTTTTGAGATAGTAAATATTCCTTTATGCTTGGCAGTTTCCTCCTGCTCATTTGAGCTTCTAGCTCAGTCAGACTTGGTGTCTACTAGGCTACTGTACCATTAGCTTTCATTCTTAACTTGCCAGCAATTTTCATTATTTAAAAACACTGTGAAGGGCCTCCAACACCTTAAACGATTGGCTTCAGAGATCTGGCATGGTCCACCTTAAACCCGGGAACAGCAAGGAATCCTGGTCCTGGGGCTGTTCCCTAGGGAATGCAATAGCAAACCAGGTCAGAGAAGGGAAGAAAGGCCCCAGAGGAGAGAAGGAAGTCTAAGGAAAACTAGCACTGCTGAGGTTTGAATTGCATTGTGAGCTTCTCTTTGAAACTGCTAAGGACTGTTTCTATTTATATTTTTCTGTCTGTACTCAATAAATGTTTATGAGAGAATCACCATGGTCCAGCCTGGTTCTGTCCTCTGGTAGCCAAAAGACCACGAAGGGTCCACACACTCCTTCCCCAATCTAGCACAGTCATCCCTGCAACTATCCTGGATTAGAAGCCATCAACTCCAGATCCTTCCAGAATCTGGTATATGTGATGTTGTTGAGCAATATCTGAGACTTTCTTTCCCCTGGGGGCTATGAAAGCTGCCTCCTTAGCACCTCCATCTCAATCAAAGTAGAAATAAGATGTCCTACATGGCAGTACACAGCACTACCAATGAGCCAAAGGGACAGCCCATTTTCTACTTTGTGCATATTCATACTTTTGCAAAATAAAAGAAAAGCCCTAGTTAGTAGTTATGTAACATTGCTTGCTTATAAATGAAGTCAAAGAAATTACGGCAATGAAAGTCCATCAGAGAGACGAAGAAATGCAGATGTAAACAATCTAAAGCACCAGAATGCTAACAGTATATTGGCTAGTAATCCATAGACCCCAGGAAGGCCAACTGGAAATGGTCCTTTAGGGCAGTATTTCACAGGCCCCAGGAAGACTAGGCAGGAAACTAACCCTTTTTCTCAATGTGGACTGTACTAAAGATCAAGAGCCTGGGACTGCACCTGTCTTTGGACCAGTGGGCATAGCACTGTCAGCTGGACGTCTGTCTCCAACTGAATTCTTGGGGGCCCCATGGGTTCCCAAGCACATTGGCTCTGCTCCTACATAAGTTCTCCTTAAATCCAAGGGAGCATGAGCATCCATGGAGCCTGCTGTGAGAAATGCTCTTGGTGTCTCTGTTCGTATGATTGTTATGAGAGTTGATACTAGTTCTGTGCTGGCTTGAGGGAGGAAATGAAATTAGTTTTGGTAGCTCAATATTTGGCACCGAGTCATTGCATATGTCTATGAGAAATGCAAGTGTAGCTACTGCTGGTGGCAGGGAAGACCCAATCTGAAGGCAGCGAAATGGATCCAGGGAAGTTTATTTTAAAACCAGACTTCTTGAGATTAGAAATGGTATCTGGAACAACCCACCTGAATGGAGAGAGCTGTTCTGCACACACAGATCCTCCCTCTCCATCACCAGCTCAGTCATGTGAAGTCTAAGGGGTAGATTTTCAGACGAGCGCGAACAGCCTACTTTTGTTTGCGCTCCAGGCGCAAACAAAAGTACGCTGGATTTTAGTAGATACGCGCGTAGTCGCGCGTATCGGCTAAAATCCTGGATCGGCGCGCGCAAGGCTATCGATTTCGTATAGCCTGCGCGCGCCGAGCCGCGCAGCCTACCACCGTTCCCTCCTAGGCCGCTCCGAAATCGGAGCGGCCTAGAAGGGAACTTTCCTTTGCCCTCCCCTCACCTTCCCCTCCCTTCCCCTACCTAACCCACCCGCCCGGCCCTGTCTAAACCCCATCCTACCTTTGTCGGGGGATTTACGCCTCCCGGAGGGAGGCGTAAATCCCCGCGCGCCAGCGGGCCTCCTGCGCGCCGGTCCGCGACCTGGGGGCGGGTACGGAGGGCGCGGCCACGCCCCTGGGCCGTAGCCACGCCCCCGTACCCGCCCCCAAAACGCTGCCGACACGCCCCCGCAACGCCGCACGCTCCGGCCCCGCCCCCCGACACGCCTCCCGACACGCCCACTCCGAAAACCCCGGGACTTACGCGAGTCCCGGGGTTCTGCGCGCGCCGGTGAGCCTATGTAAAATAGGCTCACCGGCGCGCAGGGCCCTGCTCGCGTAAATCCGACCGGTTTTGGGCGGATTTACGCGAGCAGGGCTCTGAAAATCCGCCCCTAAGATTGTTAGCCTGGAAAAGGTTTGAAGGGCAACAGAGTAATTCCTCTCTGGGCAAGTTTTTAAACTCTCATTTCATTTTAAGAACTTTGGGTTCATATTCAATGCGTTTGTCCAGTTATGTCTGAGATTTAGCTGGACCAACGGCAGTTCTGAAAATCCCACTGATTTCACTGCCCCCAACTTATCCAGTTAAACAGTCAGATAACTCAGAGATGGATAAGAGGTGTTCTGTGGCAGAGCAATGTTATTTGTCTAACTTACCCCTTGATTCATCAAAATGCTATAATGCCCGCAGTAAGAAAAAGGTGCATGTTTATGATCATTTTAGAATTACCACACCATGCACAGGTAGTGTATCACAGGTGGAGTGAGGAAGGTCTCAGAAAGATGAGATTTCTACTATGTTCTTTCATACTAGCTTGATGGACCCTATAACAGGGTATTATCAAGTTAGGGCAAAAGAACATAGTAGAAATCTCAACTTTCTGAGACTTTCCTCACTTCAAATGACATCAAATCTTTACCAAGGTATACTGTGCTGTTTGTACACCTCACACTGCATGTAAAACTGGCTCTTAAACCTAAAACCACCACCAAAACCTTACCTCAAGATAGTGATTTAAACAGTTGTTCTCTCTCTCCCCTCCACTCCCCCTCTCTCCCCAAGCCCTGAAATGGCCAAAATGCAATTTGCAATCTTTAGCGCAAATTGTATTATGGCCATTTCAGGCATATCACACACCTTAACGTGAGGAAAAAAGGTGTAGTTATTTCCAGCATGAAAACCATGTAAAACAGTGCAATATTGCCCTTCATTTTAATTAGTCCCACCCAAACCCCTCCACAATCCTGCCCCTTCAAATAATTTGCATTCGGCCGTGCAGTAACTCGATTATCACATGTGTTATGCTGTCAACGCATGTGTTTACACATTATCATGTGTGTTAATGCCATAACACAATTTGATGAATGACCCTATTAGGCAGAAAACACTGATATCTGGCTAACAGGGTCATTTATCAAAACGCGATGTGACCTTATCACGTGAGTTAGGGCCTTATCGCATGAGATGATGCCCTACCACATGCGATAATGGCCACATCGCGGTTGTATTATTGAAATGAGGAGAAGTGGAGGAGTGTGGGTGGGGTTTGGGCAGGGTTATGGCCCGGCAGCACTGTGGCCGATAATGTTTTCCACATTATCACCAGCAGCACCACGGGAAATAACACCACCTTTTCCCGTGGCACCATGGGTGCGAAGGGTGCGGCCTAGCTGCAACCGCCACTGCAACCGCAGTGGGCAAAAATGCACTGCCACGATTTGGTCGACTGCACAATTTCGCCACCCCCCACCCCCTTTTTTTATCGCAGCTATTAGTTAGCTGAATAATACTAGGGCTGCCTAAAGTTATATGGGTATGTATAAACTTGATACATAATATATACAGTTAAGTATATTAAAGTATAACAACCACAGCCAGGCCTGCAGGCCTGATCCACTATCCCCCCCTTCAAATGCTTTAAAGTATGTGCAGGCTAGCTCTCTATTCTCCCAATCCACCTAACCTCTAAAATAAAAAAAATACATGGGCCATAATGATCTACGGCTAGGCCTCTCCCTCTCTCCATGATATTTAAATGAGCAAGCCCCTTCCTGCCCCCCTTATCCTCCTCATCCACCTGTGATCTCTACCCTATCCTCCCCATCCAACCGGAGCCCCTCAAACCCCAAAACTCAAACAGTCTTACCTGCTCCTGGCCATTTCCAACACTGGTCTGACAGCAATGCTATAAGTGTGGACTAACAATGTTTCTATATGGGGGTTGGGGGGAACCTGGAACCAGGACATAGTGTGCACATTCTTTAACATACTTTGGGTGGGGGGGGGGGATTGGGCCTAAAGCCCAGCAAATTTGTATTTTTTCAGTTACTTGGATACCTTTAAACTTGTCTATCAGAATATATCCGGTTAGGTTTAAAGTTATCTGGGTAAAGTTATCTGGATAATTTTAGGAAATTATATTAAGCAGGAGAGTTGTCTTGTTGAATATATGTTAGAGATGTGCATTCATTTTAAATGAAATTGTCTAATTCGTCACTGTTTGGGAGCGCTCAAAAACGAAAGAAACTTTTCCGAAATTTTGAAAACTTCATATTTCGTGTTAGTGCGCACTAACTATGGTTATCGCGCACTAACACTAAATTTGGGAACCATGAAAAAAAAAAACCCAAACCACAGAAAAAATGAAATTACCCATGGGGGACCTGAATGAACCACAAAACGAACCCCCCCCCTTCAAAAAAAAAACCAAACCATCTCTAATATCTGTCAAAAGTTATCTGGGTAACTTTAGGTAGATAACTTGTCTGCTCACCGCTTTTCTGAATATTGATTTCTTTTAGTCTAAATTGTTAGTCCATGATCAGCAATTGCAGGATCAAATGGACAATATTTGTCACTTGAAAATGAAGGCAGAAAAACCTCAGGGTATTGAATTGCCTCTTGCTAAAGATACAGTCTCTTCATAACAAAACTGATGCTCTTGAAAATGCAATTAGGAGAAGGAAATTGAGATTCACCAACTTCCCTACAGTGTTGCCATGACTGCAGCGATATAAAGGGAATTTAGTGGAAATATTGAAAGTATTCCTAGAAGCAATGCATTTAACCTCTAAATTTTATATTCTGCCTTTTCTAAAAGGAGGGTTGGGTGGAAGATAGAGCCGAGCTTCACAGCTGTTTTTTTGCTAGTTTAGATGTTTCAATATACATATAAAGAACATAAGATTTGCCATACTGGATAAGACCAAAGGTCCATTAAGCCCAATATCTTGTTTCCAACAATGGCCAGTTCCAGTCACAAGTACCTGGCAGGATTCGAAGAAGTTGATAGATTTCATGATGTTTATCCCCAGAGATAAGCATTGGATTTCCTCAAGTTCACCTTTAATACTGGTTTATAGACTTTTCTTCCAGGAATTTTTCCAAATTTTTAAACTCACTACACTAACAACTTTTACCACATCCTCCAGCAACAAATTCCAGAGTTTAATTATGCGTTGAGTAAAAATATATTTTCTTCTGTTTGTCTTAAATGTATTACCTAATAACATCATTGCATGTTTCCTAGTCTTTGTACTTTTTGAGAGTAAACAACCAATTGGAGTTACCATTCCACTCCATTCATTTTATAGACCTCTATCATATCTCCCCTCAACCATCTCTTCTCCAAGCTGAAAAACCCTAACTTTTTTAGCCTTTCCTCATAGGGGAATTGTTCCATCCCCTCTAATCATTTTTTTTTGCCTTTATCTGTACCTTTTCTAATTCTACTACATCTTTTGTTTTTAGATACAGTGACCAGAAATGCACAAATACTCAAGGTGCAGTTGCACAATGGAGCAATACTAAGACCTACCATACTGTTAAAAGCACATTCTGATAGCTATACATATAAAAGATACACCAATTTAATCTGAGTACTCCTGCATTTCAAGGTCAAACACCAATTGAAACAGGTGGGATTTTATGCAGTATGCTTCCTCTAAATGTACCGATTTATATTAGAGTTATTTTAAGACCTTAATAGTTTCAGGGTATGCTTTCTCTCATCATTGTGAATTATTAGATTTTTTTCTTGCTTTTGCCTTACAAGCAATTCTTAGCAATTGAAAGGGTCATAATTGTTTTAAATGTGACTATTTTGTGGAATACTGTATGTATAGTTTTTATTCCTTTATATTTTATGTGTCTTGATGTTATGTGATTCCTATTGTATAGGTCTATTTTTGGATATCTGATTTCCCTCCTGATTTTGTTGCTATCTTTTTTTTTCTTTAGTTTTTATTGTATACTTTGATTATTAATAAAAAGATTGAACACAAAAAAGAAACAGGTGAGTTTTAAATTATTTTTTTAAACTCTTAGTACAAAAAGTGTCAACCTGAGTATTCTGGTAGGGTAAGCCAGAAAGTAACAGCTGCTATATAGAAGGTATGCACTCTTGTCTCAGATAAGCATGCCATCTTAAGTGATGGCACTGTAAGAAGCCTGGATTGAGATGCACTCATGGTTCTAGAAGAATTAGAGTGCTAATCCATGGTGACTCAGGGCTTTCCAATAATTTATGAATAATTATGATTTCTGAATTTTCTAAATCATCAGCAATATTATGTTATCCATAAACCATCTTCTTTAATTGTCTAACACATGTTATCCATTGGTCCTATAGCTATTATTGATTTATTATTGCTGCCCACAATTCAGAAATTATGTTCCAAAACAGAAAATCCTTACAGTGAAACAAAGAATAATACTTATTTTTTTCTATCAGTTTGCTGCCTCTTCAAGCCAGGGCACATAGCAAGTCTTTATGAGTACCTTGGCTGCTTCGCTCTTTTGGTTTTCATTTCATCATCCTTCTTAGAAGCACAAAGGTGCTATGTTTTGAAGCTTAATCCCTTAGGTTATGGTTTTGTTAGTGTACTCTGCATTGTACTTTTGGTTACAGCAAGGATCTGAAACTTGTCTCACTGCTGGCATGTTCTCTTCACTACTGTTTATAAAGAAGTAGGTTCTTTATGAGTCTATGGCTCAGTCATGGTTTGCCTTTGCAGACATTGCACACATTTCAGTATATCTGAGCACCTAGCATCTCCTTATCATGTGGTTCATTTATCACATCTGGTCATTATGGGCCTTTGCATGCACTTGACTTGCATGTATGCATTTAGGACATAGGGTGGTCAGCTTCTTCATATTTTCTTTTTCTTTTACTTTATATTTACTGGCTATATTATGAAAACTCAAAGAAAGACTTGCACAATATTGCAGGGAGTACTTGAAGAAGCATGCAATCTATAAATAAAGGGAAAGTTAATATTCATAAAGGGGCCTCCACAATTTCAAGCCCACAACCCTAAGAATAAAAAAAAAGAAAAAAGACACAGTGACCAACTAATTTGTTATGGAGGGCTTAATCAATAGGGCTGGAGAGACATCTAACCTCATGCAACATTACTTGATTTAATAAATGGAATCTATACTGGAAAGAGCTGAGTAAGAAATGGCTACAAACTCAACCATAATTGTGACTTTCATTTTGGAGTTAAATAGAGTTTTTTTAACCATCGTAAGTTATTCCTCAGTTTCAGGGTGTTATGCGTGCCGTCCACGGCAGATCTGCGGCACGGCCCCCTCCCCTTTTTGCAAGAAATCCAGCCTCTGGTTCCTCCTCGCTAGTGGCAGTGAGCCACCAGCTCTGACCTCGGGTCGCTTCCGTTGCCTCCAGCTCTGCTGCAGTCCCCAGCATTCCAGGTCAGGATGCCACTGCTCGTCAGGCCTCTCCACGTGGCCTGTGGAGAGACGCCACTACCCGCGCCGCACCCCTCCCTAGGCATGTGCGCATCGCTGATACTTATGAAGGGACTGCGGCGGGAACCTGGCTGTGGCCTCGGATGATGACATCAAATTGTATTTAAGCTCAGGCCCCGCTCCATTGTGTTGCCTTTGCAACAGGTCTCCTCGCTGGTTGAGTACTCATTGCTGCTAAGAGATTCGTCTCTACTCTACGTTTCTGATCCTCGCTGTTCCTGGTTCCAGTTTCCTCGTTCCTGCCCTGCCTATGCTTCGGATTGATTACACAGACTTTGACTTTGCTATGCCTGACTATGCTACAGCTTATCTCCAGACCCAGACTTCTGCTTTGTTATTGACTTCTCCTTGTTCAGACCTCAGCATCGCTTACCACAGTCCTTGGATTGCCACCGGCCCTGACCCAAGCCTGCTATTAGATGCCTTTTCAGCCTACTCCCTGGACCTGGACTTATTAGACTGTGGCCAACTTTTGCTTGAGCACCCTCAGTCAGCCTTTGTTCCATTGGTGCCCGAGTTCCAGAACCTTCCCAGTCCAGAGTAGGACAACACTATCCCTCGCCTGCTGTCTCTGGGCTGAACCAACCTCTCTTGCTATTCCATTTCGAGGCCCACCTAACTCCTGCTAGCCCTGGCTCAACTGGCGTGGAACGAGGGCTGGTATAGGTGAAGCTCCAGCAGCCTCTGCCTATCAGCCCACTCCACCTGTTGACGGTGGGGACCCGTAGGTCCTCACCTATGGGTTGTGTCACCTACGGGTAGCGTCAACCCCACCTCATCCCAAGGGTCCACCTCCGATGCAACACAGGGTACATATTTTTCAGATATAGTTAGATCCATGAAGAAAAGGAAAAAATTATTTCATACATTGTTAGAAAGGGTGGATTAGTTGGAGATCCTTTTCTTTTTGTTTCCCTGCAAATGTATTATGTCTTATCAAAATGCTAATTCTATTTTTTGATTCCTTACAGATATCTTTTTGAGGGAGAAACATAATTTAACAGTTGTTCTTAATTGCTCCGATAGCTACTGCTTCATCTTCTGTTTGATTTTATGTGCTTCCAATTATTTGCCTAGAGTAGATTAGGTAGTTATGACAGTTCTACTAAGCTGCTCATTGCTTCAATGGCTATGGTATTCATGCCTTGTTTTTCTCTCACATTTTTGGTTTGGGTCCCCTTTATATTTTATGGACTTGATAACTTAAAATTAATTTCCTGATTATTTTATATAATTATGTCTTATTTTTGTCATTCTTTTATGTTTTAATATTTTTATTTGCATTTCAAAAGCAACGTAATATAAAATAACCTGCAAAATGCTCTCTGGGGAGGTAATGACTCACATCTCCAGAGTGCAAACCAAAACTCTTAAAATCCATTTTTCTTTATCTAAATTCCTCCTGAATCACACCTCCCCACCTTCCCTTCCCTGCAATACTCCCACAAAATAAAATGAGATGTTACACCTAACAGTCAATGACATTTCATGACCCACAAGTAAAATATATCAACATATCATTCAAAATCATACTTCTACAAAGAGGTGATAAAGATTTAATACATGCATCCCATCTCTTCAGGATATTCTTATTTTAAAAACTTTTTTCTTGATTTTTTTCAAATATCTTTAAATGAAAATGTAAAGAAAACAATAGACCTCCTCTCCTTTTCAATAAAATCCTATCTCCATGTTTAGTCCAGTGCGGGTTAGGGTGAACAAGGCTTTTATATGTTTCAGCAAGAGAATGAAGAGGAACCCCAATGGACATGTTCCCACCAAAATAGAAAGTGCACATGTGCTTTAATGTACATACAATAATTGATTGATGCAGATTTCTGGCCAGCTACATTATACATCCAATTATTTTGTACATACCACATTAACTCGTCTGCTAAGATGCATGTTAAACACAGCACATTAACTACTTATTGTAATGTGCTTTAGTAGATAGGCCCCAAAGTTTCAAATTAATTGCATTTGTTGAAGAATTAGTGATGTGCAAACAGAAAATTATTTCAATTTTTGGTTGTTTTTTTATTTTGTATCATTTTAATGCAAAAAAAAAAAAAAAAAAGAAAGAAACAGAAAGGCACATCCCTAAGAAAGTCAGAACATTATGATGTTTCAAATGATTTTATTAATCCACACCTAGCAACAGATATGAAAAAAATAATTCTTGATTATTCAATTAAAAATAAATAATGATTAAGAAATTTAAAAAATGAATCCTGAATTAAAAAATAATTATAGTAACCTTTCTGAAGTCTTACATTGATTACAAATGGGACCTTTTCCTATAAGCATGAAATTGTATTACAGAAAGATGCAAATAAATATTTTCTATTTTGTGGAGAAATTTGAAGTCTTGACAACAATTAAAACAAGTTTTACCAAAGAAATATCATTTATTGACCAAAAAAGGGAATCTAAGCTTCATTGTTTGTTCACTGTGCAGGAAGGGCATACATTATTTTTAAGGGACTCACTGTATTGCAAACTATTGCTGTTCAAAAGTAGATTTTACCTTCAACTTCTTTTAACCTTCTGTAGACATGACAGTTTAAAATAATATCCTTTTATTTCACCACCCTTTCACAGCCAGCTGCATCCCCCGCGAAAGGAAAACACAGAGTGCTTTTAAAATATAATATAGTGGTCATCAACATGGAATTTAATAGCTTCCAGAGGGACAAATAGACAAATCAATGATGAAGTGGCTAGCATGGGTCAGAGTATGAGGTCAGGGGTTCTTTCACTTGTCAAGGATCAGATAGTTCTGAAATCTGGGTAAATGGAGCGAAAGTAATGCAGAAAAGATTGCACAAGAACTGATTTCTTTTATTATTATTATTGGCTATGACGTAAAACTGAAATTAGAAGAAAAGACTAGTTCATCAAATGGAACAAATCCTTTAGTGATAACAAATATAGTAACAGACAGAAAAAAATGGAGCTGTATTCCATACAAATGCTAAACTTGGCTGAAATGATTTCTTACAACTAAGCAAGCATGGTACTCTTTACAAGGTCATAATGGTAAGTACCATCCTCGAGGTTACTTATCAAGATATATTAGGTACCAGAGATATTGAGACAACCTTCAGCTCTTCCTAGACTTGAAAGACATTAGGGGCAAAGATGAGAAAGTAAGAAAAAACTGAGTAGATAAGAAGTGACTGCAGTGCTCAGCAATTTTCTAACATGCTCAGACTTTTGTCTACATAATGAATATTTTAGATGTATCTCGCGATCCTTACATTTTTCAGTGACAAGCTGGCAAGATGCATTTTACATCTGTTAGAGACCTCTGATTGGCATGTATGTTTTAAGACCAGTTCAAGACTGAAAGACAATGTTCCTGAAAAGCTGTAGCCATGAAATATTCATTCTTCTTTCTTTCATAGAAAATAGTTTGATGCATATGACATAAAGTGCTATTAATAACCAAGAAACACAATTACCCTCCTCATTGTTTTAAGAATGGAAAAAAAGCTCTTATCTGACATATTTAATCATAGTACAATATTAACTTTTTGTGTAGTTTATATAGAAAAGAAAAAGAAAATTAAAAGATTTCAGTTTCATAACAGGGCAGAGCATAATGAAATTGTGACTAGCTTTCATGGTTATTTGAAGATATCAGTGACCTGCTAGGTAAATTCCATCTTTTCTGGACCTTACTTAGATATGCAGTTATTCCCCCTTTTTAAATTAAACATTTTAGACAATGTCAATACTAACCTGGCTATTTGTAAGCTTTCTATCTAGAGCAAATGCTATAGCTACCCCTTTGAGTATACATTTTATTAGGCAACACAAAGATGCCTGTGTAATTAGATATTACTTAAATGTCCATAGTCAACTGAATAAATAAATAATCTTTGCTCTGCAGTCCAACAGCTGGCAAATGTATCCATATTATATTAACCCATTATGTCCCAGTGTCTTATTTAGAGGATAGCTTCTTAAAAAATTTGGGACATAATGGACTAAGCTAATCTGATTTCCTTTGCAGTGAATCTTCAAGATGATAATTATTTTTTGGTTAGATCTGCTAATCTTTATTCCTACCTTGAAATTATTTTGGAACCTACAATAAGCAAGCTTGTACACTCATGAATACGTACCATGGGGCGGGGGGCAATGCACCAGTTTCGATACTGGGAAGCAACCAGAAGTGAATAGCTATTTGGCAGGCTGGTGATTACATTAGTTTTACTATTCAAAGCTGGAGCAGAGTTTGCATGGAACGCCCAATTGCAGTGACCGGGGCAGAAAGGAATGTTTGAAGAAGGATTTATGGCCTGTCCCAAACCAAACCATAGAATGAATTAGCTGCATTATTTACCTGTACATATGCCTCATTATTCCTTTTCAAACAGCACTGCTGCTCAATTTATGCAGTCTCTTAAGAAAAGGAAAGCAAGACCACAGTGAGCATGCTTAGGCTGTGATGTCAGCACAATCTAAGTGCAAGAAGCCAAAACATGTCTGCAGCACACTGCTTCATCTGCATACTCATAAAGGGCTTGATTTTCAAAGCAACTTCGTGCATAAAAGCATGTTTTATTCACATAAATGGCTCTTTGAAATGAATAGGGGGTTATGCATGTAAAAGCATGCATGAACACCCCCCCATTCTTGGAAGAGTCATTATGGGGGTTGAGTTAGGGCTGGGAAAGCACATAAGTCCTTTTGAAACTTTGGTCTAAAGTTTGCAAATACTAAATAATTACCCATAGACTTTAGCCCTCCATGGGCTGTTATAAAATTACCCTCAAACAACTCCAGCTCCACGGGAATTAATGGGAAAAAACCTCAGCATTCACACACATGGGGACAAAAAAAAAAACACCTCACCAAGCTGCAGGGTATGAGGAAATGCTGGCAAGCAAGGCCAGCAAGTGTCTAAATGAAAAAATAAAACAAGACACTTCTTCACATCTCTATATATGCTTTAGTCTGCATCCTTCTCTCACTGCTGTACTTTTTAAAGAGCCGCATAAAAAAGAGACCTGGCCACACACCTTTCGTTTGCACACATCATGCCATCCTCACACCCTGTATTGCTGTCATGTTGCATTGTTATCATCTTGTGATTCTCTTCTGACATGTCATCAAACGTAAGGGCACAGATCTCTGGTAATTCGTTGGTGACACACAAGAGCCTCATCTCTACATCACCTACAGTGTAACCCAAGCACTCATTGCAGAATAGAGGAGGATGCTTCCATCCATCCAAATCCTGTTTGCTTCCTGCCACCTTCTATAACAGCCTTCACATATATATTATTGGATGGCATGGTTTCCTTGAGGCCAGGATGCCTTGCACACCTATTGCTGTCATTCCTCTCAACGGGGATGCTTGCGTATATGGAAGAACTCATGGAATGCATCAAATAATAGAAAAATCTTGAGGGCAAACAGTGAAGGTTACTATTTTCTATTTTTGTCCTTTCTTTAAAGTCTGCTGCTTTTAATCACCAAATAGCATAATATACCTCTCAGCTGTGCCCAGGCAGCACAAACAGCCTTGGCCCATTCCAATGCTGGTGTTAGTGCTGGATGCAGCAAAAAGAGACAGGCATCACATGCTTCAGCTCATTGCCTGACTGACAGCCTGCAATGTGTCCTTGTGTTTGCATGAATAAGTTTGGCATGTCGAGTCTTAACTCCCACCATTCTAGGTGAGAAAGGGAGGATCTGCATACATAGAGGAAGGGTCTAATGTACACTGTGGAGTACAAATGAGTAATTTCTGTAGATTAATAGTTTTTCACTTCTTGTACTCCATCCAGTAATGGGTTTTGTTTTGTTTTTAAATGTTTTCTTGAATGACTCTGCCTGAGTGTCTTAGCTGAGCATCCTACCTCTGGAATACTGAGTAGTAGAATTTGAGCAAAGAAAGGTGCTCTGCTAGCTCATAAGGGATCTTCAGGAGTATAAAAACCTGGAGGATTAGCTCTGGATGGTAGAGGAAATTCACCCCATGAGTATTTATGTGTCTATTATTGTCCATCATGCAGTCTGAGGTATATATCTAAAAGTGACTTTTCATTTGCTGTCTGGCTCTATCAGGCATGCTGTATGCTACACATGGTGCACTGTCTTATATATCGATGTTTCTTGGTCTAGCTTTTCAAGCTTGTGATAACCCTTCTTTTGCCCCTCTGTATTGTGCCTGTGGGTGCGCTGTTTCTTTTCTGTGTCTTGAATCTCCTGTTGCATGGAATGGAAGGGAAAATGCTCTTTGTCTTCCCCGAGCAGTGCTCTCATATTGCTTGTCATTGTTTTTATTGGTTACATTATAGGGTAAATTTTCAATAAGGTGCCTAACAGCAGAAGGATGTTTGCACTTTTAAGCCTGCACAATGCCAAGATACCCACATACAGTACATTATAGTTGAATATAAGGTGCATACCCTTACGCACTATAAAATGATGGCATGTATGCATACTTTTTTTGAAAAGTAAATGCACATTCATGGTTTTCAGATATGCCTCCCAGAATACCTATTTTCTATGCCACCAAATGTTTGTGTATTATGAAAATATGCACATGCTTCAGGCAGCTAAAAGTTAATTTACTTGGATATGGATGACTTAGGAAGGTTAACTCTATTTTCAGGACTTGATTTGTAACCTTACCCTAGTTATCCTCCATCTTCTGGCCCCTATCTGTGCTCAACCCCCGCTCTGCTCCATTTCCTCAGCTGCAGGATAAAAGATAGCAGAACACCATTCTAGATTGTTCTTTAAGAAATTAAGGCCTGGATAAGGGACACAAAAGGGCACTGAATTAACACAAGTTTGAAACTTCTGAGTAGTGGCATACTAGCCAGGGTTGAAGCCTTGATGATTGGCATTACTGCTCACAAGTTTCAAACTTGTGTTAACTCAACACCTCTGTATCTGCTCTTTAGGCTGCAGTGCCTGCTGCAGGATCACACCCTCTCCTCCTGTTCTCTGCACAATAGAAGGGGAAGGGCTGAATTAGGGAGCAGAGTGGCTGTTCTTTGCTCTGTCTGCTCCAGGCTTTAGAGATGTGAATCGGGACCGGAATCGATTCACATCATGAAATTTTTTTCGTGCTGTCCGATCTGTCCATTACTCCTACCATGTGACAGGGGCCGGCCAATGGCATGGATACCCTGTCACATAGTAAGGGCAAAGGGCTATCGGCGCCATTTTGATTAGTGGAAGCCGACGACCAGAGAGCGGGAGATCGCTCCCGGGACCCCCACTGGACCACCAGGTAATTTTTAAAAGTTTTGGGGGGGTCGGGAGGGTGGAGGAAGCTAAGGGATCTGTTTTAAAGGGTCGGGGTGGGTTTAGGGGTTGTTTTTGTGTGCCATTTTTCCCACCCTCCCCCAAAATGATAAGAGAACCCCACAAACAATTTTGTGGGGTTTTCCTATCGGTTTCGGGGAGCCCCCGATTTCTGACGACTTTGAAAATATCGTACGATATTTTCAATCGTACGATATTTTCAATCGTCAGAAAAACGATTCACATCCCTACCAGGCTCACCTCCCTCTTCCCTGCAGGATGCCTGGAGGGGAGGGGCAGGAACCCCTACTGTTCTACCTCTTAAATCTGAAAAGACGTGGGGGAACTGAGTTCAGGCAGTTCCCCCACAAATTAAGCCCTGTGTATTTTTACGTACACTGTTTTTACATAAGGCTTTGACATTGAAAATCTACCCCTATCTCTTTGTCTCTTCTCTGCATCTTACCTTTTCTTTCTTAGTTTATGCTTTTTAGTGATACTTTAATCCCCTTATATCTGAGTTTCTTCCTATTTATTTATTTTTTTGCATGACTACCCTGAACAGCCTTTCCAAAGGCCAGTGCCATATAGACCAGGATCGGCACCAAGGGAGACAATCATAAATACATTTCTTGGCTCTGGATGTGAACAATGATATGTATTGGAGATATACAGTAAATGCATGTGCTGCCTTATTTTTTGCTTTGCATCTGCTGCTCAATTCTCCCCGCCTAGAGTTTTGTGTCCAATTTTAGAGGCCACTACTCTAAATGAATTTTGACAGGTTAGAGGTGGTCCAGAGAAAATCTACAAAAAAGGTGCTGGGTATATTCCAAAAGTCACTGAAATGAAACTTAAGGACTAAAATATGCATACCCTCAAGGAGGGATATGGTAAAGACATTCAGTACATCAGTGGCATCAATAATACACAAGAAGAATTTTTTTTTCAGAATAAAGAATGCTCTATAATATGAGGTCAAAGGGGGTAGACTTGGGAACAACATCAGGAAATATTTCTTCATGGAAAGAGTTGTAGATACATGCAGTGGCCTCTTGGGGGAGGTGGTAATGACAGAAAAAGAATCATAAGAACACAAGAACATAAAGCTTGCCATACTGGGTCAAGTGAAGGGTCCATCAAGCCCAGGATCCTGTTTGCAACAGTGGCCAAGCCAGGTCACAAGTACCTGACAGGATCCCAAGGAATAGAAAGATTTCAAGCTGCTTATCCCAAGAATAAGCAGTGGATTTCTGCAACTCTACCTTAATAATTGTTAATGGACATTTTCCCCAGGAACTTGTCCAAACCTTTTTTAAATGTAGCTATACTAATAGCTTTCACCACATCCTCTAGCAACAAATTCCAGAGCATAATTATGCATTGAGTAAAAAAATATTTTCTCTTATTAGTTTTAAATGTATTGCCCAGTAACTGCAATACTGATTAATGTTTACTTGTTCCATTCCACTCATTATTTTACAGACCTCTATCATGTCTCCCCTCAGTAGTCTCTTCTCCAAGCTGAAGAGTCCTAAACTCTTTAACCTTTCTTTATAGGGGAATTGTTCCACTCCTTTATTATCTTGATTCATCTTCTCTATACCTTTTCTAATTCTGCTATATCTTTCTTGAGATGTGATGACCAGAAATGAACACAATACTCAAGATGAGGTTGCACCATGTACCGATACAAAGACATTATTATATTCTCTGTTTTATTCTCCATTCCTTTCCTAATAATCCCTAGCATCCTATTTGCTTTTTTGACTGCTGCTGCACATGAGTTGAAGATTTCAATGTATTTTTTTATTATTATTATTTCTTTATGCGCTTTTACATAAACAAGACAAATCTTGATAGGTAATACAGAAGCAGAAATATCATGACATTTAGGTAAACATTTTCTCAAAACAAAACAATGATTCTGCCCTGAATTAAACCCTCAAATATGGGGGTTTGGAGATACACCACCTAAGGAAATTTGTAATTAAACATTATCAAGGAAATACAGACTGCTCAGTAGGTCAAAGACTTATATACTTCAGGAACTATACGTTGTCTCTGGGCTCTGTGGAGCTAGGAATTACTTTCCCTACTAAGAATTGAGACAACTGGGGGGGGGGGGGGCGCAAAAAATACATAGGAATTTCCTTCGTGCTTTACTAAGCACTTGCAGGGATACTTCAGGAAAAAAGCCCCCCTCCTCCAATTGTAATACCTGTGGTCTCATGAGGAGAAAACATTTTCTCCTCTTCTGTGTCTCCCTTGTAACATTGGGAAACATCCTTACATTACATCCCAAAAATACCACATTTCTTTTTCTAAGACAAAGCTTCAATAGCAACTCTCTGTCTGGCTCTAATGCTAAGCTGACAATCAATGTTGCAGAAGTTGCAAATTCAGTGTCCGAAGTCTCTAGAAATGCTGATATATCCAGAGTCGTCATCCCTCTGTCTTCTTCAAGAAATCTCTTAAACTTGGGAAGAAAACATATCTTTGATATTGTTGGTACCTCATTGTCTTCTATACCTACTACTTCTCGAAGATATCTTTCAAATATATCTCGAGGAGATATCATTGATATTTGAGGAAAATTAATAAATCTCAGGTTTTTATTCCTGAACACATTTTCCATATGTTCCAACTTCAATGATATATTCTTTCTTTCCCCTATAGAAACATTCTGAACTTGTTGTATATTCCTTATCTGATCTCTGTTATTTATTATCTGCTGTTCCAGCTCAGAGTTCGAATTAGTTACCATCTTTACTTGAGGAAATTACAGACCTGTGAGTCTGACGTCTCTGCCAGGCAAAATGGTAGAAACTATCATAAAGAATAAAATTGATAAACATATAGATAAGTGTGGCCCAGCAGACTGGATGGGCCACATGTATTGTCCCATTCTTTTCTGTTTTACCAACCACCAAGTTCAGGACCCTTGTTGGTAACTATTTGATTCAAATTTCCTGCCACCCCCTGCCGTTGATGCAGAAAGTAATGTTGGAGTTGCATCAAAGGTGAAGTATAAGGCTTAATGGTTAAGGGTAGTAACTGCCGCATCAAGCTAGTTACCCCGATGCTTGTTTACCTAGACTGCACAATGCCTTGTTGGATGTTGTCTGAATGTAAATCCTCTTTTCCACATTTCCCCCTGCTGTTGAAGTAGAGAGCAGCACTGTATATGCATTCAAAGTGAAGTATCAGGCTTAATTGGTCTAGGGTAGTAACTGCTGCAATAAGCAAACTACCCCCATGCTTATTTGTTTACCCAGACTGTGTAGTTCAGCCCTTGTTGGTTGTTGTCTGAATGCAAATCCTCTTTTCCACATTTCCCCTTGCCGTTGAAGCAGAGAGCAATGTTGGAGTTGCATTAACCATGTGAAGGCTTATTGAGTAAGGGTAGTAATCACCAGGTAGTAACCACCATTCTAGCAAGCCACCCCCATGGCTCTTCTCTTCATTCCCATCCTCTAGCCTTTATGGATCATTTCTCAGTTATTTCAGCAATTTGGTATGTATACCATTTGGTCCAAATGATTTCCTATTTTTTAGTTTGTCAGTTTGCCCTAGTACATTTTCCAGGTTCATTGAGATTTGTTTCAGTTCCTCTGAATCTTCACCTTTGAATATAATTTCTGGCATGGGTATATCTCTTACATCTTCCTCAGTAAATATTGGAGCAAAGAATGAATTTATAGGGATGTGCATTTGTTTTCAATGAATGTGCAATCTGCAATGCATAAGTCCCTGTTCGTTTGATTTGTGGGTTCGCAAAATGCATGGCGATCCCCCACAAATGAAATATTACATATTAGTTTCATTCTTTTGGTTCGCAGTGATTTCTTAGCGGCCATTTGAAGTAGGAGAAGGCCATGTGGGAGTATCCATAGCCAAAACCACCCTTTTCTGTGAGTCATAAGTGACCTCACAGCCCTGTCATAGAGTGGGTCAGATAGGTTGGCAAGGAGATGAGAATGCAACCTATCAGAGCTAAGCATTTTTCTAATGCAGCCAATCGCCACTCTCAGTGCTCTGTGTTGCTGTTCCTGCTGATGCTGTACTATTTATAACTTGAGCATGTGCATGCCACACACTTTCTTTTCTGGTGTTGTCTGGGGAGGTGGCTTTACTCAGAGCTAGTCTGAGTGTCTCAAATCTGTATTCAATTGCTATTGCTGCTTGTGCTTACTACTTTGATATAAATTTCCATTGAAAAATATATTTGTTCGTTTTTGCTGTTGTGCCAGCCAGGCTTTTTTTTCTGCACTTTTTTTTTTTTTATTGAACTCAGACTGTCTCTCTGTCTCTCCGACTGAGACAAGCTTCCAGCAGTGACATTTTGCTGCTGATCTTACCCCCCTGTGGTAGGATGCAGGTAGGGTTTGGGTGGTGTGGGTGGGAGATAGTGTGAGAGTTGCAGTGGCTGTGTGGGAGTTGGTATTTTCAAAGAACAAGCAGCATCACTGTAGGAATTGGGCTTGTTCAGGCTTCCAGTATTTTCTCTCTCTGTGTGTGTATGTAGTTTTACACACTCACATATATTGGTACAGAGGTCCTCAGTCACCAATAAAGAAATAATTATTTTAATTGAAATCCATGATGTCAGGTAAAGCTAGATGTGGTCAAGTGATTGGGACTGGCAGAGGAGGCACTGGCAGAGGAGGCACTTCAAAAGGCAGTGCCAGTCCCCCATTAAAGTTAAAAAGGGAACTGTTCCAATCTAAAATATCTGGAGGGGCAGGCAGTTCCATCCGGAAAAATCTTAAATTTAAAGATGATGCACCACCACCACCTGTTTCTGACCATCTAGTTTTGGAGGTCAGGGAAGGGAGGCTGAGTCATGCAAGACAAAAGGGCGAGACCCAAAAGCAACAGTGCAACAGCAGACTCTAGTTAGCCCTGAAAATGTACTGCAGACACTGCTTCTGATTCCGATGAAGAATCATCTTGTATGGGATTCTCATCATCAGAAATGGAAGAAGTAATAGCTGAAGAAGGTTTAGGAGGATTAGTTAGTTCTGTCTTAGCCTCCACTTCAGTGCTGCAGGGGAGAGATGAAACTGATGATGATGATAAGGAAGAGCAGTCAGCGCAGGGATAGAGTGTGACTGATGGCCCTGGCATTGCTTTTCAGGGTGTACCCACTCCTTCAACTCCAGTGCCAGAATCCACCCTGAAGACTATAGAGAAGGGGTCACAAAAGAAATCTGTGATCTGGAGCCACTTTAAAGTGATGGAGGACCTATGTTTTGCTCAGTGTAGTTACTGTGCCAGGGCTATTAGCAGAGGCAAGCAAATGGGATATCTAACTAATTTTGGCATGATGCATCATATGCAGAAACAATACCCAACAGTACTGCCATCTAGGGATGGTGGCAGTACCAGTCAGGGGACCCCTTTTTCCAGGCAGTGTAAAGTGGTTGAAAAGGAGCAGAGTCATCCCACACCCTTAGCCCCTTATAGCAGTCAGGTGGCAGGCCAACAGCCCCCTGCCATGTGTCAGAAGTGACAACCCACCATGGAGGAAATGGGGTGGTGTTCGGTAACGCTATCCCAGGGAAGGAGGCACACAGCCTCAAACGTAACCAGGAGCATTGGGGAAATGATTGACCTTGATGACCAGCCCTTGCAGGTAGTGGAGAATGTGGGTTTCAAGCATTTGCTGAAGGTCTTAGTTCCAAATTACAAAGTCCCCTCCAGAACTACATGTAGCAGAAAGATCATCCCCAGCCTGTACAACCAGTGTCACAGTCGCATCCAGGTGCTGCTAGCTAAGGCAGAGGGGAGTATGCATTTCACCTGCGATATCTGGAACGGCATGAATGCTGCACACTCTTACCTCTCCCTAACAGCACACTGGTGGGACCTGGCTGAGGCAGGGGCAGGCAGCAGCTCTATTAGTGAACAAGTATCAGGGTGGAGGTGGGCTTTACTGCACACCCACCTGACAGACGAGGCCCATACCTCAGCCAATATTCTAGCATGTATTAGACATATGCTGGCAGCTACACCAATGACACAGGAATCTTCAGGCAGGGTTCTTTGTCACAGTTAATGGTGCAAACATGGTAAAGACAATATGTGATGGGCTCTTTCAGAACATCCAATGTTTTGCACACACTCTGCACCTGGTAGTGAAGTCAGCTCTGGGGTTGGAGTCCAATCACCAAGAGAATGAATACCTGCATACATTAATACAGAACTGCAGGAGCATAGCAGCGCACTTCCACAGAAGTGTGAAGGCGGGGCAGGTTCTCCGACAAAAGCAGACTGATTTGGAGATGTCTCACAAGCATCTCATTCAAGACATTGGCACCCGGTGGAATTCCACCTATATGATGCTGGTTAGTGGAGCAGCAGACACCCCTTCATGAACTTTCTGCAGCAATGGACATTGGACATAGGTGTGCAGAGTCCCCTAGGGCATCATGATTGGTTAGTCAGCTGGTAAAAATCCTGCAGCCCTTCCTGGATGTCACAGAGGAGCTGACTTCCAGAAGTGTCACCTTGGCTGACATCATGCCTATAGTTAATTTTCTGGAGGAAAATTTGGAGGGCTTTAAACAGGAAGAGGGAATGATGGCTGAGCTGCTGCATTGTCTGGACTTTTTGCAGAAGCAGGTGGAAGAGAGAATAAGACCATTAACAAAAGATCACACATACATGCTCGCCACAGTCTGTGATCCCCGTGTGAAAGGGAAACTCGCCCTACAGTCTGATTTTTTCACATTTGTGAAGGACCTGCTGTTAGTAAAAGTTCATGAACAGAAGAACCATAGGCAGAGACAGATTATGCATGAAGCAGAGGAGGAAACAGCGGGCACTTCAGAGAGTTGTGCAAGCCAAAGCAGGAGCAATACTCTGTCAGCGACAACTTGTACTTCCTCCTCCACTTCAGTATGCAAAAGCCATGTTGCCCCTAAAAAAGCATCTGTTCTGGAACGGGCTAGAGTGCAAGCAGCTGGCAAGAAGGACTCTCACTCCACCCAAGCAAAGGAGACACCAGCACAAATGTCAATGACACTGTATCTAACAGAGCCCATAGAGGACATGCAGATGGATCCACTGGCATATTGGGCACACAAGTCCATTGTCTAGCCACACCTAGCCAAAGTGGCTCAGTGATATCTGTCATGTCTACCAGCCAGTGTACCCAGTGAATGTGTATTTTCAATGGCAGAGGATATCATGAGCCCTCATCACTCAAGGCTGGCACCAGAGTTGATGGAAATGCTAGTGTTTTTGAAAATAAACATGCCTTTGCTTGGGTTTCCAAATTTACTCTGTGAATGGCAAGATGAATAAAAGCAATTTAAAGCCTTGAAGCAGCTCCAACTGCCTCATATGCTCAAGATAATATCTGCACATGTACCTGACCTCAACCGCTGTGCCTGTCTGTCCAGCCCTTACGTCGCTACAAGGGCCTGACCTCAAACGCTGTGCATGTCTGTCCATTTTCCAGCCCTTACATCACTACAAGGGCCTGACCTCAAATGATATGCCTGCCCATCCAGCCCTTACATCATTACAAGGGCCTGACCTCAAATGCTGTGCCTGTCCATCCAGCCCTTACATCACTACGAGGGCCTGACCTCAAACGCTGTGCCTGTCTGTCCACTGTCCAGCCCTTACATCACTACAAGGGCCTGACCTCAAATGCTGTGTCATTCTGTCCAGTCCTTACATCACTACAAGGGCCTGACCTCAAATGCTGTGCCTGCCCATCCAGCCCTTACGTCACTACAAGGGCCTGACCTCAAATGCTGTGCCTGTCTGTCCACTGTCCAGCCCTTACATCACTACAAGGGCCTGACCTCAAATGCTGTGCCTCTCTGTCCACTGTCCAGCCCTTACATCACTACAAGGGCCTGACCCCAAACGCTGTGCCTGTCTGTCCAGCCCTTATGTCACTATGAGGGCCTGACCTGAAATGCTGTGCCTGTCTGTCCACTGTCCAGCCCTTATGTCACTACAAGGGCCTGACCTCAAATGCTGTGCCTGTCTGAGTTTAGTTCTAGTTTTTCTAATTTCAGTTTCATGTATTTGTGCATCACTTCTTTACAGAATATTCTTTTTCCTGTTTTGCAACATTTGGAATGTAAGAACATAAAAAGCTGACTTAAGATGTTTGTTTGGAGCTTGCATATTTCATATGCTCAATAGTTTTCATGACCTTCATAATATGGGCCATTTTTCCTAAATCTTTCTTAGGTGCCAACATTAATGTTTCTAGTACTATAAAAAAAACTGTTGGTAGTTGCACTCTAGGTCATCCTCTGTGTTCCCATAGTTTACAGAGGGGCACTGTGTAAGGTACAAATTCAACATAGGTTGATATTGTAGATTTGTACTTGAGTAGCATTTCTGAGAGCTCTTCAAGTTCTTTTGTCATCAGCTGAAGTGCATAAGCAGTTAATAGCTTCTGGGTATTCACTAGATGCCAACGGAACCTCCACACTTTTGGGGCAAACCCATTGCAGGGAGCCCTTTTCTGCACAAAGGAAAGGGAACTCTCCCCGGGTGTAGCCAGCCTATCTCTTAGTACCCGCCGACCCAGGATGAACCAGAACCGCTGTTCATATAGAAACCTCCTCCACGTCAACTCGCTACACTTTGAAGGTTCGTGCTCCACTCTAAGGGCCAACCCATTCTAGGGAGCCTTTTCCTGTGCAAAGGAAAGGGAACTCTCTCCAGGTGGTCTATCTCTCAGTACCTGCCGACCCATGTTGAACCAGAACCACTGTTCATATAGAAACCTCCTCCACGTCAACTCACTACACTTTGAAGGCTCTTGTTCCACTCTAAGGGCCAACCCATTCTAGGGAGCCTTTTCCTGTGCAAAGGAAAGGGAACACTCCCAGGGTGTAGTCTATCTCTTAGTACCTGCTGACCCATGTTGAACCAGAACCGCTGCTGACATGGAAACCTCCTCCGCCTCGGCCTTCAAAATTCTCATTTTATATCTGCTATGTCCACCAGATTTTAAAAGACCAGCGAGAGTTCACTAGACGCCAATGGAACCACAACACTCTAGGGGTGAACCCATTTTAGGGAACCCTTTCCTGCACAAAGGAAAGGGAACTCTTCCAGAGGCCAGCCTGTCTTGCCCCTATCAAAACCACAGGGACCTGACTACCTTTTCTCTGCTACCCTGTCTTGCCCCTATCAACTTTCTACCATTCTTTCTTGCTGCCATACACCAGATGACTCACTCTACTCCTTGTGGTGTTCTTGCCACTATCATGGTTCCTCAGTGTGTTGGTGCTAGTCTTTCTGCTGCTTTGTTCCTTTATCTGCGCCTTGTGTTTTTTTTTCTGACACTCTTTCTGCTTGCTGTGTTCCCCTTTCATTGTGCTGTAGGATGTTGATGCCACTTGTCTTGCCACTTTGCCTGTCGTGCTGCTTTCGAGGGTTCATTCAACTATATCGGTGCTCTCTTTTGAAGCTGTGGTGTGTTTTTGACACTCTCACTGCTGCTTTGCACCCCTGTTAAAGCACTCTTGCCACTCCTGGTACCCATTTGCCTCTTTACAGTGCCTTAGGCTATTCATGATACTTTGGTTCCACTTTGCCACAGTCTAAGTACCTTGGAGCTCTTTTCTCATTCTGATGATTGCTTCCCAGAAGTTTCATCAGAATTGATAAGAAAACCCCAATTCTGCAGCCAAAAATAGGCTGCAAATACTTCCCTCATTGACTTTAAGGGGAAGCGAAAAATGAATGAAACTAATAAATGAATTGGTTTTTCCCCCTATGAAACTAATGAAACGTATTTGGATCCTGGTGAAACAAAAACGAAATGAAACAAATTTTTTCCTTCTGCACATCCCTATTAATTTAATCTTTCTTTTATGGCTTTGTCATACGTAAGTGTTCATTTTACCCCTTGATCAAGTAATGTCCAAATGACTCCCTCACAGGCTTTTTACCTCAAATATACCTGAAAAGGTATTTATTATGAGTTTTTGCTTTCATGACAAGCTTCTTTACAAATTCTCTCTTTGCCTTCCTTATCTATGCTTTGTATCTGACTTACCAGTGCTTATGCTGTTTCCTGTTTTCTTCACCCGGATCCCTGTTTCATTTCTTGAAATATGTTCTTTTAGATATTATTTCCTCTCTTCTCTCATCTTTCATCCATGCCAGTGGTCATTTAGCCTTCTTACTACCTTTTCTAATGCATGGAATGCATCTGTTCTGGGCATAAGAACATAAGAAATTGCCATACTGGGTCAGACTAAGGGTCCATCAAGCCCAGCATCCTGTTTCCAATCCAGGCCATAAGAACCTGGCAAGAACCCAAAAAACTAAGTCTAATCCATGTTACTGTTGCTAGTAATAGCAGTAGCTATTTTCTAAGTCAACTTAATTAATAGCAGGTAATGGACTTCTCCAAGAACTTATCCAATCCTTTTTAAAACACAGCTATACCAACTGCACTAACCACATCCTCTGGCAACAAATTCCAGAGCTTTATTGTGCGTTGAGTGAAAAATAACTTTCTCCGATTAGTTTTAAATGTGCCACATGCTAACTTCATGGAGTCCCCCAAGTCTTTCTGTTATCTGAAAGAGTAAATAACCGATTCACATCTACCCGTTCTAGACCTCTCATGATTTTAAACACCTCTATCATATTCCCCCCCCCCCAGCTGTCTCTTCTCCAAGCTGAAAGGTCCTAACCTATTTAGTCTTTCCTCATAGGGGAGCTGTTCCATTCCCCTTATCATTTTGGACGCCCTTCTCTGTACCTTCTCCATCGCAATTATATCTTTTTTGAGATGCAAAGACCAGAATTGTACACAGTATTCAAGGTGCGGTCTCCATGAAGCGATACAGAGGCATTACGACATTTTCCGTTTTATTCACCATTCCCTTTCTAATAATTCCCAACATTCTGTTTGCTTTTTGACTGCCGCAGCAGATTGAACTGATGATTTCAATGTGTTTTCCACTATCACGCCTAGATCTCTTTCTTGGGTGGTAGCATCTAAATCGGAACCTAACATTGTGTAACTATAGCATGGGTTATTTTTCCCTATATGCATCACCTTGCACTTATCCACATTAAATTTAATCTGCCATTTCGATGCCCAATTTTACAGTCTCAGAAGGTCTTCCTGCAATTTATCACAATCTGCTTGTGATTTAACTACTCTGAACAATTTTGTATCATCTGCAAATTTGATTATCTCACGCGTCGTATTTCTTTCCAGATCATTTATAAATATATTGAAAAGTAAGGGTCCCAATACAGATCCCTGAGGCACTCCACTGTCCACTCCCTTCCACTGAGAAAATTGTCCATTTAATCCTGCTCTCTGTTTCCTGTCTTTTAGCCAGTTTGTAATCCACTGTTGCACTTGGGGGTGGATCCTTGTCCTGGGGCAGAGACGGAACGCCTCCTGAAAGGGAACAGGAGGTAACTGCCCCCAGGGGGCAGAGCACTGGAGGAGACAGATGCTGAGAAGAGCTTCACCACTCGAAGCCCAAGGTCCCCCCTGGGAGGAGCCCATAGGGACCCGGGCCGCTTGGACTTAGGTGGGCCTCGCAGGGGCTCCTGAGAGAATGAAAGTCTGGCGTGCCCACGGAGACAGGGGGAGCGTGATCGGGTTCAAAGCTGGCTGCTGGCTGGAGCAAGGAGAACCAGAACAGAGTTGGTGATGACAAGGTGAGGAACAGAGCCAGAATCTAGAGACGAGGTCAGGCAGGCAAAGGTCAAGATCCAGAGGTCAGTCCGAGGAATGGTCAGCAAAGCAGGGGTCAGGTACTGGAGATCAGACAAGGTCAAAGGCAGGCTGAAGTCTTGAGGCAGGCGGCAGGCAGGCAGGCATGTCAGGAACAAGCTGAGACAGGCAACAGGCAGGCAGGTCAGGAACAAGCTGTGGTCTTTGAGGCAGGTGGCAGGCAGGCAGGTCAAGAGCAAGCAGAAGTCAATACCAGTAACACAGACGGAGGGTACTATCTGGGTAGTCAGACCGATGAACACAGGAACAAGCAGGACACGGAACTAGGATACAGGAACAAGTCAGAAAAAGAACTGGAACAAAAGGATCCTGGAATGAGACTAGGAACAAACAAGAACAGGTACAAGCGCAGAGGCAATCTTAGAAGAAACCGACCCAATTGCCAAGGCAAAGAAGCAGAGACAGGAACTTCCTTATATACAGAGATCAATCAGGGCGTGCCATGGAGCTAGGACCTGCCCTTGGCCCTACATGAGTCCAGGCAGTCCGCGCACGCACGCGTATGTGCATGGCTAACATGGCCGAGGACGCTGAGCCATGCTGACTTTGTTCCATTAAACCATGTCTTTCTATATGTTCTGTGATTTTGATGTTTAGAACACTTTCCACTAATTTTCCTGGCACTGAAGTCAGGCTAACAGGTCTGTAGTTTCCCAGATCGCCCCTGGAGCCCTTTTTAAATATTGGGGTTACATTAGCTATCTGCCAGTCTTCAGGTACAATGGATGATTTTAATGATAGGTTACACATTTTTACTAATAGGTCTGAAATTTCATATTTTGTAGTTCCTTCAGAACTCTGGGGTGTATACCATCTGGTCCAGGTGATTTACTACTCTTCAGTTTGTAAATCAGGCCTACCACATCTTCTAAGTTCACCGTGATTTGGTTCAGTCCATCTGAATCATTACCCATGAAAACCTTCTCCAGTACGGGTACCTCCCCAACATCCTCTTCAGTAAACACTGAAGCAAAGAAATCATTGAATCTTTCTACGATGGTCTTATCTTCTCTAAGTGCCCTTTTAACCCCTCGATCATCTAACAGTCCAACTGACTCCCTCACAGGCTTTCTGCTTTGGATATATTTAAAAAAGTTTTTACTGTGAGTTTTTGCCTCTACGGCCAACTTCTTTTCAAATTCTCTCTTAGCCTGTCTTATCAAGATGGTATTTTTAAACAACATCTATGCCTGAGCTAAAATCTTAACCTTTGCAGTTGCTCTTTTCAGTTTTTTCCTAACCATTTTCCTCATTTTATCAGTGACCTTTTTGAAAGTTGAATGCTGTCATCATAAATTTCTTTTTTGCAGTCCCTCCAGTTATTAAGTAAAACTTGATAATGTTATGATCACTATTGCCAAGTAGCTCCAATGTTCTTACCTCTCACACCAAATCCTGTGTTTCATTAAGGACTAGGTCTAAAATAGTTTCCCCTCTTGTTGGGTTTTGTACCAGTTGCTCCTTGAAGCAGTCATTTATTTCATCTAGGAACTTTACTTCTCTAGAATATCCTGATGTAATATTCACCCAGTCATTACTGGGGTAATTGAAATCATCCATTATTACTGTCCTGCTGATTTTGTTAGCTTCCCTAATTTCTTTTAGCATTTCATTGCTGTTGGTTCATTCTGGCCAGGTGGATGATAATACAGCCCCATTACTATTTTATTCCCTTATTCACCTGGAATTTCTATCCATAAAGATTCAACATTGCATATTATTTCTTGCAGAACTTTTATCCTGTTTGAGTTCAATGCTCTCTTTAACATATATACTACCCCTCCACCGATGATTTCAATCTGTTATCCACTATCATGCCTAGATCTCTTTCTTTCATCCATCCTATCATTTTGATGTAATTTGTACCCTGGTTTCACAATTATACCATTGGTTATCCTTCTTTCACCAGGTCTCTGAGATGCAAATTATATCTACCTCTCCATCCAGTGCTATACACTCTAACTCTCCCATCTCCCACCTCCCATTTTTTAGACTTCTAGCATTTGTATATAGACATTTCAAAGTATGTTTCTTGTTTGTATTAAGAACTTGCTCATCAGTTGACAGGGGTAATTTGGAATCTTTCTGCACTTTACTTAAAGGCACCTGTGTTAGGAACGCCGGTCGCGGCACCCCGCGACCGGGTGTCATGGCCGCCGGCCGCGGTGGGCCGCGACCAGGGTCAGGTCGGCAGCCACAGCATTAATTCCTTGCCAGGAGCTTCAGAGGCTCCAGCAATGACTGACAGCTCCCTGTTTTGGCGTCTTCACGGCCGCTGCCGCTGCCTCACTCGGCCGCATGATCTCGGCGGTCTGGCTCCTCCCCCTCAGCCTCCTAGGAGCTGCTCGCACGACTGCAGAAGATATTGAAAGGAGCCATGACCGGATATTGTCATGTCTCCCCCTGGGACTCCACCTCCTGGTTCCTGTACTTAAGGCAAGGTCTGACACCCAGACCTTGCCTTGGTATTGAGGATCTGTGCTTGGTTCATGTTTTGGTGTTCTGGATCCGCTCTTTGCTCCGCTCCTGCTCTTCTCCTTGTTGGACTGATTCTTTGGCTCCTGACCCTCGGACCAGTGGTGGTGATTTCTGGTATCGACTTGGACTGGATTTGGACCCTTCTCTTTCTCTACTCCTGGATCGGCTTCGGACCTTTCTCCTGTCTGCTCCTGGACCGGCTCTCGACCTCCCTCTGGACTTCGATCCTTGGACTGGATTGGGACTATTCTTCTACATATACTCCCGGACTTCTCACGACCTCCTGGAGGTGCCAGCCATCTGGAACCCACAACCTGCAGGAGGCGCCTGCATCCAGACCATCTTCATTCTTCAGGGAGTTGCCTAAGTACCGGTGGCTGTTTCCCTATGGGCTCCTCCTGGGGGGATCACAAGCTTTCAGGGTGAATTCATTCTCTCAACATCTTCAACAGGCCTTGCCATCTGATGGTAGAGACCAATGAGGGTTAACTTCCTTCTCGGCAGTGCAGACTATTCCTCGGAACAAGGGTCTACTCTCCGATTCATAGCAACCTGGTCCCCTTTTGTATTTATTACAACCTCTCCAATGGGATGCCCTATTTTCCCTGTTCTTTTAGCATCCTTCAAAGACATATCATTCTGAACCATACGCTTCTGAGTGACTATCGGCTTTCTCCAATCATCTAGTTTAAAAGCTGCACAATCTCCTTTTTAAAGATTAGTGCCAGCAGCCTGGTTCCACTCTGATTAAGAGAGTCCATCCCTTCAGAAAAGGTCTCACATTCCCCAAAATGAAGCCCAGTTCCTAATAAATCTAAACTCCTCTTCCTTGCACCATCGTTTCATCCACGCATTAAGACTTTGGAGTTTTGGCTGCCACTATGGTCCTGCATGTTGAACAAGGAGCATTTATGAGAATGCTACTCTGGAGGTTCTGGATTTCAGCTTTCTACCTAAAACCCTAAATTTGGCATCTAGAACCTCCCTCCTGTAGTAATTGTAATTGGTACTCACATGTATCAAGACAACCAGCTCTTCCCCAGCACTATCTAAAATCCTATCTATGTGATGCGTGAGGTCCATCACCTTTACTCCAGACAGGCAAGTTGCCAAGCGATCCTCATGTCCATCAGCCATCCAGCTAGCAACCTTAATAATTGAATCACCAGCTATAATGACAGTCCTAAGCCTTCCCTCTTGGACATGTGCTCTGGAGACCTATTCTCAGTGCAAGAGGATACTATATCATCTTGAGGGCAGATCCTAGCTACAGTATTACTTCCTGCCTCAATAAGCTGATGCTCTCCTTCCAGGTGATCTTTTTCCTCCAAAGCAGCGCAGGTGCTGCCAGATTGGAGGCGGGACTTTGTGGAACAAGGAGCATTTATGAGAATGCTACCCTGGAGGTTCTGGATTTCAGCTTTCTACCTAAAACCCTAAATTTGGCATCTAGAACCTCCCTCCTGTAGTTTCCTATGTAATTGGTACTCACGTGTATCAAGACAACCAGCTCTTCCCCAGCACTATCTAAAATCCTATCTATGTGATGCTTGAGGTCCATCACCTTTACTCCAGACAGGCAAGTTGCCAAGCGATCCTCATGTCCATCAGCCATCCAGCTAGCAACCTTAATAATTGAATCACCAGCTATAATGACAGTCCTAACCCTTCCCTCCTGGACACGTGCCCTGGAGACCTGTTCTCAGGGCAAGAGGATACTATATCATCTTGAGGGCAGATCCTAGCTACAGTATTTCTTCCTGCCTCAATAAGCTGATGCTCTCCTTCCAGGTGATCTTTTTCCTCCAAAGCAGCACAGGTACTGCCAGATTGGAGGTGGGACTTCTCTACTATGTCCCTGAAGGTCTCCTTTATATACCTCTCTGTTTCCCTTAGCTCTTCCAGATCTGCCTTTCTAGCCTCCAGAGATTGGACTCGTTCTCCGAGGGCTTGGAACTCTTTGCACTTAGCGCTCACCTATGACCCCTCACTAGCTGGGAGCTAATCATACATGTGGCACTCAGTGCAAAAGACTCCTTCTCGCTGCTGGACTACTTCCTGCATCATAATTTTGTTGATTTGTTATCAATTTAAATTTTCTTAGGGAGCAGGGATGGTAAAGCTAACCTAAAGTACACTTAGTCCATGGATTTATTTTATATGTGTCGGCAGTGACCCTCAACACACTACAATTAATTTAGCTACCAAACACAATTGCCAAGTAAAATCAAAATATATAAAACCAAATCAAAACAGATAAGGTCTAGTAAACAGATAAAGTATAGCAAGGTAAATGGATAGAGTATAGTAAGGAAGTCTGAAGTGCCGCCACACACTTCTAATTCTCTACTGCTGCAAGGAGTGCAGGTTCTCTGGAAGCTGGGGCTGTGGAGTTGGAAGCTTGGATTGCTCACTGTTCTCTGGAGTCCTCTCCAAGGGGCTTCTGAGTAGAATATGCAGATGAGCCTTCTGGTCCTCTTCTGCTGTAAGGGGTGCAGCACCTCTGGAAGCTGGAGCTATAGAGTTTGAAGCCTGGATCACTTGTCATGATTTCTGGAGTCCTCTCCTGGGGGCTGCTGGGTAGAATATGCCTTCCATTCCTCTTCTGCTGCAAGGGGTGTGGGGTCTCTTAACGCTGGGGCTGTGGAGTTTGAAGCCTGGATTTCTTGCTGGGATCTCTGGAGTGCTCTTCCGGGGGTTGCTGAGTAGAATTTGCAGATGAACCTTCTGGTCACAAAGGATTCCTGGTGAAGAAGAAGTGGGGGGAAAGGCAAAGATCAACTGTTGTCTATGGCACTGAAGCAGGAATGAATTTGGGCAGACTACATGGGTCTTCTGATCCTTATCTGTCATCATATTCTTTATTTCCATGATTTTCTCCCTCTTTTTGGCCTTGCCTGCTCTGCCTTTGATAGAAGGAGGAGGATGCTCCCTGGAAGAAGGTAGGATAACTCATTCCCTTGTTAGGATACCCTTCTCTTGGTTTCTACCCTCTCCAAGGGAAGAGTCATCAAAATGTAATCAATGCTATCCTTTTTATAAAGAAATATTCAATTTGCTAGACATTTGATGTCCTTGGTGGTTTTGTCAGTCGGTGGTTTGTGTTAGACATGATGTGTATGAGCATAGTAGTGTATACTGGTGGAGTTATTTTGAGATAGACATAAAAATGGGGGGTTGGGGGGCAAATGGCTGGATAATGTGTTTGGATGCTTGTGCTGAAGGTAGGGACTCAACATAGATTTTCAACTGAATCAGATAGAAAAAGGTCTGAATATTAAATGTTCCTGTCCTTATCCTTCTCTCTCTAAAATGTATCTTATTTTTCTTTTCAGAGGTCAAAAGGCAGGCAGCAGGCAGGCAGGTCAAGGAACAGGCTGAGGTCAGAAGGCAGGCAGCAGGCAGACAGGTCAAGGAGTAAGCCAAGGTTAGTACCAGTACGGAGGTACTACCTGGGGAGATGGACAGATAAACAGGAACAGAAGGACGCTGGAATACTAGGATGCAGGAACAAGGCAGGAACAAGACTGGAACGGAAGGATCCTGTAATGAGACTGGAACAAGACTGGAACAGATGCAGTGACAATCTAACAAGGAACAAACCCGATTGCCAAGGCAAGGAAGTACAGGCAGGAACTTCCTTATATCAGGAATCAATCAGGACGCACCTCGGAAATAGGACCCGCCCCTGCCCCTACAAGAGGCCGGGCAGTCCGCGTACATGCGCGTAGGGGCATGGCCAACACCTATGAGGATGCTGAGCTCCAGCGTGAGGCCTGGTGCGAGGTGGAAGGCCCAGCGACCACCGCTGGGGGACACCGAGGCCTGGAAGAGCTCGCAGCTACTGCTAGGGAGGCCAACCCAGGACCTGCCGTGGAACCAGAGAGGTGAGCAGGCCCATCTGCGGGCCGGGCGTGGACAGGGTACGTAACACTAAATCTGCTAATCACAATTCAGTGTTGAAAAGTTTTGCAATGGACATGGAAAAAGTAAAATCTTTTTATGGTATATTTCCAATATTTCTTTTCTGAAAGTCAACTTGGGGACAGAAACCTATGGTGAAGCAATATTCTGTTTAAAATAGATGGATTTTGTTAAATTGTCCACTGCTTAAAATCTTTTGATTGTGACACTGGCACTGTCTGTTTTTCATTAGTAAAGCTGAAAGAAATTTGGTACAGCTATGCAATATTTTGTGAAGCTGACACAGAAAATCGCGGTCAAGAAGCATGCAGTTTATGTTATGCTTTCAAAACGATAACTATGTCTTTCCTTCTCCGGAGAGGCCAATCAGGGTGAAGGTGAAAAGTAAACCCAAAATAAATTAAGCATTGGCATAATGCCCAAATCAATCCTAAATGTCAGCTTTTAAACGCTGAATTGAAACGTTCATGCTGTGGTAACATTCATGAGAAGTATTCCTGTTATGCAAAGTCACATTGGTTAACAGGCTTTCTAACATGCCTCAGTAGCTTTCCACATTCTACTATAGTATAGTCAGAGTGAAGAAACTGTCAAGCTTTTCATTATAAATCCTTCTTTTTAGCAGGGACTAATGCTTCGCTGCAATATCGGAGCTGCATCTGGTTAAATCTTGGCATACAGATGAATTTTATTTTACAGAAAAAATTGAGTAGGTCAGTTGAGCTACTTTATTTTATTTTCACTGTTGGAACAAACAGTTTTTAGAGGGTACCAGGCACTTTTTGAGAAACTTGAATTATATATAAAATGAAGATTTGAGTAAATGCGATGCTTCTGCTAAATCAGCTGTGTGCATAAATTACACGCAATACTTTGGGATTCCAAATGTCTTATGCAGAATACCTGTTCTGGGACAAATCCTCATTTATTCCATATAACTGGCAATTAATAAGAAAATATTGTATCTGTGCATGTGTGAGATGTTGCAAGAAGAACTCAGTCAGAAAGAGGATTAGTATTTATCTGTTTTAAGTCACTTTTCCCCCATAACTTGATTACATTTATCACTATTATGGTACAGAAATTCTGCCCAAGTACCTAAACATATCCATGACCTTTTAAAAATGACAACAAGCAGCTGTCCATTCTGCCTGGTAGTCAGTGGCGTGCAGTCAGGGCTTTGTAGGAATCCAGTGAATCCCCAGCTCTAATTGTCATCTTTTATTTTTAACTGCAGCATCATCAGTCTGAGTAGGCTGACAGGACGCAGTAGCTCAGTCTTTGCAAGCCCAACCCAGACCAGGACCTCGAAAGATGGAAGATCATCTGGACTGAAGGTGAATATGTGTGTGTGTGTGAAGGGGGGGGGAGAGGGGCTATGAAGGCAAGGAAGATAAATATGCTTGGGCTGGAGGAGAGGGAAGAGAAGGTAATTATGCCAAGGGGGAGAGGTAAGGGAAGATGATTATACCAGCAGAGTAAAACAGGAGTGGGAAAGAGGAAACAGAAGAGAAGGTGATTACGCTACTATGGGGAAGGGGGAAGAGCAAAGGGAAGATGATTATGCCAGGGCAGTGGTGGGGGGAGGTGGAAAGGGAAGCAAAAGTGAATATTCAAGAGGGATAGGGACAAAAGGCAAGGGAAGGGGATTATGCCAGGGGAGTGGGATGGGGAGAGAAGAGGGAGTGGAAAGTTGATTATTTCAGGGGTGGTGGAGGGCTGGGTATGAGAGGGAATATGAGATAAGATGATTATGTCAGGGGGTGGAAGCAAAGAGGGAATAGCAGGGAGGGTGAATATGCCAGAGAGTTAGGGGAGAGAGAGGGGAAAGTGATTATATCAGGGAGGTGTCGGAGAGAGGGAATGGAATGTGATTATACCAAGCAGGGCCGGTGCAAGGATATTAGGCACCCTAGGCAAACCTTACAGCCTGGCGCCCCTTCCCCCATCTCCCCATACACAATTTAAAATTATGCATTTATAACAACATATTTTACATGAAAAATGACATTCTGAGGTAAAATTAATATACACACATTGTTGTGATATTTCATGCACTGTTGTGATGCCAACAAGAAAACTTTGCATCTTGGAATTCATATGGCATCATACCTATTGTGATATGTTTTGGCATGGTCCTTCCATATCAACACAGTACTATCTGCCAATACTCAAAGAATAACACCCTACCTATGAAAAAGAATACCACAAATATTACACCAGAATCTAAAATATCAATACACCTCCTACCAGGAAAACAGAACAGGCCAAGCTACTACAGATCCCTACAGAGAAACCACATGCTAAGAATGCTTCATCTCAGACTTTGCATGCAAAACACAAACCCCCACCAATTACAGAATAAAGCCACATAAAGTATAAATAGAAATGTGCAGACAAAAACTGAACTGTAAAATGCATCATGTCAGACTCTATGCAGTGCAACAATGGAAAAACAAATATGTCACCATTCCTCATGAAACAATCAATAAAATCAAGATATAATCATTAATCATAATAGTAAAATCAAACTAATAAAATAATTTCAAAACAGCTGATGAATAGAATATCCAATAACTAAAGACTCATGCAAAATTTGAAAGCTTTACTAAACACTAATAAAATATTTCAAAACAGCAAACACATCACATACTACCCAATAATTAAAATGGTAGTCAATCAAGAAAAATAAAATAAAAAAGCCACCTTTACTTACCCTCTCCAGCAGTTCTCCTACTCCTTTCCCTTGCAGGCCACACCAGAAGCAGCAGTAGCTGCTGAAGCTGTCCTCTTGGTCCTCTTCCTTAGGGACCACAACCAGTCTCTTCTCTCTCTTACACCCACAAGTACACACATACCAGTCATCTCCCTGAACAGTCTTTCTCACACATACACACATCACCTCTTGGGCCAGTCTCTCAATCACACAATGTTCTGCTCTCTCTTACAAACAGGCTGAATCCCACACATGCCCCCCCTCTCTCATAGCCACAGCCAGTCAAAAACATGCTCCATCTCTCTCTCTCACACACACTCATTGACACACACAAGTACCCTCCCTAACTCACATATACACCACACACATACAGAAGCACCCTCCCTGTCTCACATACATGCCACACAAACTCAGAAGTACCTTCCCTGCCTCACATACACACCACACACACACACACACACAGAAGCACCCTCCCTGTCTCACATACACATTACACTCTCACAGAAGCACCTTCCCTGTCTCACACCAAACACACACAGAAGTACCATCCATGTCTCACACCACACAGACACAGAAGCACCCTCCCTGCCTCACATACACACCACACAGACATAGAAGCACCCTCCCTGCCTCACATATACACCACACATACACACACAGAAGCACCCTCCCTGTCTCACATACGTGCCACATAGTCACAGAAGCACCCTTCTGATCTCAACTATACACACACACACAAAGACCCCCAGCTGAACAGCTCATCTTTGGCCCGGACTCCGGCAGTGGCTAGCAGTGCCAGTCTTCTTTTCTTCGGCCCTGCCAGCCTGGTCTTCGGTGGTGGCTAGCAGAGACGGTCTTCTTTTCTTCAGCCCCACCGGCTGTAAGTAGCACGCGACACACTAGTTGAGAATTACTGGCCTAGGTCCTGCAGATGCCACCAGTGTCAGGAATTGAGACAACATTCTTTCACAATTCTGAGCAGGTCCAATGGAAGCTGCTGGGTCACCCCTAAACCTATGGCACCCTAGGTGATCGCCCAGTTCGCCAAGTGCTTCCATTGGCCCTGATGCCAAGAGGTAGGGTGAGGGGGAAAATGGAAGGGATGGAAAGGAAGGAAAAATGAATATGCTAAAGAATGGTGGGATGATGGAGGAAATGGAAGGGAAAGTGTATGTGCCAGAGGAGGGGGAGTTGATGGAAGAGAAGGGAAAGAGAATATTCCTGGATGATGTAGGAGAGAGGGAAGGAAAGTGATTATGCAGGGGGAATGGTAGGAAAGAGGGAATAAAAGAGAAGGTGAATATGCCTGGTAGGTTGGGGAGGAGAGGAAGAAGAAAGTGATTATACTGGGGGGGAGGAGGGAGGGAAAGAAAGATGATGATGTACATTAACTTATTCCTCTACATTTAATATCACTATTGTGACACTGCTAGAAATGCCAGTTTTTTGGCATAGTGGATGCATTCACCATGCCATCCACCCATAACATACTCTGAAGTAGGGGCAAGGGACTGCAGGTTATGGTTCTTGAGCAGGAAACGTACAAGTGCTAATTCAGAGGTTTAAAGTGATTAGCATATTTGGAATTGGGAACCGTTTTTCCTTTATGATGCAGGATTAAAAACAGTTGCAAAGTATTACATGTTTTTCTAGTACCTTGAAGTGTGAGCTGTTAGATCTGTGGTTCTCAACCTTTTTTCGACTGGGACACACATGACCGATGGTTCTCACATACGTGAAACAATGAAGATGTGACTGTCACAGGGCTCAATGTAAACATTAACTCTGTATCCTCATGAACCCCCTCGACCCCCAACAATAGGTGCAGAGCAGAACTAGGCCATTACCCATACCACTCACCATATAAAAAAGATATTCTGGTTCTGATGACATCTCAGTAAAAGCAAAACAAACTCCCTTAACTACCAGGCACAATAGCCCTCCTTATGAAAAGACAGTAATTTACCACTATGCATGTCCTATTGAGAAAACACAACAAATAAGATTGATACAAATGCCTATATCTAGTAAGATACCTCAGCTCAGTCACACACATAGAACTGACCTTCACCAAGTACAGAAAGACCACAATTTATAAATATGGAGACAAACTGGAATGGAAAACAAAAACAGCAACTCTGCATGCAGTTCAAACCTGGAGAAATGGAAAGAGAAATATAGCACCTAACAGACTCTCAGGATTTGCAATAATGCACACAAATTAACCCGCACAAAAGTTACACCTGTATTATGGAACACACTCAAACAGTAACAATCCTATCTATGAAAAGGCAACACTACAAATATTAAACCAGGTCCTAAATACTAATACACCACCTATTAGGAAAACAGAATAAGCCAAGCTGCTATAGATCCCCAGACAGAAATAATTGTAAAGCTATACTAATAGAAGTTATGAAACAGCTGATGAACAGAATAACATCCAACAATTAAAAACTCATAAAAATTATTCAAAATTGTCCAAATATTAATAAAATATTTCAAAATAGCAGACACATCGCATAATACCCAATAATTAAAATGGCAGTCAATCAAGAAAAATAAACTTAAAAAGCCACCTTTACTTACTATCTCCAGCAACTCTCTTACTTTTTTCCCTTGCAGGCCAATAGCACACATCAGAAGCTGCAATGGCTGCTGAAGCTCTGATCTCATGGTCCTCTTCCTTAGGGCCCACAATCAGTCACTCACACACAGTCTCTGTTTCACACACACCAGTAACCTCTCTAACCAGTCTCTCTTCCTCACCCATACTCCAGTCACCTCCCTGACCAGTCTTTCACACACAGACCCCAGTCACTTCCCTGACCAGTCTGTCTCTCACACATACCAGTCACCTCCCTGACCAGTCTCTGTCTCTCTCACACTAGTCACCTCCCTAACCAGTCTGTCTCTCAAACACACACCTCCCTGACTAGTCTCTGTCTCTCTCACACACACTCACACACCAGTCACCTCCCTCACAGTCTTTCTTTCTCACACAGACACCAGTTACCTCCCTGACCAGTCTCTGTCTTTCTCACACCAGTCATCTCTCTAACCAGTCTGTCTCTCTCATACACAACTCCCTGACTAGTTTCTGTCTCTCTCACACACACACCAGTCACATCCCTGACCAGTCTTTCTCTCTTTCTCACAGAAACATATCACCTCCCTGAGCAGGCTCTCTGTCTCTCACAGAAACACCTCACCTCTGAGCTGTCTCTCTCTCAATCACACACAATCTCTCTCACTTACATACAAGGTCTTAATCACATATAAATGCTCTTGCTCCCATTCTACCACACATACAAGCTATCATTCACACACCCTGGCACCGATTCATTGACACAAACAAGCTCTCACTCATGCACCTAAACACCCATTGTACCACAAACACAAAAACACAAAGCTGCCACTCATGTACCCAGGCACCCATTCTACCATATACCACAAAGCTGCCACTCACACACACATAAAGCTGCCACTCACATACACAAGCTGCCACTCACACACATACATACAAGCCACCACTCACTTACACATATAGGTAAGTTTCCTCTCTTTCATGGATACTCTTCTCATTGTTTGGCCCAATAAGCCTGGCCTCCATCCGGTGACCTCACACTGTGCCACTCCGCTCTTCAGCTGCCACCGGCCTGGCCTCCAGCGGCCGCATGCAGCGTCCCTCTTTAAACCAACTACATTGGCTCATCAGGGGTTGACTGACCCCCCCCCCCCCCCCCCCATAGACCAATCCACCTCGGGGAGAAGGGAAGCACAACTGGGGCAGTGTGACACCAGTAGCCGCGACACACCTGCCAGTGCTTGTGACACACTGGTGAGTCGCGACACACTGGTTGAGAATCGCTGTGTTAGATGATAAGAAGATTGGACTTGATGGACCTGTGATCTACTTAAACACTAACCAGTAATATACCTAAGTGAAGGTGAAATAACTGGCATTCAAAATGTAATAGTATATAAAGTTTTTCAGTCATCCGTGCTTGTGCAGCCACAGGAGAAACTGTGCACAATTGATAATCTGCATAGAATCAACATACCTAAAACATTCCCCACCTCTTAATTTAATCTTTTGAAGAATACTACAGTCTCAGTTCTTTGCTCCAACTCCAACTCCTCCCCTTGTAAACAGCCTGCAGAGAACAGGAGGAGAGGGGTGAGGATGAGACTGTAGCAGATGATAAGAGATATTTTGCTCCCTAATCTAACCCCTTTCCTTCTGTTTCTCCCCTTCCCACTTCTCCTGTCCTGAAGGGAACAGTAAGGGTGAGGTTAGTTGGAACAGACAGAGAAAGAAACCAGAATGTTTTATCCCTCAAATATCTTCTAAATCAAATAAAAAATGATTTTGCTATAATCCCTGGATAGAGTGATGTCCCTTAAATGTCATTTTTTTATATGAAGATTCTTGCACCTGCATATGTGGCAAATCATAACCATTTATAAAGATGTGGATTTTTTTTTTTTTACATCTGCAGCTGTTGGTTTCTCATAGTTGGTAAAGGGGGGATTCATTTAAATTTATAAAAGTATTGAATGCTGACACTATTGTGGACAAGTTTCATGTTTGTGCTTTTTGCATCTGTTATCATATGTCCAATATACAGTATATGCACATACCATTATGTGTAATTAACAGCATGAAAAACTGCTGAAGCTGAGGGCATTTTTAACATGCATAAGATCATGTACTTGGAAAGATGACAAGGACTTTTCAAAGAAAATATAGAAAGCATGGTAAAACTATTTCAATCAAAACAAAAGTGTAATTTCACACTGAAAATTTGTAACATATGTCTTCATTTGATAAATTGTTGATTATTGTAGTTGGTTCATTTTTTATTTGTTTATAGTTTAAATATTATTTAAAAACAAAAAATAATCTGAATGGTTTTCAATAAAAAATTGACTTTTTGCATAGTCAGAGATGTAAACCTTTATGGAAAATTATGCACATTTTGGATATAATTGTCACAGAACCTTGAAAAAAAAAACTGCCACAGGAAACCAGCGGCTCTGACTATATGTATTTGTATAACCATAGGGTTCTGATTCACAAAAAAATTCAGTACTTAGAAAAATTTCATTCAAAAAGCTATTTGCTGAATTTTGTAAATAAAAATATATCACTGCGATTTTGATAGTGAGCATCCTGGGGTCCAGTGATTAGAAGAAATGTGCTTTCATTTTTAACAACATTCATTTTCATTTCAATTTCATTTCATATAGTTTCTAAACTCATATGATAAAAAAATTTGCAAAATTTCATTATTTAAACATTTTTCATTTAGTACACACTATTTTGAGTTATAAGGTGGATTTTAAAAGCCCAGCATGTGCTAAAACCAGAAGATATGTGCACAAGTCAGGCTAGCATGCGCTGAGCAGATTTTAAAAGCCACCCAAGGATACGCGTAACTCCCACTGCGTGCACAAGTAAAGTTTCTGATAAGGGGAGGAGCATGGGCATGGTTTGGGTGGGGCATGGGCACATCAGGGCCTGGCCAAGAGATTTGCACATAAATACTTTACTCATCCTTGTGTGCAAGGGGTCCCCTGCTGCATAAATTTACTTCTGCTAGCATGTAAGTCATAAAATAAAAAAATATAGGCAAGGCAGTGAAGTTTTAAGGATCGTGGCTAACAGGGTGGAAGGGTGGCTATAAAATTAGAGAGGGTTGCAAGTCCTATCCCTAAACTGGGTAAATTGGGAAAATAATGATTGGTGTCAGCACGTGTTCCTTATAAATTTTCCCATTTACACAATAGAAGCAGCATTTGTGTGCAGATGTGCACGTCCATTTAAAATTGCATATAAGTATGCACATTCAAGCTATTGTATAACATGCGCACATATACATGTGTATGTTATAAAATGGATGTGTCTTTGGACGTGGGTTGAGAAATCTGCAAACCTGTTTAAAAGTTACTGTCCCTGTTTGATATATTGCATACTATTTGAGTTAGTGCACACTACTTACAACTCGCATATTGTGCACTAACTCAAATAGTGTACAGAAAATCAAAACAGCGTACATTAACTCACTAAATAAAAAAATAAAAAACCTAATAAAACAAAACAAAAAAAAAGGGAAGAAAACCAAAACAAAATGAAATGAACTAATAGCTTTATCGATGCACACCCCTAGTGATTACTATACTAAGTGGTACAATTTAAACATTGGATCAGAACCAAACTAGAAAAATCAACTAGAATTCAGAAGGATTGATTTAAGAAGATGAATGATAATTTTAAGGCAACCTTGTCAAATGCATGAGATCAAAAAAACAGAGGAACAATAGACAGAATTAAAAAGGTACACTCAAATGGCAGCAAATCATTGTGTCAGGCATACTAGCAAGAGAAAAGAACAAAGAGCTACTGTGCTTGATGAAAGGTGTAGGAGAGAAAGAAAGAGCAAAAAGAATATTATTAATTAAATATAGAAATACGAAGGCATGTAAAATTACAAGGAGAAATAAGAAGAAGCAAAAAGAGTAATTAGACAAGTAAAGGCTCAAAAGGATGGTTATATTTTCCAATCAGTAAAGTCAGGGGCTAAAACATTTTACTTACAAATCATAGAAAGAAGACAAAAAGAGGAATAGTACAAATTAAAAGAATGGACAGATTTATTGTTGAGGAGGATTAGGAGAAAGATCATCTTAAACAAATACTTTTCCTTGGTGTTCATGCTAGGAGGTAAAGGTAAAACTAGGGATGTGAATCGGGCTTCGGACGATTGAAAATATCGTACGATATTTTCAAAATCATCAGAAATCGGAGGCTCCCCCAAAACGATAGGAAAACCCCACAATATTGTTCGTGGGGGTTCTCTTATCGTTTTGGGGGAGGGCGGAAAAACAGCACACAAAAATAACCTCTAAACCCACCCCGACACTAAAACTAATCCCTTAGCTTCCCCCACCCTCCCGACCTCCCCCCAAAAACATTTTACAAGTACCTGGTGGTCCAGTGGGGGTCCCGGGAGCGATCTCCCACTCCCGGGCCGTCGGCTGCCACTAATCAAAATGGCGCCGATGGCCATTTGCCCTTACCATGTGACAGGGTATCCGTGCCATTGGCCAGCCCCTGTCACATGGTAGGAGCACTGGATGGCCCGCGCCATTTTTAAAGATGTCGCTGGCCATCCAGTGCTCCCTCCATGTGACAGGGGCCGGCCAATGGCACGGATACCCTGTCACATGGTAAGGGCAAAGGCCATTGGCGCTATTTTTATTAGTGGCAGCCGACGGCCCGAGAGTGGGAGATCGCTCCTGGGACCCCCACTGGACCACCAGGTACTTGTAAAATGTTTTTGGGGGGGTCAGGAGGGTGGGGGAAGCTAAGGGATTAGTTTTAAATGGTCGGGGTGGGTTTTTTGTTTATCGGCTCGGGCGCAGCCGATAAACAAAACTGTGATCGGGCCGGATGAAAAAAAAAAAACACGATGTGAATCGGAACCGGAATCCGAACCGATTCCGGTTCCGATTCACATCTCTATAATAAACCAAAGGTACAAGGCAAAGACATAATAGAATGTGGATTAAATACATTTCCATTTACTGAGGTAGTGGCAAAATGCAAGTGAATAAGGCTATGGAACTTGATGGGGTACATTAGAAAATATAGAGCGGTAGATTTTATAAATGTATGCCCATGCGTACTTTTGTTTGTGCACCAGGCGCAAACAAAAGTATGCCGGATTTTATAAGATACGCGTGTAGCCGCGCATATCTTATAAAATCCGGGGTCGGCGCGTGCAAGGGGGTGCACATTTGTGCACCTTGCACGTGCCGAGCCCTGCGCACGCTGCCCGTTCCCTCCGAGGCCGCTACGAAATTGGAGCGGCCTCAGAGGGAACTTTCCTTTGGCCTTCCCTTCCTTCCCCTTCCTTCCCCTACCTAACCCATCCCCCAGTCCTATCTACACCCCCCTACCTTTATCGTGAAATGTACGCCTGCTCCAAGCAGGCGTTACTTGCGCGCGCTGATCGGCCGCCGCCACGCGAGTCCCCGGCCCGGGAGCGATTTCGAAGGCCTCGGCCACGCCCCCAAAATGCTCCCGAGCCGGCACCATGCCCCGACTCACCCCCCCCCGGAATGCCCCGAACATCGCGTCGCCCCCCGACACCCCCCCCCCCCCCCCCTAGCAAAGCCCCGGGACTTACATGCGTCCCGGGGCTTGCGCGCGCCGCTGAGCCTATGCAGGGGGGGTTTTGAAAGGGTTATGCACATAACTTATGCACGTAACCCTTTTAAAATCTACCTGAGAGGAAATAAAGTACTGGCTGTACACCTCAAAGTTATGTTCATCTTATCAATTGCTACAGACCTGTTAGTTTAACATCAGTGACAGGCAAGTTAAAGGAAATACTGTTGCAGGATAGAATAGTTCAGTATTTTGATGCCAGTGAGTTACAGGACCATGGACAACATGGCTTCACAAAGGGAACAATTTGCTGAACATACTTGATTGATGTAATAAAATAAATGAAATCTGGATTTCAGAAAAGTTTTTGACACAGCTCCACATAGAAGATTGGTGAACAAACTAGGCAACCAGGGAGTTGGATGAAAAAGTGATACTCAATAGGGATGTGCAGACCAAAAGTTTAAGTTCATAAGTCCATAAGTCGAAAGGGGGTCCCATTTGCGGTCAATATGGACATATGGAGAATTCCATAAGTTGAGTCTATGTCCATATGTGCAAATAAAAATTTAAACCCCTCACCCGCCTTAATCCCCCCCCCCAAGACTTACCAAAACTCCCTGGTGGTCCAGCGGGGTCAGGACGCCATTCCTGAACTCCTTTGCAAGGAGCACGTGACGTCGGCGTCACGTCAGAGTGACGCGGCGTCACGTGATTCCCCTCGGGTTCGCTCCCGGACCCCTCGTTGGGCTCAAAAGGAACTTTTGGCCAGACCCCAAGCTGGCCAAAAACCCTAACCCTAACCCTAACCCCCAAGCTGGCCAAAAGTTCCTTTTGAGCCCAACGAGGGGTCCGGGAGCGAACCCGAGGGGAATCACGTGACGCCGCGTCACTCCGACGTGACGCGGACATCACGTGATTCCCCACGCGTCCGCTCCCGGACCCTCACGGAACTTTTGGCCAGCTTTGGTAAGTCTTGTGGGGGGGGATTAAGGAGGGTGAGGGGTTTAAATTTTTATTTAGATCAACAATCGCGATTTCCAACGTATTCAACATAGCTATGATGAATAAGTTGGAAATCCGATCGTTTAAGCCTCATCTTTTTTTTAAGTTAAAAAAAAAAAAAAAGTTGCGTTTTCCATTTAAGTTCAAAACGAATGCACACCCCTAATACTCAATAAAAAGCTGGTTGAAGAACAGGACTCAGACATAAGAACATAAGAACATGCCATACTGGGTCAGACCAAGGTTCCATCAAGCCCAGCATCCTGTTTCCAACAGTGGCCAATCCAGGCCATAAGAACCTGGCAAGTACCCAAAAACTAAGTCTATTCCATGTTACTGTTGCTAGTAATAGCAGTGGCTATTTTCTAAGTCAATTAATAGCAGGTAATGGACTTCTCCTCCAAGAACGTATCCAATCCTTTTTTAAACACAGCTATACTAACTGCACTAACCACATCCTCTGGCAACAAATTCCAGAGTTTAATTGTGCGTTGAGTAAAAAAGAACTTTCTCCGATTCGTTTTAAATGTGCCCCATGCTAACTTCATGGAGTGCCCCCTAGTCTTTCTATTATCCGAATTCAGTGTTGGTTATTGAGTTCCACTCTGATAAAGTGAGAATGACCAGCATGGTGCTACAAGGATCAGTGCTATGCCCAGCCCAGTCCTCTTAAATGCCTTTATCAGTAATGCTGGGGAAGGGATAGAAACAAAGACATTTAGAACAGGACAGCAGATAAGGACCATAATTATCATCTAGTCTGTTCAATTTCATTCCAGGTATAATGCCATAGACCCCAGTTGTTCTCCCGTTTTTCTTTCATGTCTTTACCACTAGAGATCATCTGTGATTTTTCCATTCTTTCTTGAATTGTGTTACTAATTTTGTCTCCACAAGTTCCACTGGGAGGCCATATAATACCATTTCTATAAAGAAATATTTTCTGATGTTGCTCCTGGATCTGTTCCCTTGGCGGCTCTTATTCTAGAACCTTTTTTTCTCTGAAATAGATTTGCTTCTTGTGCATCATATACCTTTGACTCAGGTATATGATGTCTTGATTAAATCAGCCCTGTCTCTCCTCTCCCCTCGTCTAGGGTATATTTAGGGCTTGTAATTTTAGGTTTTAACCATAAACACTGATAAAATACCCCAATGCAATAAAAATACAATAGGTTAAACACCAGGAAAAAAACCACTTCCTTTAGTACTCTCTCACCCTCCATGCTGTTTTTGTGCCTTTTTTGCATTGATGATTCCTCAGTTACGCAAATGTATGTATTTAATTGAATTGGAAAAGGTACCCAGAAATAGTACCTGTGCTGTACAAACTCTGATAAAAAGCAATTTTCTGTACTTTCATTGAAACCCTAATTAGCTGAAAATGAACACCTAAAGTTATAATTTATAAATACCTAAGAACATCAGCCCTAGGTATACTGTACATATTTATGTCCTTAAGACCTACCTCATTATGGCATTTGATATACACCTTGCTCCATTTTGGTAGACTTTATCTGGATTGCCTCCAGCCTGTCAATATTCTTTCATAGTGTACTTTTTTCACAGTACATCCCTTCTTCCTTGTGTTGCTAGACAGCCAGATCACCTTTGATCCAACTTTAAATACTAAATAGACTCAGTTCTTAACTTCCAAAACATATATTAGAGCAATGAATAAACATCATTGCAATGAAACTGAGTCAATAGTAACAGAAGAGGTTCTATGGAACTGTCACAGATGTGATGAGTTTCTTTGGAGCATTCTAGTTGACTTTATAGTATAACAGAAACTGATAGTTGGTAACTAGTAAGAAGTAATGCTTTTCTCAGGCATTGTGGTAGAGAAATACAGAAGGTGCTGCTATCTTAGCTGAGACCTTTTTTCAAATTGCAGAAATCTATTCGGAAGAGCAAAAGTGTCCAAGGATGCCTTAGGTCTAAGTGACCAATTGGGAGGTAGAAACACTCTTGAGAAGGAAAATGAAAAAGAGATAATGTCCACTCAGGAAGATCAGAACAATCACATTGTAATTCTAATTATTGATTAGAGCAAAGGTTATATGCCCTGCAGAGAAATTACCGTAAGTTAAACAGTACAACCACAGGACAGAGGGTAGCAGTGCAATAAGGAAGGGGAGGCCAATTTCAGTACCATTTAGCTGGATAAATGGTGACTGCTCAATAGCAGGTCTAAAGTTAGCTGGATAAGACTTATACTGCTACCTAGCAATTTTTTCAGGAATATTCTGCTGAATATCCTTTATAAGTTAGCCGGATAAGTCTTATCCGGCTAACTTGCTTAAACATTCAGTTTTAAATATCTGCCTCATAATATATATGTAGAGAGAACACATAGGTACGTTTAACATAATATTCTAGGTGAGGTCCCACCAACTTCCTTTACAGAGGCAATATTGCCTACTTTTTTTCTACTGGTTATGTCTCTCCCAATACACCCTATCCTCCCTCTGGATCTGGCTGCTACCTTATCACTCTGTTTTGCTACCTTGAAATCTTCAGACAGGATCAGTGTGAGATGTCTCCTGGTCTGGGCACATCAGTACATCATCCCCCATTGGGTGTACTGCTTCCTTGGATTTCTGATTCAAAAATCATGATTCTATATTTCTTTGCATTGAATCTTAACTGTCAAGTACTTGACCACTCTGTAAGCATTATTAAATTACTGCTCCTTTTACTTACTTTCTCAGAGGTGTTCACTCTGAATCAGAGTTTAGTGTCTTCTGTGAAAAGGAAAATGTTTCCTTCAAATCCTCTTGCAATATTGCTCACATTATATTGAACAGTACTGACCCCAAGAGAGATCCTTGAGGCATTCAACAAATCACCATTTTTTTTCCTTGAATTGAATCCATTGAATTGAATGTGTTTGTTTTTAGATTATGAAGGTTTTAATGTACCCTGCCTAGAACTTTTGATAGTTCAGGTTATACATTTTTAAATAAATACGTTTATGAGCCTTCTCTATGTGACAGTATCAAAAGATCTGCTGAAATCTAAGTAAACCTCATCTAGCATCCATGCTTGATCTAATTCTCTAATCACCTAATAAAAGAAATGGAACAGATTTGTTTGACACAATTTCCCTTCAATATAACCATGTTGTCTTGGATACTGTAATTCAGTAATTTCATGAAATTTCATTAACCTTTCCTTCAATAGAGTCCCTATTAAATTCCCCTTCATTGGCATTAACTAGGTTGTAATTTTCAACTTCATTTGTGTTTCTCCAGCACCACAGGATCACTCCCATCCCCAAAGATCTATTGAATATATCCTTCAGTGGATCTACCAGAACCCCTCTGAGTTTCATTCATATCCTAAGATGTCTGGACTACGTTTTGTCCACTTTCACTTATGCTTGTTCTGCACTAATTCTCTCTTCCATTAATGCCATATATGAACCTCTGCCAACAGTCAGCAGCCTTTCTCCAATCCAATTGTTATTTAATACTGAATAAAAGTATTTGTTTAGCATTTCTGCCTTTTCCTCATCACATTCCACATAGACATCCTTTCTTCCTTTCAGTTTTGAAATCCCACTTCTATTCTTCTTTTCACTGACAGACCTGAAAAAGTATTATCTTATTGCTTTACTGCCTTAGCTATCTTTTCTTCTGCTCTTGCCTTTGCCACCCTGACCACCTTCCCTGCTTCTTTCAGCTTTACCAGTTATTCTTGCCTGTGTTCATCTTTCTACTTCATCCTCCTCATGATCACCCACTGAATCGTCTTTCATTACTATTTCATCAATACAGTCAACTCAAACATTCAGCTGCATAACTTAATATTTTCCTCCAGCCTCATTATGACCATGTTATGCCTCTTCTCATGGCACTATAATGGTTCCCCATTTGTTTTAACATTCAGTCCAAAATACTTCTTTTTCTCACTTGGAAGTGCATTTACTTTGCTGCTCCATGTTACTTCTCTACATCAATCCTCATAATCTCATTTTGTCATGAAAGCTATTCATAATTGTTGCTCCTGAGTACCCTCTCGGTGTCTGTTGTTCTACAACATTATTTCTTCTGAAAAACAGTTTGCTTCCTGTGCCTGATTTATACCTTTTAGACATTTACATGTCTCTCATATCTTTCCAGATTTTCCACTTCTCTTAGGTATACTATATAGGTCCTTAAGACTCATCTCACATGACTTTGGTGTTGATACTGCACTATTTTGTAGCCTTTCTCTGCAGTTTCTCCAGCTTATCTATATCTTATAGCTATATCTATAGCTAGACTACATTAGGCACCGTACCTTTTAATTATGTTATTAACCCCATATATCTTAACCCAAGTTAATTCGACCTGTTCATTGTAAGACATTTACTTGTCATTGTTATTGTTGAGAATGTAAACCGAATTGATCAATAATTCTGTTATTGGAAAGTCGGTATAGAAAAATGCTAAATAAATAAATAAATAAATATCTTTTTGGAGGCATGATCTCTATAAATAGACACAATTTTTTAGGTGAAGTCTCAGCAATAGCCTATACAGAGGCATTATTACCTCCTTTTCCAGTTGGTTACATCTCTTTCTATGCACTATAACACTTCTTTGGCTTTGGTTAAGGCCAAACCAGAAAATAAATTACAGTATTGGGATGGTAATCAGAGATGTTGTGCTCTATAAAGAGAATATGATAGAAATAATATACTGTTAAACATGGTTTATACTTAGAGTTGCCATGTATTGATAGGCTACTATGCAATTTTAATATGCAGGTATGTACTTCTGGAGCCTCCTCTCTCTGGAGATATCACAGACTGAGAAAGTCTCCACTTCTTGATCTATTAATGTGTCTATACAGTATATAAGGAATATAAAGTATGATATTCTTACTTTAAAATATTCTGAATAATCTTCCCAAAGAAGTATAAATAAATCAAAAGACTAAGTTAAATTTATATTCTATTATCTTTTTTGACAATATTAGCTAGTAAAAAATGTAATTTTGTTTTGCCTCAATGGGGTTTATTACTTGGCTGTCAACATATTCATGGAACTAGTTACTTTTATTTGAAAGTAGATATGGTTATTGTGATGCTATAAAATAATTACCTCAACAACATGTTGGAATATTGCTTGTCTTTACTTTAAAATAATTGCACATATTTGGCCCACCACATTTCAGATGGGAAATGGTAAGCTCATTAAAAATATTAACAATTTGAATACAACAATAAAATACAATTCCCACCCCTGAAGACATGTATGCAACTTGAAATGTATAGGTAACTGCTGATTAAGGAACTATGGAGAAAAGGCCCTAAACAAGGAATGATTTGCTTCTATCAGCTGGGGGCCCAGTTGGCTGGTTCATAAAACTTTTGAGGAGTGCATTCAGCTCTGGAACCATGTGATCTATGGCAATGAATGCAAAACAAATGCATCTAACATGGAAAGGATAATTTTCAAAGCTTTTCCTATGGTAAGAAGCTGCTTATCTATGGGAAAAGCCCTACTAACAACTGCCCCTCCTTCCTATTGTTGGTCACAGCATGGGTACTTTTGCCCATGTCTAAAAAGAGGCAGGGGAACAAGTGACAAAAGATCTGGAGAGGGAAAGTGGACTTTCATTGGGAAAGCCCTGCACTGAATTTCAGCAGGTACATTTGCATCTGCCCACATGGGGGTTTCCTTTTCAAAATGGGCATGCAGGCCTCTGAGCTGTGAAAATTGCCATTGTACTGTCCTTAGAATACATACAATTACTTACTGAGAACACTTCGGAATCACTGAGATTGTTTTCTGCCCTTATTTTTTCCATTTAATGTGCTAATCATTCCACTGCAGTACCTTTATTGCTTTTTCCTTTATCTGTTCCCTTTATTACATTATCTAATGGTTCTATTCTTTTTTGACTGGAAGAGGGACAGTAAGCAAATCCACGGCTCTCATGCTAAACTTTCAAAAGGGAAACTTTGATAAAATGAGAAAAATAGTTAGAAAAAACCTGAAAGGAGCAGCTACAAAAGTAAAAAGTGTGCAAGAGGTGTGGTCATTATTAAAAAAATACCATCCTAGAAGCACAATCCAGATGTATTCCACACATTAAGAAAGGTGGAAAGAAGGCAAAACGATTACCAGCATGGTTAAAAGGGGAGGTGAAAGAAGCTATTTTAGCCAAAAGATCTTCATTCAAAAATTGGAAGAAGGATCCAACAGAAGAAAATAGGATAATGCATAAACATTGGCAAGTTAAATATAAGACATTGATAAGACAAGCTAAGAGATAATTTGAAAAGAAGTTGGCAGTAGAGGCAGAAACTCACAGTAAAAACGTTTTAAAATATATCCAAAGCAGAAAGCCTGTGAGGGAGTCAGTTGGACCGTTAGATGATCAAGGGGTTAAAGGGGCACTTAGAGAAGATAAGGCCATCGTGGAAAGATTAAATTATTTCTTTTCTTCGGTGTTTACTGAAGAGGATGTTAGGGAGGTACCCGTACTGGAGAAGGTTTTCATGGGTAATGATTCAGATGGACTGAACCAAATCATGGTGAACCTAGAAGATGTGGTAGACCTGATTGACAAACTTAAGAGTAGTAAATCACCTGGACCGGATGGTATACACCCCAGAGTTCTGAAGGAACTAAAAAATGAAATTTCAGACCTATTAATAAAAATTTGTAACCTGTCATTAAAATCATCCATTGTACCTGAAGACTGGAGGATAGCTAATGTAACCCTCATATTTAAAAAGGGCTCCAGGGGTGATCCAGGAAATTACAGACCGGTTAGCCTGACTTCAGTGGTTTAATGGAACAAAGTCAGCATGGCTTTACCCAAGTCAAGTCTTGCCTCACAAATCTGCTTCACTTTTTTGAAGGAGTTAATAAACATGTGGATAAAGGTGAACCTGTAGATGTAGTGTACTTGGATTTTCAGAAGGCATTTGACAAAGTTCCTCATGAAAGGCTTCTAGGAAAAATAAAAAGTCATGGGATAGGTGACGATATCCTTTTGTGGATTACAAATTGGCTAAAAGACAGGAAACAGAGAGTAGGATTAAATGGACAATTTTCTCAGTGGAAGGGTGTGGGCAGTGGAGTGCCTCAGGGATCTGTATTGGGACCCTTACTTTTCAATATATTTATAAATGATCTGGAAAGAAATACAACAAGTGAGGTAATCAAATGTGCAGATGATACAAAATTGTTCAGAGTAGTTAAATCACAAGCAGATTGTGATAAATTGCAGGAAGACCTTGTGAGGCTGGAAAATTGGGCATCAAAATGGCAGTTGAAATTTAATGTGGACAAGTGCAAGGTGATGCACATAGGGAAAAATAACCCATGCTATAGTTACACAAGGTTAGGTTCCATATTAGGTGCTGCTACCCAAGAAAGAGATCTAGGCGTCATAGTGGATAACACATTGAAATAGTCGGTTCAGTGTGCTACGGCAGTCAAAAAAACAAAGAGAATGTTGGGAATTATTAGAAAGGGAATGGTGAATAAAACGGAAAATGTCATAATGCCTCTGTATCGCTCCATGGTGAGACCGCTCCTTGAATACTGTGTACAATTCTGGGCGCCACATCTCAAAAAAGATACAATTGTGATGGAGAAGGTACAGAGAAGGGCGACCAAAATGATAAAGGGAATGGAACAGCTCCCCTATGAGGTAAGACTAAAGAGATTAGGACTTTTCAACTTGGAAAAGAGCCGGCTGAGGGGGGATATGATAGAGGTGTTTAAAATCATGAGAGGTCTAGAACGGGTAGATGTGAATCGTTTTTTTACTCTTTCGGATAATAGAAAGACTAGGGGACACTCCATGAAGTTAGCATGTGGCACATTTAAAACTAATCGGAGAAAGTTCTTTTGTACTCAACGCACAATTAAACTCTGGAATTTGTTGCCAGAAGATGTGGTTAGTGCAGTTAGTATAGCTGTGTTTAAAAAAGGATTGGATAAGTTCTTGGAGGAGAAGTCCATTACCTGCTATTAATTAAGTTGACTTAGATAATAACCACCGCTATTACTAGCAACAGTAACATAAAATAGATTTAGTTTTTGGGTACTTGCCAGGTTCTTATGGCCTGGATTGGCCACTGTTGGAAACAGGATACTGGGTTGAATGACACTTGGTCTGACCCAGTATGGCATGTTCTTATGTTCTTATGAGTGTATTTATTTGAATGATCTTCATCTCACTACTCAATTTTGGTTTGTTTTTACCTATTTCTTTAATTCTCTCTCTTCCTAAGTCTTACACAGTCATCCATTTACTTAACCTAGCTACAAGATTCTCTTTTGTTCTTCCAGGGGAATTATAGATTCCCGGTTATCACTAACTAAAAATATATCTGAAATAGTGAAAAAATCATTCTTTAAAATATCTATGTTGAAAAAAATAAAACCATTACTGTTACCAAATGATTTTCGCCTTGTGACTCAATCTCTGATATTGACTACATTAGACTACTGTAATGCGCTATATCTTGGTTTACCTCAATCATCAATACAACCTCTACAACTGGTGCAAAATGCAACTTCCAGAATGCTATGTAATGCCTCACGCAGAGATCACATCACACCGCTATTATATCATTTGCATTGGCTTCCAATGCCATTCCGGATTTCTTACAAAATTCTGACCACAATTCACAACCTGCTATACAACCCCAATTCAATCTGGCTCTGCTCACTATTGAGATTATATAAACCAAACAGACAACTCAGATCTATGAACAAATGCATGTTGGAAATACCCACAGTAAAAGTTGCAAGTTTAGCTCTAACCAGAAAACGAGCATTTTCAATTGCAGGTCCTACACTGTGGAACTCTATTCCGGAGTATATTCGCCTAACAGAAAACCGCAATGACTTTAAAAAAGCTCTAAAAACATATTTATTTACTTGTGCCTATAACATATCAGAATGAATATATTAACTCTGTTTCTAAACCCTATAGCATTATATGATATCCAGTTGGAAGTGAATGTAAAGTTTGTAATTTTATAGTAATTTTATTGTATGTTAAATATTATGTATGTTTTACGATGTAAACCACTAAGATGGATAGGTAACTACCCCTAGTGCGGTATATAAAAACTTTTAAATAAATAAAATAAATAAATAAATAAATAAATAAATAAATAAAATAGATTTAAAGGTTATGAAATAGTAATATGAACACATTTTGGCTTATTTTGTACCTAAGATTTTTGATAGTAGTGCCCCCAGATCTCTTCTTTTATCTCCCCCTTCATTTCTCCTCATGAACTCCACCCATTGTGCAAGTAACTCTTATCTATCCCCTTCTCAACTGCCAACATCTGACTCTATGATTTCCTCTTGGAATAGGCTTCCTGTGTTGGTAAATGCTCCTTCTCTGGTCTTATTTAAATCCAGACTAAAACCCACATTTTTAAGCTGCTTTTAAATCATAACCACTGTACCTCCTTATTTGTTTTTTTTTTTTGTCCTATATATTTGTCTTGAATAGATTGCAAGCTGTATGGAGCAGGTACTGTCTCTAATGAGTATTGTACAGCACAGTGTATGTTAGGGATGTGAATCGTTTTTCAACGATTAAAATTAACTCCCAGTTAGTGCGCACTAACAGAAAATGATACAAATTGACACTTTCCAGGTCAGTAAAGGTCAGTTAGGAATGAATATGTATTCCTATTGGCTGGCTGCCCTCTTATCTATTGATGTTACCAAGGTTCCCACTGAGGTGATGGTGTGGGGTATGGGGAATGGAAATGGAAACTCAGGAACACTAACAGAAAATGATACAAAGTGTGGAGAAAGACGAAGAAATGGCAGAAATATTAAACAAATACTTCAGTTCGGTATTCACTAAAGAGGACACTGGTGAAGGACCATCACTGCTTAACAAGGAACTGGAGGGGAGTGGAGTAGATGTAACTCCATTTACAATAGAAAATGTATGGGATGAGCTGGAGAAACTGAAAGTGGACATAGCCATGGGGCCTGATGAGGTTCATCCCAGGATACTGAGGAAGCTCAGAGATGAGCTGGCAGGTCCGCTGTGTGACCTGCAATAGATCCCTAGAAACGGGAGTGCTGCCAAGTGACTGGAGAAGAGCGGTGGTGGTCCCCCTTCACAAGAGTGGGAACAGAGAAGAGGCTGGTAACTAGGGATGTGCAGAGCAAAATTTTATGTTCATATTTTTTATGTCCAAAAGGGGGTCCCACTTGCGGCCAATATGGACATAAAAAAAATCCAATGAGTTGGGTATATGTACATATGTGCAAAAAAAAAATTTAAACCCCCTCACCCTCCTTAATCCCCCCCCCAGACTTACCACAACTCCCTGGTGATCGAGCGAGGAGTGAGGACGTCATTTCTGCAATCCTTGGCGAGAAGCATGTGACGTCGGTGGCACGTCGAGTGACGCGGCGTCACGTGATTCCCGGCTCGTTCGCGCCGGACGGCTCGTTCGGCCCAAAAAGAACTTTTGGCCAGCTTGGGGGGGCCTCCTGACGCCGGCGTCACTCAACGTGCCGCCGACGTCACATGCTTCTCGCCAAGGATTGCAGAAATGACGTCCTCACTCCTCGCTCCATCACCAGGGAGTTGTGGTAAGTCGGGGGGGGGGATTAAGGAGGGTGAGGGGGTTTATATTTTTATTTTGGCTCAACAATCGCGATTTCCCACATATCGAACATATCTATGTTCGATATGTGGGAAATCCGATCGTTTATGTCGAATCAATTTTTTAAGTAAAAAAAAAATATGAGTTGCGTTTTACTAATGCGGTCAATCCGAATGCACACCCCTACTGGTAACTACAGACCGGTTAGTCTCACTTCGGTGGTGGGAAAAGTAATGGAGTTGCTGTTGAAAGAGAGAATAGTGAAATATCTACAGTCGGGACAATTGCTGGACCACAGGCAGCATGGATTCACCAGGGGAAGGTCCTGTCAGACAAATCTGATTGACTTTTTTGACTGGGTAACCAAGTAATTAGATCAAGGAAGAGCACTCGATGTCATCTACTTGGATTTCAGCAAAGCCTTTGATACTGTCCTACCCAGGAGACTGGTGAATAAAATAAGAAGCTTAGGAGTGAGTGCTGAGGTGGTGGCCTGGATTGAAAACTGGTTGAAGGACAGAAGACAATGTGTGATATTAAATGGAACTCTCTCTGAAGAGAGAGCGGTTTTAAGCATTGTACCGCAAGGATCGGTGTTGGGACCGGTCCTGTTCAATATATTTGTGAGCGACATTGCAGATGGGCTAGAAGGTAAGATTTGTCTTTTTGCAGACGACAATAAGATCTGCAACAGAGTGGACACGCCGGAAGGAGTGGAGAGAATGAGACGGGATTTAAGGAAGCTGGAAGAGTGGTCGAAGATATGGCAGCTGAGATTCAATGCCAAGAAGTGAGGAGTCATACATATGGGGAGTGGAAATCCAAATGAACTGTATTCGATGGGGGGGGGGGGGGGGGCGAGAAAGGTTGATGTGCACGGAACAGGAGAGAGACCTTGGGGTGATAGTGTCTAATGATCTGAAGTCGGCAAAACAATGTGACAAGGCGATAGCTAAAGCCAGAAGAATGCTGGCTACATAGAGAGAGGAATATCGAGTAGGTAAAGGGAAGTGATTATCCCCTTGTACAGGTCCTTGGTGAGGCCTCACCTGGAGTACTGTGTTCAGTTCTGCATACTGTATCTCCAAAGAGACAGAGACAAGATAGAGGTGGCCCAGAGAAGGGCGACCAGAAAGGTGGAGGGTTTTCATCAAATGACTTATGAGGAGAGATTGAAGAACCTAAATATGTATACTCTGGAGGAAAGGAGAAGCAGAGGTGATATGATACAGACTTTCAGATACTTGAAAGGTTTTAATGATCCAAAGACAACGACAAACCTTTTCTGTCGGAAAAAAATCTGCAGAACCAGGGGTCACGATTTGAAACTCCAGGGAGGAAGACTCAGAACCAATGTCAGGAAGTATTTCTTCACGGAGAGGGTGGTGGATGCCTTGGATGCACTTCCGGAGGAAGTGGTGAAGATCAGAACTGTGAAGGACTTCAAACGGGTGTGGGATAATCACTGTGGATCCATAAAGTCTAGAGGACATGAATGAAGAGTGGGTGGCTCGCGGAAATGACGGCTACTGCCTGGAGATAATATCCTTATTCAATAAACATACACACGGTTAATGCGACTCCAACAATGCTCTAAGCTTCAATGGCAAGAGGAAATGTGGAAAAAGATTTCCATTCACAAAAAGCAGGGAGTAGCTTGCTTGTTACTGCGGTTACTACCCCAAACCAAATAAGCCTGATACTTAAATTTCAATACATACCCAGCATAGCTCTCTGCTTCAACGGCAGGGGAGAAAGACCGATGCTTCACGCATACCCAGCATAGCTCTCTGCTTCGACGGCAGGGGAGAAAGACCGATGCTTCACGCATACCCAGCATAGCTCTCTGCTTCGACGGCAGGGGAGAAAGACTGATGCTTCACGCATACCCAGCATAGCTCTCTGCTTCAACGGCAGGGGGAATTAAGAAAAGTGGATCTATATACAGACAACAACCAACAAGGACTGAATTACATCGTCTGGGTAAACAAATAAGCATGGGTGTATCTTGCTTATTGCGGCGGTTACTACCCCTAACTAATTAAGCTAGATATTCACTTAGATGCAGTACCAACACAGCTCTCTACATTAATGGTGGGGGTGGAAGGGAAATAGAACCAAAAGGTTACTAAGAGCCAAGACTAACAGAAGTATGAGAAAAAAAATAAAAAGTGCAAAGCTTACTGGGCAGACTGGATGGGCCGTTTGGCCTTCTTCTGCCATCATTTCCAAGTTTCTATGTTTCTATGTTTAAAACAAAAGTGAAAAATGTAACAAATAAAGCTGATTCAAATCACAGACTCCCAAATAAAAAGAACCTTATTCATTCATATTGTTTTAAACCAATGTATTGGGCGTAGGTCTAGGCTTGAAGCTGGGGCCTCGCCTAAGGAATAGGCTGAGGTCCAAAGCAGGGACTGTGGCCTATGCACAAGATTGATGCCAGGGCCTCACCTAGGGCATAGGCCAAGGCCCAAAGTAGGGGCCATAGACTGGGCCGCAGCACAATGCCAGGATCTCTGCAGAGGCATGGACTGATGTCAAAACCTTGGCTATGTTGCATGCATAGGGGTGCAGTCGTTTATTCTAGAGGGCTGTGAACCCTTGGACTATGGCTCGGCTCAAGGAGGAGCCCCAGACACACACCATGGGAGGTGAGAGTGTCCATTTATGGGCAGGAGCTGGAACAAGGCTGGACCAGGATCGAGACGGAACATCGAGGAACTGGAGCAAGGCTGGCTCAGACCTCCACTGGACCTGCATGCACAGGTGAGAGCCAGCAATGCAATGCTGGTCTCAAGAATAGCCCTCCAGCCACTCGGTATCCCTTCTGGACCTGCCGCTTGGGAACAATGAGTGCGCGAGGCCAGACAGAGGCTTAGGGCAGGAACAAGATGGGACAAGGAACTAAGGAACTTGGAAGACCCAGACGAGGGCTCGAGATACTTGGAAGACTCAGATGAGGATTCAGGATTCAGGCACTAGTACAGGGTGAGTACTGCACCACAGCGCACTTTAGACAGCCGCCCTTGGCTGGTCGCGGACCACGCCGAAAGCAAAGCAGACTCCAGATGAGAAGGTGAAGACTTGGAACTGGAAACATGATGAAGATACAGGAGAGACCTGCACCGAGGTGGACCCTACACAGTCTCACATGGCTGGTCGCGGACCATGCTGAAGCAGAGCAGGCTCTGGCTTGAGTCTAGGGCATGGACGGAAGCAGGAACAAGGAACTCCGAAACCAGGAACAGGATTCAAGACTCAGGATTCAAGACTCAGGATTCAAGGATTCAGAACTCAGATTCAGGAATAGACCTTGTCATTAAAAGCAAGGGCCTTCAGGAGGCTTGCGCTGCAGACGTGAAGACAGGCCTTGTGCCATGAATCGCCCTTCACAGCCCCCTCTGGGCTAGTCATGGACCACGATGGTGGCACACCAGGAAAGGTGGACAAGCAGGAAATCTGGAAGCAGGACGAAGATCTGGAGATGAGAACATCAGGACCAGGACTGGAACGTCAGGAGCTCGAAACATCAAGAACAAGGGACATCAAGAACATAGAACATCAGGAACAGCATAGAGATGAGAAAGGAGCTCCAATGAAGATCAGGACCAGGAACAATCACAGGAGACCAGGCAGGCAGAAGTAGTTGGTTTACAGGCACCAAGGCAGGGAGAGCAGGCCCTCGGGGAGCAAGTACCCGGTATCCCAGATAAACACCTGAAAGAAAGCATAGGGCCCCTGAGGAGTGGGTACCCAGGTTAGAGGTGAATGGCCCCGGAGGGCAGAGAGAACTTCCAGTGGCAGCAAGGAAGTGGCAGAGCAGCTTAGACTGGAGGCAATCCAATCCTTGCTAACTCAGCTTGTTAGCAAACAAACGGCAGGCTAAATACCTGGATGGCATGACAACACTCGAAGGGGCCTCCCCCGAGGTTCCTGCCATGACGTGGATAAAGACGAGGGTGGTGTGTGCGTGCGCACCCTAGGAGGCCCTCAGGAGAAATATGGCGAACACCGTCACATAGCCATTCCGGGGACGCCGGAGAGAGCAGCATGATGACGTGGCAGCAGCCATCTTCCCAAGGCTTGTGGAGAGAGAAGGAAGAAAGGTGAGGCACAGAGTCAAAGCCGTCTGAGACCGACGGATGCAACAGTTGGTGCCCTCATGTACCACGACAGCCGGCTCCTCCCCAGCACTGTCTAAAATCCTATCTAGGTGACACGTGAGGTTCACCACCTTCGCACGAGGTAGGCATGTTACCAGGTGATCCTCACGCCCACCAGCCAACCAGCTGTCTACATTCCTAATAATTGAATCACCAGCTATGACGGCTGACCTAACCCTTCCCTCCTGGGCAGTAGGTCTTGGAGACACATCCTTGGTGCGAAAGGACAAAATACCACCAGGAGAGCAGGTCCTTCCTACAGGGTCCTTTCCTGCTGCACCAATAATTTTGTCAACTGGTATCAGAACCCACATGGAGGGGGCAATGTTTGACCTGGTGCTGACCAAATGGTACAGTATCTTTGATGAAGTAGTTGATGATCATCTGGGATCCAGTGAACACTGGATGACGTGCTTCAATATTAGAACACAAGAAATGAAAGTTTATTCAAAGGCAAGGGTCCCAGACTTCAGGAAAACTAATTTTGTTAAAATTGGGAGTACCTCATGGAGGTGTAATGTTTTTGGAGAAAATGTAGGGCAGGGGTGGCCAACATTGGTCCTTGAGAGCCACAAACTGGCAAGATTCTCAGGATATCCACAATGAATATGCATGTGATAGATTTGCATGCACTGGGGAAGTAGAACAGCAGCAAGTGAAACTTGGCAACTAACCATTTTGTTAGGAAAGCAAGTAAAGGAAAGAAAATAAAGAGACTGCTATGGGTTTCCTAAGACGAAGCTGAAAAAGTAAGGGAGAAAAAGTTAGCATTCATAAACTACAAGAGACCTCAGAAAGTAGAAGATAGGCAACAGTGTCTGGAAAAGCTGAAAAATTAGTCAGGAATGCCAAAATTCAAATGGAAGAAACAATAACAAATATAGTAAAATTAATGGACAAGACTTATTTTTAGATATGAAAGCAATAGAAGGAAGTGAAGAACTGGCATTGAGAGACTCAGAGCTGAAGGAGAGGAATATGTAAATGCTGATAAGGAAAAAGCAAAATTGCTTAACAAATATTTCAGTTTGGTGTTCACCGTGGAAGGGCCTGAAGTAGGATCACATAAAACAAAAATGAAATAAGATTAGAAGTGAGGTAAAACAATTGATTTTCAGAACAGCATGTTCATGAGGAAATAACTAAACAAATTAAATAAGGTGATGGGGAGGATGGGATGCATTTGAGGGTAGTGAGGGAATGAAGAGAAGTCCTGGCAGCAAATCTGGCTGTCCTTTCAATGCTTCTGTTGATCTGGTAGTAGTTCCAGAGGATTGGAGAGGGAAAGAGGTGCTTCCTATTCATAAAAGTGGAAGTAAGGAGGAGGCTGGGAACTATAGGCCACTTAGTCTGAACTCTGTGGAGAGAAAATTAATGGAATCCCTGCTAAAACAGAGGATAGGTCAGTTTCTGGAATCCAATGGATTACAAAATATGAGATGACTTGGTATTACTATAGGTAAATCTGAAAATCTGATCAATTTCTTTGATTGAGTGACCAGAGAGTTAGATCAAGGGAATGTGCTAGATTTAGTGTACTTGGATTTCAGTAAGATATGGTTCTGCACAGGAAACTTATAAATACATTGAGCGCCCTTGTATGGAACCTGGAGTTACTGACTGGGTTAGAAACTGGCTGAGTGAAAGTAACAAAGGGTAATGGTAAATGGAGTTTACTCTGAGGAGGGGGGCATTACTAGTGGTGTGTCTCAGGGATCAGTCCTGGGCCAATTCTTTTCATCATTTTCTTGAGCTACATAGCAGAAAGATCGTTGGGAAATGTTTGTCTTTTTGCCGAAGATACCAAACTCTGCAACAGGATAGACTGTTGCGCGCTCCATCCACGGCCCTACTGCAGATGGCCCTGCTCAGCTCACCCGCACGCTGACAGGCCCCAGTCCAGCTTCTCCCTCAGCCACAGCCAGTCGCTGCCTGTCCCGGCGCTCCGCATCTGTATCTTCCGCACCATCCCGGCCCTCGACCTCCCAGGCCACCCTGCAGGCATTTCACAGGGCCTCGGCGACCTCCCTCACCGAGTCCATGCCTTTTAAAGGGTCAGCGGTGGGAACTCACTCCGTAGCGCATGGGGATGACGTCACCTGAGCAGACTACTTAAGGTGAGGCCTTTTCCCCAGACCCTCGTCTTGGCAACAGGTTGTCACACGTTGTGTGAGCTAATTGCCGTCCTCATGCTTGTTCTTGTGTCTGTTCCAGTATTCCTGAGTTTGCTCCTGTGTTCCCATGGTCCCTCTTGTGTTCTAGCGCCTGTTCCTGTGTCCCTCAGTTCCCGAGTTCGTCTGTACATTCTTCTATCCAGGTTGTACTTACTTCGGACTGATACCCAGTACTGACCACGGCTTCCCTCTGACCACACTCGATGGAGAAGTTACAGAGAAGGGCAACCAAAATGATAAAGGGGATGGAACAGCTCCCCTATGAGGAAAGGCTGAAGAGGTTAGGGCTGTTCAGCTTGGAGAAGAGACGGCTGAGGGGGGATATGATAGAGGTCTTTAAGATCATGAGAGGTCTTGAACGAGTAGATGTGACTTGGTTATTTACACTTTTGAATAATAGAAGGACTAGGGGGCATTCCATGAAGTTAGCAAGTAACACATTTAAGATTAATTGGAGAAAATTCTTTTTCACTTAACACACAATAAAGCTCTGGAATTTGTTGCCAGAGGAGGTGGTTAGTGCAGTTAGTGTAGCTGGGTTCAAAAAAGGTTTGGATGGGTTCTTGGAGGAGAAGTCCATTAATGGCTATTAATCAATTATACTTAGGGAATAGCCACTGCTATTAATTGCATCAGTAGCATGGGTTCTTCTTAGTGTTTGGGTAATTGCCACGTTCTTGTGGCCTGGTTTTGACCTCTGTTGGAAACAGGATGCTGGGCTTGATGGACCCGTGGTCTGACCCAGCATGGCAATTTCTTATGTTCTTATGATACCTGGAACTGACTTCTGCTTGCCTCTGACCACGCTTGGACTGATACCCGGAATTGACCCTTGCTTTGGCTGACCAATGTTGGACGGATACCCTGGCTTTGACCCTTGCATTCCACTCGGACACTCTCTTTGCTACTCCTGTGATCACTAGGCCCACCTAAGCCCAGGCAGCCCGGGAATCCAAGGGCTCAACCCATAGAGCCCTCGGGCAGTTATTGGTGAAGCTCCTGCTTGCCTCTGTCTCCTCGTGTGCTCCGCCTCCTGGCGGCAGGCGCCCTCTGGGTCTCCCCAGAGGGTCTTATCAATCCTGTGCCAGGCCAAGGGTCCACCTCCAGTGCAACATAGACAAACAGGAAGGTATGGAAAACATGAAAATGGATCTAGTGAAGCTCAAGGAATAAGCTACAGACTAGAAGCTAATGATTCAATGCTAACAAATGCACAGTAATGCATTTAGGCTGCAAAAACCCAAGAGTGAGGTACCATATTGGAAGTAAAATTCTTATAAATACAAAAGAAGAGCATGATCTGATGATCTTAAGGTAGCCAAACAAATGGATAAACAACAGCAAAAGCCAGAAAGATATTTGGCTGCACAGGGAGAGGAATGGTCAGCAGAAAAAGGAGATAATATTGCCCCTGTATTGGTTTCTCGTGAGACCTCATTTGGAATACTGTGTACAATTCTGGAGAATGCATCTTCAAAAGGATATAAATCAGATGGACTCAGCCCAATATGGGGATAGCTTCTTAAAAAAATTGGGAGATAATGGAATAAAGATCTAAACATGTACAGTCTAAAGGAAAGGCGAGATAGGGGAGATATGATATAGACATTTAAATATCTCAAAAGTTTCCATGCACAGATGGCTAGCATCTTTCAGTGGAAATAAGGGCGAAAGAGGTTATTCTTAGGAGTAATCTTAGTAAATATTTCTTTACAGAGAGGGCAGTGAATCCCTGAAATGGCCTCCCAGTGGAGGTGGTGGAGACAAAAACAGTATCTGAATTAAAGAAAGCATGGGATAAATGCACGGGATATCTTGGAGAGTGATGGGAATTACAAGGTCTAGATGAGTTAGATGGATGGATAGACTAGTTGGGCCATATGATCTTTTTCTGACAGCATGTTTCTATGTTTCCATGCTGGTTTTTGTTGTTGCAGTTCTGTTGCCCCTGTTCATGCCCCTGTTCTGCTAATGCCAGTCTGGAATGGCTCTTCTGACTTTTGTTCCTGCTCTAAAGCAAGAAGGAGAGGAAACAGGTGGTAGTGGCAGATGCTCTCCGATTTCAATATCTTATGTCTTGGGCTGACTTGCATTCCTGGCTTTCAGCAGCTAAAAAATTCTCTTTAGGGGCAGAAATCCCTTTTTTCACACTGCTACTAGTACTACTTGTATTTCTGACAGGCTGGACTGGTTCTACAGCAGAACCCAATCCTTGGTCCCTGCCATTTTGTTGCTCACTGTTATTTTCTTCTCTCTTCTCTTTTTCTCATAATGGTGCCTGTTATGTTTAGTTCAACATCTAATTGAATTCTATGGAGCCTCTGTTTGTTTTTGTCCCAGTATCTGTGCTGTTTTCTTTTATATGTTGAAACTAAATTTTATGTATGTTGTATTGTAAACCACCTAGAGCATTGTGCATTAGGCAAGACACACATTTTAATAAGGATAAAGATAAAGATGATGGAATTGCAAGTGGCTATGGGAGGTTTTGATATCACAGTATATTTTAGTGATTTTTGTATCCGTATCACCAGTGCCACGCTAATAATATCTGCCATACACGATCAAATTGACAGAGTTCACTTCAGTGCTTAGCAAGCCCAGTGCCAGTTTGTCAAGCAGAATTAGCAGTTTGAAAGTGGCACAAACTCATTCTCTGTCTTTCTAACATTATCCCCCCATAGGGGCGGATTTTCAGAGCCCTGCTCGCGTAAATCCGCCCAAAACCGGGCGGATTTACGCGAGCAGGGCCCTGCGCGCCGGGAAGCCTATTTTACATAGGCCTCCCGGCGCGCGCAGAGCCCCGGGACTCGCGTAAGTCCCGGGGTTTTCGGAGTGGGCGTGTTGGGAGGCGTGTCGGGGGGCGGGGCCGGAGCGCGTGGCGTTTTGGGGGCGGGTACGGGGGCGTGGCTACGGCCCGGGGGCGTGGCCGCGCCCTCCGTACCCGCCCCCAGGTCGCGGCCCGGCACGCAGGATGCCCGCTGGCGCGCGGGGATTTACGCCTCCCTCCGGGAGGCGTAAATCCCCCGACAAAGGTAGGATGGGGGTTTAGACAGGGCCGGGCGGGTGGGTTAGGTAGGGGAAGGGAGGGGAAGGTGAGGGGAGGGCAAAGGAAAGTTCCCTTCTAGGCCGCTCCGATTTCGGAGCGGCCTAGGAGGGAACGGGGGTAGGCTGCGCGGCTCGGCGCGCGCAGGCTATACGAAATCAATAGCCTTGCGCGCGCCGATCCAGGATTTTAGCCGATACGCGCGACTACGCGCGTATCTACTAAAATCCAGCGTACTTTTGTTTGCGCCTGGAGCGCAAACAAAAGTAGGCTGTTCGCGCTCGTCTGAAAATCTACCCCATAGTGTATGCAAAAATAGCTCTATTTTTCTCTCTCTCACTCACACACACACACACACATATACATAATGTCTGTGTTTACTGCTGACTAACTCCTTTGCACAATAAAAAAACAAACAAACAAAAAACAGTTGGAAAGACAATAAACTGAGCAGATTGGTACAAAAAAAATCAGTGTTCATAACTTTTGTATCACCAGTCCACTTCTCTGCCCTAATAAACAGACAGAAAGCAGTACCTCTGTCACAATGAGTGAAAGTACTGTAACTGCAGCAGTGAACATCAGAAAAAGCCCTTTGCTAATGCCTAAACTCTTTGGGGTAGATTTTCAGATGAGCGCGAACAGCCTACTTTTGTTTGCGCTCCAGGCGCAAACAAAAGTACGCTGGATTTTAGTAGATACGCGCGGAGCGCGTATCTACTAAAATCCGAGGCCGCTCCGAAATCGGAGCGGCCTCGGAGGGAACTTTCCTTTGCCCTCCCCTCACCTTACCCTCCCTTCCCCTACCTAACCCACCCACCCGGCCCTGTCTACACCCCCCCCTTACCTTTGTCGGGGGATTTACGCCTCCCGGAGGGAGACGTAAATCCCCGCGTGCCAGCGGGCCTGCTGCGCGCCGGGCCGCGACCTGGGGGCGGGTACGGAGGGCGCGGCCACGCCCCCGGGCCGTAGCCACGCCCCCGTACCCGCCCCCAAAATGCTGCCGACACGCCCCCGGAACGCCGCGACGACCGGGCCCGCCCCCCAACACGCCCCCAACACGCCCCCCTCCGAGAACCCCGGGACTTACGCGAGTCCCGGGGCTCTGCGCGCGCCGGGAGGCCTATGTAAAATAGGCTTCCCGGCGCACAGGGCCCTGCTCGCGTAAATCCGCCCGGTTTTGGGCGGATTTACGCGAACAGGGCTCTGAAAATCCGCCCCTTTATCTCACCTTTTAAGCTTTTCCTTGAATCCAAAAAATTTTCTAAAAAACAAGATTTATTTGCAAAATCCAACAGAGAAAATGGAGTTTCTATGAACATGCTCAGACCTTTCATTGGCAGGAAATCAATGTCACTTGATTAAGATGACAGCTATAGACTAGATTAAAAATGCTTCACTTTGATTGGTCCTCCATACTGTCTACTTACCTACTTATCCTGCTTCATCTCTGACCTGGTCCCTCACACAGACTATAGTTTTCCAAATACAGCATTGACAATTTATTCAAGCTATTTCATATCACACATAAATTTAAGGAAAGTGATAAGCCTCTCAGTTATTTTAGCTATGGACTTTCATAACACCTGTGTAGCTAATTTGTTTCACTTTTAGAATACCTTGGGTCACATATAATCATTGGTCCTGTATTGGTCTTATTTCATTATTTCATTATTTCATTATTTATAATTTTTTTGTACAAATAAAAGTACTAATGAGAATACCAGCATTACTAACCCGAACTATAGAAAAACCAGAACTCTTTGTTATGTGGTAGAAATGCGAATCGGAACCAGAATCAGTTCTGACTCCGGTTCCGATTCACATAGTGAAATTTTTTTCGTGAGGTCCGATCGTTTTTTTTTATCCGCTGCGCCCGAGCCGATAAACAAAAAACCCATCCCGACCTTTTAAAACAGATCCCTTAGCTTCCCACACCCTCCCGACCCCCCCAAAACATTTTACAAGTACCTGGTGGTCCAGTGGAGGTCCCGGGAGTGATCTCCCGCTCTCGGGCCGTCGGCTGCCACTAATAAAAATGGCGCTGATGGCACTTTGCCCTTACCATGTGACAGGGTATCCGTGCCATTGGCCGGCCCCTGTCACATAGTAAGAGTAATGGACAGCCGGCACCATCTTTAAAAATGGCGTGGGCCATCCAGTGCTCCTACCATGTGACAGGGGCCGGCCAATGGCACTGATACCCTGTCACATGGTAAGGGCAAAGGGCCATCGGTGCCATTTTGATTAGTGGCAGCCGACAGCCTGAAAGTGGGAGATCGCTCCCGGGACCCCCACTGGACCACCAAATACTTGTAAAAAGTTTTTTTGGGGGGTCGGGAGGGTGGGGGAAGCTAAGGGATCTGTTTTAAAGGGTCAGGGTGGGTTTAGGAGTTGTTTCTATGTGCTGTTTTTCCCGCCCTCCCCCAAAACAATAAGAGAACCCCACAAACAATTTCGTGGGGTTTTCCTATCGGTTTCAGGGAGCCCCCGATTTCTGATGACTTTGTAAATATCGTATGGTATTTTCAATTGTCAGAAAAACGATTCACATCCCTATTATGTGGCACTCCTATGGGTTGGCTACCAGATGTCCCTAGTCACTCATGAATCATCTACAAGGAATACCACTTTTCAACTCCTCCTCTAGAGGCAGCTTGAGTGGGTGGACATTGTTAATAATTAGAGGATGAGAGAGGTGTAGGTGTGTTTTTTGGTTTAACTCTGGAAGAGGAAAGAGATCTGGTTCACTTCTGCTTGAATGAAGCCTATACCCCTCATTAGGTTTGTTTTTGTTAAGAGAAATCCCTGCCAGGCACTCCCTGGCAGTGTGGGACTACCCTGAGAGTTACAGAGACTTTATTTCAGAATTTTACTAAAGAATTTTGAAGTTGGAAGTGAGAACTGGGAATTTCCTTGGAAAGGGTCATCCCCCAGATCCAAGAACCTAGGAACTGAAGACTTGTCTCCTACCCTGAAGAAAAAAGGGCAGAGAAGAGATTTGCTGTTAAGTAACTTTGATCCAGATTTAGTTTTGAGAAGGTTCTATTTGCCATCCCTCCCCTTTTGGGGCTTGAGCTGTATTGGCACAGTCCAGAAGTTCCATCTCAGGCCTTTCCCGCTGAGAGGTCACGTAAAGACGACAGAAGAAAGAAGAATAATCTTGAAGACTGTATGCAGGATTTTCCCCTGGGGATACAGGCGCAGGCTGGGTAGTTGTTTGAAGTCTGCTACAATTCAGGCAGGACTGTTTCAAACCCCAAGGGGACTCCCTCTCAGAGTTAGGAGTCCCCAGGAACCTGAATTATCAGCACACACACAAAGAAAGCAGGACACGCACAAATGGTTTCAATGGGACATTGATTACCCTTTTGAAGAGATCAGTAAATGTTTATTATTTGAACTCCAGACCTATGTCTTATGTTATCTGACCCAGTAAAGCATCAGCACCCCACCGAACACCTGCACACTGACAAGGGATTTACCTCACAACTTGCTCCAGAATCCCGTGACGTAGCCACGGATGGGCCTGGGTGGGCAGATGTTCCCCAATTTGGACCGAGGCCCACCTAACTGGAACCTGAAGAGGAGCACTGGAACTGCAAGGCCATTCCTGCAACAGTGAAGAAGAGTGCCGGAATTGCAAGGTCATTGCAGGATCCCATCTCCGCAACAGCAAAGAGGAGGACCCAGGCCCAACACGACGGGTGTGACTGTGCAATTCATGCATTTTCATAGCCACGGAGCGGCACACCTGGGAAGGCAGCAGGTTGGCGGCAGCATGAGAAGCTGCAGGCTTCCAGCAGGTTAGGCTCCACCGGCGGTCCACAGCCTCTCCTGCTGCAGTATGGCCCGAAGATAGCAGGAGGCTGGCGGCAGCAGGAAAGGCCCACCATCTTCCTGCTTGGGGGGAGGGAGCAAAAGCTGTGCGCAGGCTTGAATGTGTGTATGCATGGGTGAGAATGGAAGCTTCAATGTGTGTATGTGGAGGTTTAGAATGTGAGCTTGAATGTGTGTATGTGTGGCTGAGAATGGGAGCTTCAATGTGTGTATGTGTGGGTTTAAAATGAGAGCTTGAATGTGTGTGTGTATGTGGGTGGGAATGGATTCCTGGGTGTGGGTCTGTGTGTGCATAAGAATGGGTGCCTGGGGGGGTAAGAGAGTGAAAGCTTGTGTGTGTGTGTGTGTGTGTGTGTGTGTGTGTGTATGCATAGAGAATGTGAGCTTGTATGCATGGGGGGGGAGAGCATATGAGTATGAGGGAGTCTCTGAGAGAAAGCGTGTATGTTTGTGTGTGTGTGAGTGTGTGTGTGCGGGAGGGAAGAAGAACGTAGTAGAAGAGAGACACTAAAAAGAAATTAAGATATGAGCAACAAGGAAAAAATGGGAAAAAAAGACCTGGACAAACTGATTTGAAAAATACAAAGATCAGACAGCAAATGTAAAAAAATATATATATTTTGAGATTTTAGCAATTTGAATATACCATCTTTGGAAATGCACATTTCTTATATTTTTGTATTTTGCTCTTTCTTCAATATTCCACTGTTCAGGATTTAGTTTCTCAGGCTTTTTATTTTGGTTTTGTCTGACTGTTTCTGTTTCTAATTTGTAGTCTCTTACTTCTATATTAGGTAAGGGTCGGTCTCTGTTTTGTCTATGTGTTTGTGTGACTGAAGTGCAGTATTTCTGCTCGCATGTAGTCCTCTGTAGTGGTCCAACTTGTTCTGCTTTCCAGTAAGTGATGTATAAATGTTCCAGGGCCTGGTGTAATATTTGCATTGCTGCTTTTTCATAAGGTTGCTGTTTTTTGAATCCTGAGAGTCAGTATTATGACTGTATGGTATGGCAAGGTTCTAGATGTCTCTTTTTTTTGCAGGAGTTTGTGTTACTTCACAAAATAGCAGTGGAGGGATATTTTTTGCTGAGGTGACACCAGAATTTGAATATTTTTTTCCATGTTAGTTGTAATGTGAATTGTCCTAGCTCTACTCTGCACCTTTTCTGATGATTAATGCTATTTTATTGTAGTTCTGATGATTTCTGGCTTTCTGCAAATAGGATTCATGAAAGAATACATTAATTTTTGGTTTACTGCATGATTGATTGGATCTGCTTGTTTGTTTTATTTGCTTTTTACGTGATAAACTTGTGCGTTTATAAACTGCAATAAATATAAAATAAATTAAAACAGATTAATAAGGAATTTTTAATGCTGGTAAGTGCTTGAAATAATTGAGGTAAAATATTTTAAAGTTTCATGCATAATGCATAATGGCTTTTGCAAACTAATTAGAAAGTATTGTAGGATGTAGTATATGGCATTATTTATCAATAAGAATACAACTAGTAGGTCTCAGACCTGCATGCCTACAGCCAGCCCACCCACATTAACCTTGTGATCACCCAAAAAAATCAATTCTGGCCACGCTAGTGCCAGAAACATTAATCCCCCCCCCCACAGAAAGGACTTATCCCTGGGTTCGCAAAGGATAAGGAAGATAGCCCCTATAGAAAGAAATTCTTTGCCCTCCAAAAAAAGGTTAGTTATATTACATGTGTAGAGCGATACTCTTGATATGATATCATATTTCACTGGTTTTCTGCATCAGAGGCACTAGGCTCAAACTGCTTAGAGTTGCCCAAAGTTGCATGCACAAATGTACACCCAATTTTATAACATGCGTGCGCTGCAGCGCACATGTTATAAAATCAGGGGTCAGCGTGCACACTTGTGCACGCCGAGCCCTAGGGCAGCCCCGATGGCTTTATCCCATTCCCTCCGAAATCAGAGCGGCATCGGAGGGAACTTTTCTTCTGCTCCCCCCACCTTCCCCTCCCTTCCCCTCCCTTCCCCTATCTAACCCACCCCCCAGCCCTACCTAAATCCCCCCTACCTTATTTCAAGTATTTACGCCTCCCTCTGGCAGGCGTATCTTGCGCGCACCGGCCAGCTGCTGGCGCGCCATCCCCCAGCACATCTGCTGTACCAGAGGCCTCGGTCCTGTCCCTGGACCACCCCGGACATGCACCAAACCCATGCCCCCGCCCCTTCCCTCCCTCTTCCTGCCCCCTTCCCGCCCCTTTTTCAAAGCCCCGGGACATACGTGCATCCCGGGGCTTGCGTGCGCCACCGAGCCTATGCAAAATAGGCTTGGCACGTGCAGGAGGGTTTTTAAAGGTTTATGCACATATATTATGCGCGTAACCCTTTGAAAATCTACCTCTTAGTCTCCCTGCAGCTTTCTCAGTGTAGGACTTTCCAGTGAGTTATAGACTTGAATGAAAAACATTAAGCTAATGAAACGAACATTTTTGTTTACATTTAGGGGCATCTTCCATTCGTTTCAGGGTCTCATTTGTTGCATTTTTCTCATTTTTTAAACTAATTCACATCCCTATAATACAGTGTAAGTCATAAGCACTGTAAAATATTTAAAATACTTGCATAATTCAGTCTAAAAATTAAATCATTAAGAGTAATATTTTTTTTAAAGATACTTGGGTAGATATTCAAGCATAGCTGATTAAATAAAGGAAGGCATAGGGTGCAGGTCTTCTTCCAAAAGGATGGGCTGTACCTTAATCAGAGTGGAACTAGTCTGCTGGAACTATCTTTTAAAAAGGAGTTAGCACAGTTTTTAAACTAGATGATAGGGGAAAGCTGACAGTCACTCAGAAGTGCATGGTTTAGAATGACATATTTGTCAAGGATACTAACAGAACATGGAAATTAGGGCATCTCAGTAAAGAGGGTGTAATAAATGCTAAAGTGCACCAGGTGCCATTAAGAAAAAAATTACCACTGTCAACTGATAAGCAAACAAAAATATACATTGAAAAGACTACATACAAATGCTAGAAGTCTAAAAAATAAGATGGGAGAGTTAGAGTGTATAGCACTGGATGAAGAGGTAGATATATTAGCATCTCAAAGACCTGGTGGAAGGAGGATAACCAATGGGACACTGTGATAACAGAGTACAAATAATATTGAAATGATAGGATGGATCAAATTGTTGAAGGGGTGTCACTATTTATTAAATATGCCATTGAGTCAAACAGCATAAAGTTCTGCAAGAAACATAATGCAATGTTAAATCTATATGGACAGAAGTTCCATGCAAAAAGGGGAATAAAATAGCAGTGGGGGGTATATTATCATCTACCTGACCAGAATGAACAAACAGACTATAAAATGCTAAACAAAAATTGGGAAGCTAACAAAATCAGCAGAACAGTAATAATAGGTGTGGACGGCTGTTTTTCAAGTCAGTCAGTATGATGATTTTATCCCATGTATGTAACAAATAATTCTAAATAAATAAATACCCCAGTATTGACTGGATAAATGTCACACCAGGTCATGCTAAAGAGATAAAGTTCCTAGATGAAATAAATGACTATTTCATGGAGCAGCTAGTACAAGAACCAACAAGAGGGGAAACTATTTTAGACCCTTAGTGGAATACAGGATTTGGTGCAAGAGGTAATAGTGCTGGAGCCACTTGGCAATAGTGATCATGACATGATCAACTTTAACTTAATAACTGGAGGGAGGACACTAAAGAAAACTGTGACAGCATTTAACTTCCAAAAGGGTGACTATAATAACATAAGAAAAATGATTAGGAAAAAAAAAAAGGAGCAGTGGCAAAAGTAAAGCATGTTGTGCGTCCCGGCCATACTAGGCCCGCGCCGGACCTGCTCACCTCACTTCCGCTCCAGCGGGTCCTGATCCGGCCTCTCCCACAGCCGCAGCCATCTCCCTGAGTCCACGGCGCCTTGTAGCAGCGTCCCCAGGCCCTTCGGAGCCTTCATCCTCCTAGCTCTCCTCACGATGGGGCTCGGCATCCTCCTCCACGTCGAGTCCGCCACCAGGTGCGCGCCCTTTAAAGGGCCAGGGGCGGGAAACCACTCCACGGCACGCAGTGATGATGTCACTTAGCACAGTATTTAAGTGAGGGCCCGCTCCTCAGCCCCTTGCCTTGACAAACGGGTTGTCACCTCTGTGTGAGCTAGTTGCCATCCTCGTTCCTGCATTCTGGTGCTTGTTCCAGTATTCCTGTGTTCCTGTGCTTGTTCCAATGTTCCTGTGTCTGTTCCTGTGTTCCTGTTTTCGTTCCAGTGTTTCTGCATTTGCTCCTGTGTTCCTGAGGTCCTTCCTGTGTTCCAGTACCTGTTCCTGGGTTCCTCCATTCCTGAGTTTGTTCCACGTTCTGCAACCCAGGTTGTACCTTCTCAGACTGACCTCGGCTTGCCCCTGACCACGCTTGGACTGATACCTGGAACTGACCTTCACTTGCTCCTAACCACGCTTGGACTGATACTCTTGCGCTCCATTCAGACACTCTCTTCGCTTCTCCTGTGACCACTAGGTCCACCTGCCTTGACGCTGCCTGCGGCTTTCCTCGAGCTAGACCACTAGCGCTACCTACTCTGCCCGGAGGACCTTCAGTTCCTGCTTCGTTCCCATGGTCTCCAGTATTCCCTTTTCCAGTCTAGCTCATCTGTTCACCATCAGCCGCGCACCTCTTCTCCTTGTGGGCACACCTCTCCATCATCTCTCCAGGAGACCCCCAGAGGCCCACCTAAGCGCAGGCAGTCCGGGAATACAAGGGCTCAACCCGCGGAGCCCCCGGACCGTTACTGGTGAAGTTCCAACTAGCCTCTGTCTCCTTGTGTGCTCCACCTCTTGGCGGCAGGCACCCTCTGGGTCCCCCCAGAGGGCCATACCAATCCTGTGCTAGGCCAAGGTTCCATATCCAGTGCAACAAAGCATTTACATCAGGCATGAATCTTGTTTAAAATACCGTCTTGGAAGCCCAAACCAAGGCATTCCATGCATTAGAAAAGGTGGAGGAAAAGCTAAACAATTACAAGTATGGTTAAAAGGTGAGATGAGAAAGGCTCTAATAGCTAAAAGAACATCATTCAAAAAATGGAAAAGGGATCTAAATGAAAAATACAGAAAAGAGAATAAGCACTGGCAAGTTAGTTACAAAGCATTGATATGGAAGGCAATGATAATTTGAAAATAATCTTGCCATGGATGCAAAAACTCATAATAATGACATTTTCAGGTATATTCAAAGTAAAAAGCCAGTGAGGGAGTCAGTTGGACCATGTGATGATCAAGAGGTAAAAGGGGCACTTAGGATGGCAAAATCATAGCAGAGAGACTAAATGAATTATTTGCTTTGGTATTCATGAGGAAGATGTAAGAGAGATATCCATACCAGAAATGATAATCAAAGCTGATGATTCAGAGGAAGTGTACCTTGAAGATATAATAGGGCAAATTGACAAAGTAAAGAGAAGCAAATCACCTGGACCAGATGGAATACATCTCAAAGTGCTGAAAATTGAAAAATCAGAAGTTGCAGACCTGCTATTGGTAATATGCAAACTATCATTAAAATCATCTATGGTACCTGAAGACTGGAGGGTTGCCAATATAACACCAAATTTTAAAAAAGGATCCAAGGATGATCCAGGAAACTACAGACCAGTGAATATGACATTTGTGCCAAGCAAAATTATAGAAACTATCATAACAAACAAAATTCTGAACATACAGATAGGCATAGTTTAATGGGACAAAGCCAACAAGAATTTAGTCAAGGGAAATCTTGCCTCTGCAACATTTTTTTTGAGGGCATAAATAAGCATGTGGATAAAGGTGAGCCAGTTGATATAGTGTATCTGGATTTCAAGAAAGCATTTGGCAAAGTCCCTAAAGAGAGACTTCTTAGAAAATTAAAAAGTCACGGGATGGGGGCAGTGTCCCATTGTGGATAGAGAACTGGATAAAAGGAAACAGAGAGTAGGGCTAAATGATACATTTTTCTCACTGGAGACAGATGAATAGTGAAGTGCCTCGGGAATATTATCTGGGACCTTTTCTTTTTAACATATTTATAAATGATCTCAATATGGGCACAACAAATGAAGTAATCATATTTGCCAATGATACAAAATTATTCAAGGTTGTTAAATCACAAGAGGACTGTGAGAAATTGCAAGAGGACCTTACAAAATGGGGAGAATGGGCATGCAAATGGAAAATGAAATAGGGAGTTAAACTTTAAAACATGCATGAGTATGCCCATGTATGGAGCTATATGGACATGGGTTAATTTGCACACATTTTATATTGTGTGTGCAAATGGATGCACATTAAATAAAATACACACGTCTACCCAACAATATGTTTGCATATCAAAGATATGTGGCATATAGTTTAAACATAGCTGCATAAGTTTTTATTTATTAGGCTAATTGGTGACAAATATATAGCTAAGTAGTGCTATTATGAATTATCTGGCTAAGTAGAGCTGTTTAAGACTTACACAGCTACAATATATAAGATAGCCAGCTAAATAAAAGAAAAGCACTATATAGGCAGATAAACAAGATAGCTAGATAAGTGTTCAAATGCTAGTTATCTATCTGTCATACTTATCTGCCTATGTAGCATTTTTAAGACTTATTTGAATATATGGTGGCTTTGCTACCACTTAGCCAGATAAGACAAAAATCATCCAGATACTTTAAGTGGTGGACATCTGCTATCCAGCCTTATTTGGGCTTCTAATTTTAATCACTTACATGAAAAAATATAACTCATGTATTTTCCTTAGCATTTTTCTGCTTTTACATTTGTAAATTATCACATTTTATAACATGCGCATGTGAAGGAAATGACCAGTTTTAACAATTATTTTACCATTTTGTCGAGCTTATCCCTAGGTCATCAAGTTCCCACTGGTTTTCTAGCCTGCACTCCACCCAGTTTACCTAAACCCCTCCCCATTCAGTTTTTGCCTATAAAGAATTATATTCTGACTTACACCTGATAATTGACAGCCATGCACATCACATTTGCAATTGTTAAAATAGCACCTTATGGGGGTTATTTTCCAAGGAGTTTACCGCAGGAGATAATTCCGCAAATCGCGCTAACAGCCGTTAACGCGATTTGCGTATTCAGGGAGTGGAGCATATGTAAAGTAGGAAAGAGTTATCGTGTGCGGCGAAACAGCCGCAGTGTTAGCGCGGCTCATAGCTACACCTCTGTCATTTGCGGTACGTTGTGCGCTAGAGGCCGGTAAAGGTTTATCACGGTTAGCCTGTTTCAGGAGAGAGAGAGAGAGAGAGAGATCTTGTGAAGATTTGAAATCAGACCACTGTTCTGTTCGTACGTCTCATGTTGAATGTGAAAGTGGCCCCCAACCCCCTACACTAATACCTAATCCCCACCTCGAGTTACTAGGTGGGCCTACCATAGGGATACAAATACCTGTCTAGGGAAGAGACACTATAGCAAGGCGCTCTCGCTCTCTCTCTCTCTCTCTCTCTCTCTCTCTCTCTCTCTCTCTCTCTCTCTCAACAGGTTGTCCGGAAACATCGTGAACCGCGATATATACTGGCAATGTAACCCAAATTGGGTTAATAGCGCGATTTGTGCTAAGAGCGTGTTGCATAGCTGTTATCGCAATTTGCGATACCTTATGCAAATAAGCATGTGTAACACCCCTTTTTGCGATACCATGCAATATTGGAAAATGAGGCCCTATATGTGTAAATTTTGGCCCCACCCTGGACTGCCCCTGGCCTGCCCCTAGCTCCCCCTTTTTTATATGAGCTAATTTATTTGCCCACCATTACTTGAGGGCGTATGTTAGAGGTTTATAAACCTCTAACATATGGGGGACCCCTTGTTTTTGAGAACATGCTGATTGTACACTGTGGAGCTGCCGTTTTTGAATAAAGAACCTTTCTGGATGTATAAACCTCTTTGAATCTGGGACTGTATCACCTTGATCTAGCATTTGTTTTGTTATATCACAGAGATTTATAAAATAACACTTCTATAAATATGCTCTACTTGCACCTGTATGTTCTCATATTCATGCATGCAACTGTTTTAAAATTCACCTTTTAATGTTGAGAATGCAAAGTGATGCACATAGGGAAGAGTAACCCAAATTAAAGCTACACAATGCAAAGTTCCACATTAGGAATCACCATTCATGAAAAGGAGCTAGGCATCATCACTGATATGTTGAAATCTGCTCTGTGTGCAGCAGCAGCTAAGAAAACAAAAAGAATGCTAGGAATTATTAGAAAAGGAATGGAGAATAAAAAAGAGAAGATCATAATGTCCTGTATCTCTCCATGGTGCAACCTCAACTTGAGTATTGTGTGCAGTTCAGGTCACCACATCTCAAGAAAGATATAGAGAAATTAGAAAAGGTACAGAGAAGGGCAACCAAAATGATAAATGGGATGGAAAGATTTTCCTATGAGAAAAGGCTAAAGGTTGTTAGGACTCTTCAGCTTGGAGAAGAGATGGTTAAAGGGAAATATGATAGAGGTCTACAAAATAATGAATAGAGGAGAATGAGTAAACATGAATTGGTTGTTTACTCTTGATGATTTTTTTCTTTCTTTGAATTTGTAATTTTTTTAGGGTTTTTTTTTAATCTATTATGTATGTATGTTATAAACTGCTGTTAACTGATACATAGAATATGCGAGCCATTTATTTATTTATTTTTATATACCGATATTCAACATATGCTCACATCGGTTTACATGGAACGAGTTAAATGGGTTACATTGTAACAGGGTGTGGAACTGGGAGAACATAATAGGGGGAGAATAATTTAACAAGCTAGTAAAGGATAACTTTATCTCTTATGATCATTTAGTTACATAGAAGCTTAACATTCTGCATTAATTGGGTTTCAAAATATGCCTTGAGCCTTTGGGACGTTCCTGGGGGGGGGGTGGGGGGGGTTGATATTTTGAGTTGATAGTTGTTTCAAATTAGAGAGGAATGGGAGGGGAGGGGGAGGGGGGTTGGGCATTTCGAAGTGTAAGTTGGTTGTGATTAGGGGGGTAAGGGGTGTGTGAGGGGAGGGAGGAGACTACAATGAAGTTACTAAGTTGTACATTTAAAACTAAGAGAACTTTTTTTTTACTCAATGAATATTTAAGATCTGGAATTTGTTGCTAGAGGATGTGGTGAAAGCCATTAGTATAGCTGCGTTTAAAAAAATGTTTGTGCAGGATATTGGAGGAAAAGTCCATAAACCATAATTATTTATTTTTATTTATTTATTTAACATTTCTTTTATACCGATATCCGTTTGCACATCGTATCGGTTCACAGTGAACAAAAACCATTGGGCAGTGCCCGTACATATAACAGATAACAAAGTAAACTAGGCAACAAATAACTAATTATTGGGAGGAGCCCTTACATATAACAAGCATCAATGGGTAGATGCTATGGAATAGAACTATAACTATAACTATATACATGATAGTGCACAGTACAAAATCATCAGACATAAAGGCGTTCATACCAAGATATCAGTATAAGATTCATAGGGGGGTTTTATGTAATAGGGGGTGAGATGGAGTAGGCTTGCTGAAAGAGCCAGGTTTTAAGTTTCTTTTTGAAAGTGGGGGTATAGGTCTCTGTGCGAATATCATGGGGCAGTGAGTTCCATATGGTGGGGCCGGCAAGAGAAAAGGCTCTGTTTATAGTGGAGGAGAGTTTAAAAGATTTGATAGATTGGGCATGGAGTGTTCCTTGGAGGGCTGGGCGTGTAGGTCTCTTGGAGGTACGAGGTAAGGGGGGGGGGGGGGGGTTAAGCCAGTTGAGGTTGGAATTTACTAGACTCTTGCGTATGATCGAGAGTGTTTTATAAAGAATTTGTGACTGTATAGGGAGCCAGTGTAATTCAATAAGTGTGGGGGTGATGTGATCTCTTTTCTTTGTGTTTGATAATTAATTAATTAAGGTGGAGTTGCAGAAATCCAGTGCTTATCCCTGAGATAAACATCATGGAATCTATCTACCCTTTGGGATCCTTCCAGGTTCTTGGGACCTGGATTGGCCAATGTTGGAAACAGGATACTGGGCTTGATGGACCTTTGGTCTGATCCAGTTTGGCAAATCTTATAAAATATGTAGCACTCAGGTGATTATGGTTTTCTGAGTTGTTAATGACAAAATGATTATGCCATTCTTAACTGACATTTATTCTCAAAACACGTGAGCCATGTTATTCTATTTTAAGAAGAGAAATATCAGGACTAGAGATGACAGAATTTATTTGGTCTGTGTCTTCATATCTGAAGTGACCCATAACTCCTGTATGTGATCACCCAGCATAAAAAATTGATCAAATTTGGAAATGATCACATGCAGATTTGCATCCATAACAGAGAAGTTATAAATCTATTGGAAGAAATGTTGCTATTTTAATAACAGGAAAGCCCTAGCTAGGCTTTAGAAGGATTGCTCTATATTTAGGGTATGATGGAGGGACGCTGATTGAAATAATTTTCTTTCTTACTGATATTGAGTTGTAGACATACATATAGAAATGGAGGCATGGATGGTTAGCTACTTTGAAAACATCATTTGAGGATCACAGCATGCAGAGAAATGGGACTGGTAAGAAAAAATGGGGACTGGTGAGAAAGGGGAACTGGTGAGAAATGGGACTGGTGAGAAGGCGACTGTCGATATTAGAGGAATTATTCTCAAATGTGGATTGTATCCATCAGATCAGAATATTTTGAAAGGCCAAAGCAGAGTAAGTTACTATTTTAAAAATCTCCAAATCATAAATATGCTGAGATAGCATTTTCCAAAACTTTAACAGTAAAAAAAACAGTATTAGAAATGAATCTGAAAATGTTTTAAGACATATTTGAAGTAGATAATATTAATATACTCCATTCAGTTTGTCTGGGAGCACCCCTTTTACATCTTATTTATTTATTTTAAAAATTTGTATACCACAAATCAAACTTTCTAAGCAGATTTCATGATTACATTCATAAAATAATATTGCTTAACAAGGACATAAATTTAATGAAACAAATTAAAACAGATAAAAACTAAATAATAAAAATATATTACATAAAACCATAAAAATGATCTATGCATTTTCCTCCTTCATTTCATAATCTAGCATTAGATTGTTCCTTCTCTGCTCATAAATACATAAAACCCATATTTATAAACATTGGAAGTAACCAGCAAATACACTATTCAAAAGCCTCCTTAAAAAGAAGGTCTTGATCATAAGAACATAAGATATGCCATACTGGGTCAGACCAAGGGTCCATCAAGCTCTTGGTCTGACCCAGTATGATATATCTGACAGTGGACAATCCAAGTCACAAGTACCTGGAAAGTATCCAAACATTAGATAGATCACAAGCTACTATTGCATATTAATTACCATCATAGCACTTTTTGGATTTATCCCTTAGGAACTTAACTAAACCTTTTTTAAACCCATCCGCTGGCAATCCTCTGGCAATGAATACCAGAGCTTAACTATGCATTGAGTGAAAAAGAATTTTCTTTGATTTATTTATTTATTGACTTTTATATACCGTCATTCGGATTTGTCATCATAAAGCCATCATAACAGTTTACAAAAATACAAAGGTTACAAGGGGGATAAACAGGGTTTTAGAAGGTTCAAATTGTTGCTAAACATAGGGATATCATATGCTAGTTAGTTACTGTTCTGTTTTACGTTTCACTTCTTAGTTATTATCCATTGTTGTGATTTGTTTTAAATGAGCTACTTGCTAACTTCATGGAGTATCCCCTGGTCCTTCTATTATCTGAATGTTCTAAATTTTAGAAAAGAGGTCTCTTCTTTTATTGAGCAAGGTGGCAAGTTCCAGAGCTCAGGGCCCTGAACATAAAATAATCTTTCTCGTGATTCATCAGGTCTTGCTACTTTCAAAAGAAGGTTCACCTAAAAGATTTTGAGCAGCAGAGCTTAGTGATTTTGAGGGCCAATAGATAACCTTGGTTTCTAGTGACCTAACTGACTCCCTCATGGGCTGTTTTCTTCAAATGTACTTGAAAATTTGTTTTCTAATAAGAAATGTTGAACCAATGGGACCTTCCGAAGGTGTGTCTAACTACATGGCAATCAGAGGCCAAATGCCACGTGGTCCTTCCCTGCCTCTAGCTCTTCTGCAGCTTCCGGGGTTCTGCCTTCTATGGTCACAGGTTTAAGCCCCATTGATCTCAACATAAAAGAACATAAAGGAGGCCTTAATCAGAACGGTTTCTATGAATAAACCAGTGTTTAACCATGTAAAATCGTAGACTGACTACTACACCCCCCTTTCTGGTTCTGGTACAAATATATACGCTGACACAACCTATATACTTTTACCTGTCGAGAGAAATGGGTACAGTCAGATTGGGAAAGGGAAATTATGCAAAGAGATTGCATAATTAATCTCTGCATATCATTTCTGGTGCCTATTGTTGTGCTTACTCTCATTCAGGCACAAAACCATGTGGGTAGGATGTATCCACGATCTGAATACTGACCACATTTTCTGAGGGAAACTGGTGGTACTGTAAGCCCTGCGGACATTGTAATTATTGCCCACAAAAGAAATTCTATCTATGGTTTAAATGCCCTAGAGGTGAACTGTATGAAGCAGAAGCACATTTATATCTTATTGTCTCCAAAAACAGTCACAAAGTGAAACACCTGCACAGGATAGCTTTTTTAAAATATCCCCTGCAACACAGATTCTTGATATTTATTTATTTATTTATTTATTTATCTATTTATTTAAGTTTTTTTATATACCAACATTCAAGACAGTAGTCCCATCATGCTGGTTCACAAGAAACAGGGGTGCAGTTATAATAAAACTTTACAATTTGAACAATAGTGCAGAAAAGCAGTTACATATAACAAGGAAATCAATAACTTGGAGTGAGAAGGAAAATAAGATAAGAAAATAAGATAAAAATAAGATAAGATAAGAAAATAAGATAAAAATAAGATAAGATAAGAAAAATAAGATAAGAAAAATAAAATAAGATAAGAAAAATAAGATAAGAAAATAAGATAAAAATAAGATAAGAAAATAAGATTTTATAAGATACGCGGCTACGCGCGTATCTTATAAAATCCAGCGTACTTTTGTTCGCGCCTTGTGCGCGAACAAAAGTACGCGATTGCGCAAATGTTTAAAATCTACCCCTGTGTGCCTCATTTACTAAGCATTTTCCCCATAGATTCAGAATGGAAGAAAAGCCTGATTTGGGCCTTAGATGGTTAAAGTTGGCCCATGAGAGTGGGCCAATTTAAACAGGCATAGTTTAAGCCAGTGTTTCCCAACTAACTGCTGGAGGCACACCTAGCCAGGCAGGTTTTCAGGATTGTCACAGTGAATAGGTATGATAGATATTTGCATATCCTGGGTCTCCAATGTATGCAAATTTATCTCATGTACATTCATTATAGATATCCTGAAAATCTGACTGGTTAGGTGGGCCTCCCGGAGAGGGTTGGGAAACACTAGTTTAACCAGCTAACTTCCAAAGTTAGTCAATTAAATTTTCTGAAACTCCAACCCTTCAATTCATTAGTTTTGTACTACAGCCTTTCAAAGAAGAGCTTCAAAAAAGAACAGCTGTCTGTACCTGCTCAACAGCTTATTTTAAAAAACAGAATAAAAAAAAAACCTCCAGCTAAAATTACCTTTGTAGTTTAAAAGACACTGCGGTACATAGTATACCCTAGAGAGGACAGATTCCCTTACTCATTTCCTTCATTCCTGTGCACATCATCAAAGTTCACTTGCAAAAACTCTTTCCAATATACTCACTAGCCCAGCATTAAAAACAAATTTATTGACATCATAGACAAAGTGAACACCTTCCCATACATATGCATTTAACACATTGTTGGAGAGAAAAATGTACTGGATACAAAGAATGATCACTTTAACGAGGTATTAACATTTATTATAACCTGACAAAAATCTTACAATAAATGTTGAAATTAGTGGTTTTTGTACATTAGAATCTATTAATTTTTATTATTCTATAATTACTATGGATTTCTCTGGTGTTATGACACATAAGTGTTTCCTCCTCCTTAATCCGCATTTAGTGATATGAAATCCAGATGTTAGTGATGATTGACATACATTGTATAATGATGCTCATTCATATGGAAATGAGCCTGATAATGTATTGCATTATTCAGAGCAGGAGTCAATCTATAATGAGGCCATATACAAGTTTTCCAAGATATGTAGGGCTTATGAGTTATGTTTTCCAAGAGAATCTGATTAATCAAATAATAGAGAACTAATCCTTACATAAACATTTTTCACCTAAGAACCTAAAAGCAAAAATAATTAAAAATAAATCTAATGAGGGAATCATCACCTCTAAAGCTTATTGGTTAGAAAGTGACATAAACAAATATATGGTAGGGGGAAAAGTAGTAATTAGTGCATTAAGCATCCTAGCCTACATTTACAAATTTCATGTCCTGTTCTGGAGATTGTTTCAAAGATGCAATTGCCTATTACGCCACAATTTTATACCAATTTATTTGTAATTTAAACGTGCAATAAATTGAAGCATTATCATTTATTACCAATAGCAATGGTGAAAATGTGAGTTTCTTTGTATCTAGGGAGGGATTGTGCCGTCTAGCCACATTTGCTGGTTCTTAAATTAAAGTGTTTTGCCAATAGAGTTTTCCTAAGAGTATGTGGTAGCCCAGTGTTCTAACTAATTTGGATTGCCGGAGGCCACAGGCTCATCGAGAAGCTCCATTCATGAACAGCAGATGATGCATGACAAAGCTTTAATGCTCTTTAGAAGGAAGTTAGCAAAAAGGAGTTATGCTGTACCAGAGGGGCTTTTGATACAACATGCATCGAGGAGACAAATTGTAGACATTGATTTGAAATAAATTGTGACTGATGATCAGTCGATGACAATTTCCATAATCATTATGCCATCAGTAATTTATCACAGTAATGGTGTTTGTGTCCCTGATGTCACATTCATCGTGAAGTGAGGGCCTGAAGAACATGCTGTGATTTTTAAAAGCCTTTGTTAGGAAATGGCAACAGTGAGATGACAAAAATAGTGATGGAGACATTTTAACAATCCAGCTATGACCATAGCGAAATGATTTAGATAAAATCTGCTTTCTTTGAAACAGAAAAGCCATATCTTAGGTGTGATGCATTTTACCTAATCTTTCTTTACAAGACTTTTCCATACAATATATTAATATGACTAGAATATTCCACAGTTCAGGGCAGGTAATCCCTGGGCTGGGGTGCTCAAACTGGTCCTTGGGGTTCCTTGCAGCCAATTGATATCTCTAATGCATATATGCATGCAATTTATTTGCATGCACCACTTTCAGTGTATGCAGATATTTCTCAAGCATATTCATTAGGAATATCCTGAAAACCAGACTGGGAGGCAGGGGGAGAGAGCCTTGAGGACCCCTACCCTAGGCTACCCCATGGTTTATGGTGGTAATAGGTCATGCTTCAACTATCTTTTTACTTTGTGTAAGTAAGGATCCTCTGTGTTTATCCCATAACTTTTTTGACATCTATTATCATTTTAGATACACCAGCTGTTCTGGGAGGACATTCCAAGCATTTACCACCCATTCCATGAACAAATATTTCTTGACATTGTTCCTGAATCTATCTTTTCAGAATTTCATCTCATAACTTATTTTCAAATTTATTTTATTAATTTCAGCAAAATACAAGTGCAATAAATACAGTCTAATGCACACGGTGATGGTTTAATCTGCACACCACCATGTGCATGTACTTCAACAATTATTCATATTGACCAACTTTGGAAAATAGATAAATTTCTTTGCACACCTCCTTCCTTGCCTTCTTCCTGTTTCTCCCCATCCCTACCCTCAGTGGATTAGCTGGAAAAGCAAGTTTCCCTGCCTAATACGTTTGATGGTTGACACCTCACTTATTACTACTATTGCATAGTTTTCAGGAAAAGGCTACATGTTCTGTATGGGAGTGATTTCAGATACAAATCCCAGATTTTCAGAAAAACTCTACACTTAATAGTTTGATCAATTTTTTCTATATGCCATTCTACAGTACACTGGTGGTGAATATCTATTTTCAATTGTGTAAGCATAAAAGCCTCCAAATTTAACCTCTTCTAAAGGATAGCTTTCTTTGCTAACAATAATATTTTCTATCCCCATGGTTTAATATATGCATTCTCAAAAGGAATCAATGTCCATACAATCCCATGAATGTATCTTTATACTTTACTCCAAAACCTTTGGATGTTCGGATATGTCCAAAATTGATGGCTCAGGATTCCCCTTGTCGTCTGGCACTTGGGGCAATCATCAGATTAAGAAAGCTTCATTGAATAGGCCTGTTTCCTTGAAACAAAAGCTCTCATTAGAAATTTAAATTGGGCTTCCCTTAATCCAACATTAGAAGTAATAGAACATATATGAGAGAAAAGTTTTAAGTATCTGTTATGCTTGGTGGTTTCACCTCTAGGCCAGTTTGGTCAGGGATGCCACATTCCAATGTACTGGGGTTCCTCTGGGGTGCACAGCCACAGTTCGCAGTGGGTGCATGCTGCCTGGAATCACAACTGAAATGCCACTGTCAAGCCTATACATGATATGTCCATGTTAGGTGCATGCACGCACACCACTTCTGTAGATTTAAAGGGCCAGTGGTGGGATCAGCCTGACACCCTCTGATGACATCACAGTTTGTCCTTAGATGAAGCTGCTCCAGATGTTCCTCCAGTGCCTTGGCAATTGGTCAGTTCCTCCTGGAGTAGTGCATTGCCTGCTTCCTGTTCCTGCCTTCTGGCTCCTGTCTCTGTATCCTGTCTCTACTGTGGTATTCATGTGACCGTGTCTTCCATTGCCTGGCAGTCTGGTTTTTTGTAGCTCTTGTCTGTGGTAAGTCTTCCTCTCATCTATCTTCAGCATCTCCTCATGTTACCGTGACCCCCTCATCTTCCTCCTCTTCATCATCTTCCTTGGATTGATCTTCTGGCTTTAACCCTGGATTGGACTCCAGAACTGCATGAACACTTCCTGCCATTGACCATAGCCTGTACTTCATCTTTGACTGAATCCCCCTACCACTGACCATCACCTGTACCTCATCGCCATCTGAACTCTGCCAGCTAACCCCAACTTCTTTCATATTCTGCTGTCTGTTGCCTGTCCTACTATGCTTCCCCACTGTGCTTGTCTATCTTGTCTACTATGCTTCAGATCTTCACCTCCACAGAGGCCTGTGCCTACGTCCAGCCGACCACGCCACCTGAGGACTCAACCTAAGGGGAACAAGGGCTAGTATTGGTGAAGATCCCATTGGGCATCTGCTCCTTCCAGCTCTGCCTGCAAATGGTGGGGATCTGAAGGGCTCCTCCCTATAGGTTTCGCCAACTCCACCTTGGCCCATGGGTCCACTCCACAACAGTTTGCCGAGGCCATGGACCCAGGGATCTTACTGCATTGAAAGCCATTCCTGGTTTAGCTCAGAAGCTACAGGCCTTGCAGTCAGACTTAGAACTCATTTTGGCAGACATGAACCACTTCACTGCACACCTGGACTCCTTGACCCTACCTACTACCCCACCACTACCCACTGCAGTTCCAGCACTGGTTCCTGATACCTGTCGATCAACAATTCCATTGCCTGCACCTTCCTGTTATTCAGGAGAATCTAAGTGGTGCCAGGGACTTCTTAATCAATGCCATATGCATTTCTCCTTCCAGTTGGCACTCTTCCCGGATGTCCCCACTGTGGAGCCTTCTGATCCTCATCTCATGAACTTCCAACAATTCATTTCAGCCTTCAAGCAGGTCTTTGATGAACCTGGCTGGCTGCCCGTGATGGGCTCAGACCTTCTGCACCTGCACCAAGGAATTTTATCATTAATGGATTGTGCCATTCAGTTTAGAACCCTGGGCAGAGAACAAAAACTGGCAGGGAAACAGTCTACATGCTATATTCTTGGAGGGTTTAGTTCCCAGGATTAAAGATGAGCTCATGGCATGAGAACTTCCCACCTGTCTCGAAGGTCTCATTGATCTCTATGGGAAAATTGACAGACGGCTCCAAGAGCAGTCTTGAGAGACCACTCAGCTAAAAATGGTCTCTCCAGGATATCGCTTTCTTCTACAGTTGACCCCCATCACACCATCTGGGAGTTTACCAAAGGAGTCCATGCAACTGGGTCATTCCCATCTCACAAACGAAGAGAAGACTGAATGCTTTCATCTAGGCCTCTGCCTTTATTGTGGAGCTTCTGGTCAAGTATTGGCTCAGTGCCCAGAGAGAAGGGGAACTGTCATATGCCATAAGGCACTAGAGCAAGTGACCCTTGGTCTGGCTACTCCATTGCTCCAGTTCCTGTTGCCTGTCTCTCTGAAATAACCATCTATATGCTTCACCATCAGGCCTTAGTGGATTCTGGTGTCAGGGAGAATTTTGTGCAACAGGAGCTTGTCGGCCGGGACTAAATTCCCACAATTTCTTTGACTACACTTTGGGTGCGTTCTGCTGTCCATGGAGATCCCCTTCTTGATTTTGTGTCTCGTATCACTCTACTACTCATGCTAAGAGTAGGACCTGCACACACAGAACTCATCACCTTCCCTATTCTTCATAGATCCATGAATCCAGTCATTCTGGATCTACCATGGATGCGGAAACACCAACCACAATTTGACGCTTAAGGTAGTTTTCACACAGCTGAAAAACAGTTAGCTCAAGAGAGATCATAACATGAAAATCTGGAAAAGGCACACAGCCAGGCAATGAAAATATTTGTGTCATTAGTTACCAAGAAAGATGAAGAAGTACAACTCTGCAAACCCTTCTGACTCAGGAGAGGGAAAAGAAACCTTGACTTCTATTTGGTCCCATCTGTCCAGACTGAGAAGGCAAAACTTATCCTCACTCCAATAGTGGGGACTGTACTTTGTCAAAGTAACCCAGAGGTGACCACCCTTCACCTGTGTCAAAGGTTCAGTTCCTGGAATTGAATGAACTATGGGACAGAACCAATGGTTTGGTTGAAGAAACTGTCACCCGAACCAAAGGACCCATAAGGTTTTGAAGGATCTTGTATGGCTGGTATTCCAACAAACATGGTGCCCCTGGAGAGGAACTTAAGAGAGGGGGTGCTGTTACGCTTGGTGGTCTGGGGGCCACTCCCATAGACCACCACTCTCACCTCCAGGCCGGTCGGGTCAGGGATGCTGCATTCCGATGCACTGGGGTTCTTCTGGGGTGCCCAGTGACTGTTTGTGGTGGGAGCATGCTGCATGGATTTATGGCTAAAACACCGCTGTCAAGTCTCTACACAGCATGACATATTTAAAGGGCCAGTGGTGGGATCAGCCTGATGCCACTCTCCAATGATGTCACATCTTAACCCTATATGGAGCTGCTTCAGACATTCCTCCAGTGCCTAGGCAATAGGTCAACTCCTCCTGTAGTAGTGCATTGCCTGTGTTCGTGTTCCTGCATCTGGGTTCCCAACGCTGCTGTGGTAATCCTGTGTCTGTGTCTTTCATCACCTGGCAGTTTGGTTTTCTGGAGGATCTCGTGTGTGGTCAGTCTTCTGCATCTCTTCATGATCCTCTGACCCTTTGTCTTCCTCCTTTTTGCCACCTTCCTTGGATTGATTTTCTGGCTTTGACCCTGGACTGGACCCCAACACTGCTGAAACTCCTCCTGCCACTGACCATCACCTGTACCTCATTTTCAACTGCCTGCTGCTGATCCCAGCCTCATCTAGAGTCTGCTGTTTGTTGCCTGTCCTACTATAATTCCACGCTGATCTGGTCAGTCTTATCTAGGGATGTGCTTTGTGTTTTTCTACCTGGTCAGGCTACGGGTTGGGCATCCCGTGGAAAACTTTGTTTTCCATCGGGTCATCTTTTTTTTTCTCAGCAATTTTCACCGAAAAAAACACACTCCACCCCAACCCTTCAAATGTAAATACAACTCCCCACCCTCCTGACCCCCCCAAAACTTTCCTAAAGTCCCTGGTGGTCCAGTGGGGATCCCGGGAGCGATCTCCCGTTCTCGGGCTGCTGCCAGTAAACAAAATGGCGCCGGTAGCCCTTTGCCCTTACCATGTGACAGGGGCTACTGGTGCCATTGGTCGGCCCCTGTCACATGGAAGAAGCAATGGATGGCCTGCACCATTTTCTAAGATGGGGTTGGGAGGGTGGGGGGTTGTAATTAACTAAATTTGAAGGGTTGGGGTGGGTTGGGGTGGGTTTGGAGTTTTTCTTTTTTTTTAAATAAATGTGCCCCTCCCTCCTGTGCTAACCCGAACAACTAATTTTCTCTGAAGTTCGGGGAAAATCCGTCTCGGGATTCAGGTCCTCCAACCCATGCCAAATTGGACTATTTATTTGAAATATTCCAATTCAGCAAAAATGATTGCACATCCCTAGTCTTATCTACCATGCTTTGGGTCTTCACCTCCACAGAGGCCTGCACATAAGTCCAGCTGGCCCTGGCACCCAAGGGCTCAACCTAAGGGGAATGAGGGCTGGTATTGATAAAGCTCCAGTTGGGCCTCTGCTCCTGCCATTTGAAAGAGACTAATCCAAATACAACAGATAATCTATCTATTTTTGCTTTAATAGTTTAGTGTGAATGAATGAATTTTGCAACATGGCAGAATCTCTATGCAGCCAAGTACTTAGATACTTAAATGACTCCTTTGCCCATTGCATTGGGAAACCTGGACCACACATCTCCACAACCCCATCCATCACTGGCAAGACCTCAAACTTGTCTAAACTTAATTTTAGACCAGCCAATTTGCTATAGACTGAAAATTCCCCCAAGAGTATTATAAAACAGGATTTTGAATTGCTTATGTGCATTAATATATCATCAGTGTATGCAAATTTAAAAGACGGCTGGATTGATACCTAAGAGGTGTGCCCTTAATACTATCATTGTCTCATATTTTCCTTAAAATGAGCTCTAAGAATATCAAAAACAAATGGAGGAAATAGGGGGCAGCCCTGATGTGTTTCCCCTACTAAGAGAAAAAGTCTCTGACCTGGTCCCCTTTACTAATATTGAAGCCACTGGGCAGTTATAAAGTACCCCGAATACCTGTTCAAAGTAACCATCCATTCCCATTGCCCATAAAGTTTCAAACATAATATCCCAATTTACTTGGTTGAAGGCCTTCTCTGATTTGAAACTCAGAAACTAAGAAGGGAATTGCCACTATCTACCGATCTCCATGGATATGACCACCTTATGCACATTATAGACAGAATGCGTCCCCTTGACAAATCCTACTTGAATTTCTCCAATTACCATCAGAATCACCTTGGCTAGTCTATTTACCATTATCTTCACCAGCAATTTGATATCTAGGTTTAGTAATGATATTAGTCTCCGCATTGGAGGAGAATGGAAAAAAAATACTGGTCAACTAGATGCTCATATGTAGTCCCCGTTGGATTTCTTGCAATTGAATAGGCACATTTAGCTATTCCATCTGCTCCACTGTTAATTTGGTCAACCCCACCAAGGTTAAATAGTCCCATATCTCATTTATGTCAACAGAATTCACTGTATATAGGGAATTATTAAAAATGCAGAACACAGTAGGAATCTCCTCACTAGAGTTCACCACTCTTCCCAGAGTATCTCTCATTGCCAGAATATAATTTGGTCCTGACCAGGTTTGTGTTAAATTTTCCAAGAACCATCCAAAATGGAAAAGTCTGCTCTTGTAGTAAAACAGTTCTTTTTTTTGGCCCTCTGATGTAAAAGCATGTTTAACGAACCAAGACAAAATCAGCTTTGGTGCGAGATGTGGAGTTTAATTCATACACCTTTTGGACTGACTTGAGTCAAGTCTTGAGCTTCAAAATTTCATTAGTCAACATCTTTTTCTATGTGCTAATGTAGGAGATGATTTTCCCTCACAAAAGAGCTTTGGCTCTTTCCCAAAAAAGAAGTGGGGAGTGCCTATGTTCTTTATTATTCTCAGGAAACTCTTCTCACTTCTTCAGCAGGAAATCCTTAAAGTTCAGCTCTGTGCATCAGAGGGTTAAAGGCCCTCCATATTCACCCACACTGGTGCATGGTCTGAAATTTTGAGGGTGCCAATTTCTGATTTTGTAACGGTATCAAAATCAGCAAAAGATAGTCTATTCTATAATGTGTGTCATGAGCTCTCAAATGTATGTGTATTCTTTCTCCAAGGGGTGCAGAGCTTTCCACATGTCTATGAGACCTAGGCTGCTGCACAAATATGGTATGTCCTTAGAGGCTTGTGCTATTCGTGAGTGTGAAGCAGAAGACCTGTCCAGCAATGTGTTCATGCACGTAACAGAAATCTCCTCCTAGTAATAAGGAGCCCTGGGTATAATCTTTGAAAAAGCATGCCATCTCAGTAAAAAATGTATGGTCATATATGTTGGGAACATAAACATTACAAATAGTGAAAGGTTTACTATATAGCCACCCAAAAAATTAACAAAAACCTGCCTTCTGAATTATCCACTACTCTAGACCCGATATGGCATCCTCTTGCCTGTAAGGATAGCCATCCCTGCTTTTCTTGTGCTGGGCTGAGAGAATAATACCTGTCCTAAACATTGTTTCATAATTTTTGATGCTCGGCTTAATCTAGATGTATTTTTTCGATCAAAGCAATATGATGTGCTGTATGCATGCGAGACCTCTCCCACTCCTGGGTACTACCTAGTGCTGAGTAGGGGTGTGCATTTGTTTGCAATGTATTGGTAATCCACAACGTATAGAGCCATATTCGTTGATTTCGTGGGGAAGCGAAATGTATCGCAATTCCCACGAATCTTCACCAAATTATTTGGCCATCTAAAGGAGCAAATTTAAACAAAACCCCCACCCTCCTGATCCCCCCAAGGGGGTCTGGGAGCCATCTCCTGCACTCACGCCATCGGCTGCCGGAATTCAAAATGGCGCCAATAGCCTTTGACCTTACTATGTCACAGGGGCTACCGGTGCCATTGGTCGCCCCTGTCACATGATAGGAGCAATGGATGGTCGGCGCCATCTTGTGCTCCTACCATGTGATGGGGCCGACCAATGGCACCAGTAGCCCCTGTGACATAGTAAGGGCAAAGGCTATTGGCGCCATTTTGATTACTGGTAGCCGATGGCCCGAGTGCAGGAGATCACTATCGGACCCCTGCTGGACCACCAGAGACTTTTGGCAAGTCTTGGGGGACCCTCTTGACCCCCACAAGACTTGTCAAAAGTCCCTGGTGGTCCAGGAGCGACCTCCATTCCCATGCCCCTCTTAGCCTTCAAATCCTGCTCAGACTACACTCCTCATTCAGACCCATCAGAGAAGCCTACAGAGGATCGTTACATGTCCGCCAATCCAAAGTGACACTCACTATAACATCTTATAGTCTCTTCGCAAAGTTTTACAATTTCCACCCCAATTATCCTCAAACATATCCACAGGCATTCATGCTACTTCTGCATCTCAACCCCTTACTATTATCCACTCAGACATATCAACCGCCATTCATTCATCCTTTCAGATTTATGCACGTAAAACTCTTTGCTGCATTGGCATTAAAGTTTATATTTGTAAAATGCATGCACAACTATGGGGAAAACTGTGCATTCTGCTGAGCACTCCTTTTTGCATTGACATCACAGAAAGAAACTTATTAGAGTAAGAAAACAAGCTGCCAATACCTTAGCAAGCTGCAAGACATAGGAAATACTGGTATTCAAGGCCCTCATGTGTCCAAATTTTACATCCTCTCCCCAAACACTCACACTCATGCACACACACACACACATACATTTTATTCCTAAATACATAATAATTATTCTATATTCTTCTCTCACAGCAATCCTCTCCATGAAGGGACAACATTCACAGAATACTAGCTACACGTTTCCTTACATATACCTTATAATTCCTAATCAACCTCTACATTGCCGTCATGGCCTCACAATCTTGCTCCCTCTTCCACTCAAGATTACAAGGCTTAGGGCAGGGGCAGGAGGTTGGAGGGGGCCCAAATATCCAACCTTCATCTCTGGCCCCATTCTCCCTATATGCTAATACCGTTTGGGGTAAACATAGAAACATGGAAATGACAGCAGAAGAAGACCAAACGGCCCATCCAGTCTGCCCAGCAAGCTTCACACATTTTTTTCTCATACTTATCTGTTTCTCTTAGCTCTTTGGTTCTATTTCCCTTCCACCCCCACCATTAATATAGAGAGCAGTGATGGAGCTGCATCCAAGTGAATTGGTTAGGCCATAGCCCTGGTGGCCCTTCCCATTTCACTGCCAATAGCTTAGAGCACTGGACATTGAAGTCTCACCTGTCAGACACAAAGGCTCCATCACTGCATCAGTCATGCAATAATAAAGTGAATTCTGCCTTCATATATTACACTCCTGTATGCAAAGCAAAAGCACAGTACAGCCAAACTCCTGCAAATACAATAAGCTATCATACATTTTTAATGGCAAGATATAATCAATGATGAAATCAAAAGTCCTCAGGCTGCCTACAGGAACCATTTTAAAAATGGTGGATGTGAGTTTGGAGTGGTGGGAGGGAAGCACTCTGGACTCTACTAGATCATTGTGGAATCACAGGTATTAGCCCAGAGGGGTTTTGGGGATCAGCTAAGGTGGGGGTGGAAGGTAATATTTTTTGCAAAAGTGGGTGTGATATGGGAGGGAGGAGGAGAGGTCTCTGATGGGATGGGACATTTACAGTATTTGTACTATTGGGGTTGCCCAAAGAGGCAGTGGGGGTGGGAGTGGGACAAGTAATCTCTCAAGACCCACGGGGGTGTTACTGAGTCCAAGAGGGCCAATGTTTTGGGTCAATTGGGCCATTTAAAATATGGCCCTTGGCTATGAGGCAGCAATTGTGTGATGTTCACTTGGAGTACCTAAGCTATGGTATTTTTCCCTGTAATGTTTTACTGCCAGGGAAAAATACTGCAGGATTCTGTAAGCTGTGGCATGAAGTATTGTAGCTTAGTGAATCTTGTGGTATTTTCCCCTCTGAGGTAAAAACTGCAGCTTAGTAAATATCCCCTTTAGATTGTAAGCCTTCTGGGGAAGAGAAAAACTTACTGTCCCTGAATTGTAACTTGTCTTGTGCTCTGGTTTTGAAAGATAAGTAGTTAAATCCAAATTCCAGCTCTCTCTGATCCACTCAGCAAGAATAGGGAATGTGAAAGGGGAGGGAAGATTAGAGGGGATTTCCTTTACACAAATACTCATAATTCAAAATTGGCTAAGCAACAGAAAAATAACATTGTGCTTCTATAATTATATACTGTCACATCATGTGACAGGAGTGCACAAACAGAACTTTGGTTATCCCTGCAAAGCAAACAGTTGCATTAACCCAACGCTTCTGCAATTTGCACAGTGGAAGAGTCTGACAATCTTCAAGAACATGCATGCAAAACAGTTCGCTTTTACAGATGTAATGTTTCTTTTCACTTTTAAAAAAAAATATCTGCTATACACAGCCCAGACAGAGGATAATTTTCAAAGCCTTTTACCAGAGTAAATAGCAATTTACCTTTCAAGCAATCATGATGTATGCACATAACATTTTATTAAGAAGTCACAAGAGTTCAAAGACTGTCACCCAGTCAGCACTGCTCTGGTTCTACTTCAGTCATTTCCAGGTAGAAGAATCAACTTGCTCAACCCAGGACTGTCAACAAAACAGTCAAATCTTTCCTGGAAGATATGGGGTAAATGCAAAACAACTTCCCCACTCCCAAAAAAAAAAAAATCTGAAGCAGATTTGAAAAATTACCATTTTTGTTTCAGTAAACCTAAATCTGTTTTGCATTTTCAGCTAAAAATATTTCATTGAGCTGGTCTGGGTTCATTAAATTGGTTAGCCTACTTTTCCTTGTGTGTTTTTATCCTCTTTCTTTCTGCCCAGGGGTCTCTGTCACCCTTGTCTAGAAGGCATGACCAAGCAGCTGAGGGAACCCTTCCTAGCCTGAAAACTGTAGGGCCACCACCTTTGAGCTGTACCCTGAGTGCCTCTCATTGGCTGGTAGAGATGACCTCAAATAGAAGCAACCATTATCAATCCTTTCATGGCCTCCTTTTCACCTCCATAGCATTCCAAACTTGGATCCCCTGCATCTCAGTATGAGGGGCTAGAACTTGAGCCAGGAGCTAGCTCTTGGCAATCCAATTTTAAATAAGTGTGCACATCTCTAACTGAATCCCGTAGAGTGGGGTAGCATAAATATTTTCATCCAACTTAAATGAAGCAGTGTGGTACTTGAAGTACGGAGCAATTACAAAGGTTAAGAGTTTATATCAGGCATGAATGTTTACCATTTTGGAAGCCTAGATCAGATGTATTCCATTCATTAAAAAGGTAGAATGAAGGCCAAACAACTGCTGGTATGGTTAAAATGTGGCAGAGGCTATCTAATTCAAATACGACATAAGAGTATGTTATCTTGTTCCAAATTTTGGATGCAAGACAACTGAAAGCATGAAGGCTACTGCAGGTTAATTTGGCAGAAGCCAGAGGAAGAGAGGTCAGAAGGGCCATTTGAAAGGAATTAAGTTTTCTTGTGGGAGTGTAAGGGGCGGATTTTAAGAGCCCTGCTCGCCTAAATCCGCCCAAAACCGGGCGGATTTAGGCGAGCAGGGCCCTGCGCGCCGGTAAGCCTATTTTACATAGGCCTACCGGCGCGCGCAGAGCCCCAGGACTCGCGTAAGTCCCGGGGTTTTCGGAGGGGGCGTGTCGTGGGGGCGTGTCGGGGGCGGGCCCGAACCGCGCGGCGTTTTCGGGGCGTATCGGGAACGTTCCGGGGGCGGGCCCGGGGGCGTGGCTACGGCCTGGGGCGGCCCGGGGGTGTGGCCACGCCCTCCGGACCCGCCCCCAGATCGCGTCCCGGCGCGCTAGTGGCCCGCTGGCGCGCGGGGATTTACTTCTCCCTCTGGGAGGCATAAATCCCCGGAGAAAGGTAAGGGGGGGGGGGGGGGTAGACAGGGCCGGGCGGGTGGGTTAGGTAGAGGAAGGAAGGGGAAGGTGAGGGGAGGGCATTAGAGGATTCCCTCCAATTTCGGAGCGACCTTGGAGGGAACGGGGGTAGGCTGCGCGGCTCGGCGCGCGCCGGCTATACAGAATTCATAGCCTTGCGCGCGCCGATCCAGGATTTTAGTGGATACGCGCGGCTCCGCGCGTATCTACTAAAATCCAGCGTACTTTTGCTGGCGCCTGATGCGCCAGCAAAAGTACGCCTATTCGCGTTTTTTGAAAATCTACCCCTAAGTGAACAGAGGTTGAGAGAGATAATCAGGGGCCATATTGCTCATGCATCTGAAGAGAAAGCAAGGGGTTTTGAATTTAATCCTGCTTTCAAATGGGAGCCAGTGTAGCTGGATGCCTTAACATAGACCTTATGTGCTCTGATGCTTTGGCTCCTACCAATATTCTAGCAGCTATTCTTTGAAGATATTGGAAGCACTTGAGACTGTTGAGAGACTCCATGGTATAGAAAATTGCAATAGTTAATCTGGCTAGTGATTAAAGCATGTATTACTGTGGTCACGTCATGGTTAAAGTTCAGTTGCAAATTATGATGCTGATTCAGCATAAATTTATTTTTGGCATAATTTTTATATATTCCTTTTTATGTAGACATTCATAGTTATTAATTTTTTAGAGGTGTAATAATCTTGGTTTTTTTTACTCCCATTTCTTACTTTGAATTCTGCTCATAAGTAAATTTTAAGAGATGTGTGCATGCACTCACCTTGGGCAAGTGATTAGCTGGGGAGGGAAAGAGAAAAAGAGAGATAGAGAGAGAGAGAGAGAAAGAGATATTCTTTTAAAAGGCCAATCTGACTCTATATATCCCACTGTAAGGGAGCACATTCAACTCAGTGGTGTGTGGGGGGGGGGGGTTTGGTGGAGGGGGGGTGTTGCACCTTAGGCAGACCAATGTAACACAGCCCCTCCAAAAACCCGTGTATGGGTCTTTTTTGCATGAACAACACTTTTAAAATCTACCTGTTATCGCAGAAATCCTGGTTTCCTCTGTCCAGCTGACCTTTCACCTTTATTGTCTATTATCTCAAGTTTCTGTTACTTTTCTGGTCTGTAAGATAAGGAAAAGGGGAAACTGTACTGTTAATTAGCCAAAGGCTGTGAAACTGTCAAAAGTATAAATCATTGGTCATCAACTCATCAAAGATGAAATTGCAAAAATTGTAAAAATAACTGTTGGTCTTACAAAATGCTGAATGTGTGACTTTTGTAAGTGGACACTGTTTCAAATCCTGGACATTGGAAACACCAGCTATTAGATGGCACATAACCTTTGCTGAATTGGGAGGAGTTTTCAATATCTTGCATGAACAATGCTGGTATGATGTCACGGCAAGATTTACACTGATTGATTTGGAAAACTATAAGCAACTAAAAGACAGTTGCTAGCAGAATTAATTCTTGGCAGAACTTACTCTTGAAAAAAATTATTCTTATTAACAATTCACTTATACATACAACCAGCTAAACCCAATTACAGTAATAAGCGACGATACATCCAGCTGTAAGACGGATTCATAGCACTAGTGAAAGACTAACATTAATGTATATTCAAATGCTACAGTATCCAGATTAGTAGTCTTTCCATCATACAATACAGAAGGAAAGAGACCTGCATGAAAGAATTTCAGGACATTTGGGAAGAGACAGACGGCTGCTGGCAATTCCCAGTTTGTAGCTTGTGGCTGAGAAATTTCCATAAAAGGTGGGATTTGTTAATGTTGTTCTCCTATTTTAAAATAGAGCTGATCACACATTATTTATTTTTTTAAACTATATATTTATTAAATCTCAAACATATATAACACAAGCAATGCATACATAAAAAAGAAAAGAAAATAATGATTTAATACATTAGACAAAAAAGAAAAAAAAGAGAACATATTTTAAAGAAAGCAAACAATTCCATATTCTCAATTTCAAAAAGAAATGAGGAAGAAGAGCCATAATTTAGGTATACTAAAGAAAAAAACAAATGAAAAGAAATAAGCATAACTTGAACACAAGGCCTTATTATACTAGATCAAAACATTCCTCCCACTAAATATCAGCAGATGTTAATGGAACACTTCTGTACTCCAAAAAGGACTTAAGATATTCTGGAAGAAAAAAAAAACATACAATTCTTACAATCTCTAACAATGCACTTGCAGGGATAACGTAAAACAAATGATAAGCCTAATAAGGTAGCTTTATACCTTAAAGTAATGAAAATTGTCCTCCTTTCCTGTGTAGATCAAGCAAAATCAGGAAAAAACATGTATCGTCTGACCTAAGAAAAGGGAGGATTTATTCCTAAAAAATCTCTGCATAACCTCACTAACATCTTGTTCGAAAATAAAAGAAACTAACAAAGTAGAACGCTCGATTAGCTGAACCCCTGAACTTTCTAGAAATTCAGATACATTTTCAGGGATAAGAGAAACAGGAAGAAGATTCTAAGGGGTGGATTTTCAGAGCCCTGCGCGCCGGTGAGCCTATTTTACATAGGCCTACCGGCGCGCGCAGAGCCCCAGGACTCGCGTAAGTCCCGGGGTTCTCAGAGGGGGGCGTGTCGGGGGCGTGTAGGGGGGCGGGCCCGGTCGTCGCGGCATTTCGGGGGCGTGTCGGCAGTGTTTTGGGGGCGGGTACGGGGGCGTGGCTACGGCCCGGGGCAGTCCGGGGGCGTGGCCGCGCCCTCCGTACCCGCCCCCAGGTTGCGGCCCGGCGCGCTAGCGGCCCGCTGGCGCGCGGGGATTTACTTCTCCCTCCGGGAGGCGTAAATCCCCGGAGAAAGGTAAGGGGGGGTGTAGACAGGGCCGGGCGGGTGGGTTAGGTAGAGGAAGGGAGGGGAAGGTGAGGGGAGGGCGTTAGAGGATTCCCTCCAAGGCCGCTCCGATTTCGGAGCGGCCTTGGAGGGAACGGGGGTAGGCTGCGCGGCTCGGCGCGCGCCGGCTATACAGAATTCATAGCCTTGCGCGCGCCGATCCAGGATTTTAGTGGATACGCGTGGCTCCGCGCGTATCTACTAAAATCCAGCGTACTTTTGCTTGCGCCTGATGCGCCAGCAAAAGTACGCCTATTCGCGTTTTTTGAAAATCTACCCCTAAGTGTTCACCCCATGATTAACAAAAAGGAAAACAGCTTTATTTATTGAAGGAATTTTTGCAGAGTCAAAAAGCAATATCTCCTCGAAATATTTTTTAAGAGTGGTAATTGATGTCTCTTCCAAAACTTTGGGAACATTTGGAAATTTCAGGTTTAAATGTCTGGTTTGATTTTCCATTGACACAAACTATTGATATCTTTAACAACAGTCACTTTGAAGGTCGGCAGATCTTTAATAGTGTGCTGTCTTAACCAGCTTTTCTTGAACAGAACCAATTTGGGAGTCAATGTCTTTCTTGGAAACTTCAAATTTGGCGGCTAAGAGGTCAATTTTTTTATTAGCATCTTTTAGGTATCTACCTAAGCCCTCTATTAGGTCCCAAATAGTGTCCAAAGTCACAACTGCCAGTTTGATGGCCAAAGGAGAGAAATCACCAATGGGATCTTGTGAGGTCAGCCCAGCACTTCTCAACACTGTTGGCTCGACCGAGGGCACAGGATCTCCCTGAGTCAAATCCAGGGAAGGAGACAGTTGGCTGCTAAGCTGTGTTAACCAAGCAAAGAAGTTGAAAGTAGTTGCTTCAGTACCGCTCCAACAATAGCCCTCACCAGAGGAGTCACCACTGAATTGTCATCCTAGCAAGCCTCTGCAGGAGGGAGTTGCTTATCTTCGTGACTTAGTGATACCTCTGCAGGCAAGTCTTGCACTCCCTCGCCAAAACCTGCAACAGAGCCTTCGGTCCCATCAGAAGTAGTCCCGCTGGGCATGTAAAATGGCATCAACTGCTGCCCAGGAAGTAGGGTATTGGGGGAAACACCCATATCTTTCCTTTATGATTAGAAGGCATTATAGCTGTAAATCAAAAAGGAAACCTAGAGCAACACACACAACCCACGTCGCGCTGCCAACATGGATCTCTGATCACACATTTAAAAGGCAGTCACAAGTAGAGTGACTGCCTTTGTATTTTGCATATTTCCCAATTAGCCCCTCCCTTGTTCATTGTAATTTCCTTTCTCAGTTACTTGTAAACCGACATGATGTGTCCTACGAATGCCGGTATAAAAAAAAGTGTTAAATAAAATAAATAAAATAGAGTAACAGAAAAAGAAAAAATAATGGTTTTCAGGGATATGTTTGATTGTAAACTAGGAGTCACTGAGAATTTTGTTTTGAATTGTGGCCAGCGATATGGTTTTAAATCAAACTGTAATTGCTGAAAATTTGTTATAAAGATGTGTGATTATATATCTGTCTGCTATATGAAATATATTTTGTTTATTGTTAGGAAGCTTTATTAATAAAATCTGGGTGAATTCTTATTTTTTTGTGCTCAACAATGTGGTTACTTTTGTTGTATTTGGTGTAGGGTGGGGTCTTGAGATAAATAAAGAGATGTTTAATAGGATAGTCATGCTAAATTAGCTGAGGGTAAAAGATTTGGAGGGGGGGGGTGGATTTAAGACAATTCACCAGGGTTTCTATCCTAGTAGTTTTCATCTGTTAATGAAGGATACCGCACATTGTTTAGTAAATTAACACCATTGGAAATAATGGAGGCCAACAGCAATTAATGCATGTGAAAAAGTAGCCTATGTTAATATTAGTGAAGATCACTGTGCTTTATTGAATTAGTCTCTTAGGAATCTATGGTATTATTTTTTTTATTCATCAGTACAGATTACAAAATAATCAGTATATAAAATACAATAAAATGCAATACCTGAAAAATCTAAAAACTATCAAATAAATATTATTGATACATAACCAAAGTTTAATACATAATTACAAAATAATAAACAATATCCTAAAATCCAACAAAATTCCACTCCATACTGTCACTAAGGAAAGGATTAAGTAGATTCACAATAAATTTACAGAAAAATCAATAAGTATAAAAATTAGGGATATGCATTCATATGAAACAAAATAGGAAATATCAATGACATTTCCTATTTCATTTCATAACCTTTTCAAAACAGAACAAAAGAATAATCAACAAGATTTCACTATTTTTTCTTTTGCTCTGATTTTTTTATAAATGGGAAAAACCTCTTGTGGTGAACAATGATTTCCCTAGGCTAACCCGAGGCTTTCCCAAGGCCTTCCTTGGCCATAGGCCTAGGTTTAGGCTTGGTGCTGGGACCTGGGCTAAGCTATGGTCCTGCTGCTGATGCCTAGAACTGGTGTCAGGACCTGGCCCAAGGCCAAGGCCTAGTACTAGGGACTGGTCCTTTCACCTCACCCTTGGCCCAGAACCAATGCTGATACCCAGCCTGGAGGTTTGGTCTCTTCACTGTGACCTTGGCCTAGGCCTAGGTCCAATGCTCGGGCAAAGCCTGTAATATGGGACCAGTCACCGAGGCCTCAAATTAGACTCAAAGCTACACCGGGACCATGTTCTATTACCGAGGCCTCAACCTAGGTCCAGGCCCTGGCCCGGTGCTTGGGCCTGGTCAGGAGGCAGGGTTCCATTGCCAAGGGCTTGGCCTAGGTTCAGGCCCAGATTCAAGCCTGATGCTGGAACCTGGCCCAGAGCTGGAGCCTGTTGCTAAGATCTCAGACTAGGCCCAGGCCCAGGCCCAATGCCTAGACAAGGCCTGGAGGCCAGGCCCCATTGCCAAGGCAATGGCCAACCTGAGGGTAAGAGATTTGGGGGCTGACCTAAAAAAAGATGATGGGGCTTCCATTTTTATTGGAGTGGTTTATAGGCCTCCAAATCAAATGGAAGAGCTTGACAAAGATCTAGTTGAAGACATCCAAAAGATGGGAAAGAAGGGAGAAGTGGTGATTGTTGGAGATTTTAATCTGCCGGATGTAGACTGGAGAATCCCATCTGCAGAATCTAACAGTAGTAGAGAGATAGTGGATACCCTGCAAGGGGCTCTGGTCAAACAAATGGTAATGGAACCAACGAGGGAGGGAGCTATACTTGATTTAGTTCTCATTAATGGAGATATGTTTCTAATGTCCAGGTGGGAACCCACCTAAGCACCAGTGATCATCATACGGTATGGTTTCATATCACAAATAGGATACGGAGAAGTAGCACGAAGACCCGAGTTTTGCAGTTCAAAAACACAGACTTTGATGAAATGGGGAAGTACCTGGGGGATGAACTAGAAGGCTGGGAGAACTAGAGAGATATGGAACAAAAGTGGACCAAACTAAAAGGAGCAATAACCAAGGCAACTAATCTATATGTTAGAAAAGTAAAGAAAAGCAAAAGAAAAATAAAACCTATCTGGTTCTCAAAGGAGTTGGCTGACAAAATAAAAGCTACAAGAACAGCGTTCAAGAAATATAAAGAATCCCAAAGAGAGGAGCACAAGGAAAAATATCTGGTGGAACTGAGTGAGACAAAGAAAGCAATCAAGAAAGCAAAAATTCAAGCAGAAGAAAGGATTGCCAAAGAGGTAAAGCATGGTGACAAAACATTTTTCAGATACATCAGTGAAAGGAGAAAAGCCCAAAGTGGTATACTGAAACTGAAAGGTGAAAAGGATCAATGGGTGGAGACAGATGAAGAAATGGCAGAAATATTAAATGAATACTTCATTTTGGTGTTCACTAAAGAAGATGCTAATTAACAAGAAACTGGAGGGAAACAGAATGGATGAAACTCCATTTATGGAAAAGAATGTATGGGAAGAGCTAGGAAAACTGAAGGTGGACAAAGCCATGGGGCCGATGAGGTTCATCCCAGGATACTGAGGGAGCTCAGAGATGTGCTGGCAGCTCTGCTGTGTGACCTGTTCAATAGCTCCCTGGAAACGGGAGTGGTGCCGAGTGATTGAAGAAGAGCGACAGTGGTCTCGCTTCACAAGAGCGGGATCAGAGAGGAGTCTGGAAACTACAGGCTGGTTAGCCTCACCTCAGTGGTGGGAAAGGTATTGGAGTCGCTGCTGAAGGAAAGAATTGTGAACTATCTACAAGCAGCAGAACTGATGGACCAGAGGCAGCATGGTTTCACCAAGGGAAGGTCCTGTCAGACAAATCTGATTGACTTTTTTGATTGGGTGACTAAGGAATTGGATCGAGGAAGAATGCTCAATGTCATCTACTTGGAATTTAGCAAAGCTTTTGATACAGTCCCACAAAGGAAGCTGGTGAATAAAATGAGAAGCTTAGGAGTGAGTGCCAAGGTGGTGGCCTGGATTTCAAACTGGTTGACGGACAGAAGACAATGTGTGATGATAAATGGAACTTACTCTGAAGAGAGAGCGGTGTTAAGCAGAGTGCCGCAAGGATCAGTGTTGGGACCGGTCCTGTTCAATATCTTTGTGAGTGACATTGCAGATGGGATAGAAAGTAAAGTTTGTCTTTTTGCGGATGACACTAAGATCTACAACAGAGTGGACACGCCGGAAGGAGTGGAGAAAATGAGATGGGATTTAAGGAAGCTGGAAGAGTGGTTGAAGATATGGCACGTGAGATTCAATGCCAAGAAGTGCATAGTAATGCATAATGGGGTGTGGAAATCAAAAGAACTGTATTTGATGGGGGGTGAAGGGCTGATGTGCACGGAGCAGGAGAGAGACCTTGGGGTGATAGTGTCTAACAATCTGAAGTCAGCAAAACAGTGTGACAAGGTGATAGCTAAAGCCAGAAGAATGCTGGGCTGCATAGAGAGAGGAATATTGAGTAAGAAAAGGGACGTGATTATCCCCTTGTACAGGTCCTTGGTGAGGCCTCAACTGGAGTACTGTGCTCAGTTCTGGAGACCGTATCTCCAAAGAGACAGAGACAGGATGGAGGCGGTCCAGAGAAGGGCGACCAAAAAGTGGAGGGTCTTCCTCGAATGACTTATGAGGAGAGATTGAAGAATCTAAATATGTATTTCCTGGAGGAAAGGAGGAGCAGAAGTGATATGATACAGACTTTCAGATACTTGAAAGGTTTTAATGATCCAAAGACAATGACAAATCTTTTCCGTTGGAAAAAAATCAGCAGAACCAGGGGTCAAGATTTGAAGCTCCAGGGAGGAAGACTCAGAACCAATGTCAGGAAGTATTTCTTCACGAAGAGGATGTTGGATGCCTGGAACACCCTTCCAGAGGAAGTGGTGAAGACCAAAATTGTGAAGGATTTCAAATGGGCGTGGGATAAATACTCTGGATCCATAAAGTCTAGAGGATGTGAATGAAGAGAAGAGGCATGGGGGTGGCTTGTGGGAATGACAGCTACTACCTGGAGATTAATACCCTTATTCAATAAACATACTCACTGTTAATGTGACTCCAACATTGCTCTATGCTTCAACGGAAAGAGGAAATGTGGAAAAAAGGATTTGCATTTACAAAAAAGCGGGGGAGTAGCTTGCTTGTTGCGGCGGTTACTACCGCAAACCAAATAAGACTGTTACTTCACTTTCAATGCATATCCAGCATAGCTCTCTGCTTCAACAGCAGGGGCGGAGAGGAAAAGAGGATTTATATTCAGGCAACAACCAACAAGGACTGAATTACAAAGGGGTAGATCTTAAAAAAATATGTGATCTCGTACTTTTGTTCGCGCACCAGGCGCGAACAAAAGTACGCTGGATTTTATAAGATACGCGCGTAGCCGTATTTAGTTCTGCCTGCTCGTTGTCTGCTAGGCCCGACTCCGAATAAAGTTTCCCATAGGAAAACTGTTTTAAGTCCGTCATCCTGTGTTTCGTGGCCATATTCGGAAAGCGAAACGTTAGCAGAAGCCACCCGCTGCAAAGTGAGTCAGTTTTAAAGTAAGAATGGTTGTAGTTGAAGGGTTTATTTGCTATGGAGATCGGAGCTCTGCATTCATGTGACTGCTTCCATTCATTGCGCAACAGCGCCCCCCCCACCCCCACTCCAGGCCATTTTTAAAATGTGCTTGTCACGTGCACAGCCCGGCCACATGTGCATCCCCCGTTTTTTGCACGTGCCAGGCTTTTAAAATTTGGGCTTTATATTTTACATGAAAAATATCAAAGTAAAGTATTCTCAGATATAAATATCACTTACATTATATTTATATGCTGTGATGCCAACCAGAAATCCCTGCAAAAAAGATATTTGGAACTCATATGGTATTAAGCCTATTGTGAAGTATGTTGGGTGTGGGCTTGACCCTCTGAAAGCCTGAATACACTAATACACTTCCTATTAGGAAAATGCCTCACCTCAGTCACACATGCAGAACATAAACATACCCTCACTATATACAGAATAGAGGCACCATAAAGTAGCAATTAAAATGTGTAGACAAAAACTGAACTGGAAACCGCAAGAAGACAGACTCTCTATGCAGTACAACAATGCAAAAACAGAAACCACCATTCCTCAAACATCAAACAATAAAATCAAGAAATAAAGTAAATACATAACCATAATAATTGTATTTATTTATTTGTTGATTTTATATACTGACATTCGTCAGAACATCATGCCGGTTTACATTGTAACTGATTAACAAAAGAGCAAAATACAATAAACAGGAGGGGGGAGGGGGAGCAGCGAATGAAAGAAGAGAGAGGACAGCAGTGGGAAGGATAGGGAAAGAGAGAAATTGATAGGAACATTCGAAGCATATAAATTAACAAGAGTCTATATATATACAAATTGGCTGGAAGTACCAGACCATTGATGGCAAGGATTGGGAGAGGTGGGGGGGGGGGGGAGGGAGGGACAAAGGGAGGAGGAAATCTAAAGGGGAGGAAAGGAACTTATAATACTTTATTTAAAGTCTTTGCTAGGGGCGAAACGTGGAGAGAAAGAGGAGAAGCTGATAGGAGGAGGGGAGAGTTGAGTGGGCTAAGGGATTGGTGTTCAAGCTAAGTTTGGTCAACATCTGGATACGCCAATGTTAAGAGCCAGGTTTTGAGCGCTTTTTTAAATTTACAAAGGCTAGGTTCTAGGCGGAGAGCAGTGGGCAGGGTGTTCCATAGGGAAGGGCCAGCAATGGAGAAAGCCCTTTCTCTGGTGGATATTAAAAACATACTAATATTATTATTTTGAAAAGCTGATGAATACAAGATCAAATAATTAAAAACTCATATACAAAATTTTTTAAATATCCCAAGCACCAATAAAATATTTCAAAACAACAGACACAGCAAATAACACCTGAAAGATAAAACTAAAAAGGATTTATAAAATTCACGCTCTTTATACCTAGTAACCTTTTATTTTATTTACTTATTTATTTGTCGAGTTTTATATACCATCGTTCGATTTTGCCATCGCAAGGGTTTACAAAGTTTCAATGTTTAACAGAATTTTCATAAAGGTTCGTTCAAATGTTTGTTAACATAGAATTATAATTTTACAGTGTTTTATGAACTTAGATCGTAGAATAGATTATACAAGTTTTGGTTAAATTGTTATGTTCTTTTTACATTGGTTCAAAATATTTTAGTATAGTGTTGGGGGGGGGGGGGTGATTTAGAGTCATTGGGTGAGTTTGTAGGCTTTGGTAAACATCCAGGTTTTTAGGTCTTTTTTGAAAGTTTTTAAATTTTCTTGTGTTTGTAGTTCGGTTGGGAGGGTGTTCCTGAATTTAGAACTTCCAAGTGAGATTGCTCTCTTTTGAGTTGAGGTGTGTTGATTAGAGCGAGCAGGAGGAATCTTTAGTAGACCTTTGTTTTCTGATCTGAGGTTTCTGATTGGAGAATGGAGTTTTATGGATGAGCTTAGCCAGTTTGTTTGTTTTTCATATATTATTTTGTGAAGTATGGATAGTATTTTATATTCAATCCTAAATTTTATTGGGAGCCAGTGAAGTACTATAAGTGTAGGAGTGATGTGATCATGTTTTTTCGATCCAGTGAGTATTCTTGCAGTTGTGTTTTGTAGGATTTGGAGTGGTCGGCTGGTGTTAAGGGGTACGTTGAATAGTAGGGAGTTGCAATAATCTAGGTTGGAGAAGATGAGTAGTTGAAGGATTGATCTGAAGTCATTGGGGGAGAGGAAAGGTTTTAATTGGCATAGTGTTAGAAGTTTGTGATATCCATCTTTGATTTTAGTTGTGATGTGGTTCTTGAAGGAGAGTTCTTTGTCAATTATGACTCCAAGGCTACGTGCATGATTAACTGGAGATAAAGCCACTTTTTGGTTCATTAGGTTGAGTGGTGGTAGTTGAGGGGTTTTGTTTTTTCTATCCAAGATTATTATTTCAGTCTTATCAAAGTTTATTATGAGTTTCAAGTTGGTTAGTAGTTGTTTTATTTTGTTTAGGTAAGTGGCTGTTTTTTTGTATGTTTCTTCCAATGAGTTAGTTATTGGGATTAATATTTGTATGTCATCTGTGTATATGAAGTGGGTCAGATTAAGGTTTGTGAGGAAGTGGCATATTGGAAGTAGGTAAATGTTGAAGAGTGTCGCTGATAGAGCAGAGCCTTGGGGGACTCCGGTGTCTAGTTTTATTTTTTTTGAAAGGGTGTCGTTGATCCATACTTGGTAGGTTCTTTGTGATAGATATGATGTGAACTATTGTAGGGTTTTTTCTTTTGCACCAATTTCTGATAGTCATTCAATCATGATAGAATGGTTTACCGTGTCAAAGACTGCTGATAGGTCGAGTAGTACTAGAAGGTAGCTTTGTCCTTTTTCAAAACCTTTGAGCATGGTGTCATTTAATGATAGTAGTAGTGTCTCTGTGTTCAGTTGTTTCCTGAAGCCAAATTGTGTGGGTAGTAGGATGTTGTTTTCTTTAAGGTGGTCACTGAGACGTGAGTGGATTAATTTCTCAATGATTTTGGCAATAAAGGGTAGGTTTGATATGGGTCGGTAGTTCAGTGGCTTTTCTGGATCCAGGTTGTTCTTCTTCAGTAAGGGTTTGATAATTGCAGATTTTAAGCATTCTAGGTAGTTTCCTTCAGTGAGGGATAGGTTTACTATTTCAGTAATTGTTTTAGTTATTGATGGTTCGATATTTTTTATCGTTGTTATGGGAATGGAGTCAATAGGGTGTTTAGCTGGGTTTATTTTTTTGATCATCATTTGGATTTCCAGTGAAGATGCTGTCTCAAAGTTGGGCCAACTTAATGTTTGAAAGTTTCGTATTTTTTGGACTTGTGATTTGTTGTTGAGGTTGTTATTTATGCGGCTTTTGATTTTTTCGTTAAAGAATTCTGCGAAGTCATTACTTGTGATCTTGGATGCTGATGATAATTGGTCATCATTGAATGATTTGGCTAGGCTTTTTACTATGTTGAACAGCATCTTTGGGTTATGTTGGTATTTGTTTATTTTATTTGAGTAGAAGTCTTTTATTGTTTTGTGGATGAGTTTTTTGTATTCTGCTAGTTGTGCTCTGTATGCATTAAGTAGTGAGGTTGATGTATTGTTTTTCCTCCAAGTTTTCTCTTTTTTTCTGAGTTCACGTTTGGCTGCTCTGATGTTGTCATTATACCATTGGTTCTGATGTTTTGGGTTTTTTTTATTGTTTTCTTTATTATGGGGTTTATCTTATCTGCTACTGTTTTAGTGATTGTGAGCCAGGATGAAGTTGCATTCTCTGCATTTGAAAGATCTATGTTTGTTAGTTCTGTTTGTAACTTTTCTTGGAAGTGTTTCGGTGTGAAAAGGTGGTCGGTATGAGAAGGATTTAGGTGGCTTTTTTATTGTACTGAAATTATGGTTTGAAAATAAATTTGCGTGGATTACAGAGTGGTCCGACCAGGGTATCTTCGTGATTTTTATTTGGTGGTTCGTCCAAATGTCAGTATTTAAGAAGATGATGTTTGTTAGTTCTGTTTGTAACTTTTCTTGGAAGTGTTTTGATGTGAAAAGGTGGTCGGTATGAGAAGGATTTAGGTGGCTTTTTTATTGTACTGAAATTATGGTTTGAAAATAAATTTGCGTGGATTACAGAGTGGTCTGACCATGGTATCTTCGTGATTTTTATTTGGTGGTTCGTCCAAATGTCAATATTTAAGAAGATGAGGTCAAGTGTGTGTCCTGCTTTGTGCATTGGGCCATTGATGATTTCATTAAGGCCTAGTGATGAGAGTGCATCAATGATTGAGGAACATGTGGGGGAGTGGGGGATGGTATCTATATGTATGTTGAAGTCACCTAAGATAATTATAGGTTTGTTGATAGATATTTCGGTCAGGAAGAATTCAATAAGAGGTGAGCAGTTCTGATCCAGAGTATTTGTGGGGGGGGGGGGGGGGGGCAGTATATCAGACAGATTTCATTTCCAATCACCCTGAGATTTGTGGGAGTAGGATGAACACACGTTCTCCTCTCTTTCTTATATACACACAAACAAGTTCATACACATATATATATGCTCCCTCTCAGACAAATCTTCAAGTGTCTCCAGCATTTCCTTGGTTGGGATCTACCAACAGCCTCAGGCCCTCAACTTCATTTCAGCTGCTGGCAGGTTGTAATCCACGGGCACCCCCCATTTTCTCTTTTTCTCGCATCCCCTCCCAGACAAGCTCCCATTTATACGCACACACCCCAGGCAGGCTCCCATTCACATCCACCTAAATCCCAGGCAGGCTCCCATTCTTACACACACACACATACACACACCCTGCTCATCCCAGGAAGGCTCCCATGCACACATGTGCACACACACACACACACACACACACACACATCCCAGGCAGGCTCACATTCACACACATACACCCATCCCAGGCAACCTCCCAATCATATACACACACACACACACACATTTACACACATACATCCCAGGCAGCTTCTCATATACATGCACACACACATACATTCCAGACAGCCTTCCATACACACACACACACACACACACACACACACTCATCACAGGCAGCCTCCCATTCACTCACACACACACTCATCACAGGCAGCCTCCCATTCACTCACACACATGGGTCATTCTTCTCTGCTACTGCTGCCAGCCTGTCTTTTCTTTGCAGAGAAAAGCCATGATGTAGCTCCTCTTACTATGCTATCACCACAGTATTTCAACACTCCAAGTGCTAGCACTTCCTGTATTCTCATCTTGTGAGAATATAGGAAGTTCTAGCACCTAAAGTGTTCAATACCATGGGACCAGCACTGGAGGAGGAGCTTCCAGATGGGCTTCCTCTGCTGTGGCCTCCTGCTTCTGCCATTGGTGGGATCGGAACCACTGGCAGCACCACGGGCTTCCTCTTCTTCCGCCACTGTGGGATCAGGTCCACCAGCAGCAGTAGCACGGGCCCCTCCCTGCTTGCGATGCTGCCCCACTGGGTGTGCTGCCCTGTGCAAATGCATGGTTTGCACACCCCGTGGCGCTGGGCCTGAAAACAAGTCCTTCCAGTTTAGAGCCATTAGCATGGGGGATTTTGATAATACACATACATGCTAAAAAATTAACACTTTTGCTAAGGCAGGGTATGAAGTTTGGGTCTTAGCAAGCACATGAAAATTAGCTTTTTATGCTGTCCTCCATGTACTATTTTGTGCACACACATTAAATCCTGATTTGCATATGATGCAACCTTATATAGAAATGGGTACACACAAATTTTAGAATATATTTGTTAAGGGTCATGGTGATTAGGTTGGTGAGCATGCTAGGAAATGCATGTAGAGAATGCTATTGTTTTAAGACAAAATTTAAAAAGGGGTTACGCATGGAAAATGAGCATATATGCACGTAAGTATTCTGTATTCTCATACCTGCTATTTTATAAATATTGAAAGTACGTGTGTATTTTCAATTTCACATGTGCATTTACCTTCCAAGAAAAGGGTGATCTGGGGCATTCTGGGGTGGGGCCAAGAGGTCACATAGAAGCTGCTATTTAAAAAAAGATTTATGTGAATATATTATGCAACTTATTTGCACAATTTTAGACATGATAATTAACTAGTGCAATTGATATCAGACTCGTGTGTTGCCTGCTATTTTTGGGTGGGAGGTCTAAGTGAACAAAGGGGAGTTCATGATGAAATATTAGGAGGGTCTCAGTGAACTGAAGAGGGGCTGGGTTAACTGGCAGAGGAATTGGCAAACGGGTGATATCAAGTATGCACTCATATTTTAAAATATGCTTGTGAAGGAGAGCAAGTATGTGAGCCCTTTGTGCTACAGCATAATTGATGCAGACCGAGGGCGTACCCATAAGTCCTATGCTGGCAGCTGGTGAATGTGCTCTCTTGTGGGACAATCTGGAGCTTCACCTTTACCAGTCGCTTCCCCCGCAGGTTCAGCCCTTGGGTTCTGGCTGCTAGCAGGACTTAGGCATGTCCCTAGGGCAGAGAAGATAGCTACAGTCCAAAGGCACACTGGGGTCAGGGCAGGCAGCAGACTAATGATGTCAGGAACAGACCAAGCCAGGCAGCTAACAAGAATGGTCAGGTCCAGGCTAGGGGGTCAGGTCCAGGTGGCAGGCAATCATGGTCAGGTCCAAGCAAGAGGTCAGGATGCGGAGAGTCAGACAAGGGTGGATATAGACACACAGGAGACAAATGATGAGATACGAAGGACAGGGCAAGAGAAGACAAGAAAGGCTAGTCAAGGTAAGTCTTGAAAGGCAAAGCTGGAAGACAAGACTAGATGAGGCAAGGCTGGAAGATGAGGCAAGGCAATAGGGATGTGCAGAGCAAAAGTTTAAGTTCATATGTCCATATGTCCAAAGGGGGTCCCATTTGCGGTCAATATGGACATAAACAGAATTCAATGAGTTGAGTATATGTCCATATGTGCAAATAAAAATTTAAACCCCTCACCCTCCTTAATCCCCCCCCCCAAGACTTACCACAACTCCCTGGTGGTCCAGCAGGGTCAGGACGCCATTTCTGACCAACTTTGTAAGGAGCACGTGACGTCGGCGTCACGTCGGAGTGACGCGGCATCACGTGATTCCCCGCGGGTTCGCGCCGGAACACTCGTTCGGCCCAAAAGGAACTTTTGGCCAGCTTGGGGGGGCCTCCTCACACCCCCAAGCTGGCCAAAAGTTTCTTTTGGGCCGAACGAGGGTGCCGGAGGGAACTCGCGGGGAATCACGTGACGCCGCGTCACTGCGACGTGGCGCCGACGTCACGTGATTCCCTGCGGGGTCGCTTCCGGGATCCTCGTTCGGCCCAAAAGGAACTTTTGGCCAGCTTGGGTGTGTCAGGAGGCCCCCCCCAAGCTGGCCAAAAGTTCCTTTTGGGCCGAACGAGGATCCTGGAAGCGACCCCGCGGGGAATCACGTGACGTCGGCGTGACGCGGCGTCACGTGATTCCCCGCGAGTTCCCTCCGGCACCCTCGTTCGGCCCAAAAGGAACTTTTGGCCAGCTTGGGGGGGGCCTCCTGACCCCCCCCAAGCTGGCCAAAAGTTCCTTTTGGGCCGAACGAGCGTTCCGGCGCGAACCCGTGGGGAATCACGTGACGCCGCGTTACTCCGACGTGGCGCCGACGTCACGTGCTCCTCGGAAAGGCTTTCAGAAATGGCGTCCTCACTCCTCGCTGGATCACCAGGGAGTTGTGGTAAGTCTTTGGGGGGGGATTAAGGAAGGTGAGGGGTTTAAATTTTTATTTTGGATCAACAATCGCGATTTCCAACTTATTCAACATAGCTATGTTGAATAAGTTGGAAATCTGATCGTTTATGTCTTATCACTTTTTTAAGTTAAAAAAAAAAAAAAGTAGCATTTTACATTTATGTTCAATACAAATGCACACCCCTACAAGGCAACACGCACTGCAAGACAGAAGCCTTATGTACAGAAGGGCTAGTGATGTCATTGTAGGTCTCCACGGCTGAATTCCCATCATGGGCCCTTTAAAGTTAGACTTACAGGCCTGACAATGAATTTTCATCTCAAAGTTAAAGCTAATGTTTTATTTATTTATTTATTTACAGCTCATAAACCTTGCAATTCTAATACAGTTAATCAGTGTGGTTTATGAAATAATAAAATTACATGAAATCAAACACTTTGGGCCAGATTTTAAAAGCTCTACATGCGTAAATCCAGTGGATCTACGTGCATAGAGTGCCTTACGCATGCCGGGCCTTTACGTGCGCCACCGGACTGCCCTGGGGCTTTACTAATGGGGTGGTCCAGGGGCGGGGTGGTGCAGGGTGGGGCGGGCTCAGAGGCTCCCAGCACAGCGGCCATTTGCTGCTGTGCCTGGAATCACACGCTGGCAGTTGGCTGGCACGCACAACTTACTTCAGCCCCAGTGTGCGCCCACTTGTGCGCGCAAGTTATAAAATCGGGTGTACATGTGTGTGCGCCAGGTAGCCTGCGCACATATACACCCATGCGCTGATTTGAAAATCTACCCCTTTGTGTTAAATCATACACATAAAATCAACAACAAATAAGACAGAATGGTAAAAATTTCAGACTATAAATTTAATCTTGGCAAAGTTCATTAAAAGCTTGTCTAAAATGTACTTTTAAATGTTTCCTAAAACTCAAGCAATCACTGTTATCTCTGAGCACAGTGGGTAAGCTAGTCCATAATCTTGGGCTAGCTATTGAGAAGGCCCTGTTTCTGTTTTCCTGTAATTGGTTTTTCTGGAAGGATAGAAATACAGGTTCCTGAAGGTGTGAGCTGAAGTATAAGACACTAATAAAGGGGACAGGCAATGAAACTCCTCACAGTACAAAATCCTATGAATAATGGTGAGTACTATTTATTTATTGACTTGTATTTGACTACATACCTTACCTAGCTGTCTCTGAGCATGTTACAATCTATTCAAATAATGAAACATGTATAACTAATACATACCTCATCATGAAAAATAAAAAACATATCATAAAACCCTACCCCACCCCCCAATCAATAGCCCCATAGCATCATCTAAAGAGCCAGGATTTTAATTTCTTACAAAATGTTATTTCTATGGAGCTAGGAAGCCGCCGCCTGACATCCCCATGGGGCCTGCAAGCCACTGACCTACCTCGGGCCCTCTGTGGGGAGTGGGCCTGCATCCTCAGACCTTCCTGCGTAGTGCAGCCGCCCTGATGTCCACCTTCTGCGGCAGGGAAGCCGCCTACATTTTGGGGCCTTCTTGAGGCCTAGTTCCTGCCTCCAGCTCTGCATCAGCGGCAGGGGCACCGCTCTCCATGGTCCTGAACTTCCTGCTTCCTCCTAGGGGGTGAAACCGCGTCTTCCTTCCCTTCTTAAAGGGACATCGAGAGAGTGTCCACTTCTGATGTCGTCATTGGATCCGCCTCTTCTCCAGTATAAAAAGCTTCAGTCTTCATTCCTTCCTTGCTTTTGCAAGGAGTAAGTCCTCCTTAGGACTCCACGTCTTCCAGCTTCTCTAAGGCACTCTGTTCCATGTGGGATCCCGAATCTTCGTCTAGATGTTCTTCGTTCCTTGGTCTCTCATCTTCATCCTTGTTCCAGATGTTCTCCTGATGTTCTGTTCCAGTCCAGATGTCTTCTGTATCCTGATGTTCCATTCCAGTCCAGAGGTTCCTGAGGTTCCGTCTTCCCGTCGCTCGTGGTCCGCGACCACCCCAGCTGGAGTGTGTAGGGCGCTGGTGGGATTCTTCCATCTCACGGACCGAAGATCCTCATCATCCTCATCGTCCATCTGTGGATCTCCTTCTCTGTGGCAGTCCAAGCAGGTGAGGACCCCAGTTCTTATTCTCCCTTCACTGGGTTTCGTATCAGTGTTCCTACATCGGGTTTCGTCTCAGTGCTCCTGGCTCCGAGTTTCACCTCCGAGCTTCATCCTAGCTCTGAGTTCCATCTCTGAGCTTCATCCTTCTTCTCATATCCTGCCTGGGTCTTCGGAGTACTTGTACCTGCTTCATCCTCAATCCATTTGAGTTTTGCTTCGGATCTTCATCCTCAATCCATCTGAGTTTTGCCTCGGATCTTCATCCTCAACCCATCTAAGTTTCATCTCAGATCTTCACCCTCACATCTTGAACTCTAATGTAATTGAGTCAATGTCAGCTTTGCTGCTTTGCCTCCAACGTGGTCCGCGACCATCCTGGATGGGGTGTGTAGGGTGTGTGGCATCAGAGCACTTCTTCCAAGTTTTCCTTCAAACCTGAGTCTTCGTCTACATCCAAACCTGAGTCTTTGTCTTTCTTCAAGCTTGAGTCTTTGTCTACCTCAATGTCTGAGTCTTGTCCTGTGTCAGATGTCTCAATCCACCCTTGTCTTCTGTCCAGCCTGCTGCTCTTGCCATTACCCAGCGGCAGTCTGAAAGGGCTTGCAACGGTCGGAGGACTGTTCAAGAATCCATCATTGCGTTGATGGTCTCACCTGGGCCTGCAGGTTTGGTAGAGGTTCTCCGTTCCCAGTTCCCAGACTTGGACCGTCTTGCCGCAGGGGCACTCATCTTTTGTCCCGCACTGAGGAGCACCCTCTGGTGTTCCTTTCTATCCACAGTGCAACAGATTGCAAAGGCTATGTGCACGGTGGGATATCCTTGTCCCAGTTCTCGTCTTGGACTTTCCTTCTGGTTTCAAGAAAAGTTTTTTGGGGGGATTCTTTTTTCTTGGATTTTTCTTCTCTTCATGACCTGCAGGAGGCACCTGCTTCATCGATGTTCCTGGATTTCCAATCTCCCGAGGATGGGAGGGGACCCCTTTGAAGGGAGGGGCACTGTTACGATTCTGCCCTATGGGCAGCCTCTCCACCTTCATTTCTTTGCTTCTTCAGTGGCCTGGCGGCCAACAGCATTCCCTCTCATGGTCCAGAGACCGCCGGCATCCCATGTGGCTGGCACCACGCTGCTCTCCTGTCGCGGCTGAGCCACGCTTAACTCTCTATGCGGCCTGGAGGCTGCTGTCACACTGCACACATGGCTGGGAGCCATGCTGTATAATCCTAAGTGGCCTGGAGGCCATTGACAGCTCACCTGTGTGGCTGTAGCCATGCTGCCACCTCCCAAGTGGCTTGGAGGCCGCCAACCCACTCCTATCACGGCAGGAGCCACGCTTCTATTTCTATGCAGCTAGGAAGCTGCCGTCTGATGTCCCCATGAGGCCCGGAGGCCACCGACCTACCTCAGGCCCTCCGTGGGGAGAGAGCCTGCATCCCCTGTCCTTCCTGCATAGTGAAGCCGCCCTGATGTCCACCTTCTGCGGCAGGGAAGCTGCCTACCATTTTGTGGCCTGCTTGATGCCTAGTTCCTGCCTCCATCTCTGCATCAGCGGCAGGGACGCCACTGTCCATGGTCATGAACTTCCTGCTTCCTCCTAGGGGGCGAGGACGCATCTTCCTTCCCTTCTTAAAGGGACATCAAGGGAGTGTCCACTTCTGATGTTGTCATTGGATCCGCCTCTTCTCCAGCATAAAAAGCTTCAGTCTTCATTCCTTCCTTGCCTTTGCAAGGAATATGTCCTCCTTAGGACTCCACATAAGGCACTCTATTCCATGTGGGATCCCGAATCTTCATCTAGATGTTCTTCGTTCCTTGGTCTCTCATCTTCGCTCTAGTTCCAGATGTTCTCATGATGTTCTGTTCCAGTCCAGAGGTTCCTGAGGTTCTGTCTTCCCATCCCTTGTGGTCCGTTACTGGCCTGGCTGGGCTGGTAAGGTGCGTAGTGGCCCAGTGGTCCGCGGCCTCCCCAGCAGGGGTGTGGGGTGTGTAGGGCACTGGTGGGATTCTTCCATCTCACGGACCGAAGATCCTCATCATCCTCATCATCCATCTGTGGATCTCCTTCTCTGTGGCAGTCCAAGCAGCTGAGGACCCCGGTTCTTATTCTCCCTGCACTGGGTTTCATCTCAGTGTTCTTATACCGGGTTTCGTCTTGCTGCTCCTAGGTTTGAGTTTCGCCTCCGAGCTTCATCCTGGCTCCGAGTTCCATCTCCGAGCTTCATCCTTCTTCTCATATCCTGCCTGGGTCTTCGGAGTACTTGTACCTGCTTCATCCTCAATCCATCTGAGTTTTGACTCGGATCTTCATCCTCAATCCATCTGAGTTTCGTCTCGCATCTTTATCCTCAACCCATCTGAGTTTTGTCTCAGATCTTCACCCTTACATCTTGAACTCTAATGTAATTGAGTCAATGTCAGCTTTGCTGCTTCACCTCCAACGTGGTCCACGACCATCCCAGCTGGGGTGTGTAGGGCGCATGGCATTGCAGCACTTCTTCCAAGTTTTCCTTCAAGCCTGAGTCTTGATCTACCTCCAGGCCTGAGTCTTCGTCTTTCTTCAATCTTGAGTCTTCGTCTACCTCAACGACTGAGTCTTGTCCTGTTTCAGATGTCTCCCTCCGCCCTTGTCCTCTGTCCAGCCTGCCACCCTTACTGTTACCCAGCAGCAGTCTGAAAGGGCTTGGAATGATCGGAGGACTGTTCAAGAGACCATCATTGCGTGGGCATGCAGGTTCGGTAGAGTCCTCCGTTCCCAGTTCCCAGACTTGGGCCGTCTCACCGCAGGGCCACACATCTTTTGTCCCACACTGAGGAGCTCCCCCTGGTGCTCCTTTCCATCTGCAGTGCAACAGGACCTGATTTTGAAAAGCATTTACAAGCTTAAAATGGGGTTTTATATGTGTAAATGCACTTTACCCAATATGCCATTAGATTGTCTATAGGATATTCATGTGTCTTTCTTCAATCTTGAGTCTTTGTCTACCTCAACGACTGAGTCTTGTCCTGTTTCAGATGTCTCCCTCCGCCCTTGTCCTCTGTCCAGCTTGCCACCCTTACTGTTACCCAGCAGCAGTCTGAAAGGGCTTGGAATGATCGGAGGACTGTCCAAGAGACCATCATTGCGTTGATTGCCTCACCTGGGCATGCAGGTTCAGTAGAGTCCTCCGTTCTCAGTTCCCAGACTTGGGCCGTCTCACCGCAGGGGCACACATCTTTTGTCCCACACTGAGGAGCACCCCCTGGTGCTCCTTTCCATCCGCAGCACAACAGGACCTGATTTTGAAAAGCATTTACAAGCTTAAAATGGGGTTTTATATGTGTAAATGCACTTTACCCAATATGCCATTAGATTGTCTATAGGATATTCATGTGTAAATGTACTTTATGCATGTACATGGTTTTTAAAAATTGCTACAATAATATGTTACATTTACATGTGTAACTCGTTTGACATCTATTTCTAAATTGTATATTATCTGTGTAGATAAAATGAGTCAAAGCCCATAGAAGTTAGAACCTCTTTTAATGGTTGTAAATACAAGTTAAAAAGAACTACCAACAGGGCGGAACCTTGCAGAACCCCATTGGTCAGTAATTTCCAACCCAACCTCCTATTATCGGTTGTAACCTGTTGTATACAATTACTAAGAAAATATATGAACCAGCTAAGCACTGAGTCTTTTCTTGCAATTGTGATATCAAAATCTCATGTGAGATAGTATGAAATGCAGTAGATATAGAAAGCTGTGCTATGAAAATCGAATCTCTATCATCCAATTTCTGCTGCATTGAATCAAAGAGAGAAAACAATCAGGTCTCAGATACATGATTTACCTAAATATATAGAGATTGGGATCTAATTCTTATCCAGATAATACTTTAACTATCAAAGAACCATTTTTCCATTATTTTGCTCGAGGAAGGCAAATTGGAAATCGTTCTATAATTTGTGAGTTCATCCTGGAGACAATGACAAATTCTTCATCATACAGCGAACTATTGCCCTTTTTAGTAGATCAGGCATTTGACCCTTTTCTGGAAAGGGATTAATGATATTCAGTAATGCCACAGCAATTGTGGATTATAATCCTTGTAATATCCAAAAAGCACATGGATCATGGGCATAGCTTTTCATATTTACTCAAGAAACAATGTCATTAAATCAATCTCACATATTTTTGGAAACTGAATCCAACCCTCCACTCCATCCACTGGCTTGCAGTCTATTCACTTTAAGGTGAATTTTAAAAGCCCAGCGCATGCATCAATTGGGATGCATGAATAAGTCGGGCTTCTGCGTACTGACCATATTTTAAAAAGCATCCAGGTACAGGTGTAAATGCCACTGTGCGCACATTTGAAAAGTTTTAAAAAGGGGCGGGGGGTGGGGCATGGGTGTTTTGAGGCATGGCCAAGCGATGTGCGTGAAAATACTTATGCATGCTTGTGAGCATTGAGGTCCCTGCCATGTAACTTTACTTCTCCTATGAATGATTGTAAGTTATAAAATAAAAGGATTGAACCATTTCTGAGGGCTTTAAAGAGTTTGGTGTAACTGAGAGGAATGTAGGCTATCAAACCAGATGGTTTGGAGGACCTAGCTGTTAACTGGGTGAACTGTTGGATGAACTGGTAAACTAGGAATGGTGTGGGTGCATGCCGCTCTTAAAATTCCCTGACTTACGCAGTAGAGATGGGATTTACACGTCCATGTGTTCATTTACTTAAAATTAGGTGCACATATGCATGCGGCCAAACTATTTTATAACATGCACTCCTATACATGTGGAAGTAATCAAATGGCTGCGTTCCTGGGTGCGGATGATGCATATGTGTAAATGTGACCTACACACTGGTTTGAAAGTCACTGTCCCTAAGGGTAACTTTCAAACCACAGGGGCGGATTTTAAAAGGGTTATGTGCGTATATTACGCGTGTAACTGCAAAAACACGCTCCTGCACGCACTGAGCCTATTTTGCATAGTCCCGGTGATGTGTGCAAGCCCCGGGACGCGCGTATGTCCCAGGGCTTGAAAAAAGGGGCGAGGAGTGGGTGGGGTGGGACGGTCTGGGGGTGGGGCGGGGGCGGGACCGAGGCTACTGGCACAGCGGCCGGCCGGGGGATTGCACGCTGGCACTCGGCTGGCACACGCAACCTACGCCTTCCTGGAAGCAGGTGCAACTTATTTACCAAAGGTCAGGGGGGGTTTTGATAGGGTTGGGGGCCAGGTTAGGTAGGGGAAGTGAGGGGAAGGTGAGGGGGTGGAAGAAAAGTTCCCTCCGAGGCCGCTCTGATTTCGGAGCAGCCGCAGAGGGAACAGGGAAAGCCATCAGGGCTCCCCTAGGGCTCAGCAAGGTGCACAAGTGTGCACCCCCTTGCATGCGCCGACCCCGGATTTTAGAACATGCGCTCGCTGTGCTTGCATGTTATAAAATCGGGCGTAGATTTGTGTGCGTCAGGTTGCGCGCACAAATCTACGCCCGCGCGAACCTCTTAAAATCCGGCCCACTATGCTCAGCGGCATATATGTGTGTGAACATGGCTGTGTGTGGATCTACAAATGTTCTTTATAACCTGCACATATCATGTATGCGTGTATTATAAAATATACATATCTTTACCCTGAAACATACATGTATATGTATGCTTATGCATGAATACATGCAATGCATTAAAAGAATATTTCAAAACATTGAATGCATGCACTTTTCCTACCTATTTAAAAAATATACGTATGTGTATTTTATGTGTGAAAATAAAGTAGGATTTACTCATGTAGAACCCTATTTACACCTGTAAATCAGCGTATTTTAAAACGTGCACACTTAATCAAAATTAACCAGTTTATCATTTATTCTGCCAGTTTGCCCAATCCATCTCCATATCATCGAGCCCTTCCTGGTTTTTCAGTCTAAACTCAGTTCTCCCAGACCTCCCAACAAGTCTAATATCCACTATGCCTGATAATTAGCAAGTGTAAATTTACACAAGTAAGATGCCAAAAATATATGTGAGTTTTTTAAAATAACAAATTACACATGTAACTGTTGGCCCCACCTCAGAACTCCCCTCTCCACCCCTTTTTAATGCATGAATATTTGTGCTCAAAACATTTACTTATTTATTTATTGATTTTGTATACTATCATTCGGGGGGACCATCACAATGGGTCACATAATTGCTGTAAGTTCAAATAAAATAACAGCTATTTAGGTATATAAATAATAAAAGAAGCACTGAAAAAAGTGTAAAAAGTGGAATATAAATCTAAATCTAAATAAATCTAAAATAAAACAATGATGTTAGTAATAAGTAGAATAAAATAAATCATATACAATAAAAGAGCTCAGTGAAAGGCTGGATACTGAGTTATATTGGATCATGATATGCCTTCTTAAATATCCAAGTTTTTACTTCCTTTCTGAACATAAAGTACACATGTACTTTCAACTTTTATAAAATATTGATTGCATTAGTATGCTAATTTTATGTATGCAACTCTGTAAATTCACCCATTTATCTTCAAAACAGTTAGCCAAAACATCATTGTCAACAACTGCCTTGTTTCTTACACCCTTTTTTTCCCTATGAAATGCCTTATTATCAAAAAAGAGTTTCTTTGGTCAGTTTGGGGATTTTTTAATTTCACTTAAATAATATTTTCTTTTTACATACTGCACAAGGATCTTATAAGATCTCAACAACCTCAGATAGTCCTCTTTATCCTCTAGCCTATTTCTTTTCTGCCATATGTGTTCAGCTTTGTGCAACCCCTGTCTGTTTTCAATTAATTAATTAGAAAAGTAAGGAGCCTGAGCTTTGGGAGCTCTCCTACAAGTTATCTTCTCAGGGCAACCTGAAGAAGAAAAACCTGAAAAACCTGAAAACCTGAAATAAATAAATAAATAAATCATAGACCTTAGCAACAGTCTCATACCAGTTATTAACTCACTCATCTGAGTTTGTTATACTGACAGCAGTATGCTCCCAGGCATGTTTAAACTGTTCAAGATCAACTTTTGGTCAATAACCTCTTTCTTCTTTATTTACAAGATAAAGCCTTATAATATTAGATAATGAAAACAGCAGCAGACAATGATAAGACCAAAGAAATTCAGAACAGCTCATTTGTGACATACAAAGAGGTGTATTGTGTGGGGCCAATGTTGGCACAGGACAGTGTTTCTCTCCAGAGCTGACAGTGTGGATATAGAGAGGACTTGTATGATCAGAAGAGCTTAGGAAGCACTAAAAGTATCACTACCAGTCTCTCTTCCAAATTATAAAACAAAGAGGGGGTGACAAAACACACATGAATCCATCCCAATGGGCCTGCTCCCATTATATACAAGTGTAGGGAACAGTGGGTGTGGTACAGACATCTGGCTCAATTAGTTATCATGGCTGCTGCATGTTACCGCTAGAGCTTCTCCATTCTCAGTTAAATCCTATTCAGTGCTCAATGCACATCTTCTCCATCTCATTCAGCCTGGGGATAGGACAAAGTACTCAAAGGAAGCAGCCTATGAATTACCACACTCCAGGGCTCATGCCATAGCTTGAAGAACAGACATGTGTGATTGCTTTTGTGCTCAGAAAAGAGCTCTTACATGTTTAAGAGCCACTGCTAGTGTCTCTTGTTACTGTGAAGTCTTGGCAGTAGAACACAGGTGTTAGCTTGGATCTGAGCATCAGGCAGTGATAACTTTTCCATGACAATCCTTTTCAGGTCTTAAAGACATACTGGAATAGAGTAAGCACCAATGAGCCCAAGGTAAGAAGAAACACCAGGAGAGAAGAGGACATAGATAGCGGTGATGGGGATTTCTCCTCCTCCCCAATTGCCTAGGGGTTACTACATGTTAAAGTTGGCCCTGGTTAGGATAGAAAAGAAAAGGTGACATAGGAATGGAGAACTAAAGTCAAGAAGAAGTTGATAGTACTGCTGCTTTGAACTACTTTCCTTGACTTTTCCCATATATTTTTTGTTAATAGAGGTCATTCATAGAAATATTTTGCTTAAGAAGACAAATCTCAAAACACCAGTTTATTATCTCAATTCAATCTCATTGTACAATTAAGCCAGCACTATACAATCACAATGAGGCCCATATGCAAACACAATCCAGAAAAACTTATCCAGCTAACTTTGGAGGCATATTCAATAGTGCAGCCGCACTACTGAATATAGTGGTTTATCTTAAAGTTAACCGGCTAATTTTAGGACAGCTTTTTGGCCCACCAGATTTAGCTGGCTGTCATCTGACTATCTCTGAATATTGAAGTTAGGCAGTTAAATTAACCAGTAACTCAACTCTTCCCAGTTACACCCCCCCCCCCCCAAATGCCCTTAACTTATCAAGCTAAATTCTAGCCACCCAACTTATTAGCAACCTAGAATTTAGCCACAAACATGCTCATATATTTATTTAGCCATTTAACTTCTGAGTTAGCCAGCTAAATACTTTTGAATATGGACCCCAATATTTTTTTTGAACTGTAAATTATTTTGTATTGCATAACCTACTTACAGTTGAAATTTCCTGTGTCCAAGTCTTGTCTGTGCTTTGTTTTTACAATAATGTTCATAGAAGATGCTTATCAGAATATACCAGATACTAACGAAATGATAGAAGAATCAAGCAAGCTCTTTAAAAAGTAAAACGTGTATGTGAACAGAGCAGAAATAGTTTAGGCTTTGAAAGCTTATCTATGTCTTAGTGTATGTATGTGTGTGTGTGTGTGTAAAAGGTAAAGCCATAGCTAAGCTTTAGAGATTACCGGTTAAATCTCTCAACAGGTCCTAATGTTCTGTTTGAAAATTTTCAATGATTGCTCATAAAAATCCCTGCTACGCCTGTGTAGTGTCATACAGAGAGGTCTGGTGAAACTGAACATACATCAGTTTGAAGGATGACACCCTACTCCATTAGCATGCCTTTGGTTTGACTTTTTAAATGGCTTTTAAACATTTTTGAATTTTTAAACACATTAAAGAACAGCATAATGCTTTCCAGCACATAAGTACTGTATGTAAAGCACATTTTTCTGCAGCATAATTGTAATCTAATTAATCTTTTCCCTGAGAGATTTGTATAAGTCAAGCATGGTGACTTTAATAGCAGGAGGGCGTGGGTTGCAGGAGGCATCTCCCCTCCACAAATGTTTTACCCGAGGCCACAGCAGAATGTTTTTGAGGATGCTGTATTGATTTGACTTAAATTTATTAGGGATGCTGCACACAAATTAAAAAAGAAAATTAAGCTCAGCTGAACTGTGATTTTCATGAAACCTTTTGCATTTGCTCAGAACAAGTAATCTCATTACTGGTTTCACTCAGTTTCTCATTCCTGCTTCATTCCCGTGACTTCTCTATATATAATAATGCTTCCATATATAATGCTTCTACTGACATTTTTAGAGTTCTAAAATGATCCAGTTTTTAGAGGGAGTCTTCAAGACCATTTTAACTTTATTAGAAACCTCTCCTAATGCATTTTGATACCTGTGATACTGATTTTGAATGGAAGAAGCCAAACTACACATATTACAAGGCTTGATTCACCAAAAATAATTTTAGACTTCTAGGAGATGCAAATCAGAAAAAAAAAAAAGAAATAGCTAATCTTATAAAAGGAGGTATTTGAGAGAAATAACCTTTATTTTTATTAATTTCCACTTTTGTATTGCAGTATCAACTTTTGCTGCCCAGTGTGATTTACATTTAAGTATAAAATAACATTTTACATTATAAATACAGAAATACAGAGGTCAATATTTGAAAGCTATTTAGATGAATAATTTAAAGTTATCCATCTAAATGGCAAAATTTGATATATTCAGTTTCTTATCCAGAGGATTTTATCCAGATAAGTCATTATTTTGCTAAAATCTAGCCAGATAAAAAAAGAGGTATTCTGGGGGCATTTCAGGGAAAAGTTAAGATATCTGGCTAACTTAGGCCTGGATTTATCAAAATGCGCTAAATATCACATGCAATAGGAAAAGGGGTGTGTCTTATGGTAATAGACAGTTTGTGCTAATACCTATGGGCCAGATTTTAAAATGTATGCCCGATTTTATAACATGCGTGCGTAGCCGCACGCATGTTATAAAATCCAGGGTCGACGCGTGCAAGGGGGTGCACAATTATGCAACTTGCGCGTGCCGAGCCGCATTCCTCCATGGCCGTGCAATGTTCTCTCAACCTAGCTTGATGTTACTCATGTAGAGAGTCCATCAAGCTAAGTTGAGAGAACATTGCACAAATCTCATCTTTAGGTGAGTTTCCTCACTCTGAAGGTCATCAAATCTTCACAAGAGAGCACTGTTCTGTTCGTACGTCTCACTTTGAATGTCAAAGTGGCCCCTAACACCTACACTAATACCGAAACCTCACCTCGAGTGACTAGGTGTGCCTCCCATAGAGATATAAATACCAATCCTTAGTCAATTTTAAACTATAGCCAGCTAACCATGGGATTCATCATTCCACTGTAAATATAATGAAATGATGGGTTATGAGAAAAAGGGGTAAGGGGGTGATAGTGAGCCAGTAGCCACATTTTTGCCCGCTGCAGTTACGGCCACGCTACAGATGATTGCCACATGCCGCCGATTAGAAAGCTTTAGTTAATTCCAGCGCCACTGCCAGCAATAATGTGTAAAAAACATTGTTGCCCACAGCAATACTGGCATCAACATTTTTTTAACTCCACCCAAACCCCACCCGAACCCCTCCCCTTTCCCTCATTTAAATGTTAAAGTTGCAATGCGGTAGTTATCGTATTTTGACGAATAACCCTGTAAGTTAGTCGGATAACTTTAGACCTGCTTCAGAGCAGATTTTTTAAAATGTTTTGCCAGATTTTTATGACAAGGTAAAAAAAACCAGGCTTTCATTTATGTAAATGTTTAAACCATATTCAAGTGGTGGGCTAGCTTTCCCACACCTCAAAAATGTAATCAGGTATATTTGTTGAGACATATTCATGATTGGTTTGTGAGCCCCTGCTTTGGGCCTTGGCTTATGCCCTAGACAAGGCAGGGACTTTGAGTCTAGACTTCGGCCCGTTGCATTAGTTTAAAACAAAATGAATGAATAAGGTTCATTTCATTCCGGGGAGCCCCCTATTCGGTTCAGGTCCCCTGAATGAAACAAATTATTTGTTGCGTTTTGCACTTTCATTTTAAATGAACACACATCCCTAGTTGAAGCCACTTGTGATCTTGGGCAAGCTACCTCACCCTCAATTGCCTCAGGTGCAAACTTAGACTGCAAGCTTTTTGGGGATAGGGACCCTGCATGTAAGCTACTTTGAAGTACAATTATAATATAAGGGTATATCAAAGATCCTAACCAATACAAATAATAATATAAATCCAACAATGGAATATACAGTGTTTCTCAAATTTGTTACATTTTTATTTTTTACCACATTTCATAAAAAAATTACATACAAAATATCATTTTAAAGATCATATAACAATTAAAATACAATATTTTAAACATACATACCACTCTTATATCACCACACATATTCATATAGGGGTAGATTTTCAAAGGGGTACGCGCGTATCTTACACGCGTACCCCCCGAAAACCTACCCCAACCCCCCCCCGCGCGCACCGAGCCTATTTTGCATAGGCTCGGCGGTGCGCACAAGCCCCGGGACGCGCGTAAGTCCCGGGGCTTCGTAAACGGGGAGGGAAGGGGGCGTGTCCGGGGGGCGTGTCCGGAGTCAGGGGGCAGTTTGGGGCGGGACTGGGGGCGTGGCGCCGGCCCGGGGGCATGGTCGAGGTCTCCGGACCAGCCCCTGGGTCGGGTGATGGCGCGCCAGCAGCCTGCTGGCGCGCGCAGATTTAGGCCTGCTTTCAGCAGGCCTAAATCTGCCAAAAAAGGTAGGGGGGTTTAGATAGGGCCAGGGGGATGGGTTAGGTAGGGGAAGGGAGGGGAAGGTGCAGGGGGTGGAAAGAAAGTTTCCTCCAAGGCCGCTCCGAAATCGGAGCGGCCTTGGAGGGAACAGGCAGCGTGTGCAGGGCTCGACGCACGCAAGTTGCACAAATGTGCACCCCCTTGGGCGCGCCGACCCCGGATTTTATAAGATACGCGCGGCTACGCGCGTATCTTATAAAATCCAGCGTACTTTTGTTCGCGCCTGGTGTGCGAACAAAAGTACGCGCTCGTGCAACTTTATAAAATCCGGCCCATACTCCCTATCCACACTCTTTAAAAACAATTGGCAATCAACTCTCAATTACTGCACAGAATGTTACACAAAGGAATTGTCTCACATCCCAATGGCTTCACTACATAGTAATTTTAATATCTGTCACTGATTACAGGCCTACTTGTTTCACCTATAATGACTTTTTCAGAGGGATGTGATATCCACTCTCTCTTCCATATTATATAGTATGCAATGCATCCTTCAGAGTCCTGTTACCGTATACAGTGAAAAAAGCATCTGCTGCAACCGATCCATTCATCCAAGTTTCTATTGGCCAGTGGCATAGCCAGAACTGAGTTTTTGGGTGGGCCCAAGGTTAACAAAGGTGGGCAGTAAGCATACAGTCTCAACCTACTAGTTGTACTTGTTGCATTCAGCTGGCCGTAGGTCCGTTTCATGGTCAGCCACATTCACCTCCTGCTGGGAAACTGTGCTCCATTCCTTGACACCATGGGCATAGGGAGAGCATCTCATCGGAGCGGCATCCCTCACGCAGCATGACTGGCCTGTGCAGCGGCCTGCTGCATCTTTGCTCCCAGGGCCATTGCGGTGTCAGGGAAAGTAGCACTGCAACGGCCCTGGGAGCAAAGACGCAGCAGGCCGCTGCACAGGCCAGCCATGCTGCGCGAGGGATGCCGCTCCGATGAGGAGCTCTCCCTAGGCGCACGTGCCTTGGCAGGTTTTAAAGGGCCCATGTTGGGAAATCCACCATGGTGCCTCCACATCATCCACGCCTCTCCATTTAAGGCAGCCTGGACCATGCACTGATGCCTGAGCAACAGGTCGACTCTCTGAGTAGCTAGTTGCTTCTCGTCCCAGCCTCCTGCCTATTTCTGATTAATGATACCTGGTTTCTGATTCCTGATTCTCTTCACCTGGTTCCTGGTTCCTGTCTCCAGTTCCCTCATCTCTGCTGCCTTCTTCACTGGCTTGTCTCTTTGGCTTTGAATCCAGCTTGCTCCCCTTGCCTGCATCATCCTCCTGAGCTGTTCCTGGCTGACTTTGGACCTCCTTTGACCTCGTTTGATCTGCTGCTGAACTTGACCATGATTTGTCCTCATTTCTGCCACCTGCTGCCTGCCCTGACCTTGGCCTGTACTGACCACTCTTCTCGCCTGCTCCCTCCTCAGACACCACAACATCCAGAGGCCTGCTCCTAAAACCAGCCAACCCTGGCACCCAGGGCTTAACCTGCGAGGAATGTGGGCTGGTACTGGTGAAATTTTGGTTAAGCCTCTGCACCAGCCAGCTCCACCCCCAATGGCGAGGACCTAGAGGGCTTCTCCCTGCAGGTAGTGTCAACCTCACCTCGGCTCAAGGGTCCATCGATGCAACAGTTTGCTGAGGCCATGGACCCAGCGTATCTCTCAGGCCTCCAGGCCATACCAGGCCTGGCACAGAAGCTTCAGCAGCAGCAGCAATTTTTGGAAGCTTTAGCAGGCTCTATTGGGCAACTTAGCACCCATCTTGATGCTACCACAGCCATGCCCAGTCCAGCAGCTCCAACTGTCTCTGCAGTTCCAGCAGCCCTGCTTGTGGTGCATATTCTAGTACCCCTCACCCCCAGAATGCTGATGAGCCCAAGCACTGTCACAGATTTCTAAATCAGTGCTTCATGAATTTCTTGCTCCAGCCAGCACAATTTTCCAGCAATACCATCAAGACCACCTGTATCCTCTCTCTGCTGAATGGGAAGGTGCTAGCTTAGGCCTCCCCCCTTTAGAAGTATGGGGATTCATTACCTAAAGATCTCTCACAGTTCATCAAGATATTCAAGTAGGTTTTTTGTTGAGCCCAGTTGGTTGGCTACCATTGGCTCCGACCTGCTGCATCTCCGGTAAGTTTCTTGATCCCTGATGGATTATACCATCAAGTTTCATATCTTGGCTTTCAAACTAAACTGGCATGAGTACTACCTTCCCAGCATTTTTTTTAAAGAACTCTCTTCACAGATGAAAGATTAACTGGCTGCATGAGAATTGCCTGAGCCACTTGATGATCTCATTGAACTGGCCAGCATGATCAACTGTCACCTCCAGCAAAGGCCTGATAGCTATCACCCCCTCATAGGCAGGTGGCACTGGCCCCATCCTTTACACATCCCCTGGCTTCATTGCCAATGGCACTCGTGTCTCTGCCCTGGTCCGAGGAGCCTATGCAGCTGGGACAGAGTCATCTCTCACTGGAAGAGAAACTCAGCTGCCATACTTTGGGTCTATTGTGTCGGGAAGGGGCCCCTTCTGGTGTGTTGCCCCATGAAGCAGGGCAACTAGGGGAAGACCACATTCAATATGTGAGATGGCCATTGTGAATACCTGGCTATGCCCTTTGGTTTATGCAACGCCCCCGCAGTATTCCAAGACATGATGAATGAGATATTTAGGGACCTCCGATACATGTGTGTGGTGATGTATCTTGATGATATTCTCATTTTTTCTAAAGATCTCCAATCCCATCATCGTGATGTCTGCCAAGTCCTCCAGTGGCTATGGGCCCATAAGCTATATGCCAACCTTGAAAAATGCATCTTTGGAAAGGAGAGCTTAATCTTCCTGGGGTATAACATTTCCAGCAGTAACTTTTGCATGGACCCAGAAAAAATAAAGTGCATCCAGGACTGGTCGCAACCTTCTGGACTTCATGCCTTGCAGAGGTTCCTAGGATTCACTACCTTCTACTGGCACTTCATCCCTAATTACTCTCGGATTGCGGGCCCTCTAACGGCACTTACCAGGAAAGGAGCTGATACCAAGCTCTGGCCTCCTGAAGCAATTGCTGCTTTCCATGAGTTAAAACAGGCCTTTCTCCAGGGGTCGTGCCTTTGCCACCCTGATCCTGCAAGTCCCTTCATTTTAGAAGTCGGTGCCTTGTCCATGACCATAGGGGCCGTGTTGAGTCAACACTTAGATATGGGCGTTCTCTGGCCTTTCTCCTTCTTCTCCCAAACATTTTCCTCTGCCAAATGGAATTACAGCCTTGGGGACCAGGAGTTACTTGGCATAAAATTGGCACTCAAAGAATGACAGCAGTGGCTGGAGGGTGCCTAACATCGAGGTATAATATACACCAATCATAAGAACCTGGGGCACTTTCATCAGTACAAGCATTTGAATGCCTGCCGAGCTCAATAGTCCTTGTTTTTTGCCTGGTTCAACTTTGAGCTGAGATACTGACCAGCGGCCAAAAATACCTGAGCAGACGCTCTTTCCTGGCCTTCAAGGCGTGAGATGTACCTGATTCCCCAGGGCATATCATTGAATTGACCTGATCCTCTTAGCTGTAACCATGCCCATCCCACTAGGAAAAATGGTTGTTCTGTGCCATTACTGTCAGAAAGTTTTGGAATGGTCCCATGATTCTCATGTTGTTGGGCATCCTGGATGGGCCCGAATGCTCGCACACCTCAAGCAGTATTATTGGTGGCCCCAGATGCAAAGTGTTGTCAAGATCTATGTGGTCTCTTGTCCCACCTGTGCTCAACAAAAACTGCCATTGTGATGACCTTGGGGACTGTTACAGCCATTGCCAGCCCCCAAGCAATCCTGGACTCACCTGTCCACCGATTTCATGGTGGATCTCCCCCTCTTGAACAACTGCTGTACTATCTGGATCATTATCAATCATTTCTCCAAGATGGCCCACTTTGTTGCTCTCCCAGATCTTCCTTCTGTACTTGAGTTGATGTGGTTATTCACCATTCATGTTTTCTGCCAACACGATTTGTCTCAACATAACGTTTCTGATCGATGTGTCCAGTTCCCAGCCAAATATTAGCGATCCCTCTGCCAGAAAATTAACATTACATTAGATTACACTACTGCCTACCACCTGCAAGCCAGTGGTCAGACAGAATGCACTAACCCTAACCTAAAGACCTTTTTGAGAGCATTCATTAATGAACGTCATGATAAATAGGCCTCTCTTCTTCCATGTGAGGAATTCTTTCACAATTCTCATATTAATTCAGCCATGGGATCTTCTCCATTTCTAATTCTATATGGCAGACAGCCTGCCCCCTCTTCTGCTCGTTCCGCTCTCTGTTTCCTCTCCAGTTGCCCAATTGACAGCACAGGAACTCCAAAATCTCTGGGTGTGAATAGAAGAGATGATCTAGAAAGCCACTCAAAAGGCTAAGAAAACAATGAACATTCACCAGCATCCAGCTCCCTTATTTAAACCAGGACACAAAGTCTGGCTAAGCACTCATCACATTAGACTCCGGGTGCCTTCCATGAGGCTTGTTCTTTGTTATATCTGGCCTTTTGCCATTACCCGCCAGATAGGACCTGTGACATACCAATTGCAGCTACCCATTTCACTGATTTACAGTGTGTTCCATATCTCCCTCCTCCAGCTTGTAATTCTTTCTTGGCCCTTCTGGAGAGTGCCAGAAACACCGGATCTATCTACTAAGGAGGACCAAGATTATCATCTCAAAGAAATACTAGATGTATGTCGACAAAACAAAAAAATAGGAATATTTGATCTCTTGGAGGAGTTATGGCCCGGAGTTACGGCCTGGCCTGAATGTATTCTACACCTCGCATCCCAGGAAACCCAGAACTCCTGGAGGGGGGTGTCTTAGAGAAGGTTGTACTATTGAGTTTAGCTGGCCGCAGGTCCATTCCATGGTTGACCACACTTAGCTCCTGCTGGAAACTGTGAGGCTTTCCCCGATGCTACAATTGCACTGGCAGCAAAGTCATGGCAGGTCGCCACATGGGGCCAGCCATGCCGAGTAGCTCTCTCTAGGCATGCACGCACATGCCTCAGCAGGATTTAAAGGGCCTATGGTGGGACATCACCTGTGCCTCTACATTTAAGGCAACCTGGACCATACACTGATGCCTCTGCAACGGGTTTACTCTCTAAGTAGTTAATTGCTCCTCATCCCAGCCTCCTGCCTTGTGGGTATTTCTGATTCCTGATGCGTGGTTCATGATTCCTGATTCCCATTGCCTGGTTCCTGGTCCCTGTCTCCAGGTCCCTCATCTCCACTCCCCTCTCCCCTGGCTTGTTTCCTTGGTTTTGTCCCTGGCTTGCTCTTCGACTGTGTCTTCCTCCTGGACTGTCCCTGGCTGACTTTGGACCTCTTTTGACCTCATTTGATCTGCTGCCCACCTCGACCATGGTTTGTCCTCATTTCCACTGCCTGCTGTCTTCCCTGACCTCGACTGCCCACTCTTATCTCCGGCTTCCTCCTTGGAGACCATGACATCCAGAAGCCTGCACCTAAGTCTAGCCGGCCCCAGCACCCAAGGGCTCAACCTGCAGGGAATGTGGGCTGGTATTGGTGAAGCTCCAGTTAGGCCTCTGCACCTGCCAGCTCTGCCCACTGACGGCGAGGACCTGCAGGGCTTGTCCCTGCAAGTAGTGTCAATCTTGCCTCGGCTCAAGGGTCCACCAACACAACAGTACTCTTATTGATAAGTAATGCCTTAGTCTGCAACAGCCCTTATGCAACATGAGTAAAACATTTAGAATATTTTAACTATTATTTCAAGCACTTACCAACATTAAAATTGTTATCATCTGTATTAATTTATTTTATGTTTATTGCAATTAAATAAAAAAGAATAGGTAAAATGCAAAGAACATATAAACATCACATCCAATCAATTATGTCATAAAACAAATATCAATGTATTCTTTCTAGAATCTTCTTTCCAGAAAGAAAGGAGATCACCATAACTACAATAAAATAGCAATAATCATGAGAATGGTGCAGAGCAAAACTACAACAGTTTATATTACAATCCAACATTTTAAAAAGTTATTTTCAAATTCTGGAGTCATCTCAGAAAAAAACAAACAAAAAAACCCCTCTCTCCACTCTCCCTCCCATTGCTAAACATTTTGGGGTAGATTTTCAAAGGGGTATGCGTGTAAGATACACACGTACCCCCCGAAAACCTACCCCAAACCCCCCCTGCGCGCGCTGAGCTTATTTTGCATAGGCTCGGCGGTGCGCGCAAGCCCCGGGATGCACGTAAGTCCTGGGGCTTGCATGGAGGGGCATGTTGGGGGCGTGTCGGGAGTGACGTGGCATTTCGGGGGCGTGACAGCGGCCCCTGAACCAGCCCCCGGACCGGAACATGGAGCGCGGCAGCCGGCCCGGCGCGCAAAGTTACGCCTGCTTTGAGCAGGCGTAACTTTCATGATAGAGGTAGGGGGGAGGTTTAGATAGGGCCGGGGGGGTGGGTTAGGTAGGGGAAGGGAGGGGAAGGTGGGGGGAGGGAACGGAGGCAGGCTGCGCGGCTCGGCGCGCGCAGGCTGCCGATTTTGGGCAGCCTTGCGCGCGCCGACCCCGAATTTTAATGGCTACGCGCGTATCTATTGAAATCCCGCATACTCTTGTTCGCGCCTGGTGAGTGAACAAAAATACGCGTGTGCGCAGATTTATAAAATCTGCCCCTTTGTGAACTAACATAAACCCCTGAAAAAAAAAAGGTGCCTAGAAACTTATCTGGCTAACTAGCATTGTATATCCAGTGGTGCATATACTCAGCTATCTTAAAGTTAGCCAGATAAGTTTAACTGGCTAACTTTAGAACAGCTTTTTCGTTTGACCAGACTTAGCGGGCTGTTAACTAGCTAACTCTGAATTTGGTTAACTTAACTGACTAATTGAACTCCTCGCAGTTATTTCCTTGGAACACCCGTAACTTATCTGCCAAAATTCTAGCCTCCTAACTTATTAGCTCGCTAGAATTTAGCCAGATATGTGCCCAAAATATTCAAAATATTTTCAGCAGGCTAAATGCTTTTGAATATGGACCGCTTAGTTGTGAAGGAGTTCAAAATTCTCCTTCCAATGATGGCAGGTGGCATCATCTAACCATATCTTGGAGCTAGCCAGTGATTGGAAGGTATTTTTTCCAATGGAGCAAAGTCCATAGATTGTCCTGGTAGCCTGGAAGGAATGCATATTGTATTGATCATTGTATCCCATTGTCTCATATACCATTTCCATCCTCCCCAGGTGTTCTTCATGTCACAAATACATTTTTTAACTTCAACCTTAAGTGCATGTTATACTGCTATCTTTTGCCAAGTTTGTAGATGGATTTGCAAAGCAATAAAAGCTACTCACTTCTGCTCAAGAAGATTACAGATCTGAGCATTGCTAGTATTGAACCGATGCTTCCATCAAAATGTGAATATGATAGGCTGGAGGCACATATTTTGGACAGCAGACAAATTGCTTCCAGGATGGAGATGTCATTAATGGTAGGGATTTATTCTAGTATGCTGTGCTACTGATCCTGGAAACTTTATCCAATTGTCTTGGATCTTTGAGGGCTGTGATATTCAGTCATCTTCATGCAGTCTTCTGGTTCTTATTATGTGTAATCATGAGGAGGATATTCATCACTGAGCTTAAAAATCAGTGATCTATCCAGCAGATAGATCATGTCAATCATGACAAATATGCCGCTCAGATCTCTGCCTCAGATGATGATGTAGTACTAGTAGGGGTGTGCATTTGTTTTGAACTTAAATGTACAACGCAACTTTTTTTTTTTTTTAACTTAAAAAAGTGATGAGGCGAAAACGATCGGATTTCCAACTTATTCAACATAGCTATGTTGAATAAGTTGGAAATCGCGATTGTTGATCCTAAATAAAAATTTAAACCCCTCACCCTTCTTAATCCCCCCCCAAGACTTACCAAAACTCCCTGGTGGTACAGCAGGGAGTCAGGACGCCATTTCTGAACTCCTTTGCGAGGAGCACGTGACGTCGGCGTCACGTCGGAGTGACGCGGCGTCACGTGATTCCCCGCGCGATCGCTCCGGGACCCTCGTTGCACCCAAAAGGAACTTTTGGCCAGCTTGGGGGGGCCTCCTGACCCCCCCCCAAGCTGGCCAAAAGTTCCTTTTGGGTGCAACGAGGGGGTTGCTTGGGGGGGGCCTCCTGACCCCCCCAAGCAACCCCCCCAAGCTGGCCAAAAGGAACATTTGGCCAGCTTGGGGGGGCCTCCTGACCCCCCCAAGCTGGCCAAAAGTACCTTTTGGGTGCAACGAGGATCCCGGAGCGATCGCGCGGGGAATCACGTGACGCCGCGTCACTCCGACGTGACGCCGACGTCACGTGCTCCTCGCAAAGGAGTTCAGAAATGGCGTCCTGACTCCCTGCTGTACCACCAGGGAGTTTTGGTAAGTCTTGGGGGGGGATTAAGGAGGGTGAGGGGTTTAAATTTTTATTTGCACGTATGGACATAGACTCAACTTATGGAATTCTCCATATGTCCTTATTGACCGCAAATGGGACCCCCTTTCGACTTATGGACTTATGAACATAAACTTTTGCTCTGCACATCCCTAAGTACTAGTGCCCTGTCTTCAGATGAGTCCCTATATTCTTAAGCCAGTCTTTATGGTAGAAGACTATATTTGTCAGGATCAGGCTGTGTTGAATACACTTGATCAGGAGCAGGATGGTGTTAACATTGGCCTCTTCCAAATCATTCTTGTTAATAGTTCCACTGCAAATTTTATTTTAAACACTTGAGTGTTTTAATCACCCAGGAGAATAATCTCAAGATAGAAAAAGAAATAGAATTTTCCCTTGACCCATCATTAGAATCCAAAGGCAAGCCATATGTGCTGATGACACCCGGCACACTGGTTTCAACTGAGGTACAGACAGAGGGTCATCAATCTTTCGCCCAAAGGGAATTCATAAGCATGTCAGCATTATTTTTCCTAATGGCAAAGCTGATGTATGCAAGTAGTATGACCATTTTCCCTTTTCAGAAGAAAGGGTACCATCCACCAGCTTCCTGCAGTTGTCTCTCCCTGGCAAATTGGATTCTTCCAAAGGCTATAAAGTTTCCAGGTCACACTGATAGATTAACTTTCCAGGCAATTGCTCTTTGGATTATGAGAGAGTTCTTATAATCTAGGTTTTGAGCTTTAGCTTTTCCTTGCTTCAGCTGAAGAAATGGTGATCCTATTGGGTGAAGTTTTGCTGCTAGGACAAATTAAACAGCTTATTCTTGGAACATCTTTGCAGATCTCCTCTCTATTTGGGGTAAGTGATTTGCACAATCATAGGTACAGCTCTGAAGAACACCCTTGTTTCTGTGCATGTGCCAAATGACCATCATGCATCCAATGCCTGTGTGCAGATTATTGCCTGGGGGCCTTAAGGTATTACAGCCTGCCCCCATTGCCAATCTACTGTCACATAGCTTTTGGTCCTGAAGGAAGACTGTGTATGACATGTTTAATATTCAGACATTGATTGTAGTCAAATCCCCATGATCTTGGCAGTGATGGTGAGGTTCAGTGGCATGGCAAATCAAAACAATTGAGGCCACTGCCCCCTGCAGCCTTTTGCTGCCTTTATAGCTTTTGGATCTGCAGCCTTTCACCACCTGATTCACAGTAGATAAATTAATTGTTGCAACTGTCGCTGCCCGACGGCTTCACTCCGCCTACCTTTCTTTTTCTGTGACTCCTCCTGCTTCTTGTGGATGTCTGGCTGCCGCGGCATCTGCCCACCGTCCTCTTCGGTGTCCCCGGACCAGCTTGTGTGCTGCCTCCCGCCATGCTCCTCAGGTATCTTAGGGCACATGCATCGCGCGGCCCTCATTCTTATTTCCTCTATGGCGCAAACCTCAGGGGCATCCCCCTGTAATGACGTCACGCTGCCCAGATATTTAAGCCTGCTGTTTTTTGCTAGCCTCTGAGTTAGCAAGGGATTCCTTATGGATGGGATTCGTTCTCCGTACCCAGCTACTCTGCCTCCAACTACTATTGGACTCTTTTCTGCTAACGGGGTACCCGCTACTCGGGAGCCTCTCTGCTTCTTTCAGGTCGCTATTAGGAACTGGTATTCGCTCCTCAAGGGCCCATGTTCCCTAACTCGCTGCCTGTGTCCATCTCCTCTTCTACTTGGAAGAATTCGCTACAGACACCATCTATGAGTACTACTACCATCTACTCCTCAGAGCTGTTTCCCTGGAACCAGGTACTCACTCCTCGAGGGCCTGCCTCCATTCCAGCACCAGTGCCATCTCCTACTTGGTACTGCTGTGTGAGTAATTGCCAAATAGTCTCTGCTCCCAGGGATCTGTTACTCACTCCTCGAGGGCCAGCTCTTCCTATCTCGAGGCTTCTCCATACTAGGGACTCTGTGAATATCTTATTGTACTCATTCTCTCAGTTCTTTTCCCTACAGCACTGCTACCGGAGGAGTCGCTGTTCCAGCGCCTGAGGGATACTAGCCCAGCCGGGCTCCATCTTCTACTCCATCTTCTACTCACTACCACCACCTCTGGTGGCTTCACAAACTGTCTAAATAAAGATATAATCTGTGTTTGTGTGTCCAGAGCTGAGCCTGACCTGCGGCCCCTCACGGGACTTCCCCCCGTGGGTGTGGTCAGCTGCCACAGTGTCCACCCAAACCTTACTAAACATAACATTAATGGATCATTCTTGATGTAGAACTTCTTGACCATACTGCCATGGCAGATCCTATCAGGAGCATAAGCTCCAAAATAGCATCATTAGGGTCACTGGGTTATGCAAGCTGCTCTGTCAATGCAAGTTTACAATCCTAGGAGAGAGGTAGACACAGCATTAAAGGGGTCAAGTGGGTGCCATGGTATGAGTGTGGGGGGAGGGGGGAAGGTTGGAACTGGTGTTAGTTTGTGTGCTCATCAATCCAATGTGATAGATAAGCAGAAAGAAAATGTCTCAAATATATAGGCAGATTGGATGAGCCAATTGGTTTTTATCTTCCATCATTTATCTTGTTAAAAATCAGACCTGTCGGGTCTCAAGAAAAAACTTTTGAAACCAATGTTTTCATTAATATTTCTGTAATATACATTTCCTAACCACATAATTGCCATATTCTTATAAATTATTTTCATACTCTTTAATGAGATTTCACATTTTTTAATGATATGGTTTGCATATTTGTATCTAATTAAGTATGTTTATTTTATCTAATATACTGCATATGTGATACAACAAGCTAAAGAAAGGTGAAAGAAAAGAGCAAGCCTCATAATCAAAGGAGAAAGCATGTTCTTTTACAGCAAAATATTATAATGATTTTCACACTGGGTGGGTTTGTTTCTTATTTACCATACCTTTGATTCCAAACTTAACATTTTTATGACTTACAAATCAGATTGAAAGAAACTGACATTTTCATATCTATCTATGCACCTATTATTTTTCATCAAAGTCTCTCGCACAAATATTCTATTTATGTAGTGCAGAGACTGTAAAACATGATCTGTGTCCTGACCAAGGGCAGATGCCAGTGGGAATCTTGTCATTCCCTGAAATAGTATGATAGCAGATAAGCACTGACCGAGCAGTTAATGTTTCAGTAGCTGGCAGAGTCCAATTCTGTTTATAATTAGTACCATATTATCCAAACAAACTACTAGGTTGAACAATGATTACAAAGCTGTGCTTTAACAATAAAACTATGAATGTGCAAAGATAGGATAAATGATTGCGTTTTGGCTATTACCCATGCTGATCATTTATACCATTGTTTATAGTTGCTCAAAGGAAACTAGTGTTACCGAGAGGACGTCCAAAAAACCTATGGAACCAGAAAAGTACTTTCAAATGGAGTCATTGAACTTAACTGCAAACTACAAACTGTTTTTAGGCTCTATACTTCAAAGAAGGCCCAATTTTAATACAAAACGGTAAAACTGGAGTTGTCTGAACATGAATCACCTGAGTGGACAACTGTGCTGTTTTAGTAAAGGCTAATGCAGTTTAAAATACATGTTGAACTAAACATAAAAGGAAATTCATGTTACGCTCTTCAATTATTGTTGCCCATTCTTAGGTGAATTTTCAAATGTTACACACATAAAAATGAGCATATTCTCATGAAAGTAGGCTCTACATATGTATTCCTAATTTTATAAACTTCAAACATGTACACAAATATGCATGTAAAAAAGGTATGGGAGAAGGGCGTTCTAGGATGGGGCCAACAGATATGTGCAAAAGTTGCTATTTTAAAAGACACTTATGCACGTACATTTACATACTCACTTGCATAAGTTTACACCTGCTAATTATTTGGCATAAGTAATAATAAACATGTTTATTCTGTACTAATGGCCAGGTGGGAGGTTTGGGTGAACTGGGAGGAGTCAGGCTGAAGAATCAGGAGGGCCTCGATGAGCTGTGGAAGGACTGGTGGACTAATTGGTAAAACTGATAATTTCACTTGAGTACATATAATTTAAAATAGATCGATTTATGAGTGTAAAAGCTAACTTATTTAAGTCTTATTTTATTTGCATGCATAAATATACAAAGGGTCTGATTTTCAAAAGCATTTACATGCTTTAAAAATGGACTTTACACATGTAAATGCACTTTACCCATGTAAGTGGGCTTTTGAAAATTGCTACGATCTATGCCATTGAATTATTCACAGGATTTACTTGTACAACTGCACTTTACGCGGGTAAATGGCTTTTGAAAATTGCTACAATAGTAGGTATATTTATATGTGCAAATCTTTTTAAAATTACCCCCTTATATTTTTAATGTAGGTGGATGAAGTATGCATGCTCAGTGCATCGATATATGTGGTGTCAATGCATTGCAATGCATTCACATTTTAAAAGCTGCCCAGTTAAGCATGTATCTCCCACACCGTAAACATCTAGAAGGTTTTTAGAAATGGATGGGGCATAGGCATGGTCTGAGCTAGGCATTCACATAGTAGGTGCTTTGGGGAGAGTGGAGGGGGCCCAGAGATGGATCAGGGCCCTGGTTGCTCTTTCATCATGGATGAGGGACTGAAATTATGGCCTTTATCAGGTCTTGTTACCACATCTGTATTATTTCTGTTTTTTTACCCCAGTTGTATGTAAACCGATGTGATATTCATTTGAATGTCGGTATATAAAAGTTCTAAATAAATAAAAATAAATAAATTCACATGTAATCCTACATAAATATATATGTTGTGGGCGAGATATACGAATATTTTATAAAATGTGCATATACCATGAGGGTGATTTTTAAACCAGTGAGCGTACGCACATTTGCGTGCATATGTTGGCCCGAGATGAGGGGCAAGGCCATTTTATAACACATATCTCAAAATCTCCATGCCTAGCTCAGACCATGTCTATGCCCCATCCCTTTCTAAAAACCTTCTAGATGTTTACGGTGTGGGAGATACATGCTTAACTGGGCAGCTTTTAAAATACACAGCATGCACAAGCCCAAATTATTTGCACATCCTCTAATTAATTCACACAATGAGCTTTTAAAATTCACCTCTATATGTGCTAGGGATGTGAATCGTGTCCTCGATCGTCTTAACGATCAATTTCGGCTGGGAGGGGGAGGGAATAATATTGTTGCCGTTTGGGGGGGTAAAATATCGTGAAAAATCGTTAAAAATCGTTAAAAATCGAAAAATCGAAAAACCGGCACATTAAAACCCCCTAAAACCCACCCCCGACCCTTTAAATTAAATCCCCACCCTCCCGAACCCCCCCCAAATAACTTAAATAACCTGCGGGTCCAGCGGCGGTCCGGAACGGCAGCGGTCCGGAACGGGCTCCTGCTCTGAATCTTGTCGTCTTCAGCCGGCGCCATTTTCCAAAATGGCGCCGAAAAATGGCGGCGGCCATAGACGAAAAAGATTGGACGGCAGGAGGTCCTTCCGGACCCCCGCTGGACTTTTGGCAAGTCTCGTGGGGGTCAGGAGGCCCCCCACAAGCTGGCCAAAAGTTCCTGGAGGTCCAGCGGGGGTCAGGGAGCGATTTCCCGCCGCGAATCGTTTTCGTACGGAAAATGGCGCCGGCAGGAGATCGACTGCAGGAGGTCGTTCAGCGAGGCGCCGGAACCCTCGCTGAACGACCTCCTGCAGTCGATCTCCTGCCGGCGCCATTTTCCGTACGAAAACGATTCGCGGCGGGAAATCGCTCCCTGACCCCCGCTGGACCTCCAGGAACTTTTGGCCAGCTTGTGGGGGGCCTCCTGACCCCCACGAGACTTGCCAAAAGTCCAGCGGGGGTCCGGAAGGACCTCCTGCCGTCCAATCTTTTTCGTCTATGGCCGCCGCCATTTTTCGGCGCCATTTTGGAAAATGGCGCCGGCTGAAGACGACAAGATTCAGAGCAGGAGCCCGTTCCGGACCGCTGCCGTTCCGGACCCCCGCTGGACCCGCAGGTTATTTAAGTTATTTGGGGGGGGTTCGGGAGGGTGGGGGATTTAATTTAAAGGGTCGGGGGTGGGTTTTAGGGGGTTTTAGTGTGCCGGCTCACGATTCTAACGATTTATAACGATAAATCGTTAGAATCTGTATTGTATTGTGTTCCATAACGGTTTAAGACGATATTAAAATTATCGGACGATAATTTTAATCGTCCTAAAACGATTCACATCCCTAATATGTGCATCTGATAAAATACTATAATAAATCTCTGCATGGCCACATACACATGTATGTGCCGCTGTATGCAATTGTTTGAAAATATTCTTTCCTGAGTATAATTTTCAAACAGCCCGTATAGGTATCAGGTTTTTTCATATGCATAGGGCCAAAATACTTTTTAGGAATGAAGTCAAAACTTGCCTCTCCAGTACCTTTTTTAAAGACCACCTTCAGTTTTTTCACCCTTCTAGCACTAAAATCAGCAGTAATAGCATGGTAAATTTAGTACACAAAATTATATTCCTCATCTCTGCTGGCATGTTTGGAAAAGTGATGGGTGTGAGAAGCCAGGTCCTGCAACCATAGCCTGGATCTCCTGTGCCAAAAAGAGAAAGGCAGCATTACTCACACCTCCATGACTTAATTATCTCACTGCCAACCCACATCATGCTATAAGACACTAGAAGTGATGCTCTAGCTTGATGTGAGGCATAAAAAACTATTTCCAATCGTTAGTCTATATCGTCTTTTACTGTAACACTATATGTACGCTATATATGTTTCAGACCTTCATGAATGGAAAAATGCAACTGGGGTGCGTACAAAATGTGTACATGTCACTCACAAGCAAGCAATCTCTACTCAGTTCTAGCACTCTTCTAACACTGAAGCTGTACACCACAGCTGCCAAACATATCATTGCTGAAATACATCAGCCTCATGTTTTGATTGTTCAGTAGTATGTCCTGTTTGACGATGTCCTGTTTGACGATTGTCAGAAATGGCACACTGAATAGGATTGTCCCAAAAGGCTACTCCCACAGATTTCTTTGAGCCCATAATCCCCTGTGATGGTAAAGACAAACTGTGGCTGACATCCTGGCTTTCAGAGCCGAAGCAGACAGGATACCAATATGGGAATCATTAGCTGAGGGCTGACAAAGCACTAACAGGGCACACCTAACCTGGGAGTCTCTGACATGTGTGCCCTAAAAGAGAAAGAGGATTTGAACTGCCACTTGTTTTAAGCTAACCAATTGAATGTCTGTAGTGTTTGGACCTTAGTAGAAAGTGTTTTGTAGGGACTCATTACTTTAATAAGCCTCTAAAGCAGAGATTTCCAAAGTGTGTGTCGGGACACATTAGTGTGTCGCCTGTAGTGTGGAGGTGTGTCGCCCGGTCCACAGGGCCGGCAGAAGCAGGGAACTATAGCAGGAAAATCGGCAGGCAGTGGTGGAGCTTACATCACCACGGCCCGAAGAAAAGGGTCACGTTCACTCCTCCTCCTTCCTGCCTGTGCAGCCCTGGAAGAAAAATGTTGCCGGAGCCGCGTGGGCAGGAAGGAGGAGGAGCATCTGCTGCGTACAGAAGAAGAGCAGCATTAATGGGCCGTTGCGGATCCCACGTCGCGATGGCCCGAGAAGAGGAGGAAACCCGATAGCAGGGCCGCTGCGGATCCCACGTCGTGGCAGCCCGAGAAGAGGAGGAAACCCGATAGCAGGGCCGCTGCAGATCCCATGTCACGGCCAGGGAAGATCAGGGCCTCTGAAGAGCCCATCCTTCGGCAACCCGTGCAGAATGTGCCAGCATGTGCCAGTGAGAGCCTGTGCTTGAGCAAGAGAGCATGTAGGAGTGAGAGAGCCTGTGTGTGTGAGAGTGAGACAGCATGTGCACGAGAGAGACAGTATGTATGTATGTATGAGAGAGAGGCATGTGAGAGTGAGAGCTGTGGATGTGTGAGATTGCATGTGAGTGAGAGCCTGTGTGTGTGAGAATGTGTGAGATAGCGTGTGAGAATGAGAACCTGATTGTGTGTTTGAGGGAAGACAGATGGAGAGAAAAGAAATAGAAAAAAAGACCCTGTAAAAGGAATTGGCAAAAAAACAAGAAAGGAAAGGTGGAAAAAAAAGCCTGTGACCAACCGATTAGAAAACTAAGATCAGACAGCAAAGGTAAAAAAAAAAATTACTTTTTAGTGATTGGCACATGTAATCTTTGGGAATGTGCAAGAGTAGCACTTTATGCCGATCTCACAATGTACGAGATCAGCATGGAGGAAGTGGAAGCCTGCAAATATTTATTATGAGATAGGTTGTGTTGTGAAACATTTTATTTATGTATATATTTAAGGAAACATACATAAATTGTTGAAATACATTTTGTTCGTTTAACCTTTAACTTCTGGTTTGCTGGTAGACTGAATTACTGTGTCACGAAATTATGTTTGTCTAAAAAGTGTGTCACCAACATGAAAAGTTTGGAAAGCTCTGCTCTAGGCGATCCAGAAGGATGGTGTGGTTGACGGTGTCAAATGCCGCTGAAATGTCTAACAGAACTAATAAGAAGGAATGTCCTTTGTCTAACCCCATTATAATATGGTCTGTAAGCGAAATGAGGAGGGTCTCCGTGTTGCGTGATTTCCGGAAGCCGTATTGCGAAGGGTATAGGATCTTATGGTCCTCTAGATATTCTGAAAGCTGGGTGTTTACCAGTTTCTCTGTAAGTTTGGCAACGAATGGTAGATTGGAGATGGGTCTAAAGTTGGCTAGTACATTAGGGTCTAGATTGTGTTTCTTGAGGAGGGGCTTAAGAGAAGCGGTTTTTAGGCTGTCTGGGTAACTTCCTTGAGTTAGAAGGCTGTTAATAATATTTGTTAGAGGTCCTGAGATCATGTTTGGGATAAGAAGCAGGAGTCTCGATGGGATATTATCAGCCGGATGACTAGATGGATTCTGTCTTTTTAGAAGGGATTCAATCTCTTTGGTGGAGATTAATTCGAAGCTGTAAAACTTGGGTTTAAAAAAGGAATTGAAATTCTCATCTGATTTGAGAGGTGTTGTATTAGGAGGAAGGAGGGCGAGAGTATTTAGAATCTTCAGTTGAAAAAATGAGGCGAGTTCATTAGCCTTGGATAGAGCTTATTCGTCTGGAATAGGTGGCAGGGTTGATTTAGTTATTTGTGTTACGTAAACAAATAGGGCCTGGGCGTCGTACTGGTAGTGGTGTATTTTGTTGGCGTAGTATTCCTTTTTTTTTTTTTGTAGTATGCAGGTCCTATAGCGATGTAAGAAACCCTTGTATGCTGAAAGGGTAGTTGAGTTGGGGGTTTTTCGCCATCTATTTTGTTTATGGCGTAAGTCCTGTTTCATCTGTTTTAGTTCGGTGCTGAACCAGGGTTGATTTCCCTTTTTTTTTGGATTGATTGTTTTGGAGGTTATTGGGCACCATTTGTTTGCGACTGCTTCAGTAATTTTTTGCCAGGAAGATAGGGCTGAGACGGGATTAGATAGGTCCAGGTTGGAGAGTTCCTTGGAGAGCTGCTCGCTGAGTATATCAGATGGACATGATTTCCTGAATTGAATGGTGGAAAGGTGCGGAGAGGTGTGTGTCTGTTTGTATGTGGAGAAGGAAGATTCTATCAAGAAATGATCTGACCAAGGGATTGGGGTACATGTGGGATCTACAGTGCACGTGAATTTAGAGTTAATGAATATTAAATCCAGGATGTGACCAGCTTTGTGTGTGGGGCTGTTGATAGTCTGAGAGAATCCCATTGCAGTAAGGGTGGTGAGGAAGGCTTCGCAGTTCGCAGATCGAGGTATAGCGTCTGTATGGAGGTTGAAATCACCCATAATCATTGTTGGTAGGTCTAAGTTAATATGTTTTGCTATGGATTCTATGAGGGGTGAAGGGTCGGTTTCTAAAACTCCTGGAGGAGCATAGACTAACAAAATTTGTAGAAGTTTTGACTTGACTAATCCTAGTTCCAATTTGGATTCAGTCTTGATGGTGTGAGCGGTCAGTCTGAGTTCTTTCTTGGAGGCTAGAAGAAGTCCGCCTCCTCTTTTTTTGTGTCTATGGAAGGTGAAAATGTCATATAACTGGATAGGTAGTTGGTTGGTTAAGGCAATGTCCGAGTTTTTTAACCAGGTTTCTGTGATGGCACAGATGTCTGGGTTGGAGTCCAGGAGGTAATCATTGAGGATGTGTGTCTTTTTAGTTAAAGATTGTGCATTGAGGAGGGTTACTGAGAGTAGCGTGAGGCCTAGAAGTTGGTTCAGAGGTGACATCATGATTGGAATAATTCTTTTTTGTAAGATGTTGGTGGAGTTAGTTAAGGAGATTCTCCTCTGGTTGTAACTGATTGGGATGTTGTAAGTGAACATGATGAATGAAGTTCCGGAAGAGGTTTAGTCTGAGAAATATTTTGGTTGGGACTGGATTCAAACTGGTGAGAGTCTGTATGAATAAGAGAAATAAGTCTGTATGAATAAGAGAGATGTCTGAGGACGGATGAAAGGAGGTGTCTGTCTGAATGAAGGGCGGTTTGGATGATTGCTGAAAGGGTGTCTGTAAGCTTGTTGGATTGATTGGATGAGTGCTCTGTCCTCCGTAGGCGTGGGTGGTTGTTTGATCAAGTGCTGATAGAGCTCCTATTCTGGAGGTCACTAAGACTTAAGCAGTGCTTGTATTCGTTTCTCGGATTCCGCGACTTGCTTGAGTGCTGGTGTGCTAACGACGAGTGGAGGAGTTTGTCACTTTTATGTGGGTTAGTAACAAGGGTACTAGCTATGCTCCCTATAGTGAACAAAGTTAGTGTAGGCGTTTCACCTTACGTGGAAAAGTTGAAGGACGTGCCAATGTTTATGTATGCTCTTAACAATGTCTGATGCATGATTTGTAAATTGCAATACATAGACATCCTGGGAAACAGTTTTCCTGCTTTGGTACATTAACAATGTTTCTCTCGGAGAGTATAACGTCCTTTTATATGCTGATCTAATAACTCAAAACGGATAACCTCTTTCAAAAAACCGCTTAGCTAAATCATAGGCTTGATACTTGAAATCATTTAACAAGAAACATAGATGGCAAATGCGAAATAACTGGCCCACCGGGAGGCCATTTTTAAAGGCCCTAGGGTGGCCCTAGGGTGGAAACAGTACACAAATTCAGACTACTTTATATCGAAAGGATATTGATAAGAACAACCTCTTGAGATATCAATGTCCTTTCAATATAAAATAGTCTGAATTTGTGTACTGTTTTTGATTATCATAATATCCAAAAAAGGAAGTTGTTGGTCATCAACTTTAGATGTAAATTTTATGTCATTGTCTATCATATTTAACCATGCGAGGAATTGCTGTAGATGTAATTTGTCCGAATTTCAGAAAAAAAGAAGGTCATCAATATAACATATCCACAAGCATATGTCTTGGAAAAAAGGGAATTTGTAAATTATCTGTCTCTCTAGCTGGTTCATAACCAGATTAGCAACCGCGGGAGCAACTGAAGACCCTATCACAATGCCGTGTGTTTGATGGTAAAACTTCCCAGAAAAGGAAAAATAATTGTTTTAAAACTAACTGAATTATTTTTAATAAAAATGAAATTGGTATACAATGAACCAATGTAGACAGGGTTTCTTGCACCACGTCGATAGCTATTACGTGAGATACATTCATATAAAGTGAGATTACATCCATAGAGACTAATTCGGAATTACATTCGGAATTCGGACAAATTACATCTACAGCAATTCCTCGCATGGTTAAATATGATAGACAATGACTTAAAATTTACATCTAAAGTTGATGACCAACAACTTCCTTTTTTGGATATTATGATAATAAAAAATGGTACACACATTCAGCCTACTTTATATTTAAAGGACATTGATAAGAACAATCTCTTGAGATATCAAAGTTTCCACCCTAGGGCCTTTAAAAATAGCCTCCCGGTGGGCCGGTTCTTTTGCCTATGCCGTCTGTGTTCTTCGTTAAATGATTTCAAGTATCAAGCCTATGATTTAGCTAAGCGGTTTTTTGAAAGAGGTTATCCATTTTGAGTTATTAGATCAGCCTATAAAAGGGTGTTATACTCTCCGAGAGAATCATTGTTAATGTACCAAAGCAGGAAAACTGTTTCCCAGGATGTCTAAGATTTGCAATTTACAAATCGTGCATCAGACATTGTTAAGAGCATACATAAACATTGGCACATCCTTCAACTTCATCCGACATTCATGGAACCACCTCTAATTTCATTCCAGAGAGGATCGAATATTAAAAACCACCTTGTGAGAGTAGCATTACTGACCTTCTCACAATTACCTGTAACTGGCCTTCATACAGTTTGCGGCCACTGTGACATGTGTCAAAATGCCATGAATGGAGAAATCTGGAAAGACCCGATCACTAACATCGAGTACAAAAGGAAATTTGTAACCGAATGTAATTCTCACCATATTGTTTACTTAATTCAATGTGACTGTCCCTTACTTTACATTGGTCAGACATCCATACCAATCAAAATATGAATAAGAAAACACAGAAGCAGACTTAACACAGGCAACATTGAAGCACCGATTGTAAAACATTGCCTATCAGAAAATCATAGTTTTTCGGATTTACATTGGACCATTCTGGACACGGTTCCGGTTAACATCAGAGGAGGAGATGTCAATACCCTCCTAAATTATAGAGAGCAAAGATGGATTTTTAAACTATCCACTGAATTTCCCCGGGGCAAGAATGACACCATTGAATGGTCCTCATTAATTTAAAGGGCTAGTCATCAGCCCTTCAATGGTTTGTTTCAAAAAACCTTTTTCTCTTTTTTGTTGGTCGTTTTTTAGTCCATATATAGGATTTAAATACGTCGGTTTTAAGATGGCAGGTCCTCTGCCATGTAATGCCTCACAATGGTCAATTTGTTCACTAACTCTGGACATGTAAGCTCACGCCATTAAAGCAGTTTAATTTGAATGTCGGCGTTTTTGTGCTAAATATGTTCTTTGTTCCATCTTTCAGTGTTTAAAGCCCCTGAAGTAGTCTTCGAAACACCAGCGGTGTCGGGCGTTCGGCTGAGCAGAGCTGATGAGCTCTTTGCTCTAATCCGTTTTTTTCTTGGAAAAAGATAAGTTTTCTGTTCCATTGATGTCTCTTTATTAAGTTGAAGTTGATGTTGCAAGTTTTCAACGATGTTAAAATTCTAAACAAAATTGTTTCTAAAAAACTCTTCACAAAAATTTTAAAATAATTTTTTCTTTGCTTAAAAAACAGTGTCACATTTCTACGTGAAATGAGAAAAGGGTTACCCCATGATTAACTTAAGTGAGCAGGCACAATTGCAACAAGTGCATAAGAGTTAAAACGCTGTTCCAGTGTAAGTGTATAACAGCTCATGTATAAGGGTGTACCTTATTCAATAACTCACATTTAATATATTAGATTTTTTTCATAATTTGTGGATTTTGTTTGTGTCATAAAAAGCTACTCTTCCACCTTTTCTGTCCTTTCTATCCTTCCTAAACAAGTTATAGTCCAGGATGGCCATATCCCAGTCATGAGAATCAGTAAACCATGTCTCCATAACAGCAACAATGTCCAAGTCCACCTCCACCATTAGGGCCTTCAGGTCTGGGATTTTATTGCCCAGACTATGAGCATTTGTGGTCATGGTTTTTCTAGTCAACTTTTCTGCTTTTTTTGAACTGATTGATTTTGTTATTCACTCTTCCCACTTCCTGTATGTCTTGGGGGTGCACTGCAATTTCACTAGCCACCTCCTGCCACCACCCACTCTGTAGTTTAAATGCTTGATAACGTATGATTTGAAATTCTCACTTCTCATCCTCTTTCCTGCCACAGAGAAATGTAGGCCATTCCTACCATATAATATTTAATTGCTTCATACATGACCCCAGCCTCCAGTGCATCCAAAAACACTTTCTTTACAGATATCTGCAGATATTTCTCTTTAGAAAAAGTTGTATTATATTTACTCCAGGAGTGTTCAGACCCATGCAAGTCCTGCTTTTTGAAAGAAGCCTCTATGAAAACCAGGGAACATTAGGGAAAACTCTGGTGGACTTTTAGATTTAAGAGGAGGCATGGAGGAATGCACCATAACCTTCACATTAGTAGGAATGTCGGAAGGTTGTTTCATTAACCTTCTAGAAGAAATTTCAGCCGTATCAATCTTACCATGACAGGGCTTATCAAAAATATCATTAGAGAAATAGGATTCCCAAAGGAACTTCAATGAGAAGGAAATCAAGCTATGATCAGATCAGAGAACAGAGATAGCATTAGTATTATTTATTTATTTATTTATTTATTTATTTATTTATTTAACATTTCTTTTATACCGATGACCGTTTGCACATCGCATCGGTTTACAGAGAACAAAAACCATTGGGCATAGCCCTTACATATAACATATAACATAGTGAACTAGGCATTATATAAATAATTTTTGGGAGGAGCCCTTACATATAACAAACATCAATGGGTCGATGCTATGGGATTGAACTATAACAATAACTATTTACAAATCAGTGCACAGTACAAAATCAACAGGCATAAAGGCGGTCATACCAGGAAATCCGAATAACATTCGTAAGGGGGATTTATGTAATAGGGGGTGAGATGGAGTAAGCTTGCTGGAAGAGCCAGGTTTTAAGTTTCTTTTTGAAAGTGGGCGTATTGGTCTCTATGCGAATATCATGGGGCAGTGAGTTCCATATGGTGGGGCCGGCAAGAGAAAAGGCTCTGTTAATAGTGGAGGAGAGTTTAACAGATTTGATAGATTGGGCATAGAGTGTTCCTTGGAGTGCTGGGCGGGTAGGTCTCTTGGAGGTACGGGGTAAGGGGGGGGGGGTTAAGCCAGTTAAGGTTGGAATTTAATAGACTCTTGTGTATGATCGAGAGAGATTTATAAAGAATTCGAGACTGTATGGGGAGCCAGTGTAGTTCAATAAGTGTGGGGGTGATGTGATCTCTTTTCTTTGTGTTTGACAATATACGAGCGGCGGCATTTTGTAGGAGTTGGAGTGGTCTAGTGTGTATTGCAGGAATGCCAAGTAAGAGCACATTACAATAGTCAATCTTTGATAGAATAATAGCTTGGAGGACTGTACGGAAATCATTGAAATGTAGGAGGGGTCTGAGTTTCTTTATAGTTTGAAGTTTAAAGTAGCACTCCTTTAATATGGATTTGATGAATGGTTTGAATGAGAGGTGATTATCAATAATAACTCCTAGGTTGCGAGTGTGCATAGGGAAGTTAGTAGCAGAGTAGGCAGGAGGGATGTCTGGAAGCGGTTGCCTATTGGATATGATTAAAAGCTCAGTTTTGTTGGAATTAAGAGCTAGGTGCATGTCCTTTAGGAGTTGGTTAATAGAGGAAAGACAGGATTCCCAGCTGTGTAGAGCAGTTTGGATGCTGTCAGAGAAAGGGAAAATGATTTGCACATCGTCAGCATAAATAAAATGCTTGATGTGTAGATTAGTGAGGAGCGTGGTAAGAGGAAGCATGTATATATTAAACAGCGTAGATGAGAGTGAGGAACCTTGGGGAACACCTTGGGGGAGATTGATGGGATCAGATTCATTATTGTCCATAGTGACAGTGAAAGTACGATTTTGGAGATATGATTGAATCCAATCAATGGCCTTGCCAGTGATCCCAATATTTCTGAGTATGTTGAGTAGGACATCGTGATTAACTGTGTCAAACGCAGCCGATATGTCAAGTAATGCGATAAGGTAGGAGGATCCTGAGTCAATTCCTTTGATAAGGGTATCGTGTAGAGAGAGGAGCAATGTTTCAGTACTTAAATGCTTCCTGAAACCATATTGTGTAGGAGGGAGGATGTTATTCTATTCAAGGTGATCGGATAGGCGTGAGTTCACTAGCTTCTCAAGAACTTTAGCTAGGAGGGGTAGGTTGGACACCGGTCTGTAATTAGAAAGGATGGTGGGGTCACGGTTGGACTTTTTGAGTAGCGGTTTCACTATGGCTTGTTTCAGAGAATTAGGGACAATGCCATGCTCTAGGGAACAGTTAAGAATGCTTGACAGGGGTTTGGCGATCACATTGTGTATAGAAAGTAGGAGTTTAGAGGGGATAGTTTCAGAGGGGTGTGTGGAAGGTTTCATTTTCTTAAGTATGTTCTCTACTTCCAGAGAGGATGAGGACTCAAATGATGAAAGGGAGACTGGGGAGTTTATATTGGGAAGAAAGATGTTGTGGTTGTTGTGCGAAAACTGTGCTGTGATGGAAGATACTTTGTTTCTAAAAAATTGCGCTAATTCGTTGCAACGATTAGTGGAGGCGATAGATGATTGTTGCGTGTGTATGGGAGAAGTCAGGTCAGCAACCATGGTGAAAAGAGCCTTGGGGTTGTATTGCAGACCATTTATTTTTTTGGTGTAGTATACCCGTTTGGAAAGTAGGATAGAGTTTCTATATTCATGCATGCGTTGATAGTAGAGAGTTTTGGTTGCGGGGGATTGGAGTTTGCGCCATGACCTTTCTGTGGCTCTGAGTTGAATTTTGAGATTTCTGAGGAAGGGAGTGTACCAGGGTTTCCTATTTTTTTGGTAGGGGTTGATAGTTTTGGTTATCAGGGGGCAATGTTCATTGGCAATGCTGAGTGTGAGGTTACCCCAGGAGGAGAATGCAATATCTGGGGATGATAGATCAATTTGTTTGTCTAAGTCTGAGCATGCTAATGTGATGGTCTCTACATCACAGGATTTGCGAAATTTGAGGGAGATGGGCTGGCAGGGCGTGTACAAGGAGCTTTGGGGGAGTGATAGTTTGGTCTCGATCAAGGCGTGATCAGACCAGGGTACTGTTGTACATAAAGGAGGACTGTTCACAATGATGGGGGAGTCATAAGAGACCCATAAAGAATAGATCCACAATAGATCTAAAATGTGTCCTGTACAATGTGTAGGTTAATTGATCAGCTGAATCATGTCAAGCACAAACAAAGTGGAGCAGAATTCTTCCAGACAACCCTTTCGGGTAAACCCCATGTGCATATTAAAATCACCAATTAGCATTTATTTACTATACTTAATAAATACTTAATAATACTTAATAATACTACTATACTTTACTATACTTAATGATACTTAATACTACTTATTGGTAGTAGTATTATTACTATCTCTCTCTCTAGTGTTATAAACCATGATACTTCAGGAATAAATTCCATGTTTTGATTTTTACTGCTAATGCCACATAACCCAATCATGCAACAAATCTTAGTATAAGCAGGTTAACAAAAATAAGAGGAAAAATGTTTTTAAAGGCAGTAACAAAAGAGGTAAGCATTAAAATAATACAAAACTCACAACTAAAGGAAGATGGGCAGAATTTTCAGGAAAAACAAAGAATGGCAGGGATAGCAGTTAGAAGAACAAAAACCCAAATGTAAGAGAAGATCGTTCAATCAATAACAGAAGAGGATAAAACCATGCTGGCTTCCATAAACAAGCGCCCATAAACACATGTATCAGCACACAAGCAGAGATAACCAGTCATTTTATATCATGCGCATACATACGAGTGTATCATTTAAATTTTCTCTCCACACATATGATCTTAAGAGGTGGCTCTACTAAATATTTCAAGCATATTACCAATAGAGCTTTAGTGCATGTATGCTCACACAAGGGAAAATATAATTCAATATGTATTGGAAAAATTGTTAATTTATATACTTATAAATCTGGGACCATATACTGCCCCTTCTTTTTGCCTTTTAGAACATGAATTATGTTCCATCAACAGACTAATGGGGGTCTCATTTAATCATCAGTCCTTATTTTTTTAGATAATTTTACACCACAACATGAAAAAAGTGAAAAAATAAAATTACTTCCCCTTTGTTTTAGAAGATCGTGATCTTGTCAAGCCCAACACAATATGTTTCGCTATAGCTGCTTCAGGGGCTGAACAGCAATTTTCAAAGTTGTGTTTTTTGGTCCCACAATAATTTTTTCAGGTGCCAGTCGGTTTCTATTTAGAGTACATCATAACTCAGGGTAGGTTTGGGAGGATGTGGTGTTAAATTGGTACGCTACACACCCTTGAACCCTGGCCATGGGGGAGAGAATGAAGGACTTGAGCAGGTGAATATAAATTGGCTATTTACTCTCTCAGATAATAGAAGGACTAGGAGGTACTTCATGAAGATACAAGTAGTTCATTTAAAGCAAATCGGAAAAAATTCTTTTTCACTTAATGCATAATTAAGCTCTGGAATTCATTGCCAGAGGATGTAGTTATGGAAGTTAGTGTAAGTGGGTTTAAAAAAGGTTTGAATAAAGTCCTTATGATTTAAGAGGGGCACTTTCTGAGCTGAAAGTGCCCCTCTTACAGTGGTAGATATATATAGTGTCATATTTTTTCTCTCTCCCTCTCTCTTTCTCTCTCTCTCTTCAGCAGTCTTGAAAATCCCTAAAACTTGAGATCTCCAGATTTTCTCCTCATCAGGACTAGCAGACAAGTTACATGGACACTCACACGTGTGTCAGCTTTTCTAAAATTCAGAGTTATGTGCGTAAGTCGTGCCCCCACATAAGCGTGTATGGGACCAGTTTTGCGCGAGCAACACTTTTAAATTCTACCTGTTATTTAGTTATATAAGTATGAGCTGAAAAACCAAAGGGGGAAAAGGTAAGATAAAGGGAAAAAGTGTGAGATATGAGAGGTGGAAGACTAGCAAAAGGCAGACAAATAAGTTATTTTGTTTGGCATTTATAGAAGAAGGGGAACGTTATATATTCAAATTATATTTATAAATGTGAAATGATTACAAATCAACTTACACAGAAGAAAATAGTATTTACACAGATAGGAATAGGTAAGGCCAAGGGACTTGATGGTCTACACACCAAAGGATACTAAAAGCAATTAAGAATATGCTGACCAGTTGCAGCTATGTTCAATTTGTCCTTGAAGATAGTAGAGACTCAAAGGGATGGGAAGAGAGCAAATATAGTCCCACTATACAAGAATGGGAACAACCTCAGACCCATTAATCTAATTTAGCAATTGGCAAAACTGTCAACATAATACTAAAGAAAAGACAACAGTGGTGGATTAGAGAGGTGCAACAGATTTTGAGTTTCATTAAGGCTTTTGGAATTTCTATATAGAAGATTGGTAAACAAGATGAATGGCATGTGAATAGGCCATAAGTTATAAATAGAATGATGAATGGTTGAGTGGAAGGATGTTGAGAGATTTAGAAAATGGAGTCCATTCTAGTAAAGGCAAACTAGAATCCCTAGGGCTCAAGACTGGGACAAATTCTTTTTTTTATATCTTAATTAATGATGGTCAGCTTCTCTCTCCTTATATCTGACATCATGAACACTATGGCCTGGATTTTCTAAGGTCACAGCCCTTACAAAATCTGGCAGTAGCATGGGACGGGGGGGGGGGGGGGGGGGAGGGGCGAAGCAGGGGGCAGGCCTGTGAAAGCCTGCAGCGATCGCACCTCCGCGGTGCAATTGCTGCCACTTTCGCACCCAATAGTGCCACCGTGAAAGGTGGTGCTATTTGGCGCACTGCTGGCAGCAATAAGGTGTCCTACCTTTTCGCCATCAGCGAAGTCGTTGTGGAGTCCACCCCAAGGGTGCGGACTCCACCCCGATTTAGATATCGCACATGAAAAGTCCTTTTTCACGTGCGATACCTTTGGAAAATGACCCCCTATGTTGGCTTCTGGATCCAGTCATGCCTTGCATTATTCCATTATCACAGCTGCAAAATTGTTATCATTAAAAGTTCACTTATAATATTACTAAAACTTTCAAATCCAGTTTCACTGTGCACTATCCCTAGCAATATTCATCAGTCCTGCTTTGGATCAGTCCTGCTTCATGCTGTATTTCTTCCTGGCTATGACAGCTATTAGTGAAGGGACCAATCGGTGAATGAGTGAAGTGAATAAATTAATATTAAATGCAGATACAGCTGACATGGAAGGCAAAGTGAGACAGCCAAGAGAACTAGATAGGAATAGGGGACTGGCACAGGAGACAAGGGCTGGAACAGGAGGCAAGGCCTGGACCAAAGTCAGAGACTGGAACTGGAGGTAAAGTAGATGTGGGGGACAATGGCTGGAACCAAAGGCCCACAGGGTTTAGGGGCTACAGGGAGGACCGGGGAGGAAAGGAAAAGAAAAGGACAGACAGGGCGGAACAAGACTAGGACTGGACAAGGCCACAAGAACAGGTCAAGGAATCTAAAGGCACAGGCTATCAAGGAACTAAAGCAAAGCAAGGTACATAGAAGACCAGACAAGGAAGAACCTGACTATGAGGTTTAAGGAGGCCAGAAAGGAAGGCAGAGTGAGACTTGTAGACCCAAAGGTCACAAGGCAGGTTAAGAAAGCCAAGGAGGCTGCATGACATGGCAGGAAGGCCAAGAAGGCCAAAGGCCCATGCAGAAGCAAAACAAGGCAAGATGGGCCAATGCAAAGAGCCAAGAGGCACCAAGTTCTGGGATAGGCAGGTCTAAATAGGGTTGGTCCTATTGTGTCATGGGAGCATCAAGGAGGTGGCTAGCACAGAAGTGAGGGTGGTTCTATGAGGAGTTCTGCTGGCAGGGATGCTGCCTAGCAGCCTAGATCGTGACACCTAGTGCCTGGACTTAGGGTCTGCAATTGCAGAGTTCCAGAGGAAGCCTTGATGCATGCCCTGTGTGGATTGTTACTGCAATTGCTGGGCTGTTAGTTGGGAGGGGATATCAATGGGGGAAAATTCCCAGCTATTTGTGAATTATGGCTCATAGCACCATATAATAAGGGCATAAGTTTAAAACCAACCAGCACCATTTTATTAGAGTTGACACACTAGGCCACCATAGTATGACAGGAATGATTGCGCCGGGGGGGGGGGGTGTCTGGGGAGGTTTTGGGAGAGGGTCTGTAAGTCTGTGGGGGTCCTGAGGCCTTGGGTGAATTTTGATAAAGGAACAGGTTGGAAAGGGAGGGGAGGGGCCAGTATGATTCATTTGTATTTTTTATTTTCTTGCATAGGGGCCAAGCCCGGCGTTTTGATGGCTACCACCATATTAGTAATATAGTGTGCTTGGTATTTTGGTCGCTGCTTCCATATTGAAGCTATAGCAGCAGCAGCATATTGGAAGTAGAATTGTGCTAACATTTTTGAAACTTTGCTGCTTATATATGATTGCATGATGGTGGGGTAAACGTAAAATCTGGGCATACAGGTTATTCGGGATTATATATGTTACTGATCAACCCCTCTTGGATATTAATACAAGTTTAACACCATTATCATACATTGTAACTATGTTATAAAATATTTTGGATGCACTGAAATTGTCTTTATAGCAGCACTGTTTTAAAATATGTTGGATATGTGCAATTGCAATTGATTTTACATTGATGCATTATTGTGTCCCCTGAAGAAGTCATTTTTTCAGTGAAATAGGGTCTTTATTTTGGGAATTTGAAAACAGTTTTAATACTGCAATATGGTATGTTATAGTGAATATATGTTTGTGTGTGTAAATATGTGTGTGAATATGATCTGATAATAAAATATAAATTAAATTAATTCAGGCACTTTTTAAATTTTTTTTTATCACATTTTTTGGTCCCTATGACTACTTATAGATTAGGAGGATAATAGTGCTATATTTTATAACAGAGCATTCCAGCTCATGGTGTCATATGCGGTTCACAAGCTGTTGCACTTTTTCACTTGGCTATAGATACCAAACCACCTGACTACAGCTCTGGGGTGAGGGGCTGTATCTTGAGAGCTCTCTTCAAATGTGTACTGCACATATGGAAGCCAAGGCAATATTTGTAGTCCAGAATAGTAAGACTGTACATAGATACAGGTGATTAGATTTTACGCTCTATAATGATTTTTGCTATATCTATGACTGTAAGTGTTTTTGGCTCTCTCCCAGGTCTGTGGTGCATGCATTGAGCAGGGTGCTTTCTCTAGCTGATTAAATGCACTGTTAATGACATAAGATGGAGGAAAATTGCTCTACTGAACTGATGCTATTCTGTTGGACAGATGACTCTAAGAAAAAGCAGGACATGTAAAAAATACTGAAACAATACAAAAATCAGGGATTTTATTTTGAATACAATAAAACAATATTGAAATGGAATACTACTGATTCTGTTTTTGACAAATGGGAATGGAGACTGACAAATATTTTTAAAATGCCCCTGTAATGGAAGCTGATTGGGTGCGGCTGCATGCGTGCTGGACTTTTGTCAACCTTTAACAAGAGTAAATATTTTACTGACTGAGAGAAAATGAAAAGCAATAAAAGGCATGCACGTGTTTGAATGGCCGTTCAGTGGGTGGAGTAAAGGGCATTTAGTGGGGAGATTAGGCTGGCTCCTATGTACTCCAAATACTTTTTTCAGGTCCTAAAAATAATTAGAGTGAAGGAGTAGCCTAGTGGTTAGAGCAGTGGGCTACAAACCACCAAAATCACTGTTTAAATCTCAGTATCACTCCGTGACCTTGCACAAGTCACAAAATTAGATAGTAAGCCCTCTGGGGATAGGGAAATACCTGAATATAATCTGATTTGAAGACCTAAAAAGCAAAATATAAATATTTGCCATATATCAGATTTTATAACACTTGTTCTTTGGGTGTTTGGCTCCATTAACCCTCCAGATGCCAAACATATTTTTTTATGAATCAAGCCCATAATTACTGGAATTATTATGACATTAATGATTGCTGTAATTTAAATGTAAAAAAAATAGAACCCTAACAAATGTAAATATTTTCAGCAACGAGTGAATTAAAGTAGAGCCAGTGATAGGGAGGAGGAAACCAGGGCAAGTGTCTGATGTTCCCAAATCACAAGGGACCCAACAGGCCTGCTGTAGCTGATTCCAAACTGAAAAAAAACCCAAAACACACAACCCAGTGGACATTTTTTGGGGACCATGGCAGAAATAAATTCTAGAATGGTGCCCATTCACAGGCCCTTCAGGGCTTGTTTTTACCATGGACATACCTGGGAACTCTCCAGATTTGACACGGAGACTCAGGGTTTAGAGACCTGCCTCTGTGTCTGGAAGAGCAACAAGAATCTCTGGGGTCCTAGAAATCTCCAACTTTGATCAGCTGCAGTCTGTTTCCTCAATCTATGTGGAGGAGATGGTGAGCAATAGGCCGTCCAAGGCAGGAAGAAGCTTTGTTGCCAATTTTCTGCCTTTTGCTGTTGATTGGTTCTACCACAATGAACCAATGAGCAGTGAGAGGAGGGGAAACACTTCTAGACTGCATGGATCAGTGTAAACAGATGGAGATATGGCAAGAGAAACAGTATATGTAGTGTGATAGAGTGAGAGATCCAAAGCGGGGGGGGGGGGGGGGGGGGGGGGGGGGGAGAGAGGAGAGGAACTGTGAGTGTGAGTGTGAGTTGGAGTGTCAGAGAGAAGAAAAACTTGAGAACCTGTCTGGTGGGGCTGGAGATGGAGATGAGGTGTCAGTGAGAGGAGAGTGCAAGAATAAGTTCTGGGAAGGAACAGTGAAAGAAGAGAGCAAGAAAGTGTGTGTGTATGTTTGTGTGTGTGTGTGTGTGTAGAACTAGGGGATCAATAATGTGGAGGGAATCAGAATGAGAAGGATGATAAAAGAGAGCAAAAGAGAGGGGCTAACAAAAGGAAGGACAAAAATGGTAGGGGGTTGGGAAAATGAGAAGAGACAGCCACAGAAGCGATCAAGAGTTGAGGGAGGGAAGGAAAAGGGAGAACAAGTGTATATGTAGTGGGTGGGGGAGAGAGAGGGAAGGGCAAGAGTATGGGTGGAAGAGAAAGGAGAAACCAAGAGTTGGGATTGAGAGAGGAGATCAATATGGGGGAAAGAGAAGGCAATAAATAGGAGAAGAAAGGGTTCTATTAGAGGAAGATGAGAGCAAAGGGACAGGTTAGAAAAGGAGGGGAATGGGAAGAAGGAAGAGAAAGAGGAATAAGAAGCAGGGATAGCTGGAGATGGAGAAGGAGGATCTTGGGTTGGGGAAGGAATCCAGGGTGATAATGCAGGAGAAAGGGGATGAGGAATGGAAGAGGAAGTGTAGGAGAAATGGGAGAAAGGACGGTGAAAGAGCAGGTAGGATGACTAGGAAAAAAGCAGGAGAAGAGGAGAGAAAAAGAAGGAAGAGATAAAGAAAGAGAGAGAGAGAGAGAGATCTGAAAGAGAAAAGATAAATGAAGGACACCAGAGAGAAACAGAAAACAAAGGAACAGAGGTAAGGACAGAGAATGAGAAAAAAGAAAAAGGCTGACCAGAAAATCAAGCCAGAGACACCAAAGGTTGGAAACTAATTTGTTATCTGTTAGAGAACATAAATTAAGATGAAAGTAGTTTGAGGGGAGGAGAGAGGGGTGGCAGAAAAAAAAAGTTTGAACACCCACTCCCACTATTCTCAATGTGAGCAGAACTCAGAAGTTCCCAGGTATGACTATGGAGCTCATGCAAAGGGTGATACTACTGCAGGGCCCATTAGTGTGAGCCATGTCACTGACTCTTCTGCACTGATTTTTCTTATTACTGTTACAACCTAGAGATCTCTGCCAGGCCTGAGACCAGTCATATGAGGACAGAAGGAGTGAAGTCCTGGGAAAAGACTATGTAGGGGCAGGGGAGGCAGAAGATCTGGGAAAAGGTCATTAAGAGGTTGAAGGGTGAAGATCCAGAGAAGGTTCATCAGTAGAGAGAAGAGGAGGAGGAGGAGGAGGAGGTGAGGACCCAGAATGGGGAGTAGCAGTGTGAAAGAACTTGTGTGTGTGTGGGGGGGGGGGGATATAGATGACTTAGGATCAGTAACTCATCCCCAAGTTTCTACCCTGAATGAAAGGTCACTACATGCCATAAAAATCTATTTTAGCCTCTGAAGGCATGCTATTAGAATGTGAGAGATACCGGTATCCCAGCTGTTTGGAGGGGTGCTAAGAAACATCTCTGATTTTTTCAGTAACACAGTGCTGTACATTCTCAAGGCTCATCATTACTTACTTCTTAATCCATAAGAGAACATTACTAGGAGTATAAATATTACTGAACACTGATGTCTATTTTTAGAAAATGATTTATTTAGTAATGGATAATATGGATGAAAGGATAAATGTTCATTAATATTTCACAAATATAATTTTCTAGTAATCTCTGATTTCCAACATCAAATTTAGTGTACACATTTGCCTCTCTGGTCACAATCACAGTTATCCGTCTCCTCAGACATTACAAACACCATCAGTCAACCTATTACAGTACTGCAGATTGCATAAAATCACTCATATATGGCATTATAATTAGTTTGGTATTCATGTCATCATTTTTTGACTATCGGTATCTCTCATACAGGGGACAGGAGTCATGTTTTTGTGATTCTCTGCATGCCAGTTTGCCCTTAAAGAGCACTTAGAAATTCCACTACGTACAAAATATCATCACTCACATTTTTCCAGGTTTACATCATCAGAATCACATCAAACCAGCTCTTAAAGAGCTGGATAGAGCCAGAAGAATCTTTAAAACAGCTGTGTTAACATTCAAAGTTTTGCATAAACCCTGCCCATCCTATTTATCAAATAGGCTATCACATTATGCTCCTTCTAGAAGGCTTATGTCTTACATTTGATTAAAACTCCTGTTTTGGCATTCACAAAGAAGTAAGCTACTATAATAAACCAAGTTTCTGCCCCCACAAGCTTATCATGTATTGCAGCCTTACAATGTGAACCGAGCTGTGCTGGATCTGAGAGATGTGTTTTGGACCAGCCTATAAGGGTTTTTCAACCCTGCAGAAACTGCAAGCTGCCTCACCCAAGGTGAAGGAATATAAAAATACGTCAAAACCCCTGTGTGCTCTTCTTTGAATGACAAATGTTTAAATGACAAATGCTAAGTTGGGAAAAGGGCTGCACTGTTTAGCCTGCACAGAGAACAGCCCTATACAGCCAGCAGAGGAGAAAGCCAAAGGAATGCTGGGAGATCATTTAAGGAAGAAAAGGTACAATTTGGCTGGCTGTGTCTGTGTGTGAGGGGTGGGGACAGTCAGGAGTTGGAGCCAGAAGCCAGGAAGAGAGGAGTGCATCTGACAGCTCTTCAATCACATCTTCTCCTGAAGAACTAATTATCAAGAGAAAGAGACAGAAGTCATGGTATAGGAGGCGTTGTCCTTTCGTTGATTACAAACTTGTTAAAAGACAGGAAACAGAGAATAGGATTAAATGGCCAATTTTCTCAGTGGAAAAGGGTAAACAGTGGAAAGCCTCAGGGATCTGTATTTGGACCGGTGCTTTTTATTATATTTATAAATGATCTGGAAAGGAATGCTGTTCCATATTAGGTGCTACCACCCAAGAAAGAGATCAGGCGTCATAGTGGATAACGCATTGAAATCATCTGTTCAGTGTGCTGCGGCAGTCAAAAAACAAACAGAATGTTGGGAATTATTAGAAAGGGAATGGTGAATAAAACAGAAAATGTCATAATGCCTCTGTATCGCTCCATGGTGGGACCGAACCTTGAATACTGTGTACAATTCTGGTCGCCACATCTCAAAAAAGATATAATTGCGATAGAGAAGGTACAGAGAAGGGCGAGCAAAATGATAAGGGGAATGGAACAGCTCCCCTATGAGGAAAGACTAAAGAGGTTAGGACTTTTCAGCTTGGAGAAGAGATGGCTGAGGGGGGATATGATAGAGGTGTTTAAAATCATGAGAGGTCTAGAACAGGTAAATGTGAATCTGTTATTTACTCTTTCAGATACTAGAAAGACTAGGGGGTACTCCATGAAGTTAACATGTGGCACATTTAAATAATCAGAGAAAGTTCTTTTTACTCAACGCACAATTAAACTCTGGAATTTGTTGCCAGAGGATGTGGTTAGTGCAGTTAGTGTAGCTGTGTTTAAAAAAGAATTGGATAAGTTCTTGGAGAAGTCCATTACCTGCTATTAATTAAGTTGACTTAGAAAATTTCCACTGGTATTACCAGCAACAGTATCATGGAATAGACTTAGTTTTTGGACAGTTGCCAGGTTCTTATGGCCTGGATTGGCCACTGTTGGAAACAGGATGCTGGGCTTGATGGACCCTTGGTCTGACCCAGTATGGTATGTTCTTATGTTCTAATGAATATGATGAGTTGAGGTTATCAAATTTGCAGATGATACAAAATTATTCAGAATGGTTAAATCACAGGCAGATTGTGATACATTGCAGGAGGACTTTGTGAGACTGGAAGACTGGGCATCGAAATGGCAGATGAAATTTAATTGTAGAAAAGTGCAAGTTGTTGCATGTAGGGAAAAATAACCCATGTAGATACATGATGTTAGGTTCCATATTAGGAGTTACCACCCACAAAAATATCTAGGCATCATAGGGATAAAACATTGAAATCATCAGCTGAGTGTGCTGCCGCAGTCAGAAAAGCAAACATAATGTTAGAAATCATTAGGAAGGGAATGGTGAATAAAACGGAAAATGTCATAATGCCTATAAATCGCTCTATGATGAGACCACATCTTGAGTATTGTGTTCAGTTCTGGTTAACACATCTCAAAAAAGATATAGTTGCACTGGAGAAAGTACAGAGAAGGGCAACCAAAATGATAAAGGGGATGGAACAGCTCCCCTATGAAGAAAAGCTAAAGAGGTTAGGGCTGTTCAAGTTGGAGAAGAGATGGCTGAGGGGGGATATGATAGAGGTCTTCAAAATCATGAGAGATCTTGAGCGAGTAGATGTGAATCAGTTATTTACACTTTTGGGTAATAGAAGGTTTAGGAGGCACTCCATGAAGATAGCAAGTAGCACATTTAAAACTAATCAGAGAAAATTCTTTTTCACTCAATGCAAAATTAAGCTCTGGAATTTGTTGCCTGAGAACGTGGTTAGTGCAGTTAGTGTAGCTGGGTTTAAAAAAGGTTTGGATAAGTTCTTGGAGGAGAAGTCCATTAACTGCTTTTATTCAAGTTGCCTTAGGGAATGGCCTCTGCTATTACTGGCATCAGTAACATGGGATCATCTTAGTTTTTGGGTACTTGCAAGGTTCTTGTGCCTGGTTTGGCCTCTGTTGGAAACAAGGATGCTGGGCTTGATGGACCCTTGGTATGACTTAGCATGGCAATTTCTTATGTTCTTATGTTCTCTGAGGAAATAGAGGGCAGACAGCTGTTCTTGTTTCCTTGCTGAGCTACATGTATATCCCTATGAGGGATAGAGGATCCAGTAGCTGAGAGACTGAGAGACTTCCTTTCTGGAGATACCCAGGCCCAGGAGCACATGAATGAATCACCTTTCTAAGACACTGAGTTAAGTAAACTGAGTTAAGTAAACTAAACTTTGTCCAAGGATATCTTAGCAGAGGATGGTGAAGGTTTATTTCCTTGCCTTTTGTCACAAGTTCAGTATTTCATCTTAACTAATTCAGCCTTTCAGCTGAAGTCAAGCATAAAACTCTTACCAGAGTCACACGAGATGGGGCAGTGAATGAAATGCTGACGGTCCATGGTCTTTCTATAAGAGAGTGAAATCAGGCCAGATTTCTGTTTAGTACCAAGTAATAGAGATGTGAATCGGAACCGGAATCGGTTCTGATTCCGGTTCCGATTCACATCGTGGTTTTTTTTTTCATCCGGCCCGATCGCAGTTTTATCGGCTGCGCCCAAGCCAATAAACAAAAAACCCACCCCGACCTTTTAAAACTAATCCCTTAGCTTCCCCCACCCTCCCGACCCTCCAAAAAACTTTTTACAGGTACCTGGTGGTCCAGTGGGGGTCCCGGGAACGATCTCCCGCTCTCGGGCCGTCGGCTGCCACTAATCAAAATGGCGCCGATGGCCTTTGCCCTTACCATGTGACAGGGTATCCGTGCCATTGGCCGGCCCCTGTCACATGGTAGGAGCACTGGATGGCCCGCGCCATTTTTAAAGATGGCGCCGGCCATCCAGTGCTCCCTCCATGTGACAGGGGCCAGCCAATGGCACGGATACCCTGTCACATGGTAAGGGCAAAGGGCCATCGGCGCCATTTTGATTAGTGGCAGCCGACGGCCCGGGAGCGGGAGATTGCTCCCGGGACCCCCACTGGACCACCAGGTACCTGTAAAAAGTTTTTTGGGGGGTCGGGAGGGTGGGGGAAGCTAAGGGATTAGTTTTAAAGGGTCGGGTGGGTTTAGGGGTTATTTTTGTGTGCCGTTTTTCCCGCCCTCCCAAAAACGATAAGAGAACCCCCACAAACAATTTCGTGGGGTTTTCCTATCGTTTTGGGGAGCCCCCGATTTCTGACGATTTTGAAAATATTGTACGATATTTTCAATCGTCCGAAGCCCGATTCACATCCCTACCAAGTAAACCATTTGGGGAAGCTCCCCAGAAGAAAGAGACCTTTCACACACTGCTAGCCAGCTCCACCATCAAGATAGTCTTCTTCATTTTCTTGATTTTTTTCCACACAATTTTGTGTTTGGGACAGGTGCCCCCTTTAGTGACCTTGGGATGGATCTGTTTCCCCTCTGCCCTTTTTGAGTACTCAGGAGTAAAGACAATTTTTGAAAGTTGTTTACTTCATTGCTTTCTCCCCCAGCCTCTCACTATTAGCATTCCTTAATTTTGTTTTACTATCCATATGAGTTTGTTGGTTGCCTTGACTAACAGGCCATACCCAGTGTTAACTTTTCATTGTTTGATTTAAAATAAGAAGAATGCAAGTTTATATTACACTTCACTACTGTACTTTTCCTATTTAATGTTCTGGTTAAATTACTGTCTACTTATATAATACTAGTAAAAAGGTTAATTACTGTTTTATTCTGGTGTGATGATTTTATCTAGTCTGTGGTGCCACAAGAGAGAGGTTGTTTGGGAAGGGCACAGAATTATGGTATCGGGGTGACCGGACCCTGTCTCATCCCCTACTCAGGCTATGAACCTGAAGATAAACCATATTAGTAAATATAATTTCTCATGCGTTAATCCCCACCCTAAACAGAGGGGTAGTTCATAGTCTGGACCAAGGGGAGGCCACAATATCATTTAGAAAATGCAACTTTTTCATGTATTGCTCCTACAATCAAGAATTTGTTGCCAATTAAAATACATTCAACAGAAGATTATTTGAGATTTAGAAAATTTAGGAAGGTAATTTTCATTGGCATATCCATGGACATGCCAATGTTTTACCCATGGAGATAACCTGTTCTAAAATTGCCCACCTGATATGCAGGTAAACCTATGTGCAGATATCCTGGATGTGTAAGTTTACCTGGACTGATTGGAAGTGTTCCCAGGGGTGGGGCTGGACTTGCACTTGTGCACAAAGATTTGCATTTTCAAAAGTATGCAGGTAAAATTTCCCGAAAAATGTCTGTCCACATAGTAACATAGTAGCGATGGCAGAAAAGGACAAGTGGTCTATCCATCTGCCCAGCTACCCAGGTAGTTCCTCTTTGAATGTGCTCTAGTGTAAAGGCTGCACATACTGTGCATCTGCTCTTTGTACATGTGACTGATTGCAGGTAAACTAGCATGTGCACGTTTAAAAATTGAACATGAAAGCTCTGCTTTCCTTCCTGAATTTACTGCAAAAATGCCTCTTTAAAAAAAAAAAGTACATACATTGTGGTAGCCCATGCACACTCTCAGATGGGTGGGGGCAATTTGCAGCCAAGTTTATTTGCCAGGTTAATTACTATTGACCTGTTGGTTTGGAAAATTGTCTTCTATAGACACCCAGTTTATAGAAAGCTTCAACTCATTTAAGCCTGTGGTAGAAAGCATTTTAAATCAGACCCTAGTTAATTTGACTTTCTGTTAAAGGAATCATTTAAGTTATAGTTACTGCATAGACCTACCTCATCTTTCCTATTTTGGAGATTTCTCTTACAATTGTATTGAATGTTTTGTTTTTTAATTTCTTTATTTAAAACATGGTGGTCAACACCACCCATTTTTGTTTCATCTTCTCCACACAAAGATATCATTTCAGAAACATCTGATTAAGCGGAGAACAATCGTGGGCACTTGAGTTCCTTGCCATTTGATTTAGCCAAAGCAATCCATTGCCAACTACAATAAACCCATCAAACTGTCAGAGTCAAACTGTGAGAAAAAAGACTGTGGTGATTACATCCAATATTTCCCTTCAGTGGGTTCAGATAATTTCAATTTTTGTTCCATTTTAAGTCCGATACTTATGGTCGGAATACTTTCTTATGAAAATATTTCACCAAGGGTGGCTACTGTCAGAAACTTAGTGCATTTTTTTTTCTTTTCTCATCACTGACTAAAGTGGCAGAGCTCATCATGAGACCAGGCAGTTGAGACTGGATTAATACATAAATGCAATTTGTGCTTGTTCTGTTTTATATTTCAGCACAATTAGGATCAAGAAGGGGCAGTAATGAATACACAAGTGCTGTCATTCACAGTATGTGTGCCTGGATCCTTTTACTGGATTGAAAAGAATGGCTTCAAAATTTCTGGGGTAGCACCGTCTCTGCCTTTTTCTGTATTGTTTATGAAGCTTCTGAGTAGACTAGATTTTCCTTCCCTGTGAACATTTTCTTTTTGATGGCAGTTCTCTCTGCCTGCCTGCACAATTCCAGAAACTGAGTCTAGGAAGGATTGGAAGATCTGTTTCCTAATACAACAGGTATCTTATGTTACATGGCACAAGTATCGCTATATGTTAAATCATAGAATTTAATCAAACTTGTGTAAGCAATTTTTGACATCAGCTTTGAGTATATACAACGACAGTGAACAGAGAACAGACTAAAACTGCATTAAAAAGCAGCAATGTTTGGAGAAAGTTTGCAGTCACAAAAGATAGCAAATGATACAGGAAGAGCCACTCTTAATGCAAGTTATGTCCCTATGAAGTCACTGTGGGATTAAACCACATAAAGTGCTAGAAGGCAATGATTGAGTTTTGTGTTCTTCTTCTTCCTATAGATGTGTGGGTCATAATAATATTCACCGAGGATACAACCTCACTTGGTGGACAATAAATTTAATTCTGGATATTGGGCGGAAGCCGGAGTCAGACTGCTGAGACAGCTATTTCCTAGGTCAGTGAAATATATGGGGTAAGGATCACATTTTGAATTCTTAAAATACTGAAGTTTTTACCACATACAGAAAATTCCCCCAAAAAAGAATAATGTATTTATGTTGAACAGAGACCATTGATTATAATGAGAATGATAACTTAAACAGCTACACACTGAGTACCGGATCCATATATGAAGGTCTCTCTATTATTAAAAACTATTTTTATTCATCCTTAATATAAGCTGAGTTTCATAATAATAGTCTCCAGTAGTGTGGGATATTCTGTCTAGGCTGTGATCTTTCTAGCAACATTATTCTTTTCCAGTGTAATATATTTGAATGAAATTCTTTTTGCACACAAGCTTGATTTTACAAGGTGTATAATTCTGTATTGTTACACCAAATGATCACAGAGAAGATCTGCATCATTCTCTATTTTATTTTTAGCATAATGGCTTTCAGAATTCTTCCCTTCCCTTTGCTGCCAGTTCACCAGCCAAAAATAAAACAATATATGCTACAAATAAATTAACATATATTCAATCCATCAAGGAAATCTTATTACAGCTTTAACCGGGCAGAATAAGTATTCTTTAATCATAAATTCTTGTACATTTTCAGTAGCTGTTGGCAAAAAATAATTTGTCCAATGTTATATAATGAAAGTTGCCTTGAGTGTTTCAAAGTGCATTTTTCAAGTTGCATAGTGAAAATAACTAAGCAAAGAAGTGACACAACAAAAGATGAGTTGTAACATGCTAAATAAGATAGGAATTCAAAGAAAGAAGAAACAGAATGACATTGATTAAGATAAGAACCAGTAATTCACCTAAAATAATTTTAGAATTTTTAACAGCTCAAATTGAAGAGTTTAATGATAAAATATAATTGAATCCTCCCCAATTATCCACAAAATTCCTTGTAGATTTATTCACAGAGCACAGGAAAAGAAAGGTAATGATCAAATTAGCACAATGGTGAGGGATAAGAGATGAATCAAAGAAAAGAAACATAGTGTTTGACAGATTTAATTTAAAAAAGTAAGAGACCATGCAAATTAGCAGTATAGAAATATGAAATGTATCAAACAAAAGCTGTCACATGGCAAACAACCTCTCTTAAAAGACAGCTGAAGTAAGCATATACTTTCCTTATAGTGGTGAGATCAGCTGATCCAATGCTAAGCAAGCAACTCCTTCAAAAGATAAATTCCCCCTGAGGTGGGGTTATTCCCGAATCAACAGCTGTTTGTTGGGGTTTGGCTTTATAGCTGTTGATTTTCACCTTTGTTGTCCTTTTGGGAACCAGATTAAACTGTGGGGAGGTTGTATTAGGTCTTGAATTGCATATACAGATCGACTGGCCATTTTAAAATGTTATCTGCATCATTAAAACTTCTAAAAATCTTTATTGTTAATGGATTATGGAAGGAAAATTGAGAGGTCTTTGCAGAACTAGCACTTGTCCTGGCTTGCTGACAAGATGCATTTTCTATACATCTATTTATGTCACTGTCACCTGTATACGTTTACCTCAGCTGTCTTTAATTGTGGTTGGAAATATGAATTGTGACATCGGAGTTGAAGACTGGGAAGAAAAAAATGGGCATTGGTCACATAGATGATATCCAAACCCAAAGGAAAAATAAATGTGCCTAATGTACTTGAATAGCCTGTAGAAAGGATAGCATGTAATAGACTTTGGGTACATTAACTATTGAGTGAGAGAAGAAGACAAACCACTTTTCCAATTTCCTTTGAATGAGAAGAAGGTTGGGAGATAAATAAAAGAAGGGCTGGAGATATAAAGATCAGAACTAAGTGAAAAAGTGCTTAGGTTAAGCAGAATTAAAAAAATAAAGATAAAACATCAGCATGTTAATTCATGAGAAGGTTTTTAATGACAGAAAGAAGTACTGGATCTGTAAAGTGTTGATAATAAAAGGCCATTTGCAAGAGGATCTAAAATAGGAAAAAGGTGAGAAAAGTAGAAGATTGGATGTGAATGACATGAATGTCTTTCAAAAAAGAAAGTAGGAGGGATGTCGGGAGGGAAGGCAAGATGGTTGCATGAACATGCCACGCTCCTAGACTCTCTCCTGTATTTCTTATTATCTCTGCTCTGTAGGAATTCCTGAAGACAAACACCATGCCTACCAAATGAAAGGGAAATGTTATGTCATATTCTTCAGAGTCCTTAACTTTACTGGGTCAGCATCTTATGGACATTTTTGTGGCCCCTGCTGATTCGGGGGGGGGGGGGGGGGGTCCTGTCCACAATGCCAGTTCTGTTGGAGGAGTGCTGAAAATGGCTGCGGTAGAGGTTTCACTCAGCCATCTCAATGGCTCCGGCTGTGTGTAGCTCAGCTCCTGAAGCACCAGCATCTCAAATGGATGACACTGTGTTAGATGCCAGCAGTGGAGGAGCATCAAGAGAGGATGTTTTGCGCTGAAAACTTTCAATCAATGGTGCCATTTTCCATGAGGGTTGGAGGTTCCTTACTATCTTTGGGATCTACTGCTGTGGGCTCTAGCTTGGTTTAGCTTAAGCCAGAGCTGGTAACTTTAGATTCTTTATGGGATCTGATGTCCTAGTTTCGGTCAGCATTTTCTCAATGCTCCACTAAAGTTGATTCTATTGCTAATAGACTGGAACTATTGACCATTGATCATGACATACATATTCAGAAATTGACAGAGAAAATAACTGGTCTGCAGAATGAGGTTAAATCTTTAACAACTATTCAAGCTTTCCTTACTCAGGAGCATGAAAGTATCTCCAGAAGAGTAGAATTCATTGTAAATAGACTAAGACACCTCAACCTCCACTTACTTAATCTTCCTTGTATTATCGGAGAATTACTATGGGTTACGCTTCATAGATATTTCCTGGATGCTTTAAATATTTCTCTAGATGCATCTCCTTCTACTGATAAAGTCTAATTTTTACCTGGGTGAACAAATCAGGGGACTTCTTCTATTCTGGCCTTAACTGCATTTTTAGAATCATCTGAATATGAGGTAGCGGAGAGATCAACTTTGCTTGTATCTTTTTTCTCTTATAATGATTAAATCAATGTTATGAAAGATTATTTTAAAAATATAAAAAGCAATTAATGGATCAAAATATCAGAATTTTTCATGACTTAGCTAAAGCAATAAAGGAAAGAAGAAAGGGTTTCCTGGCATTGCGCTAGGAAATTCATGCAATGGGGCCACTTTCCTGCTTCAATATGCATATAAATGTATTATCATTGCTATTTAGGGGTTTGTAGGGAAAAAAATTGTTTTTGTTTTTCAGTTCATTTTTGGGAGATTTTTATGTGGAATGTTTGAATTGTTTCATTTGTGTGAAAAAAAATGAATCAAACTTTTAACCCTGCACAAAAAGCCATCAAGACCACAAAATAGGGCCTCCTAGGGCCCCCCACTCACCTGGAAAAATGGGGCTAGGATCTCCCCCAGCCTCCACTTACCCAGTCTGGTGGGGATCCACTGGCAAGCCTAAGACCAGGCCAAAGCCTCGGCCTTGTGTAGGCCGGGTCCATGGTAGTTCACCGTAACCTCAACCTTGGCCAACACAAGGTCGACGCCTCGGCATAAAGCAGAGCATGGGTCCAGGCCTAACATCGCATCCTGGCTCGAAGGCCAAGTCTCAACACCGGGACCTCGACTTGGACTGACTGTCCCTGAGGCCCGTCCTATTAACAGTGCCTTTATCCTGACCCAGGCTCAATGGATCCTGGGTCCTGATGCCAAAGCTTATCCTTGAAGCCAGGTCCTGATGCCAGAGGGTTGACCTGGATATGACACCGGGGCCAGGGCCTGGAAGCTTGGTCCTGATGACCTGGGCTTCAGCCTAGGACAGGGCTCAGGCTGAGCCCAGACCCAGGCTCATGCCAGAGTGCAGACCCAGGCTAGAGCCCAGACCCAGGCTCTGGTATCCAACATCTTCTTTTCTTCTTCAACTGATGCTGTATGCTGGGGTTGCACTAGAGTTAATTAACTCTGCACATTCACTCCAGTAAACGGTGCCATTTTGATGTACAGCATTGCTGTACATTGTCATACATAAAAATGGTGCCATCTCTAGCTGTGAATGTGGTGCAACCACCCTGGATGGCTTCAGTTGAAGAAGAAAAGAAGAAGAAGATGATGTGCTGGAACAGCTCCAAGGCCTGGTCTCCAGGCCGGGGCTTGACTTTAAGCATCGGACCTGGTCTAGGCTGGTTGGGCCTGGGTCCAGCTTGAGGTGTCCTCTGGGCTGGGCCATGGCATTGGTGTTGGATCCAGGCTCTGGCCTTGGCCGAGGCCCAGGAGTCAGGTCCCAGCCTGGCCGCTTCTGCGGATACCTGATGGATCAGGAATGTTTGTTTAAAAAGGAGTTTGGTTGGGGCCTCAGCATTGGCCCATGCCTAGGCTGAAGTGCCATTGTTGTGTTCAAGCATAGGCTACTGTCCCTGCTTTGGGTTTCGCCTTGTGCCCTTGGCAAGGTCCTGGCATCAAGTCTAGGCCTAGGGCCTATACATTCATTTAAAACAAATGCAACAAATACGATTTGTTTCATTCTGGTGGGCCCCAGTTCATTTCAGGGTCCCCCAAATGAAATGTATCAGCCTTAATTGTCACATTTTGTGCATTTTTTTAAACAAGTGCACATCCTTATTAAATCCTTTGTTTATTTAAATTAAATGTAACTTCTAGACCCCTAAATACTGTATCTAGCTACATGATCATTTATTAAAATATGCAAGATATAATATCTTTGTTCATGTAATTGTTGGGTTTTTTTTTTAATTGTATTTCCTCTGTCCGCCTCCCTCTCTTATTGTGGATTAGAGATATTGATGTGGTTTACTTGTTTAATTTTGATTTCTTCGCTATTGTATTTCTAATCATGTGTCTATACAAAGTTCATGCCTAGTTTAAAAAATTAAAATTCAATAAATATAGGGTTAAAAATAAAGGAAGTAGGAGGACATGGAAATGGACAGTATTACTGAAAGGATCAAGGAAATATTTTCTGGAAAACATGATAGAAAAAGAGAATCTTGACAATTACACAAAATATAAGTGGCCTGAGAAAAGAATTGGTAAATGCAAGCACAACTTTCAGTGAAAAGTTTGAATAAGACAATTAGCTTGGTCAGTTCTAATTTCCCAGAAACAAAAGCAAGAAGATACAAATATATTGCATCAAGTTGGTTATAGTCAGTATCAAGGATAACTAAAGAAAATGCTGGTTGCATAGATTAATCATTTAGAAAATATGGACTGCATGTGGATGCTTCACATATGAGCATGCATGTTAATTTTTATGTCACAAAAAGAACTGGAACAATTTCCACAAACACCAAACTATCACCAAAAAGGAAATGTTATATCAGAAATCTTGTATTGAAATGCTGATTTCCAAAATTTATTCATTAAATATATGACCGCATCATCAAGCCTGACGGCGTGTTCTCTGTAACTTCAAACGAGAGCCGCCCGGACCTCTAATCATCTGCGGCAATCATTTTTTCTTATTTTTCTTTTTTCAATTTTTCTAATTTGTATTTTTATATTAAATCTTCAATTCAATAGTGATTCCTTTAAAGATTATTTTGCATTTAAAAGAAGCATTTTAAAGAGCTCACAGCAACAGTGCAAATTTTAATAACATATCAAAAATAAATCATCAATAAAACAAACCAATTTAAAAAAAAGATTGACTAAACAGTAAAGTCTCCTAAAGTACAATTAATATTAAAATTTGAGATTTGTGAAACAATAGAGAGAGTATAATTAAATGCTGGAGGTAAACCCCAATAGTAGAGAATCCTGGTAGTTCCAGCATCAACAAAATTTCTTAACTGTGATTATTATGAAATCAAAGGATGTTCGAAAAATCCAGGATTTTATAGATTTATGGAAAAGCAAATGATCATTAATATATTCGCTCATATGAGAAGCATACATGAACAACCCATATTTTTTAAACTGATCACATACATGCATATATCCGCCTTCATGAGCAACAGTATACATTCAAAAAGTGAGCGTGTTCGGGATGTGCCAAGGTTTGGTTTGCACATACACACATAACTTGCAATTTTATAAGTAACCTACACATCAACATCATCAACATTTCGAGAGTAGATTTACTTACTACAACTATTTTGCGTGCCATGTTCATACTTTCATGTTTTTCAACTTGGTGTTTAGTAGGTTGGCTTCTCTGGGTGAGTGGACATGGAAGCAAGCTGGGGATGGGCATGAGTGTGACTGGGAGAGACTGGTTCATACTGGGGTTTGGGAGTGAGTAGGACGCGGACAGACAGGGTAATAGTTGGGAAGTGGTGGAGAATCTAATTTTAAAATGACTCTAATAGGCTTATGGATAACTCAGAGGTCCATATTCAGACATAGTCCAAATAGCAAAGTTAGCAGGATAAATTTATTCAATAGTATAACCGTATTAAGGTATATAGCCAGTTACCTTAAAGTTAGCCAGCTAACTATAGCTGCCGCCTAACTTTAGGACAGCTCTTTGTCCCGATCAGACCTAGCCAGCTAAGGCCTAGATTTTCTAAGACACCACGGTGTCATGAATTGCGCAGTGCAGGCGGGTGGGCCTGCGATAGCCGGCAGTGATCGTACCTCCGCGGTGAAATCGCTGCTGGCTTTCGCACCCAATAGCGCCATTGTAAAATGTGGTGCTACTGGGCGTGAAATTGGAAGCGAAGAGGCTCCTTACCTTTTCACCGTCCACGCTGTCTTCTCGGCGTCCGCCCCAGTCCCACCCCAGTTCCGCCAAGTGCCACCCCAGTTCCGCCCAGTGCCGCCCCAACTCCTCCCCTTCCGGTGGCTACTCCTCCCCGATCTAGCTAATGCACGTGAAAAGTCCCTGGCAAAGTCATGGCAAAGAAGAGTAGAGATTCATCAGGCTGCAAGCACCACATGCTGCTCACGGCCCTGAGTAGCATACAGTGGGTGGTGTGAATGAGGTAGGAGGAGTTGGGCCTGAGACCGGCTGGGGTGGTGTTAATGGCGGGGGGGGGGGGGGCGCAAGGCAGAAGTCACCTAGGGCACTCACTACCCTTTCACCAGCCCTGATTATACCTATACCAACAGTTAGAAGAGGACCTGTCCCCTTCCACCCGCAGGGGCCATGCCTTGCCAGTACACATCAAGGTCACTACCATCCTGGCACTTTTGGCCACCGGCACCTTCCAAACACCTTTAGAGGTTATGGCTGGAATAAACTTGTCTGCCTCCTCCATATGTATTGAGCAATTCCTGGCTGCATTTCTCAGGAAAACACACTATAGGTTTTTCCTTCAGAGTAGATAGCAACAACAACAAATAATGATTAATTTCTACCACATTGCATGTTTTCCTTCTGTCTTAGGGGTTATTGATTGTACTCATATTCCTGTAAGGGCACTAGAGAAACAAATGAAGCCAACTAGCGCAACCATAAGAATTCCTTTTCCTCAATGTGCAGATGGTCTGCGATGCAAAGGGAATCATCATAGATGTGACCAGGATTCCGGAATCCAGTCTTAATGCCTTAATCCTCTCGCAGTCAGGAATTCATGACCACTTCCAGGAAGGACACATAACTGGGGGCTAGCTTTTAATTAAAAATGCACTATTCACAACCACCACACAGCATTTTAGCTCTTCCTTTTTTTCCCTCACAAATCTCAGTGGACTTATAGCATTGTCCCAGAATGACTGCTCCAACCTTGATTAGGGAACTGGAACACTGCCGAATACAAAGGGATATCTAACTCTGCTCTTCTCTGATTTTTCCTCTACAGGTGATAGAGAATATTTACTCAAAATCTGGTTCATGACACAGCTAGCTGACCCACAGACTTCTGCAGAAGCTGGCTATAACAGGGCCTACTGATAGACAAAGGCAGGCGAGAGAGCCTTTGGCCTATTCAAAACATATTTCTGCTGCCTGGATAGTACTGGGGAATGCCTTCCCACTATGGTCTCTGTGATCTGAAAACATTTTAGGTTGTGAAGGTACATTTATTTACAAGGTTGGTGGGTCCAATGCAAAGATCAGGTCTAGGTTGCATTCAAGGAGTGGTCAAGGTTCAAGCAGAGTTTTGAGTCCAGATAGAAAAGCCAAGGAAAGATGAAGAGAGACAAGAGCAATGACAAAGATAAGAACAAGGGTGAGAGTATGACAGAGCAAGATGGGCAACGTCAAGGTAAGGTAAAGATATGGACAAGACAACTGGTACACTGAGGAAGGCAGGAAGGCAGGAATGCAGGAACAAAGGTAACACACGTTGATGGAATTAGGTATGTCAGGAGACCTGTTACTGAAGCATCTGATGATCCACTGAAGAAACCCTATAAGAAGGAGGATTTGTGATGTCATTGACAGGTGCTGGGGCTGCTTCCCAACCCTGGGCCATTCAAGAGGATGAGATTCAGACACACACACATTTGGGAAGCCAGGATGGCAGCATGGCAGCATTCTAAGCTTTGCATAGGTGTTCGTTGATCACAGTGGCATCTTGGCCACAGACAGAGCTGTCCGTGTTGGGGTGAGTGAGGCAACTCATGGGTCAATCATGCGAGCTACCAAACATAACACTGAAGAAACAGAGGGGGTCTTGAAGACATAGACCTGGGAAAACCAGTGGACTAATAGGTCAAACTGGTTATTTCCTTCAAGCATGCAGGTTTTAAAATGTGGTCATTTGCGTGTGTAAAAGCCAACAAGTCCTAAGGAAAGGTACACAAATAATATTTATAGGGGAGCAAGACCAATTCCAAAATAGGGGATTGGGAAAAAAAGCCCACAACTCGTGTCACAAGAGGAAAGTTTAGTAATTGTTGCAACCTAACATCACAATAGCTAGGTTCCTTCCTTTTGTTCATAAAACAGCCTTTTGCCTGTTGCATGATCAGTCCACTGTGCCATTTTACAAATGCAAAACATCATCAGTTGCACCTAACAGGTCCCACCCCCATCCACCCATCCACCTCACCACCTTTATCCCCTTACCTATCATCCACTCTACCTCCATCCACCGCAAATTCCCATCTGCTTATTTATCCCCACCTCCACCCCTTTACCTATCCCCACCTCCATCACCACATCCCCTTACCTATCCTCCCTCTCTCAACCCCACTCCACCCCATCCTATCCACCACCCCACCTCATCCCTTTACCTATTCCTACCACATCCTCTTACTTATCCCCCACTTCCACCTCCAGCCATATCCACCACCCCTTCCCCACCTTTTCTGCCTACCCCTATTTCCCACATAGGGTCATTCACTAAAGCTTTATCGCGTGCGTTAGGGCCCTAACACACACGATATAATGCTAATTAGCAGGAGGGGAGGAGTTAGGGTGGGGAGGGGAGGAGTTTGGGCAGGGGAGGGGGAGGAAGGAGTCAGTGGCACCAATTGCAGGCCTCTCCAGGCCGCCTCATTGTTTTGTGGTTCTTCTGAAACTCTGCCCCACCTACCCCATACCAGGAACAGCAACTCCTCATTCCTCACCACCAGGGATAACAGTTGTGACACATCCCTGATGGTAAAATTTGGCTGTCCTGACAGAGGTGCCATCTTTGAATACACCTGCCTCAGAAGAACCGGAAGATCACACACCCAAGGAAAAATATACATGTGTACGTTGACTATTTATGAATATGTACAAGCATATGAGTTCACTGACATGCAAACATTTATGCAAATAGCAAATGTATGCATGTATGTTTTGACCTTTATACTTTATAATCTGCACAGATTTATATATGCAGATTATAAAATACTGTAATAAATTTGTGCATACCCAAATATGTACATATATGAGGCCATGTGGAGTTGTTTGAAAGTTTTCCGCATTATTTTTAACAAAGCTGGTACAAGTGTTGTGTTAGCAGGATTACTATCTATACATTTCACAATCCATGCTTTAAATGCATTTTAGCATGCATTAACATTTATGTTACCTGTATCATGCTTTAGTATACAGGCTGCATGATTAAATTAAAGCACCCAGAGGATCTCCATAAAAGTGATGTACTAAGTCATTGAGGTCACCATGGAGTTAGTTTATTAGAGAAAAACAAGGATGCCACATAGAAATTTAATAAATGACATCTCTAATCCATGACTCAATACATATAGAAAGTAATTACATTTACTGTATATGCAGTATATATATTTGTCCACATACATTGATCTCTCTTTATAGTGTTACCCTTTCTAAATAATCCAAATTGTGCATGGTATTTGTTACAGAAGCTAAGATTTGCTATAATAATTCCTATTTATAACAAGGTGTATGTCATAAAACTTGTATGACACCAAGTTCAGCATGGGCTTGCAAAAAAAAAAAATTAATGGCATGCAAAATAGTCACTTAATGAGCTATGCATAAAGATTTACCATGGTCATGGTAAAAAAATATACAGTATTTATTTATTTAACCGCCTTATATTCCACAACATCCAACCAAATGTGCAATGCAGATTACAATTTAACATTTATAATTAACATGGAACACAAAAATGCAATGTCTAAATAGTGAGAGCATACTACCATAATTACTGAGGGTACACTAAATAGTTTATATACCAAACTGAGCATTTTCAGATTTCTTTTCCTCTTAGTTACTCCAACTGGCTTCCAAAGGGGACTTATACAAATAAACCCGGAGCACAGGGGTTGCTTGTCAATGCAAAGGGAAGTAGTTGAAGCCCTACTACACTCCAGGTGCGGCATCAAAGGAGAATGGACAGGTCCAGGAAAGCAGAAAACTGATATGACTGAGGTTTCGAACTCTGTTTTATAGCTCCCAGACATGAGATCTGCACTCAAACCAAAACAACTGGGCATTTGAAAAAAGCTTTTGAGGCTCAGCCTCAAGTTTCTGAATGCCTACAGTGGTCTTTTGGCTACGTTAACAATGTCAATGACACAGCAACAATATCTGTCCTCTGGAAAACTATTTCTTGGAAATACGTTTACCTTATGTAAAGAAAGACAGATTTATTTTTGAACTACTCACGTATGTTTACTCCGTCATCTCTTTCTCTCTGTCCTGTTCTTCCTTTTTTCCATGTCTCACCTGTCTTGTTTGTGCCCTGTGATAATTTTCTTCTCACATCGGATAGCGAGTGAAAGAAGGACTGGGTGGAGGGGGACAGAGACACTGCCTAGTCAGGCACCTTCTGTGCATAGGAGGTTCTTTGCTTTTATGACTAGCCAGTGAATGGTGCTAACCTTCCCACCTCCCACACACAAAAAGCTGCTTTGAACAGAGGGAGAGGAGAAGAAATGTGCAGCCTGCCAGACAGTTCAAGCTGTTAATTCTTCTGCTATCTCTTCACCTTTTAGTAACTGAAGGTTCTTTGTGCTTATCCTGAGTATTGAAGAGAGCATGGGATAAGCACAGAGAATCCTTAGTTTTTGGACTATTTTTTCCTTTTTGGGAACTCTCTGCTCTTACTCTCTGCTCTTCCTCTCCTGCTTTCACTTCTTCTTCTGGAATGTAGTAGGTCTTCTACTTCCCTTGGTACTGACAACCCCAATGTTCCAAGCTTTCTTGTATAACTTGAGGAAGCCAGCAGAAATCAAGAGATAAAGAGAGCTAAGCATGTTTGATTTAGCCTGATCATACTATTTGGCTGACCCTCGGTAAATGTATTTATTTATTTATTTATTTTAGTTTTTTCTATACCGGCATTCGTGAGAGTGTCACATCATGCCGGTTTACAATAAACAGGGGAGTGATGAAAGGTATAGAGAATGAAGTAAATAACAGGTGCTGAACCAAAAAACAGTTACAGTTACAATAAAACAGGGATAAGTACAACTTGGAGCAGAGAAGTGATATGAAAATTAACATAATCTATTAATCCAACTTTGACGAGGTACATTTACAAAGATTTGACGAGGTACATTAACAGGAGATTATGGTAATTGCTAGGTATTGTCCATTTGAACTAATTGTAGGATTTATTACATGATGGTAGTGATAGGAAGTATTGGTTTTCTGCATATGGGTAGTTATTGGAAGATGGTTGGAGGTGAGTTATGGTTTAATCCGAGTCTGGGAAGGCTTTTTTGAATAGCCACGTTTTGAGTCTATTCTTGAAAGTTGGGAGGCAAGGTTCCTGCCGTAGCTCCGGTGGGATGGAGTTCCAGAGAGGAGGTCCTGCTGTGGAGAAAGCCCTGTCTCTGAAGGTTATATGAAGGGAGGTTTTGGAATGAGGTACCTGAAGAGATTCCTTATAGTACTCTCTTATAGGTCTGGAGGATGTGTGTGTTTTTGAAAGGGATTTGAAGGTTGAGTGGAGAGATTTGTTGGATAGCTTTGTAAATTGTGGTGATGGACTTGTATAATATTCTATAATGAATCGGCAGCCAGTGTAGGTCTTTGAGGATTGGGGAGATATGATCTCTTCTCCTTGTGTTTGTAAGTATTCTGGCTGCCGTGTTTTGCACCATCTGAAGAGGTTTGGTATGCGATGATGGGAGACCTAATAATAAAGCGTTGCAATAGTCTAACTTGGAGAAGATTATTGCTCGTAAGATTGTCATGTAGTCATGGTTGTGGAACAGTGGTTTTATTCTTTTTAGGACTTGCAGTTTATAAAAGCAGTCCTTGGTGGTTTGGTTTATAAACGCTTTTAGGTTTAGCCGATTATCAATGATCACTTCCAGATCTCTCACTTGGGCTGTTTGTAGATTTTAGGGATGTGAATCGTTTTTTGACGATTTAAAATATCGTCCGATATATTTTAAATCGTCAAAAATCATTAGAGCCGCGATACAATAACAATTCCCCTGATTTATCGTCAAAAAATCGTAAATCGGGGGAAGGGGGAGGGGAAGGGGGAGGGCGGGAAAACCGGCACACTAAAACAACCCTAAAACCCACCCCGACCCTTTAAAATAAATCCCCCACCCTCCCGAACCCCCCCAAAATGCCTTAAATTACCTGGGGTCCAGAGGAAGGGTCCCGGTGTGATCTTTTACTCTCGGACCTCCGGTGCTTGTAGAAATGGCGCCGGCGCTACCTTTGGTTTTTCCGTACGGAAAAACGATTTGCGGCAGGAGATCGCTCCCGGACCCCCGCTGGACCCCTAGGGACTTTTGGCCAGCTTGGGGGGGGCCTCCTGACCCCCACAAGACTTGCCAAAAGTCCAGCGGGGGTCCGGAATGACCTCCTGCAGTCGAATCGTGTTGTCTACGGAGGGTGGGGGATTTATTTTAAAGGGTCGGGGTGGGTTTTAGGGTTGTTTTAGTGTGCCGGTTTTCCCGCCCTCCCCCCCACTGGACCCCAGGTAATTTAAGGCATTTTGGGGGGGGTTCGGGAGGGTGGGGGATTTATTTTAAAGGGTCAGGGTGGGTTTTAGGGATGTTTTAGTGTGCCGGTTTTCGATTTTCACGATTTTCACGATTTTCACGATATTTAAAAAACCCAAACGGCGACGATCCGATTCCCTCCCCCTCCCAGCCGAAATCGATCGTTAAGACGATCGATCACACGATTCACATCTCTAGTAGATTTGCTGAAAGGTTTGTGGGGATGTAGCTGTTCTCCGTGGATATGAGAAGGAGTTCCGTTTTTGAGGAATTTAGGATTAAATTCAGGCTGGAGAGGAGGGAGTTAATTTCTCAAAGGCAAGTTTCCCATAGATCTAGGGTTTTTTTGATGGATTCTTTGATGGGGATCACAATCTGGACATCTTCAGCGTAAAGATAGTATTTTAGGTTCAGGTTAGTTAGTAATTGGCAGAGAGGGAGATGTTAAAGAGAGTAGGTGAGAGGGATGAGCCTTGTGGGACTCCTAGAGGTGAAGGGTGGCACTTAGATTCTTTGTTGTGTATTTTGACCTTGTAGCCTCTGTTTTTCAAGAATGTATTGAACCAGGCCAATGCAGTGACAGCTATGCCAATGTTTGATAGTTGGTTAAGGAGTATTGCATGGTTGACCGTGTCAAAGGCGGCTGAGAGGTCCAAGAGAATCAGTAAATAGGCCTGGCCTTTGTCAAGGCCCATGATGAGGTAATCTGTCAAGGAAATAAGAAGTGATTCTGTGCTTAATGATTTCCTGAATCCATATTGAGAGGGGAAAAGAATTTTGTGATTCTCAAGGTAGTCTGATAATCTAGTGTTAACTAGTTTTTCCATGACCTTGGCAATGAAAGGGAGGTTGGAGATTGGGTGAAAGTTGGTGGGGTCTTCTGGATCGAGGTTTGGTTTTTTCAGGAGCGGTTTAATGGAAGCCATTTTAAGGTCGTCTGGATAGATTCCTTTGGATAAGGAGTAGTTGATGATGTCTGCCATGGCTTTGGAGATGGTGTCTGGAATAAGAAGAAGTAGTTTGGATGGGATATGGTCAAAAGGATGAGACGAGGGTTTCATTTTTTTCAGTACTCTTAGGATCTCTGAAGTTGTGATGGGTTTGAATGAGTTGAGAGAGATGTTTATGTTGGGGTGTAGTTAAGTATTGTGAGGAGAAGATGTATTGGGCATCAGCTTTATTAGAAGGTTAATGATTTTGTTGCTGAAGAAGAGGGCCAGCTCCTCTGCTTTTTCTTGGGCTTTGTTAAGCGGTATATCCGTTGCTTGGATTTGAGTTAAGTTGGAGACGTAGGCAAACAGGGCTTTAGCGTCAAAAATCATGTGATGGATCTTATGAGCGTAGAAGTCTCTTTTTGTTTTTAACATGGTGCTTTTGTAGCGGTGGAGGGCAAGTTTGTAGGCAGAGAGGGAGGACACTGTAGGTGCTTTGCGCCATTTGCTTTCATTCCGTCTGAGGGAGAGTTTTAGATTTTGAAGTTCTTCATTAAACCAAGGTTGTCTTTTAGGATGGTTGTGTTTGAGGTTTTTAGTTGTCAGAGGACAGAGTTTGTTTGCTGCCACTTTTGTTATATTATGCCATGAATGAAGGGCTGAATTCGGAGTGGAGATGTCTATGAGGGGGAGTTCTAATACTAGGGGATTATGGAGGTCATCGGAGGTGCATGATTTCCTGTAAGTGAATTGTTGTTGAGGGGCTTCATTGCTGTTTCTTTGTGTCAGCGAGATGGTGGTCGAGATTAGGGCGTGGTCTGACCAGCTGGTTCACAGACCGGTTGTGTAGAGTTAGAGATGCCTGAGTTAATGAAGATGAGGTCTAAGGTATGACCTGCTCTGTGAGTAGGTTTATTGATAATCTGCTTGAAGCCTAAGGCTGACATGGCGGTAAGGAGTGTTTCGCCGTTGGTAGAAAGAGAGGGGTCGTCGACATGTAAGTTGAAGTCTCCAAGTATTATTGCTGGGGAATCCAAATTTAGGTAAGAGGCTGTTAGTTCTAGAAAGGGTGATGCATCTGAGTCGAGAAGGCCTGGTGGGGCATAGACAAGAAGAATTTGAAGATCGTCTGATTTGAAGAGGCCTGTTTCAAGTTTGGTAGGTGAATTGACTGGGTATTGAGTGAGATTCAGATGTTTTTTTGGCAGCAAGAAGTATACCCCCTCCTCTTCTTTTTTGTCGGGGAATAGAGAAGAAATTGTAGGTATGCGTTGGTAATTGATTAATTACTGCAGTGTCTGTAGGTTTGAGCCAAGTTTCAGTTATGGCGCAGAGGTCTGGGTTTGCATCAAGAAGAAGGTCGTTGAGTATAAGGGTTTTCTTGGTGAGGGATTGGGCGTTAAATAGAAGTAGAGAGAATAGAGTTAGGCCTAGCAATTGAGTAATGGGGGAGACCATGATGGGAATGAGGGCTTTGTAGGAGTGTGGTTGGGTAGTCATGATAGGTTTACCAGTAAAAATGGTCCTCCTATGATGGAGAGTTGGCATAGGGAGACCACGAAGCATGGTGGCCAGTTGTGACCAGATAACTGTTTGTTGAAGAGCAGAGTTTGATTTTTGAAGTGAGGGTAGGAAGAATGCTGGATGCGGTCCGCGTCCGCGTCACTTGCTCCTCGCAAAGGAGTACAGAAATGGCGTCCTGACTCCCCGCTAGACCACCAGGGAGTTTTGATAAGTCTTGGGGGGGGGATTAAGGAGGGTGAGGGGTTTAAATTTTTATTTAGGATCAACAATCGCGATTTCCAATGTATTCAACATAGCTATGTTGAATAAGTTGGAAATCCGATCGTTTTCGCCTCATCACTTTTTTAAGTTAAAAAAAAAAAAAAGTTGCGTTTTACCTATAAGTTCAAAACGAATGCACACCCTTAATACAGGGATAAAGAGAAAAACAAGAAATGATCTGCAGAAAACTCTTGCACACTTCCCCTACCTACGTGGGTAGATATTCTACTTTTATTTTAAATACGTTTGATCACAATTTAAAATATGAGACAATAAAGAATGTACATGATAGAACATAACACTTACAATTATGAGTAATTATAAACGAACTTTGTTACCGTATATTCGTGGCACTTGTTTAGTGATAGATTTTATCTGTTTTACAATATTAATATTGGTGCCTTCCTGTAAACCGTTATGATGGTACTTAATGACGGTATAGAAAAGTTTTTAAATAAATAAATAAAACAATGCAATCTTTTAGGTAAGGGTTGTCCAGGGGTGAGAGTTGGGGTCCCTTTAGAACATCAGGGAGAGTTTGATGGATAAGAAGGGGTCTGGGGGGTGGGTGGAGCAGTCCCCTGGACCATCAGAGCAATTTATTTTAATAAAATTGGTGTCCAGGGTGTGATCTAGGGTGAAGGGCAGGGCCCCGGCTTCTGGGGGCTGAGTTTTGTCAGTGATGGAGTAGGGTTTGGGGTGGTGAGCAGGGCTTCTGGTACTGTGACAAAGTAATTTTTTAAAAATGTACATAACAATGGGTACAAGGGTGGCAGGGATGGGGAGAGAGACACCCCAGAGAGGTTTTTACAACTTGTGAGAGGGTGGTTGCCCTCAGGGCTGCTTTAATTAGGCCACAGGTGTATCGGGATATGCATTAATGTCTTTATGCACCAGCAGGAAATTAGCTACAACACCTGAGTTATTTTTGGGGAAGCCACATTATTTGATTAGCATAGTTTAGGATAGTAATGAGACCATTAGCATAGCTTTTTATGTGGTGCCAGGGCTCAGATAACATAAGATACTTGAAATACCTTGTTTTGTTCCTGCTTTAGGCCATTTATTGCACACACAAAAAAAGGTTTTTTACACAGTAAATAGCCTAATGCAGCTTAGTGAATGAGGCCTTATGTTTTCTATATTCTTAATATTGAGTCCTGTTTCATTAATACTGAGGTTTCATGCCTACCTCCTGTGCTCTGAGTGTTTTTTGGAAAGTTATGTGAATTGATTTGGACTAGGAAATGTACTGGAGTTAAGCTTTCCCTAAACTGTGACTCTTAAAATCTAAGTTCAGTCATTAAATGCCTGCAGTAAATAAATCAGGTCCTTCCTGTGTTACAGGTTGTTTGTGAAGTAATAAACAATTCTTGAAAGTATTATCAAGTGGACTATAACTGCAAGAGCTTCAGACCTATCATTACAATACAAATTTTACAGCAATTAATCAAAGCATAAAAAACACAGTCATAATAATAATAACCCAGAACATATAGAGAATCATAAATTCAATAATCTCTTGCACAGATAACTTTATGTCTCCAGAATGTTAGAACACTAGAACCTGTTAATAGTCCATAAAACTGCACTGAAATCCATCCTTCTATATTTAACCCCCTGGGCTGAGGTTCTCATTGAGGAATCCACAGATTCAAGATATTCAAACTTTCTATACAGTTTGTAAGACCCTTTCTCTGTCTCTCTGATTTTGAAGCATCCTTGTTGGAAGGGAGAGACTTTTCCCAAGGCCCTGATAAATGTAAAGACAGGTTTACAACAGTAATAATCATGGTAGAAGCTGATTATGATTTCTAACTTAACATTACTGACAACTCTTGATGGACTAATGAAAATGACTATTTATAAATCCTCATGCAATCCAATCCATTTACATGTTAAGATATGTAATAAATCTGTAACTTTATAACTCTTCATGTATCTTTTCATCTATTCCTGATTCTTAGCCAATTATAAAGGGAATTTAGAAATTCTCACCCAAATGTTAGGATTCAGGTTTCTCTAATCCAATTCGGATGATCCACTGTAAAGTCCCTTAACACATGACCCGAGTGCACATTTTCGTGCATTCAAAAACTATAAATGTACAATTGGTAAAAATTATTGCAGCAAGTTGAATTTTTCTGACTTTTAATAATTTATGCCAACCTTCAATTTCTGATAATTTGACATCCCGTGCCCCTTTGGTTTTTCTAAAAATAATGAGACACCCTAGAACCACCAAGTGCATGTTTTTGTGCATGTGTATTTGTACTGTACATATTTCCTGTATTATGCTGTCTTTCAGTGTCTACTTGTGGTATCTCATGGCTTAAAGACTTTGCTACATATACAGATCACTTTTTTGATTAACATTTTGTTTTTGAGTCATTTTCAGCCACTTATCAAGTACTGCACACATGGTTTCATGTACGTTAGCTTGTACTGTAATATTTACTGTATTAGGCTGTCAACCAGTATCAGCCTCTGGTATCTCATTACTTAGAGCCTCTCCTATATATACAGATCATTTGTTTAGTGTCATTGTGTTTTTGAGCCACTTAACAAGTACCTCATACACTGTTTTATGCACATTTTTATGCATGTGAGCTTACATTATACTATTTTCTATATTATGCTGACAGCCAAGGTCAGCCTGTGATAAATCATGGCTTAGAACATTTGCTATATCTACAGATCACCTTTTTGATTGTCATATTGAAAATCGTATGATACTAACAATAAAGAAACCACTATTGTCACATACTGTACCATCAAAAGTTAGAAATAATGTAACTAAATGGTTAAATTTTGTTGTACTTATTACAGAGAATCATTTTTTTTATAAGAATATTGTTTTTTCTTTCAATTATAGAACCTAAAACATAGGTGCATGAAAACATGAAAGTTGGTTATTCTAGTACAGACAATTTTGGTGGGTCTAGTGATCAGGCATACCTTTGTCCAAATGAATAGAATGTACTCCTTACTGCCCAGTTCAAACTCCTCTTCACTATTAAGGTAATAGTATAGAGGTTAACACCAGATGGATGCCACTGGTCTTCTCCAAAGTCCAACATCTCCTCCTTCTAAGAATGAATTTGGATTAATTCCTTCAATGACCTTCAAAGATCAATGGGTATTTAAGAGTAGGAGGTTCCTACTCTCCTTTTAGATGGCAACACTGAATCCCTGGGTCCTTGGGAACTCAGACAGAAGTTAAAAATAAACCAGTCTCTAAAAAGTAACCCAAAATGAGGAAAGAAGGACAGATAGATATTCTTCCTTCAAACAAAAGGATTAAAACTATAATTTCTAACATGGGAGGAAGGCACCTTTTTTTCTAGTCCACTCCCCAAGTTTCTTTCCAAAATACCCCTAGGTCCTCAAACCCAATACAAAACAAGAACCAGGAGGAAGCATGAAAACATGCTGCCTCCGGAAAGGAGCAACTCAAAATTCTCAATTACAAAATGGTGCCTTGGATTTCTATAGGTCAGGACTCCATTAAATTCTCCCACATGGGGGAGCTTTAATGCAACTATACCTAACTCTATTCTCTACCTACTTTGTTAATTAGTATGCTCCTTTAGAAGAGACTTAGTAGAGTTCTCTGCATATGTCTTCCATGTCCCAATAAAGCCCTCATAATACTCAGCAAACTAGAAAAATCCATGACTTAACCTTTTTTTCTGAAGGTAAGATAATATGCCTTTATTAAAATGTATAATGAGTCAAATGACATGCTCTTTCAGACTATAGCAGCCATGACTGAAAAGGCACTAAAGTTCATTAGCCTCATTTCCTTCAGAGGAGGAATTTTGAAAATGGTGCCCTAACTAAAAAAGTAGTATACTACCAGGTGTATTCTATTCTAGCTTTTTTGCTATGTAAGGTTATTTAAGCCTTCACTATAGACTAAAATGTAGAAAAGTCCAGCGATGGAAATGTCCAGGGACTTAGAAAGATTTGTGAGTAATTGCCATGGTTCATACCCTACAGGATGGATCAATTGTCCAAAATCTATAAAGGTCACTATAGGTCACTAGATGAATATGTCATCCAGTGGAACATAGGAAAGGCAGCAAGGGTTGCGGTTACTTAGCCTCCTGAAGAAGGATGGTTGACTTTCTTTTCCTTGGAAATATGTTGTTCTCTTAGCTGATTGAAGTGGGTTCCAAGAGTGACCCATCTATAGCTAATAATCCAGGAAAGTTACTTTCCCAGTCATAAAATGTAGACTTTTCCATAACTCTGCTGCACAAGATAGATGTTCTAGTAAGAAATAAGAGAAGAAAGGAGGCCTACTTTAATCTGGGGAATCTAAATCCCTGATAGACTCTCCCAGAATCTTGAGGAATTGCTATTTGAGATTTTGTCACATGAAACTTTAAAGAAATCTCTCTTCTGTTTTTTGCACTGCTATCTATGTTTCAACTATTTTTTTCTTCAGTAAAAGTAATTTTAATTTTGGAATAACACTTGGTCAAGACTTGTAGCTAGTTTGTATTTACATTGCAGCATCTGTAGGTGATTGCTTGCCTTATACAGGGCATGCCCTATGAAAGGGGATTAAAGATAGATAAAACAGACCTAGGCCATGTAAGACCCAAAATGTTAATGTCAATAACTTCTACATGGTCCTTGCCTTTAATAGGAGCCAATATAATTGCTGCAGCAATATATTTGCACTTACATAGCAAGAGCTGTTGGTTACTACTATGACTGTGATGTTCTACAGCATTTGCAGCTTATGGGTACATTTAGCTGGGAGACCTATATACTCAACATTATAGTAATCTATCTGTAATATTACTGAGATGTACATTAACAGATTTATATACCCTGAATATAGCATAAAGTTTAATTGTCTAAGAGCATAAGGTCAAATATACTCTTCAGACCTCAGTAGATATGTAAATCACCAGTTCAAAAGAGATAATTTTATTCTAAATTCCCTCGCTTTCCCAGCAGGTTGAATCTTCAGCCATTCGACCCGTAAGGATATCTACGAGCAGACTGTCTCTGGAATGCTTATAGGCAGAACTTTGGTCTTTGCATCATTCAGAATTAATCTGTTTACTAACAGTCAAGTCGTGGCTGCTAAAAGGCAATTGTTTAGAAGCTATACATTTCTAATATGATATCTACCTGGGGGGAAAGGGGTCAGTAGCTAGATGTTGTTTACATATATATATCACATAAAGCTGAACAAAGGTATGATCTCTCCCACTGGACTCAAACATTAAAAGAAGAGAATGATGAATCCTGGGAGTTCCCACAAAAAAAAATAAATGATGAAATCCCATTTCATGCAATTTGTTTTCCATTAGGTAAGTAAGAATAAATCCAGTTCCTAACTTCCTCATCCTGGCCCAAACTACAACAACTTTCAATCCAAATGTAATGATCAACGAGATCAAAAGCATTTTAAATCTAAAAGTACCACCAATGTGGCTCCCCCACCCATGAATGCTGAATATATTACAGCACCTCTTTCTTTTCAAAGCTATGAGGCTACACTCTGAATTTGTCTGCACATTTTGAATCCCTTGACACAGGAAGAGTGCTGCCAAAATGCTGTGATGTCAAGGCTTTGCTTTTCAGTTTCATTGTCAGATTTTGTTTCTGGAACACAGTGAGCATATTTAAAAGGTATGTTCATGATGAAAGTGTTGAGCTCTGTAATGTAACAGGTGCCTCTGTTAGCTTACCCATTCAAATGTACTACATGAATAGCTGCAAACATAGATTATGGTGACCTACTCCTTGCATTTTTGTTAAGTGACTGAGGCAGAAAATTGTTTATGATCATTTAATGCTGAACTGTTGTGTTTTCTGTCTTGTTTTCTAGTAACTAATGTGCTTTGACAGCATAGTAGATGATACCACTTATTTGATAGCTAAGTAATTAAAAGAGCACATGGAAAGGTAAGGAAATATCAGCGAAAAATGTTTTCATTAAAAATTCATTTGGTAGGGTCAGCCTGGTGGCTCAGTGGCAGTACTGCCACCGTCATTCAAAAGAACTGGATTTGATTCCCAGTCACATCTTCTGTTTTCTGGAATGACTGGGACTGGGGATTCTGCAGAGGTAATGTTTACATCTCCTGGTGGGGGGGGGGGGGGGGGGGGGGAGGGCGAAGAGAGTCATAGTCATCCTATCGACTGAGAACTATGACTTTGATGACTGGGCAAGGTAACCTTCAATGAGATATAAAATAGGAGAAAGGAATACCTGAATAGTTGCAAATGAAGACTCCTGACATATCAGTTCCATCTGAGCTGGAAGCCTAAAACGAGTAGGAGGAAACTACTAGTCCACCTCCCTCTCCCAAAAAAAATCATGTGGTGCTCGTTTATATTCTGTTTAGTTGAGAATAATGTGTGCCAGTTCCATCTATACATGAAAAAGACACGCCACCTTTTAATAAAGCTCAGAGATCCAAGATAGTGGATTGAGGAAAGGATGCATTGGGAGCACTCCGCTGCTGTTTGCTTTACCTTTTTCTCTTTTTGCCTTGTCATCTGTTCAATGGTTAAGAGGAAAGGGAGAGTCTGAGCTTGTTCTTCAGTCTTCCCTGGAGTGAGCTGGTAGTCTTAGGAACACCTGTGGCAGACTCCTTGGCCAAAGCTAGGGACATTGTTGTGTCCATGTGTGGCAGCGATGTGTGCTTCTCCTGTTCCTGGGGATGTTGGAGGGTTAGTACTGTCGCCAAGAGGAGCAGTATCTGAAGAGGTGCTTTTCTTCTCTACTCTAGGAAGTTGCAATGATGGAAGTTCAAGCGGGGAGAGCATTTTGGAGGAGCAGCGATTAGAGACCTCGGTGACTTGGACTGAAGGCAAAAGCATTGTCGGAGTGAGTTCCCCTTTGGGGGATTTTCTTTGCACATGCTCATGGGTCTTTTGAATAGACCTCTTCTTGAAAAGCCCAGTGTTAATGCTTTGGAATTCTTATGAAGCATGATGAAAATATTTGAAAAGGCTATTTGTTTTTTGACTGTATACAAGCATAACTTACAATCTAACAAGGTGTCTTTTAATACACAGTTGGAAAAAGTTGGGAATTCGGAAAAATATGTGGAAAATATTTCGACTATTCAGACTGAGATGTTGCCCATGGTTATGAGACAGATTTAAAACTTGGAAAATTGCTCCAAACACTTTAAATATATGCTTTAAATTCTTCAATTGATATTTTTAAAGAATATCTGTTGAAGATTTTACATGCACCTTGAGAAGCATTTCCTTCTATTAGGCTGTTTTTTTCTGTTAGAGGAGATCAAGAACTTGGTTGTGTTCAAAGTGACACTTATGTTGCTAATTTGAATATTATTGATATATTTTATGCATTTATTTATTAAGAGAATTATATGTCGTGATACATACAGCTTTAAGTGGCTTCCAAAAATAAACATTCATAAATTAAAACAAACATAAAACAACCATGATATCAACAAGAAATACTCTGCTGGCTCTGAAAGTTGCTAAAAAATGCTGCAAAGTACATAAGTCAGTAATTAAAAGCTTATTGAAAGTCTTCGTACATTCTATGATTCACAAATCCATTGGTAAAGAGTTACAGAAAAAAGGGCCAGCAATTGAAAAGGTCCTCTCTCACATCTCTGACAAGCTGATGGAATGAATGGAAGGCACATCAGTAAGACCTCTTTGCTGAGATCACAAAGAACATGTAGCATTATAAATGTGTAACAATTCAATTAACCCATGACAGAGAATTAATGGAGACATAAAAACATAAGAACATAAGACTTGCCATACTGGTTTAGACCAAAGGTCCATCAAGCCCAGTATCCTGTTTCCAACAGTGGCCAATCCAGGACATGAATATCTGACAGGATCCCAAGGGGTAGAAACATTCCATGCTGCTTATCCTAAAGATAAGCAGTGGATTTCTGCAGCTCCTTCTGGAACTTGTCCAAACCTACTAAGTAATTACTTTGAGTAATTTTGTGTCATCGGTAAATTTGATCACTTCACATGTTCCCATTTACAGTTGTTCCAGAACAGATACCGGGGCAGTCCACTACATTTCTCCACTGAGAAAATTTACCATTTAGTCCTACTCTCTGTTTTCTATCTTTTAACCAGTCTTCACCCTACAATAGGTCATGTTGCGAACCTGCCTGTCTTGAAGCTTCTCCACCTCCTACCCTCATGGCCCGGCGCCGCCGTCACAGTTCTCCTCGCGGCTGGGAGCTGCGCTTCTGCTCCTCGAGCGGCCCGCTGGCCGCCGACATCGCCACTGCCTTCCCCGGCAGCAGGGTGCCATCGGGGTGAGTCTGTATGCAGCAGGAGGCCACTGACTAGCATCTCCATGTGGCCCGGAGGCCACCAACCTTACCTTCAAGTAAAGGCCTTCAGCCCCAGCCTTTCCTGTGGCAGGAAGCCACCTTTGGTGCATCCTTCGTGTCAGGGAAGTCGCCGTCCATCCTGGGGCTGGCCCTGAGGGTGCTGTCCATGGTTCTCCACTCTCCTGCTTCCTCCTAAGGGGCAAAGTCGTGCCTCTCTGCCCTTTTAAAAGGGCCAGTGCAGGTGTGGTTCTTTCCTGACTCCTCCCAGGGTGTTTCCTGCATCAGCCTACAAAAGGCTCCTCAGTTCATTCCTTCCTCGCATTCGCAAGGAGCATCGTCCTTCCTGGAGCTGGTCTCCCGAGGATCTCTGCTTCCAGCTCCTGTCTGGCATCCTTGTCCTGGGATCTCATTCCTTGTTTCTGACTATCCTGATGTTCTTCATTCCTTGGTCTCTTGCTTCGTCATTGTTCCAGATGTTATCCTGATGTTCCTTTCTTCAAGTTGTTCCAGATGTTATCCTGATGTACGTTCCTGTCCTGAGGTTCCGTCTTCCTGTCCCTCGAAGTCCGCGACCAGTCTGTCTGGGCTGGTAGGGTGTGTAGTGGCCCAGTGGTCTGTGACCACCCCGGCTGGGGTGTGTAAGGTGCTGGTGGGATTCCTCCATCTTCGGAGCCAAGGGTTCCCATGTCCCTGTCTCGGATTAGCATCCTCAATGTGTGAGCTTCATCGTCCTCAACATGTTAGCTTCGTCATCCTCAATGGGTGAGCTTCATCATCCTCAAGGGGTGAGCTTCGGCATCCTTAAGGGGTGAGCTTCAGCATCCTCAATGGGTGAGCCTTCGGCATCCTTGACGTATGAGCCTTCTGCGTCCTCAACGGGTGAGCCTTTGGTGCCCTCAACATTTGAGTCTTCGGCTATTTTACAAGCCCAGTTTGCCTGTGTCCTCGAATGAACTCTGTTTTGTCAGTCCAAGGTGTGGTCTGCGTCTGACCTTGGTTGGCTGTGGAGGGCACCCTTCGGCACTTTATTTAGAGTCTTTGTACTTCCAAGTCTTCTTTGTCCTGCAACATCCTGATGTCTTCATCTCCCTTGAATCATCGTCTGAATCCTCGTCCTATGTCTCGTCCTTGTCTGCCTTGTCCTCTGTCTGGCCTGCTGCTTCCTGCTGCTTCCTAGCGGCAGTCCGAAAGGGCTTGGAACGGTTGGAGGACCATTCAGAGACCACCATTGCATTGGTGTTCTCAAGGAAGCTCGCAGGTTCGGTTGAGGCTCAGGGTTAGGACGTTTCACTGCAAGGGCACACATTTTGTCCCGCGCTGGAGAGCGCTCCCTGGTGCTCTCTTCCATCACAGCGCAACAGGACACTGCCTTCTATCTCATGACTTTTTAATTTCCTAAGAAGTTTCTCATGAGGGACTTTGTCAAATGCTTTCTGGAAATTCAAAAACACAGTGGGGTCAATTTTAAAAGAACCATGCAAGCGTCCATGTGCGCATTGTTCCCGGTGCACATTCATGGAAGTGGCTATTTTATAACAAATGTGCATGTGCGGGCATGTTGGGACCTGCGCGCATGCACGGGGGAATTTTATAAACTATGGGCAGCGACGCGATCGGATGATTTCCAGTTCCCTCCCAGTCCACTCCAATTAAGAAGCAGACTAGGAGGGAACTTCCTTATAACCCATCCTACTCTGCCTACCTTTTTTCCTTTTCTCCTGTCCTTCTTGACATCTAAAACCCCTTTCCCTACCTTTTTTCTGAATAGATGAAGTAAGTTCCACATGCTGGCCGACTGCCAGCTCATGCTTCCCTAGGACAGGGCCTAATGGCCGCTGTCTTTGCTGGACCTCTCCCCACCCCTCCCCGCACAAACCCCAACCCCTGGCCTGCCCCTTTTAGATCTGCCGGCACTTCTGCATGTACCAGCAGATACGCTCGTGGCCGGGCCATTTATAAAATGCGTTCAGTGTGTGCACGGCCCGGCCACGCATATATCTGCCGTATTTTACTTGAATGCATGTTTTAAAATTCAGCAATATTTCAACTGCTCACCTTTATCCACATGTTTATTTACAGCCTCAAAGAAATGTAGGAGATTGGTGAGGCAAGACTTCCCTTGGCTAAATCCATGTTAGCTTTGTCCCATTAAACAATGCTTATCTATTTGTTCAGCAATTTTATTATTTATGATACATTCTAGAGATGTGAATCGTGTCCTCGATCGTCTTAACGATCGATTTCGGCTGGGAGGGGGAGGGAATCGTATCGTTGCCATTTGGGTGTTTAGAATATCGTGAAAATCGTTAAAATCATGAACCGGCACACTAAAACCCCCTAAAACCCACCCCCGACCCTTTAAATTAAATCCCCCACCCCCAAATGCCTTAAATTACCCTGGGATCCAGCGGCGGTCCATAGCTAAATCGGGGGAAGGGGGAGGGCAGGAAAACCGGCACACTAAATCCCCCTAAAACCCACCCCCGACCCTTTAAATTAAATCCCCCCCTCCCGAACCCCCCCCAAATGCCTTAAAGTACCCTGGGGTCCAGCGGCGGTCCGAAACGGGCTCCTGCTGTTGAAGCGTGTTGTCTTCAGCCGGCGCCATTTTGCAAACTGGCCGCCGCAAAATGGCGGCGGCCATAGACCAACACGATTCGACCGCAGGAGATCGCTTCCGGACCCCCGCTGGACTTTTGGCAAGTCTTGTGGGGGTCAGGAGGCCCCCCCCAAGCTGGCCAAAAGTCTCTGGGGGTCCAGCGGGCGTCCGGGAGCGATCTCCTGCCGCAAATCGTTTTCCGTACGGATAATGGCGCCGGCAGGAGATCGACTGCAGGAGGTCGTTCAGCGGAGGTCCGGAACCCTCGCTGAACGACCTCCTGCAGTCGATCTCCTGCCGGCGCCATTTTCCGTACGGAAAATGGCGCCGGCCATACGCGTATGGCCAGCGCCATTATCCATACGGAAATGATTTGCGGCAGGAGATCACTCCCGGACGCCCGCTGGACCCCCAGAGACTTTTGGCCAGCTTGGGGGGGCCTCCTGACCCCCACAAGACTTGCCAAAAGTCCAGCGGGGGTCCGGAAGCGACCTCCTGCGGTCGAATCGTGTTGGTCTATGGCCGCCGCCATTTTGCGGTGGCCATTTTGCAAAATGGCGCCGGCTGAAGACAACACGCTTCAACAGCAGGAGCCCGTTTCGGACCGCCGCTGGACCCCAGGGTACTTTAAGGCATTTGGGGGGGGATTTAATTTAAAGGGTCGGGGTGGGTTTTAGGGGGATTTAGTGTGCCGGTTTTCCTGCCCTCCCCCTTCCCCCGATTTAGCTATGGACCGCCGCTGGACCCCAGGGTAATTTAAGGCATTTGGGGGGGGGGGGGGGGGGATTTAATTTAAAGGGTCGGGGGTGGGTTTTAGGGGTTTTTAGTGTGCCGGTTTTCCTGCCCTCCCCCTTCCCCCGATTTACTATTTTTTGACGATAAATCGGGGGAATTGGTATTGTATCGTGGCCCTAACGATTTTTGACGATTTAAAATATATCGGACGATATTTTAAATCGTCAAAAAACGATTCACATCCCTAATACATTCTACCATTTTGCCTGGTACAGATGTCACTCACTGGTCTATAGTTTCCATGATTACCCCTTTTGAAAAAAGTGGCCTTATATTGGTAACTTTCCAGTCTTCAGGTACCATAGAGAATTTTAACAATAGTTTACAAATTACTAATAGCATGTCTGCAATTCCATTTTTCACTTCTTTTAGCATTCTGGGATGTATACATCTGGTCCAGTTGACTTGCTATTCTTTAGTTTGTAAATTTGCCCTATTAAATCTTCTAGGGGCATGAGATTTTTTTGAATTTTGCTGAATCATCACCTTTGAACATCATTTCTGGCAATAGTATCAAATTTGAACTAATGACTGGAAGGGAGACAAAATGTAAATCTACAGCTCTAACACTAAACTTTCAAAAGGAAAACTTTGATAAAATGAGGAAAATAGAAAAAACTATAAGGTACAGCTGCAAAGTTTAAGAGCGTATAACAGGCGTGGACATAGAAGCATAATCCAGATGTATTATATGCATTAAAAAAGAATGGAAGGAAGGCCACATGTTCTGTCCACAGCAGTGGGTACATGTTTGTATCTGTATATATTGTAGTTTAACTGTGTTTAGTGCAGTCCTCCCTTCTGAGGATTCTTAATACTGAAGCACCATTTGTAACCTATGATAAAAATCTGTGAGCCTTTGCCTTTAAGAGAAGCTCCCTTCCCCCTCCACTTTCTCTCACCCTCGGAAGAGCTTGAATCCCCCTCAATCTAACTTGAGTCTTCCTAGGTGCCTTATAGGTTCAAAGGACTGCCCTTCATGCTGCCCCTGTGTTACATGGTTCTCAGGCTCACTGCCATTGGACCCTGTCCCCTGCTTCCAGCATGTGGAGGTGTTTCCTTTAGCAGCTCTCGACGAGATTCTGTTTGCTCCATGCTTGCTTCTGAACAAGCAGTGCTCTGTAACACCCCTGAAATGGATCGGGTTTTACCTTCTCTCTTATTGCCTTCTTCTAAGGACTAAATCAGCCTCATATTCCTCATGCTTCCTACCTCTACTATAAATCAACTCCTGCATCACAAGAGACTCCCTTCTCCCTTCTTCTACCTCGTCTCCAGTTACCAGAGATTCTTGCCTAGGGGCTCGCATTTGAAATGCAACAATTGTAAGTAGAATTTACCTGTACAATAAATAATTTCAAACTTACAGAATCTTTGTCTTGAGGACTGATTGGAGAGAAAGTTTAGCTGCCTGGATAGCAAAATATGGATGTTTACCTGATCCAGAACACACACGATTACCGGCATGGTTAAAAGACGAGGTGAAAGAGTCTGTTTTAGACAAAAAACTTCCTTTAAAAATTGGAAGAAGAAACCATATGAAGAAAATAGGAAAAAGCATAAGCATTTTCAAGTTAAATGTAAAACATTGATAAAACTGGCTAAAAGAGAATTTGAAATGAAATTGGTTGTAGAGACAAAAACTCATAATATAGAAACATAGAAATGACGGCAGAAGAAGATCAAACGGTCCATCCAGTCTGCCCAGGAAGATTCTCACTTTTTTTTCTCATACTTATGTTACTCCTGGCTCTTAGTAACCTTTTGGTTCTATTTCCCTTCCACCCCCACCATTAATGAGAGAGCAGTGTTGAAACTGCATCTAAGTGAAATATCTAGCCCAATTAGTTAGGGGTAGCAACCGCCACAATAAGCAAGCCACACCCATGCCCACCTGCCCACCCAGACTAAATAATTCAGTCCTTGTTGGTTGTTGTCTGTATATAGATCCACCTTTCTTCATTCCGCCTGCTGTTGAAGCAGAGTTATGCTGGATATGCATTGAAAGTGAGGTATCAGACTTTCTCCCCTGCCATTGAAATAGAGAGCTATGCTGGATATGCATGAAGTATCAGTCTTTCTCCCCTGCCATTGAAGCAGAGAGCTATGCTGGATATGCATTGAAAGTGAGGTATCAGACTTTCTCCCCTGCCATTGAAATAGAGAGCTATGCTGGATATGCTTGAAGTATCAGTCTTTCTCCCCTGCCGTTGAAGCAGAGAGCTATGCTGGATATGCATTGAAAGTGAAGTATCAGGCTTATTTGGTTTGGGGTAGTAGCTGCCATAATAAGCAAGCTATTCCCCACTTTTTTGTGAATGTGAATCCTTTTTTCCACATTTCCTCTTGCCGTTGAAGCTTAGAGCAATGTTGGAGCATATTTACCGTGTGTATGTTTATTGAATAAGGGTAATATCTCCAGGTAGTAGCCATCATTCCCATGAGCCACCCACTCTTCATTCATGTCCTCTAGACTTTATGGATCCACAGTGTTTATCCCACGCCCCTTTGAAGTCCTTCACAGTTCTGGTCTTCACCACTTCCTCCGGAAGGGCATTCCAGGCATCCACCACCCTCTCCGTGAAGAAATACTTCCTGACATTGGTTCTGAGTCTTCCTCCCTGGAGCTTCAAATCGTGACCCTGGTTCTGCTGATTTTTTTCCGACGGAAAAGGTTTGTCGTTGTCTTTGGATCATTAAAACCTTTCAAGTATCTGAAAGTCTGTATCATATCACCTCTGCTCCTCCAGGGTGTACATATTTAGATTCTTCAATCTCTCCTCATAAGACATTCGATGAAGACCCTCCACCTTTTTGGTCACCCTTCTCTGGACTGCCTCCATCTTGTCTCTGTCTCTTTGGAGATAAGGTCCCCAGAACTGAACACAGTACTCCAGGTGAGGCCTCACCAAGGACCTGTACAAGGGGATAATCAATTCTCTTTTCTTACTCGATATTCCTCTCTCTATGCAGCCCAGCATTCTTCTGGCTTTAGCTATCGCCTTGTCACATTGTTTCGCCAACTTCAGATCATTAGACACTATCACCCCAAGGTCTCTCTCCTACTCCGTGCACATAGGCCTTTCTCCCCCCATCGAATACAGTTCATTCGGATTTCCACTCCCCATATGCATGACTCTGCACTTCTTGGCATTGAATCTCAGCTGCCATATCTTCGACCACTCTTCCAGCATCCTTAAATCCTGTCTCATTCTCTCCACTCCTTCCGGCGTGTCCACTCTGTTGCAGATCTTAGTGTCATCCGCAAAAAGACAAACCTTACCTTCTATCCCGTCCGCAATGTCGCTCACAAAGATATTGAACAGGACCGGTCCCAACACCGAAACTTGCGGTACACCGCCTAAAACCACTCTCTCTTCAGAGAGAGTTCCATTTACCATCACACATTGTCTTCTGTCCGTCAACCAGTTTGCAATCCAGGCCACCACCTTGGCAGTCACTCCTAAGCTTCTCATTTTATTCACCAGTCTCCTGTGCAGGACTGTATCAAAAGCTTTGCTGAAATCCAAGTAGATGACATTGAGTGCTCTTCCTTGATCCAATTCCTTGGTTACCCAGTCAAAAAATTCTATCAGAATTGTCTGACAGGATTTTCCCCTGGTGAATCCATGCTGCCTCTGATCCAGCAATTCTCCGGACTGTAGATAGTTCACTATTCTCTCTTTCAACAGCGACTCCATTACTTTTCCCACCACCGAAGTGAGGCTAACCGGTCTGTAATTACCAGCCTCTTCTCTGTGTCCACTCTTGTGAAGCGGGATCACCACCGCTCTTCTCCAGTCACTCAGCACCACTCCCATTTCTAGGGCTCTATTGAACAGGTCACACAGTGGACCCACCAGCACATCTCTAAGTTCCCTCAGTATCCTGGGATGAACCTCATCAGGCCCCATGATTTTGTCCACTTTCAGTTTCCTCAGCTCTTCCCATATATTCTCTACTGTAAATGGAGTTACATCTACTCCATTCCCCTCTAGTTTGTTAACTAGCAATGGTCTTTCTCCAGGGCCTTCTTTAGTGAACACAGAACTGAAGTATATGTTTAATATTTCTGCCATTTCTTCGTCTCTTTCCACACATTGATCCTTTTCACCTTTCAATTTCACTATACCACTTTGAACTTTTCTCTTTTCACTGATGTATCTGAAAAATTAATCTCTTTGGCAATCCTTTCTTCCGCTTGACTTTTTGCCATCTTGATTACTTTCTTTGTCTCCTTCAGTTCTACCAGATATTCTTGTTTGTGCTCCTTCCTTTGGGATCCTTTGTATTTCTTGAACGCTGTTCTTTTAGCCTTTATTTTGTCAGCCACCTCTTTGGAGAACCAGATAGGTTTCATTTTTCTTTTGCTTTTCTTTACTTTTCTAACATATAGATTAGTTGCTTTGGTAATTGCTCCTTTTAGTTTGGTCCACTGTTGTTCCACATCTCTCTCGTTCTCCCAGCCTTCTATTTCCTCCTCCAGGTACTTCCCCATTTCATCAAAGTCTGTATTTTTGAACTGCAAAACTCAGGTTCATGTGCTTCTTTTCTGTATCCTTTTTGTGATATTAAACCATACCGTTTGATGATCACTGGTGCTGAGGTGGGCGCTAAATCGAGTATAGCTCCCTCTCTTGTGGGTTCCATTACCATTTGTTTGAACTATTTCTCTACTATTGTTAAAAATTTTGAAAATACATCTGAAGCAGCAAACCTGCAAGGGAGTTGGCTGGACTGTTAGATGATCAAGGGGTTAAAGGAGTTCTTAGGGAATATAAGGCCATCATGGAAAGACTACATTAATTCTTTGCTTCCATGTTTACTAATGAGGATGTTGGGGAGATGCCAGTTTTGGAGAAGGTTTTCAAGGGTGAGGATTCGAATGAACTGGACCAAGTCACAGTGAACCTGGAAGATGTAGTAGGCCAGATTGAGAAACTGAAGAGCAGCAAATCACCTAGATTAGATGGACCAGGGTTCTGAAAGAACAAAAAAATAAAATTTCAGATCTATTGGAGGATGGCCAATATAACCCCAATATTTAAAAAGGCTCGAGGGGTGAGCCAGGAAACTATAGATTGGTGAACCTGACTTCAATGCCAGGAAAAATAGTGGAAACAATTTTAAAGAACAAAATCACAGAATACATGGTTTAATGGTACACAGCCATCATGGATTTACCCAAGGGAAGTGTTGCCTCACAAATCTGCTTCATTTTTTTAATGGTTAATAAACGTAGATAAAAGTGAACAGGTAGATGTAATGTATTTGGTTTTTAAGAAAGCATTTGACAAAGTCCCTCATGAGAGCTTCTAAGAAAACTAAACTTTCATGGAATAGGAGGTGATGACAGGAACAGTTTACTCAGTAGAAAAGGGTAAACAGTGATTTCCTTCAGGGATCTATACTTGGATTGGTGCTTTTCAATATATTTATAAATAATCTGGAAAGGGATATGAAGAGCGAGCTGATCAAATTTGTAGATGACACAAAATTATTGAGAATAGTTAAATCACATGCAGACTGTGATAAATCGCAGAAGGATCTTGCAAGACTGGAAAATTGGGCATCAAAATGATAGATGAAATATAATGTGGGCACGTGCAAGGTGATGAATATAGGGAAAATATAGGGAAAAATAATCAGGAAGGGAATGTGAATAAAATGGAGAACATCATAATACCTCTGTATCGCTCCATGATGAGAGCGGATCTTGAATACTGATGCAATTCTGGTCACCACATCTCAAAAACGATAGTTGCTCTGGAGAAGGTACTTATAAGGGTGACTAAAATGATAAAGGGGATGGAATGGCTTCCCTCTGAGGAAAGGTTAAAGAGGTTAGATCTGTTCAGCTTACAGAAGAGATGACTGAGGGCGGATATGATAGAGGTCTTTAAAATTATGAGAGGACTAGAATGGATAAATGTGAATTTGTTATTTACTCTTTCAGATAATAGAAGTACTAGGAGGCACTTCATAAAGTTAGAAAGTAGCACATTTAAAACAAATCAGATAAAATTATTTTTCACTCAGTGTACAATTAATCTCTGGAATTTGTTGCCTGAGGATGTGGTTAAGGCAGTTACTGTAGCTGGGCTTTAAAAGGTTTGGATACATTCTTTGAGTAGTCCATAAATTGGTATTAATCAAGTTGACTTAGGGGCGGATTTTCAGAGCCCTGCTCGCGTAAATCCGCCCAAAACCGGGCGGATTTACGCGAGCAGGGCCCTGCGCGCCGGGAAGCCTATTTTACATAGGCCTACCGGCGCGCGCAGAGCCCCGGGACTCGCGTAAGTCCCGGGGTTTTCGGAGGGGGCGTGTCGGGGGGCGGGCCCGAACCGCGCGGCATTTTCGGGGCGTGTCGGGAGCGTTCCGGGGGCGTAGCTATGGCCCGGGGCGGCCCGGGGGCGTGGCCGCGCCCTCCAGACCCACCCCCAGGTCGCATCCCGGCACGCAGGAGGCCCGCTGACGCGCGGGGATTTACGCCTCCCTTTGGGAGGCGTAAATCCCCCGACAAAGGTAAGGGGGGGGGTTTAGACAGGGCCGGGCGGGTGGGTTAGGTAGGGGAAGGGAGGGGAAGGTGAGGGGAGGGCAAAGGAAAGTTCCCTCCGAGGCCGCTCCGATTTCGGAGCGGCCTTGGAGGGAACGGGGGTAGGCTGCGCGGCTCGGCGCGCGCCGGCTATACGAAATCGATAGCCTTGCGCGCGCCGATCCAGGATTTTAGCGGATACGCGCGGCTCTGCGCGTATCTACTAAAATCCAGCGTACTTTTGTTTGCGCCTGGAGCGCAAACAAAAGTAGGCTATTCGCGCTCGTTTTAAAATCCGCCCCTTAGGGAATAGCCACTGCTAAGTGAACCTGGACAATGTTATAGGCCAGATGGGATGTATTTAATATCTGGGTACTTGCAACCTGTATTGGCCACTGTTGGAAACAGCATGCTGGGCTTGATAGACTCTTGGTCTGACCCAGTATGGCATCTTCTTATGTTCTTATATTCTTATGGGTATCTCTTATTTGTCTTCTTCAGTGAAAACTGAAACAAAGAATGAACTTAGTGTTTCTGCTATGGGGTTGTCATCTTTAAGTGTCACTTTTATCACTTGATCATCTAATGATCCAATTGACTCCCTTGCAGGCTTTCTATTTCAAATGTGCCTGAAAAGGTTTTTTTAAAATGAATTTTTGCTTCTATGGGAATCTTCTTTTCAAATTCTCTCTTTGCCTTCCTTATCAATGACCATGATTACAAGTTCAGTCAGAAAACTATAGTGATAGAATGACTGTGAAGCAAAGTTACAATGCTGGTTTTCCCCACTACTTTCTGATTCATGAACACTGGAGAAAATCAGCTCTTGATATCTTGTATATCAGTAGATCAATTTTAAATTGTATTCTTTGTTCAATAGGGAGTCAATATAGCTCTTTCACAATAGGAGAGAAATGAGCCCTCCTGTTCAGCCCAGATTTCAAATGGGTGGCTAAGTTCTGTAATTTCTGAATGGTATGCAAAGCATTTTTTGGAAGCCTAATTAACAGAGCATTTCTGTACTCCAGAAATGGTTATATTTAGGACTTTACAATCTACTTGAATTCAAAATCCTTGAGCAACGATTTTAACAGCTTCAACAGGTGTCATTTCTAATAGCCAGATCTTACCATCACCTTAAGTTGAGCAGACATCTATAGATTCATAGCTAAAATCACCTTGAGGCTCTTGGTACATGATACTATCAGGACAGTAGGGGTGTGCATTCGGATTGACCGCATTAGTAAAACGCAACTCATATTTTTTTTTTACTTAAAAAATTGATTCGACATAAACGATCGGATTTCCCACATATCGAACATAGATATGTTCGATATGTGGGAAATCGCGATTGTTGAGCCAAAATAAAAATTTAAACCCCCTCACCCTCCTTAATCCCCCCCCCAGACTTACCACAACTCCCTGGTGATCGAGCGAGGAGTGAGGACGCCATTTCTGCAATCCTTGGCGAGAAGCATGTGACGTCGGCGGCACGTCGAGTGACGCCGGCGTCACGTGATTCCCGGCTCGTTCGCGCCGGACGGCTCGTTCGGCCCAAAAAGAACTTTTGGCCAGCTTGGGGGGGTCAGGAGGCCCCCCCAAGCTGGCCAAAAGTTCTTTTTGGGCCGAACGAGCCGTCCGGCGCAAACGAGCCGGGAATCACGTGGCGCCGCGTCACTCAGACGCGACGTCACGTGATTCCCGGCAAGTTCGCGCCGGACGGCTCGTTCGGCCCAAAAAGAACTTTTGGCCAGCTTGGGGGGGCCTCCTGACCCCCCCAAGCTGGCCAAAAGTTCTTTTGGGCCGAACGAGCCGTCCGGCGCGAACGAGCCGGGAATCACGTGACGCCGGCGTCACTCGACGTGCCGCCGACGTCACATGCTTCTCGCCAAGGATTGCAGAAATGACGTCCTCACTCCTCGCTCGATCACCAGGGAGTTGTGGTAAGTCTGGGGGGGGGGATTAAGGAGGGTGAGGGGGTTTAAATTTTTTTTTTGCACATATGTACATATACCCAACTCATTGGATTTTTTTTATGTCCATATTGGCCGCAAGTGGGACCCCCTTTCGGACATAAAAAATATGAACATAAAATTTTGCTCTGCACATCCCTACAGGACAGTTTGATTCTCAAACATAAAAGACAATGGTACTTTCAATTTGTCAGCCCTCTGCAAAACCATGATTTCAATCTTCTTTAAATTTAAGGTTAGTCTGTTGTGTGTTAGCCATTGCTTCACTGCAGACAGACAAATTGAAAGCAAGGCAACTGTCTCAGCCCATGTAGATGCCACATGTAAAAAAAAAAAAAAAAAAAAAAAAAGAATATCAGCAAAGAGACAGAATTCCCGCACAGAGCCCAGCTAAAAGCTTACATGTCTTCTAATGGAAAGGAATTATGAAGAGGAACACTTCTTGTTATTTTTGCCTTTTCCCAAGAAAGATTCTGTTATGAAGCTTTCTTTTGGCATAGAGCTGCTTTATTCTAAGGCCAGAAGGTTTGGTTATTTCCAGACCTTTCAAGGGCTACTCAATCTTATTAAAAAAAAAAAAAAAAAAAAAGTATTGTTATGCACCAAGAAGCTCGGTCTTTTGGTGCTTCATTTGTGATCAGATTTCCTAGTAAATATATTTTGTAGCTGAATATATCTTTTTTGTAACACTGTAATTCTGGTTTTTTTTTTTCTTTTTTTGGATCCTAAAATGTTTCTTCAGGGAACCTAAAAAGAAAGATATTAGGCCTGGCTTTTATTAGTTAGTAGTGTACTGCCCTTCTCTCTTATGTTAGATTTTTTTCTCTGTTATAGTTTTTTGTTAAGCTCAGAACTTTATTGGATCACTCTCTCTTGTGGGCCCATGTGACATTTATCTATAATTTTTTCTTATTGACTTTTTTTGTGTTCTAAATATATTGCTAATATGATGTCCTTTTCTGATGCAAGGTATGCTTCTGTTTAAGGGGGTCATGCATGAAAGTGCATTATGGCGTTTTCACATGTTTTAACACATGTGAAAAACACTGTAGTGCACATTGTGAAAGCACATTTTTGAGGTGGGTGGGATCGAGGAGGAGTATTGGGCAGGAATTAATAAAATTAGGGGTCATGCGGTAGCAGAACGCATGCTATCACACAGTTTTAACGCCGGAAATAACTACACCTTTGTCTGTGGCATTAAACTGTGCAATATGTGTGAAATGGCCATAATGCAATGAATTTTTGGAATTGCATTTTGGCCATTTCTGGGGGAGAGAGGGAGAGGTTAATGGTGGTTTAGGGTTTAGGGGTCAGTCTAACATGTAGAGTTAGATGTACGAACAGCACAGTACATCTTGGTAAAGATTTGATGTCATTTGGAGTGAGGAAAGTCTCAAAAAGATGAAATTTTGTACCATGTTCTCTCACCCTTGAAATTTCAAAATGATAAAATATGAAGTAAAGTGACATTTTATAAGCTCAAAAATACTATACCTACTGGGTTTTTTTTCTATCACCCTACCAATAAAAAGCTCTTTTGTTACCCTTTGATACTGTGGTTACAATTCTGCACAGCTCTGTAAGGTGTTGTGAGAGTGGCAGAATGATGAGATGCTATTCTGACTGCATGAGTCTGTGAAACCATCTATGGATGATATATCTATGAAATATACGTGATAAAATTTAATTTTACATTCATCATGAATACATCATGTTGACAAAATAGAGTTCTGAAAAGTATCCCAAAGGTACTATTCATAATATATCACTGTGATAACTTCATCATTTCATTTTAGGAAGTTATAAATGTGATAACGCTGTGCTACAATATGTTGTATGGAAAATGATTTGTTATCTCTTAAAGTTAACTGTTGTAGTTCTATGACCAAGTGCTGAGTAAGTTATGCAGTAATCCCTAAATCAAGAAAATAAAACTGTATGCAATATCTAAGGCTTTTGCTTGTATATGTAACAGTTGTACCTATAACAATACATATTAAAAATGCTTTTATTGTGAATCAAGTTCCATATTAGGAGCTAGGGATGTGCATTCGGATTGACCGCATATGGAAAACGCAACTCAATTTTTTTTTTTTACTTAAAAAAAAGATGGGGCGTATACGAGCAGATTTCCGACATAAATGAACATAGATATGTCGGATACGGCGAATCGCCATGCGCGCGCTTTCTCGCCGCCATTACCTGCGACTCGAGCTCGGAGCCCCGGATTACCTGAAAATGGTGGCGCCCCTGCGGTAACCATGCCAACCTGTCTGACCCTGTCCTGTGAGTCTCAGTGACTCACAGGAAAGGGTGGGACAGGTCGGCATGGATACCGGAACGCAGCAAATCTGCGTTCACCTTTTCAGAGAAGCACTGAATGCAGCGAATCGCGCTGTCATTCCGTGCTTCTCTGAGGATTTCCTGACGAGCCAGCAGCACTATAAAAGCAGCAGCAGCACGAGGACTGACGGACATTGTCAGCGATTCAGTGGGGAGGTGGGATCGGGATCGTGCAGGGTGGGCTTAGGCAGGCTGAGGCAGAGAAGATAGCAGAACCCGATTTGATAGACAACACAGAACAGAACCAGATTTGATAGACAACACAGAACAGATTCTTTGTTAGGGAAAAAAAAAAAAGAACATTCTTATTGAGTGAGTCTGTACATTTTATCCTGGGCAGTGCCAGGCAGGGCTGGCAGTACTCTGCCTCATATTTGCTATTTTTAAACAGACTTAAAAGCATTCTCCTTGAGTGGTTCAGTGCTGGCTGGGCAGCAGTTCCAGGGCTGGGAGTACTCTGCCTCATATCTACTTTAGTTCTATGTGCACTGCAGTGCACACAGACAGACACATTCCGTGCATTGCCAGGCAGACAGTGAGGCAGTGGGCATTGTAAACAGAGTGAACATTGCCCTTCAGCGAGTCTGTTACATTTGCTATTTTTACACAGACTTAAAAGCATTCTCCTTGAGTGGTTCAGTGCTGGGTGGGCACTGGGCAGCAGTTCCAAGGCTGGGAATACCCTGCCTCATATATACTTTAGTTCTATGTGCACTGCAGTGCACACAGACAGACACATTCTGTGCATTGCCAGGCAGACAGTGAGGCAGTGGGCATTGTAAACAGAGTGAACATTGCCCTTCAGCGAGTCTGTTACATTTGCTATTTTTAAACAGACTTAAAAGCATTCTCCTTGAGTGGTTCAGTGCTGGGTGGGCACTGGGCAGCAGTTCCAGGGCTGGGAGTACCCTGCCTCATATATACTTTAGTTCTATGTGCACTGCAGTGCACACAGACAGACACATTCCGTGCATTGCCAGGCAGACAGTGAGGCAGTGGGCATTGTAAACAGAGTGAACATTGCCCTTCAGCGAGTCTGTTACATTTGCTATTTTTAAACAGACTTAACCGCATTGTCCTTGAGTGGTTCAGTGCTGGGTGGGCACTGGGCAGCAGTTCCAGGGCTGGGAATACCCTGCCTCATATATACTTTAGTTCTATGTGCACTGCAGTGCACACAGACAGACACATTCCGTGCATTGCCAGGCAGGCAGTGAGGCAGTGGGCATTGTAAACAGAGTGAACATTGCCCTTCAGCGAGTCTGTTACATTTGCTATTTTTAAACAGACTTAACCGCATTGTCCTTGAGTGGTTCAGTGCTGGGTGGGCAGCAGTTCCAGGGCTGGGAGTACCCTGCCTCATATCTACTGAAAAGGAAGCTTGTTCTCTGTGCACTCACTGCACACACACAGACAGACACATTCCGTGCATTGCCAGGCAGGCAGTGAGGCAGTGGGCATTGTAAACAGAGTGAAGATTGGCCTTCAGCGAGTCTGTTCAATCTGCTATTTTTAAACAGACTTAAAAGCATTCTCCTTGAGTGGTTCAGTGCTGGGTGGGCAGCAGTTCCAGGGCTGGGAGTACCCTGCCTCATATCTACTGAAAAGGAAGCTTGTTCTCTGTGCACTCACTGCACACACACACACAGACAGACACATTCCGTGCATTGCCAGGCAGGCAGTGGGCATAAACAGAGTGAAGATTGGCCTTAAGCGAGTCTGTTCAATTTGTTATTTTTAAACAGACTTAACCGCATTGTCCTTGAGTGGTTCAGTGCTGGGTGGGCAGCAGTTCCAGGGCTGGGAGTACCCTGCCTCATATCTACTGAAAAGGAAGCTTGTTCTCTGTGCACTCACTGCACACACACAGACAGACACATTCCGTGCATTGCCAGGCAGGCAGTGAGGCAGTGGGCATTGTAAACAGAGTGAAGATTGGCCTTCAGCGAGTCTGTTCAATCTGCTATTTTTAAACAGACTTAAAAGCATTCTCCTTGAGTGGTTCAGTGCTGGCTGGGCAGCAGTTCCAGGGCTGGGAGTACTCTGCCTCATATCTACTTTAGTTCTATGTGCACTGCAGTGCACACAGACAGACACATTCCGTGCATTGCCAGGCAGACAGTGAGGCAGTGGGCATTGTAAACAGAGTGAACATTGCCCTTCAGCGAGTCTGTTACATTTGCTATTTTTAAACAGACTTAACCGCATTGTCCTTGAGTGGTTCAGTGCTGGGTGGGCACTGGGCAGCAGTTCCAGGGCTGGGAATACCCTGCCTCATATATACTTTAGTTCTATGTGCACTGCAGTGCACACAGACAGACACATTCCGTGCATTGCCAGGCAGGCAGTGAGGCAGTGGGCATTGTAAACAGAGTGAAGATTGGCCTTAAGCGAGTCTGTTCAATTTGTTATTTTTAAACAGACTTAACCGCATTGTCCTTGAGTGGTTCAGTGCTGGGTGGGCAGCAGTTCCAGGGCTGGGAGTACTCTGCCTCATATCTACTGAAAAGGAAGCTTGTTCTCTGTGCACTCACTGCACACACACAGACAGACACATTCCGTGCATTGCCAGGCAGGCAGTGAGGCAGTGGGCATTGTAAACAGAGTGAAGATTGGCCTTCAGCGAGTCTGTTCAATCTGCTATTTTTAAACAGACTTAAAAGCATTCTCCTTGAGTGGTTCAGTGCTGGCTGGGCAGCAGTTCCAGGGCTGGGAGTACTCTGCCTCATATCTACTTTAGTTCTATGTGCACTGCAGTGCACACAGACAGACACATTCCGTGCATTGCCAGGCAGACAGTGAGGCAGTGGGCATTGTAAACAGAGTGAACATTGCCCTTCAGCGAGTCTGTTACATTTGCTATTTTTAAACAGACTTAACCGCATTGTCCTTGAGTGGTTCAGTGCTGGGTGGGCACTGGGCAGCAGTTCCAGGGCTGGGAATACCCTGCCTCATATATACTTTAGTTCTATGTGCACTGCAGTGCACACAGACAGACACATTCCGTGCATTGCCAGGCAGGCAGTGAGGCAGTGGGCATTGTAAACAGAGTGAACATTGCCCTTCAGCGAGTCTGTTACATTTGCTATTTTTAAACAGACTTAACCGCATTGTCCTTGAGTGGTTCAGTGCTGGGTGGGCAGCAGTTCCAGGGCTGGGAGTACCCTGCCTCATATCTACTGAAAAGGAAGCTTGTTCTCTGTGCACTCACTGCACACACACAGACAGACACATTCCGTGCATTTCCAGGCAGGCAGTGAGGCAGTGGGCATTGTAAACAGAGTGAAGATTGGCCTTCAGCGAGTCTGTTCAATCTGCTATTTTTAAACAGACTTAAAAGCATTCTCCTTGAGTGGTTCAGTGCTGGGTGGGCAGCAGTTCCAGGGCTGGGAGTACCCTGCCTCATATCTACTGAAAAGGAAGCTTGTTCTCTGTGCACTCACTGCACACACACACACAGACAGACATATTCCGTGCATTGCCAGGCAGACAGTGAGGCAGTGGGCATTGTAAACAGAGTGAACATTGCCCTTCAGCGAGTCTGTTACATTTGCTATTTTTAAACAGACTTAAAAGCATTCTCCTTGAGTGGTTCAGTGCTGGCTGGGCAGCAGTTCCAGGGCTGGGAGTACCCTGCCTCATATCTACTGAAAAGGAAGCTTGTTCTCTGTGCACTCACTGCACACACACACAGACAGACACATTCCGTGCATTGCCAGGCAGGCAGTGGGCATACACAGAGTGAAGATTGGCCTTCAGCGAGTCTGTTCAATCTGCTATTTTTAAACAGACTTAACCGCATTCTCCTTGACTTGGTCCGTTCATTTTGTTATTTTAAACAGACTGAGCATTCTTCTTGAGTGGGTCTGTTAATTTAGTTATTTTAAACTGACCGAACATTATTATTGTGGGACAGTGGGCAGTGTTACCACTAGTACTCATTGACATTAAATCCATAATGTCAGGGAAAGGGAGATGCAAGCGACTTAGTGGGAATGGCAGCGGAGGCACCGCAAAAGACACCAGCGCAACACCACCAGTACAGGTAAAAAGGCAACTGTCGCAATCAAACGTCTTTGTAGGGGATGGCAGTTCCATGGCAAAAAAAAAGAAATCAGACCATGAAACTTTGCAATCGCCAGCACCTGTTTCTGGCACTGTAGTTTTGGAGGAGAGTGAAGAGGAGGCAGAGTCTAGCCAGACAAAAGTTACACACCCAAGAGCAGCCAGGGGACAGAAGTGTCCTGCAAAACTTTGCGGTGACAAGGTAGCGCTGGCACTGTTAGCTTCTGATTCAGAAGAAGAATCTTCTTGGATGGGATTCTCATCAGAAACGGAAGATGTAATACCTGAGCAATCTTCGGTAGACTTGTCAGTTAGTCCTGTTTTAGCCTCCACCTCCAGAAATCTGCGGCAGGGGAGACATTCCACTGATATCGAGGAGGAGGAAGAGCTGTCAGAAGGGAGACAGAGGGTGACTGTTGCCCCCGCTGGCATTGCTTCGCCGGGTGCAGTGGGTGCACCACCCACACCCAGTAGTACCTCAACTCCAGTGCCACCATCCACCCCCAGGGCGAGAAAGAGAGGAGGATCACAAAAGAAATCTGCGATCTGGGCACATTTTAAAGTGACAGAAGACCCGCGTTATGCTCGGTGTAATTACTGTGCCAGGGATATTAGCAGAGGCAAGCAACTGGGACATCTGTCAAATTTTGGCATGGAGTATCATGTTAAGAGGCAACACCCAACAAGATTACTGCCATCTGGGGATGGTAGCATTTTCCGTCAGGGGACCCCTTCCCCTTCCAACCAGGGTGCAGTGGTAGGAAAGCAGCAGAGTCAGCCCACGCCCTCATACCCTTCTAGCAGTCAGGCGGCAGGCCAGAAACCCACTGACATGTGGGAGAAGCGACAATGCACCATGGAGGAAATGGGGTGGAGTGCGGTAACGCTATCCCGGGGTAGGAGGCAGGCAGCCGCAAAAGTAGTAACCAGGAGCATTGGGGAAATGATTGCCCTTGATGACCAGCCCCTGCAGTTAGTTGAGAATGTGGGTTTCAAACGTTTCTTGAAGGTCGTACTTCCAAATTACAAAGTCCCCTCCAGAACCACATTTAGTAGAAAGGTCATCCCCAGCCTGTACAAGCACTGTGTCAGTCGCGTGCAAGCACTGCTAGGTAAGGCAGACGGAAGAGTGCATTTCACCTGCGATATCTGGACCGCCATGAATGCTGCACACTCTTACCTCTCTCTGACAGCACACTGGTGGGACATGGCAGAGGCAGGGGCAGCCAGCAGCTCTATTACTGAACAAGCATCAGGGTGGAGGTGGGCTTTACTGAACACCCACCTGACGGACCATTCCCATACCGCTGCCAATATTCTAGCATGCATCAGAAAGATGCTGGCGAGCTGGAAAGTACACCAGCGAGACAGTAAAACGCGGGCAGGCTTTTTTGTCACAGACAACGGTGCAAACATGGTTAAGGCAATAAGCGATGGGCGGTTTAAGAACATCCGATGTTTTGCACACACTCTGCATCTGGTAGTGAAGTCAGGTTTGGGCTTGGAGTCCAAGGACAAGGAGACTGAATACCTGCGTCGGTTAATACACAAGTGCAGGAACATAGCAGCACACTTCCACAGAAGTGTCAGGGCGGGGCAGGTTCTCCGAGAAAATCAGACTGCTTTGGATATGCCCGAGAAGCGTCTCATTCAAGACGTTCCCACCCGGTGGAATTCCACCTTTATGATGCTGGAGAGGTTATTGGAGCTGCAGACACCCCTTCATGAACTTTCTGGTACAATAGACATAGGTGTACAGAATCCCCTAGGGCATCACGATTGGTTAGTCATGAGTCAGCTGTTAAAAATCCTGCAGCCCTTCAAGGACGTCACGGAGGAGCTGAGTTCCAGAAGTTCCACCTTGGCTGACATCATCCCTATAGTGAAATTCCTGGATGACCATTTGGAAGGCATTAAACGGCAAGAGGGAATGACTGCTGAGGTGCTGCAGTGTGTGGACGTTTTGCAGCAGCAGGTGAAAGACAGATTAAGGCCTTTAACAGAGGACAGCACATACATGCTCGCCTCTGTCTGTGATCCCCGTGTGAAAGGTAAAATCGCCCTACAGACCAATTGTCTGTCATTTGTGAAGGAGCTGTTGTTAGCACAGGTCCGTGAACAGGAGCACCATAGGCGGAGACAGATTAGGCTTGAAGCACAGGTGGAAACAGCAGGCACGTCACAGAGTTGTGCTGCTGCTAGCCCTGGCAGGAGAAGGACTGTGTCAGTGACAGATACTATTACTAGTGCCTCCACCTCAACGTCAGAACGCCCAAGGCATGTTGGCCATAAAGATACATCAGTAGTGCAACAGGCGAGAGAGAAAGTAACTGGATTGAGTGACTCTCAGCCCTCCCAAGCACAGGAGGAGACAGCAGCAGAGCTGTCAGTGAAACGGTATCTCTCAGAGCCGATAGAGAATACGCAGACAGATCCGCTGGCATATTGGGCACACAAGTCCACTGTCTGGCCACACCTAGCCAAAGTGGCTGAAGGATATCTGTCATGTCCACCAACAAGTGTGCCCAGTGAACGTGTTTTTTCAATGACAGGGGATATCATGAGCCCTCACCGCTCAAGGCTTTCACCGGTCTTGATGGAAATGCTAGTGTTTTTGAAAGTAAACCTGCCATTGCTTGGCTTTCCCGATTTTCCTTGTGAATGGCAAGATGAATAAAAGCTATTGAAAGGAGCCTTGCAGCAGTTCCAATTGCCTCCTATGCTCAAGATAATGTAAGCAGTAAGCACTGCAGCACATGTTCTTGACATGAATCGCTGTGTCTGACCGGCATCTACTGTGCAGCCCTAGTGTTCCCACAAGTGTTTTAACTCCGTTGCTGTTCCTGCCTGTACCTCCAGGCATTGTGTTCCTAGCTGGGCAGTTCCATTTGGTTATTTTAAACAGACTGAGCATTGTCCTTCAGAGTGGGTCTGTTGATATTGCTATTTTAAACAGACTGAGCATTGACCTTCAGAGTGGGTCCGTTAATTGTGTTCTTTTAAACAGACTGAGCATAGTCCTTGAGTGGGTCCGTTAATTTTGTTCTTTTAAACAGACTGAGCATTCTTCTTCAAGGCCGAAGTGGAGAAGGGTTCCATGTGAACAGCAGTTCAACATGGGTCAGCCGGTCCTAACAGATAGGCGAGCGCCGTTCGGAAGGGACGGGCGATGGCCTCCGTCATCCTCGGCCGATCGAAAGGGAGTCGGGTTCAGATCCCCGAACCCGGAGTGGCGGAGATTCGGCGCTGGGCTCTTCCCTCTTCACTCGCCGTTACTGAGGGAATCCTGGTTAGTTTCTTTTCCTACGCTGCTTGTGTCCCTAGCTGGGATTGACATCTGTCCTCAAATGATGTGCCTGTTCATCCAGACCTTGTGTTCCCACGCGTATTCTTATTTCTGAGAGATTTTCCGATTCCTTTGTCATCAGCTAAAGTGCATAAGATGCGTTGATGAATAGTTTTGAAGATGACACATATGGCTTTATAGATGATACGGAAGTGGACGGGTAGCCAATGTAACTCTTTCAGAATGGGAGATATGTGGTCTCTCTTTCTTGCGCCTGTTAGTAATCGGGCTGCTGAATTTTGAACCATCTGTAGTGGTTTGGAATAGGATGAGGGCAGACCTAGCAATAGGGAACTGCAGTAGTCTAATTTCGCAAAAATGACTGCTTGGATGATCGTTCTGAAGTCTTGAGCATGGAAAAGAGGTCTTATCCTCTTCCGAACCTGGAGTTTATAGAAGCAGTCTTTGGTTGTTTTGTTGATATGTGCCTTGAAGTTTAGCCGGTTGTCTATTATCACTCCTAAGTCTGTAACTTGTGTGGTAGGTAGGTTGGTGGGAAGAGTAGTGTTGGAGATATTGTTTTCAGGAGAGATGAGTAGGATTTCTGTCTTGGATGAGTTTAAGATGAGGTGTAGGTTGTTTACTACTTGTTTGATTTTCTGGTGGCATGTTTCCCAGTAGTCAAGAGTTTTAGAGTATGTGTCTTTGATATGGATGATGATTTCAATATCATCTGCGTAAAGGAAGTACTTTAGATTGAGGTCGGTAAGAAGTTGGCAGAGAGGAAGAAGATAGATATTAAATAGGGTCGGAGATAATCAAGAACCTTGAGGGACTCCTATGACAGAGTCAAATCTTGAGGATTCCTTGTTTTGGAGTTTAACTTTGTAACCTCTGTTATTGAGAAACGTTTTGAACCAGGATCGGACGGTGCCGCTGATTCCTATGGACGAAAGCTGGTTTAGGAGGATGGCGTGGTTGACCGTGTCGAACGCTGCGAAAAGGTCTAACAAGATCAATAGGAAAGAGTTTCCTTTGTCGAGGCCCATTAAGATATAATATTATATCTTACAGTTGTGGTTTGGATCATATTCTTTAGGTGAAGACGGTTGTCTATAATTACTCCCAGGTCTCTCACATGATTGTGGGTGAGAAGGTGTTTGTGATGGATCTGAGATGGGAGGTTTTCTTGCTTGTAGGAAATGAAGAGGAGTTTAGTTTTAGAGGCATTGAGGACCAGGTTTAGACTGTTGAGGAGATTAGTGGTGGCTTCGGCTTGTAAGCTGTTGTTCCAAAGTGCGATGGCTTTCTTAATAGATTCTGTTATGGGAATAAGAATCTGAACATCGTCTGCATAGATGTAGTGAATGAGGTTAAGACTACTTAACAGTTGGCAAAGGGGAAGGAGGAAACGGCGGGGGAAACGGCAAAGCTGCTGCCAGGGGGGGCTATAACACGCGCCGCCGGAGCGGCGGGCCACCTGCCCCCCCTGGGCCTTCCCAGCCGACACGGAGCCGGTTGCGGCGCTCCGCCGCGGAGGAAATGCGCCCTGCGGCCGTCCGGGAGGCGTTCCCCGCCCCCCCGCGAAAGGGGTGGGGGATGCGCCGAAACCCCCCCCCGGTCCCACCGAACCCGCCGCCGGGTTGAATCCTCCAGGCGGACTGCACGCACCTCACCCGTTTAACTCTTAACGGTTTCCCGCCCTTTTGAACTCGCTCTTGAAAGTTGTTTTCAACTTTCCCTTACGTACTTATTGATTTTATATATTTACTTTATTTTTTTTATTCCTGGACGGGGCCGGGGCCGTCCGGGAGGCGTTCCCCGCCCCCCCGCGAAAGGGGTGGGGGATGCGCCGAAACCACCCCCGGTCCCACCGAACCCGCCGCCGGGTTCAATCCTCCAGGCGGACTGCACGCACCCCACCCGTTTAACTCTTAACGGTTTCCCGCCCTTTTGAACTCGGTCTTGAAAGTTGTTTTCAACTTTCCCTTACGTACTTATTGATTTTATTGCTTTACTTTATTTTTTTTATTCCTGGACGGGGCCGGGGCCGTCCGGGAGGCGTTCCCCGCCCCCCCGCGAAAGGGGTGGGGGATGCGCCTAAACCACCCCCAGTCCCACCGAACCCGCCGGATTCAATCCTCCAGGCGGACTGCACGCACCTCACCCGTTTAACTCTTAACGGTTTCCCGCCCTTTTGAACTCGCTCTTGAAAGTTGTTTTCAACTTTCCCTTACGTACTTATTGATTTTATATATTTACTTTATTTTTTTTATTCCTGGACGGGGCCGGGGCCGTCCGGGAGGCGTTCCCCGCCCCCCCGCGAAAGGGGTGGGGGATGCGCCTAAACCACCCCCAGTCCCACCGAACCCGCCGGGTTCAATCCTCCAGGCGGACTGCACGCACCTCACCCGTTTAACTCTTAACGGTTTCCCGCCCTTTTGAACTCGCTCTTGAAAGTTGTTTTCAACTTTCCCTTACGTACTTATTGATTTTATATATTTACTTTATTTTTTTATTCCTGGACGGGGCCGGGGCCGTCCGGGAGGCGTTCCCCGCCCCCCCGCGAAAGGGGTGGGGGATGCGCCTAAACCACCCCCGGTCCCACCGAACCCGCCGGGTTCAATCCTCCAGGCGGACTGCACGCACCTCACCCGTTTAACTCTTAACGGTTTCCCGCCCTTTTGAACTCGCTCTTGAAAGTTGTTTTCAACTTTCCCTTACGTACTTATTGATTTTATATATTTACTTTATTTTTTTATTCCTGGACGGGGCCGGGGCCGTCCGGGAGGCGTTCCCCGCCCCCCCGCGAAAGGGGTGGGGGATGCGCCTAAACCACCCCCGGTCCCACCGACCCCGCCGGGTTCAATCCTCCAGGCGGACTGCACGCACCTCACCCGTTTAACTCTTAACGGTTTCCCGCCCTTTTGAACTCGCTCTTGAAAGTTGTTTTCAACTTTCCCTTACGTACTTATTGATTTTATTGATTTACTTTATTTTTTTATTCCTGGACGGGGCCGGGGCCGTCCGGGAGGCGTTCCCCGCCCCCCCGCGAAAGGGGTGGGGGATGCGCCGAAACCCCCCCCGGTCCCACCGAACCCGCCGCCGGGTTGAATCCTCCAGGCGGACTGCACGAACCCCACCCGTTTAACTCTTAACGGTTTCCCGCCCTTTTGAACTCGCTCTTGAAAGTTATTTTCAACTTTCCCTTACGTACTTATTGATTTTATTTATTTATTTTATTTATTTATACCGGCATTGCATCCGCTGTAGGCTTCCCTGGTCGGTCTTGTGCATTTGAATAAACGGAGAGGAATTTGTAGGTCGATAATGGTGTGTTGGTGAATGATTTTTTATATCAAGGTGATGGATTTGTAAATGACTCTGAACTGAATTGGTAACCAGTGGAGGTCTTTTAGGACTGGGGAAATGTGGCCTCCTTTCCTAGTGTTTGTTAGTAGATGGGCTGCTGCGTTTTCAACCATTTGGAGTGGTTTCGTGTATGAGGAAGGGAGTCCAAGTAATGTAGAGTTGCAGGAGTAGAAAATGAGGGCTTGGAGGATGGTTCTGAAGTGTTTGGCGTGGAAGAGTGGTCTTATCCTTTTTTAAACTTGCAGTTTATAGAAGCAGTCTTTGGTGGTTTTATTGGGGGGCCACTACCGGCCTAACACCGTCCGCCGGCTGATCCTCCATCAGAAGGACTTGGGCCCCCGAGCGGCGCTGGGGAGCCGGTCTTCCGTATGCCACATTTCCCGCGCCCGCCGGACAGGCGGGGATTCGGCGCTGGGCTCTTCCCTCTTCACTCGCCGTTACTGAGGGAATCCTGGTTAGTTTCTTTTCCTCCACAGCTTGTGTCCCTAGGTGGACCCTGCGGGTCGGTACGGCAAGAGCGGTATTCAAACAGCAAGCAATGGGGTATGAAAATACAGACCCCTGTGTACTTACTTGGTATAGGTTTTGCTAGGAGTAAGAATTTGTTGAGGATAATGTCAGTTTCTTAATAAGATCTCATGCTTTGACTGTTGAGGAGATTAGTGATGGCTTGTAAGCTGTTGTTCCAAAGTGCGATGGCTTTGTTAATAGATTCTGTTATGGGAATAAGAATCTGAACATCGTCTGCATAGATGTAGTGAATGAGGTTGACTACTTAACAGTTGGCAAAGGGGAAGGAGGAAACGGCGGGGGAAACGGCGAAGCTGCTGCCGGGGGGGGGGGGGGGGGGGGGGGGCAATAACACGCGCCGGAAATGGTATTTAACCTTAGATGGAGTTTACCACCCACTTTGGCCTGCATTCCCAAACAAACAGACTACGAGAAAACCCGGTCCCGGAGCGCCGGGGGCCGCTACCGGCCTAACACCGTCCGCGGGCTGAGGCTTGATGAGAAGGACTTGGGGCCCCGAGCGGCGCCAGAGAGGCAATCTTCCGTACGCCACATTTCCCGCGCCCGCCGGACGAGCGGGGATTCAGCGCTGGGCTCTTCCCTCTTCACTCGCCGTTACGGAGGGAATCCTGGTTAGTTTCTTTTCCTCCGCGGCTTGTGTCCATAGGTGGGATTGACCTCTGTCCTAGAATGATGTGCCTCTTCATCCAGGCCTAGTGTTCCTACTGGTGTTTTAAGTCCATTGCTGTGCCTGCCTGTTCATCCAGACCTTGTGTTCCCACACGTATTATTATTTCTGAGAGATCTTCCAATTCCTTTGTCATTTTCTGAAGTGCATAAGTAGGGTAGCTAAATGAGGAGAATATTGGAGGGGCGAAGTTCCATATTGAAAGCTGAGTAGCTTTACTTATCTAGTGAAAGTTTGAAGGATCAGGGAAGGCTTGTAAGAATAGCCAAGTTTGTTAATAGATTCTGTTATGGGAATAAGAATCTGAACATCGTCTGCATAGATGTAGTGAATGAGGTTGACTACTTAACAGTTGGCAAAGGGGAAGGAGGAAACGGCGGGGGAAACGGCGAAGCTGCTGCCGGGGGGGGGGGGGGGGGGGGGGCAATAACACGCGCCGGAAATGGTATTTAACCTTAGATGGAGTTTACCACCCACTTTGGCCTGCATTCCCAAACAAACAGACTACGAGAAAACCCGGTCCCGGAGCGCCGGGGGCCGCTACCGGCCTAACACCGTCCGCGGGCTGAGGCTTGATGAGAAGGACTTGGGGCCCCGAGCGGCGCCAGAGAGGCGATCTTCCGTACGCCACATTTCCCGCGCCCGCCGGACGAGCGGGGATTCGGCGCTGGGCTCTTCCCTCTTCACTCGCCGTTACGGAGGGAATCCTGGTTAGTTTCTTTTCCTCCGCGGCTTGTGTCCATAGGTGGGATTGACCTCTGTCCTAGAATGATGTGCCTCTTCATCCAGGCCTAGTGTTCCTACTGGTGTTTTAAGTCCATTGCTGTGCCTGCCTGTTCATCCAGACCTTGTGTTCCCACACGTATTATTATTTCTGAGAGATCTTCCAATTCCTTTGTCATTTTCTGAAGTGCATAAGTAGGGTAGCTAAATGAGGAGAATATTGGAGGGGCGAAGTTCCATATTGAAAGCTGAGTAGCTTTACTTATCTAGTGAAAGTTTGAAGGATCAGGGAAGGCTTGTAAGAATAGCCAAGTTTGTTAATAGATTCTGTTATGGGAATAAGAATCTGAACATCGTCTGCATAGATGTAGTGAATGAGGTTAAGACAAGTTAACAGTTGCCAAAGGGGAAGGAGGAAACGCCGGGAGGGGGGGCTATAACACGCGCCGCTGGAGCAGCGGGCCACCTGCCCCCCCGGGCCTTCCCAGCCGAACCGTAGCCGGTCGCGGCGCACCGCCGCAGAGGAAATGCGCCCTGCGGGGGCCAGGGCCGTCCGGGAGGCGTTCCCCGCCCCTCCCCCACCCCCCGCGAAAGGGGTGGGGGTGGGGGATCCGCCGAAACCCCGGTCCGACCGAACCCGCCGGGTTGAATCCTGCGGGCGGACTGCACGGACCCCACCCATTTACCTCTTCACAATTTCACGCCCTCTTGAACTCCCTCTTCAAAGTTGTTTTCAACTTTCCCTTGCGGTACTTACTTATTTATTTTATTTATTTAAGGTTTTTTTATACCGGCATTCATGAAATCGTTCACATGATGTCGCTTTACAGAAAACAGGGGTGCAAAGAAAACAACCTATAACATAAATACACGTGGTGAAGAGATGCAGTTACAATTAACTGGGGCTATGAACTGGGAGTGTAAGAAATAAAGAGGGATAGAGGAGGTTAATTATATACATGTGTAGAATATAAAAATATACAAGAGTACATTACAAATATGGCGTCCAATATATACAGCTTCTGAGCTGAGAATTTATTGATGGTGTGTGTTAGGTGCAGTTCGGGAAGGCTTGCCTGAAAAGCCATGTCTTGAGTCTTTTCCGAAAGGTTAGGAGGCAAGGTTCATTTCTGAGATCTGGGGGGATGGAGTTCCATAACGGTGGACCTGCTGTGGAAAGGGCTCAATCTCTAAAGGTGCTGTGATAAGTGGTTTTGGAGGGTGGAACAAGGAGGCATCCTCTGTAGGCTTCCCTGGTCGGTCTTGTGCATTTGTATAAACGGAGAGGAATTTGTAGGTCGATTATGGTGTGTTGGTGAAAGATTTTGTATATCAAGGTGATGGATTTGTAAATGACTCTGAACTGAATTGGTAACCAGTGGAGGTCTTTTAGGACTGGGGAAATGTGGTCTCTTTTCCTAGTGTTTGTTAGTAGACGGGCTGCTGCGTTTTGAACCATTTGGAGTGGTTTTGTGTATGAGGAAGGGAGTCCAAGAAATGTAGAGTTGCAGTAGTCTAATTTGGAGAAAATGAGGGCTTGGAGGATCCTGGTTAGTGTCTTTTCCTCCGCGGCTTGTGTCCCTAGCTGTGATTGAACTCTGTCCTCGAATGATGTGCCTCTTCATCCAGGCCTTGTGTCCCTAGCTGGGATCGACCTCTGTGCTCGACTGCTGTGCCTCTTCATCCCGGCCTTGTGTTCCCACAGGTGTTTTAACTCAGTTGCTGTACCCATTCTTCCGGGCCTTGTGTTCCCACAGGTGTTTTAACTCAGTGGCGGTGCCTGTTCATCCAGGCCTTGTGTTCCCACAGGTGTTTTAACTCAGTGGCTGTGCCTGTTCATCCAGGCCTTGTGTTCCCACAAGTGTTTTAACCTGGTTGCTGTGCCTGTTCATGCAGGCCTTGTGTCCCTAGCTGGAATTGACCTCTGTCTTCGAATGATGTACCTGTTCATCCAGGCCTTGTGTTCCCACACGTATTCTTATTTGTGAGAGATCCTAGGCTCCAATTCGTTTGTCATCAGCTGAAGTGCGTAAGTACAGTCTGAATTCACTAGACGCCAACGGAATTCACTAGACGCCAACGATATTCACTGGACGCCAATGTAAACACCGGGTACACACAACTCTAGGGGTGGACCCGTTCCAGGGAGTCCTTCCCTGAACAAGCATGAGGGTGGAGGTGGGCTTTACTGCACACCCACCTGACGGACCATGCCCATACCGCTGCCAATATTCTAGCATGCATCAGAAAGATGCTGGCGAGCTACCAGTGTTTTAACCTAGTTCCTGTGCCTGTTCATGCAGGCCTTGTGTCCCTAGCTGGGATTGACCTCTGTCCTCGAATGAAGTGCCTGTTCATCCAGGCCTTGTGTTCCTACTGCTGTTTTAACTCCATTGCTGTGCCTGCCTGTTCATCCAGACCTTGTATTCCCACACGTATTCTTATTTCTGAGAGATCCTCCAATTCCTTTGTCATCTGCTGAAGTGCGTAAGTACTTATGCACTTCAGCAGATGACAAAGGAATTGGAGGATCTCTCAGAAATAAGAATACGTGTGGGAATACAAGGTCTGGATGAACAGGCAGGCACAGCAATGGAGTTAAAACAGCAGTAGGAACACAAGGCCTGGATGAACAGGCACTTCATTCGAGGACAGAGGTCAATCCCAGCTAGGGACACAAGGCCTGCATGAACAGGCACAGGAACTAGGTTAAAACACTGGTAGCTCGCCAGCATCTTTCTGATGCATGCTAGAATATTGGCAGCGGTATGGGCATGGTCCGTCAGGTGGGTGTGCAGTAAAGCCCACCTCCACCCTCATGCTTGTTCAGGGAAGGACTCCCTGGAACGGGTCCACCCCTAGAGTTGTGTGTACCCGGTGTTTACATTGGCGTCCAGTGAATATCGTTGGCGTCTAGTGAATTCCGTTGGCGTCTAGTGAATTCAGACTGTACTTACGCACTTCAGCTGATGACAAACGAATTGGAGCCTAGGATCTCTCACAAATAAGAATACGTGTGGGAACACAAGGCCTGGATGAACAGGTACATCATTCGAGGACAGAGGTCACTAGACGCCAACGGAATTCACTAGACGCCAACGATATTCACTGAACGCCAATGTAAACACCGGGTACACACAACTCTAGGGGTGGACCCTTTCCAGGGAGTACTTCCCTGCACAAAGGAAAGGGAACTCTCTCCTGGGCCAATTGATAAGAAAACCACAATTCTGCAGCCAAAAATAGGCTGGAAATCCTTCCCCCACTGACTTTAATGGGCGACATATGTACATATACCCAACTCATTAGATTTTTTTTATGTCCATATTGGCCGCAAGTGGGACCCACTTTCGGACATAAGAAATATGAACATAAAATTTTGCTCTGCACATCCCTATTAGGAGCTACCACCCAGGAAAAAGATGTAGGCATCATAGTGGATAATACTTTAAATTCATCAGCTCAGTGTGCTGCAGCAGTCAAAACAGCAAACAGAATGTTAGGAATTATTAGGAAGGGAATGGTTAATAAAATGGAAAATGTCATAATGACTCTATATCGCTCCATGGTGAGAGTGCACCTTGAATACTGTGTACAATTATGGTCGCCGCATCTCAGAAAAGATATAGTTGCGATGGAGAAGGTACAGAGAAGGGCAACCAAAATGATAAAGGGGATGGAACAGCTCCTCTATGAGGAAATGATGAAGAGGTTAGGGCTGTTCAATTTGGAGAAGAGATGGCTGAGGGGGGATATGATAGAAGTCTTCAAGATCATGAGAGGTCTTGAACGACTAGATGTGAATCGGTTATTTAAACTTTCGAATAATAGAAGGACTAGGGGGCATTCCATGAAGTTAGCAAGTAGCACATTTAAGACTAATCGGAGAAAATTCTTTTTTACCCAACACACAATAAAGCTCTAGAATTTGTTGCCAGAGGATGTGGTTAGTGCAGGTAGTGAGCTGGGTTCAAAAAAGGTTTGGATTAGTTCTTGGAGGAGAAGTCCATTAACGGCTATTAATCAAGTTTACTTAGGGAATAGCCACTAGAGATGTGGGTTTTTTTTCATCGGGCCCGATCAAGGTTTTGTTCATCGGCTGTGCCCGAGCCAATAAACAAAAAACCTACCCGAACCCTTTAAAACTAATCCCTTTGCTTCCCCCACCCTCCCGACCCCCCCAAAAACATTTTACAGGTACCTGGTGATCCAGTGGGGGTCCCGGGAGCGATCTCCTGCTCTCGGGCCATCGGCTGCCACTAATAAAAATGGCGCCGATGGCCTTTGCCCTTACCATGTGACAGGGTATCCGGGCCATTGGCCTGCCCCTGTCACATGGAGGGAGCACTGGATGGCTGGCACCATCTTTAAAAATGCCATCCAGTGCTCCTACCATGTGACAGGGGCCGGCCAATGGCACGGATACCCTGTCACATGGTAAGGGCAAAGGGCCATCGGCGCCATTTTGATTAGTGGCAGCCGACGGCCTGGGAGCGGGAGATCGCTCCCGGGACCCCCACTGGACCACCAGGTACCTGTAAAATATTTTTTGGGGGGTCGGGAGGGTGAGGGAAGCAAAGGGATTAGTTTTAAAGGGTTGGGTTGGGTTTAGGGGTTATTTTTGTGTGCCGTTTTTCCCGCCCTCCCCCAAAACGATATGAGAAACCCCATGATCAATATCGTGGGGGTTTTCTATCATTTCGGGGGAGCCCCCAATTTCTGACAATTTTGAAAATATCGATGATATTTTCAATCGTCCGAAGCCCGATTCACATCCCTAATAGCCACTGCTATTAATTGCATCAGTAGCATGGAATCTTCTTAGTGTTTGGGTAATTGCCAGGTTCTTGAGGCCTGGTTTGGCCTCTGTTGTAAACAGGATGCTGGGCTTGATGAACCCTTGGTCTGACCCAGCATGGCAATTTCTTATGTTCTTTTGTTCTAAGTTCTATTTTGACTTAATAGCCTTATTGACCAAAAAAAAAAAACAGAATTAAATGTGACATCTTGTCCCCAAATATGCAGTTTTTCTGAGAAGCATCAGAAATATAACTTAACAAATATTTTTATCACTGAATATATAACTTCCAGAATAAAATATCTCACGATGTAAGTAATACTGCTGCTAGGAAAGTATCAGAGCTCTAGCAGCGATCCATTAAGTGCTTCAACTCCGAAAACTACTATTGCTACCAGCACCACTACCACAGACTTCAATGCTGCTGTAAGTCTGGAATGACACACCAGACAACTGTGAGAAAATGTTGCCACCCTACAGGAAGATGATATAAGTGAGGATCTGAGAAAGATGAGAAAAGGTGGGGAAATGGAATGGAGGGATAGGGTAAGGAAGAAAGCAGTGATAATGAAAGAGGGGTGAAAGGACAGGACGGAAGATGCAGATCTAAAGAGAAAAAAGTGGGAACAGTTAGAAATGGGGGATGGGAAGAAAAGGGTTTATGAGTTTGGCATAATTGGAGACAGGAAGATAAAATAAAGAACAATAGTAGAGGAGCTGGTGATAGTGGAGGAGAACTGAAAAAGTGAAAAGCATGTATGTCTGTGTTTTTGTGTAAAGGAAGTGTGTGCATGTGAGTCTATGTGTGAATGAAGGTGTGTGCATGTGAGTCTATGTGTGAATGAAAACTCTGTGATTCCCGCACATGTACATGTGTGGGAATCACAGAGTTTTATGTAGCATATATATGTATTAGGGATGTGAATCGTTTTTTGACGATTTAAAATATCGTCCGATATATTTTAAATCGTCAAAAAATCGTTAGGGCCACGATACAATACCAATTCCCCCGATTTATCGTTAAAAAATCGTAAATCGGGGGAAGGGGGAGGGCAGGAAAACCGGCACACTAAAACCCCCTAAAACCCACCCCCGACCCTTTAAATTAAATCCCCCACCCTCCCGAACCCCCCCCCCAATGCTTTAAATTACCTGGGGATCCGGCGGTGGTCCAGAACGGCGGCGGTCTGGAACGGCCCCCTCAATAGAATCCCTGGGAATCCCTGGGAGTCCAGCGGGGTTCCGGGAGCGATTTCTTGCTGCGAATCGTTTTCATACGGAAAATGGCGCCGGCAGGAGATCGACTGCAGGAGGTCGTTCAGCGGGGGTTCCGGACCGCCGCTGAACGACCTCCTGCACTCGATCTCCTGCCGGCGCCATTTTCCGTTCGAAAACGATTCGCGGCAAGAAATCGCTCCCGGAACCCCGCTGGATTCCCAGGAAACTTTTGGCCAGCTTGGGGGGCCTCCTGACCCCCACAAGACTTGCCAAAAGTCCAGCGGGGGTCCGGAACGACCTCCTCCGTCGAATCGTTTTTGTCTATGGCCGCCGCCATTTTGCGGCGGCCATTTTGAAAAATGGCGCCGGCTGAAGACAACACGATTCTATTGAGGGGGCCGTTCCGGACCGCCGCCGTTCTGGACCACCGCCGGATCCCCAGGTAATTTAAAGCATTTGGGGGGGGGGGGTTCGGGAGGGTGGGGGATTTAATTTAAAGGGTCGGGGTGGGTTTTAGGGGGGTTTAGTGTGCCGGCTCACAATTTTAACGATTTTTCACGATAGTTTACACACCCAAACGGCAATACGATTCCCTCCCCCTCCCAGCCGAAATCGATCGTTAAGACGATCGAGGACACGATTCACATCTCTAATATGTATATGAGTGACAAAAGTTTTTTGTTTCTGTGTTGTTCAGGATGTATGTGTGTGAAGAAGAAACTGTGAGATGTGTGAGTCCTCATTTGAAGAACAACTGGTTTAATGAATCTGTTCAAGAGATTGGCTGTAGTAGTAGCCATGCACTGCTGTAATGTGGACATGAACATGTTGAAAGATAATATTGATGGAAATTGCCGAAGAGTGCATGGAAATGAGACTGTAAGAGATAGATTTAAAAAAAAAAAACAACACGCACGCGTCCATGTGCTTGCGCTACCCGGCACGCGCACATGGACGTGCGATTTTATAACATGCGCACGCCTGTGCACCACTGTTATAATATCGCAGGCGGCGCACAAGGGGAGGCAGACATATGTAAAAATCATGCGGCGATGCATCATCGTGCTTTCCCAGTTTCCTCCCCCTATCCTAACCTCCCTTCCCCATCCCCTGTCCTTTTTTACCCGCCCCTATCCCTACCCTAGGTACCCCTATTTATTTAAATTACCTTTTGCTCCTCCAAAGGAGCAGGAGGAAGTTTCACGTGCCAGCACTCTGTTAGAGCGTGATCCCCTGGCAAAGCAGAAAATGGTTCTGTACCGGGTGCCTCCAGCCCCGCTCTGCCCCCGGACCGCCCCTCCCCGCCCCCCGTATTGGATGAATCAGTATTATTTAGCCCAGCCATTTTATTCAGTTAGAGAGAAGTAAGGGGTATTTTTTCCACACTCTGATGAGCCCTCCCAGCTTCACCCAAAGGAGTTTCTTTTAGAAGTGACACCTCCCAGTGCAATCCCTGCCTGAAGGTCCTTCTCCTATTTTGCAGAGAGAGATACATTTTAAGCTTGATACCCCTTTGGGGAGAAGGGGCTCTCTACAAGGGATCAAAGACCTGTGAATCTACTCTAAACCCTAGGGAGACAAGCATCTTGATATGCCCCTGAATGCATGATTTTATCACATGTTAATACTGGTGATAATACAGTTTTTACAAACTACCGTATTTTCCGGCGTATAAGACGACTTTTTAACCCCTGAAAATCTTCTTAAAAGTCGGGGGTCGTCTTATACGCCGGGTATCGTCTTATAGGGCAGCTGTGGCATCCGCGGATGGCCTTTTCTTCTTCCTGCCCCCTGTCGCGTGCTCCCGGTTTCTCCCGCTGCTCTTCCTTTCCTGCTGCCGTTGCCGCCGGGCTATCGGCAAGTTCAAGCCCAGCGGGAACGGCAGCGGTGCAAAAAAACAAAAAAAAAAAGCTGTGGCGTCCGCGGCTGCCCTTTTCTTCCTCCCGCCCCCTGTCGCGTGCTCCCGGTTTCTCCCGCTGCTCTTCCTTTCCTGCTGCCGTTGCCGCCGGGCTATCAGCACGTTCAAGCCCAGTGGGAACGGCAGCGGTGCAAAAATAAAAAAAAAATAAAAAAAGCTGTGGCGTCCGCGGCTGGCCTTTTCTTCTTCCCGCCCCCCGACCCGGAACAGGAAAGGATACACAGTGCGGTGCGCGGGAAGGAGAAAGCCGTGCCGCATGAAAAAATCGCAGCGGCGACAGCAGCATCGGCCCCCGAGCAATCGAAGCAGCTGATAATAGGGAAATGAGACAGCAGCGTGAGCCTCCCGCGCCAATGGGATTATTCTTTCTTGGCCTGCGGGGGCTGGAGGAGACGGCTGCCGCAGCTACTATTTGTTCTTGGGGGGCGGGGGAGGGGAGAGGAAGTGAGTGAGAGAGAGAGAAGCAGCCAGCCAGCCTGTGTGTAAGTGAGAGAATGCATTTGATTGAGAGCATGTGTGTGAGTGAGAGAAACTGGTCAGAGAGCTCATGTGTGTGTATATGTGAGAGACAATGAAAGTGACTGCTCAGAGAGATGACTGATGTGTATGTGAGTGTGAGAGAGAGAAAAAGCATGGAAGTGAGAAATCTGGGTATGTGAGAAAGCATGGGAGTAAGAAGCCTGATTATGTGAGAGAGAGCATGGGGTGGGAGGCCTGTGTGTGCGCGCGCATGCATGAGAGAGAGACTGGTTGATAAGGTGACGGTGTGTGTGAGAGAAAGAGACTGGTGTGTGTGAATGTGAGAGAAAGAATGTGATTCAGGGAATGAGAAGCCTATGCACGTGGAGAGCGAGCATGGAAATGAGAGAGAGACTGGTGTGTGTGAGACAGAGAAAGTGATTATGAGAGTGAGAAGCCCGTATATGTATGGTAAGCAGAACACGGGAGTGGGAAGCCTGTGTGTGTGTATGACATGAGACAAACTGTTCAGGAAGGTGTCTGGTGTGTGTGTCAAAGACTGTTTGGGAGATGATTGGTGTGTGAGAGACAGAAACTGGTCATGGGGGCATGACTGGTATGGTGTGTGTGTGTGAGAGAGACATGGGCCCTAAGGAAGAGGACCATGAGTATAGAGCTTAGCCACTACTGCTGCTTCTGATGTGTGCTACGGAGCTGCTGGAGGGCATAAGTAAAGGTGGCTTTTTAAGTTTATTTTTCTTGATTGACTGCCATTTTAATTATTTAATATTATGTGATGTGTCTGCTTTTTTGAAATATTTTATTGGTGTTTGGAGAATGTTTAATAGTTTTTATGAGTTTTTAATTGTTGGATGTTATTCTGTTCATAGCTGTTTTGAAACATTTATTCTGCTTATTAGTAGAGTTTTACAATTATTTCTGTGTGGGGATCTATAGCTGCTTGCTAGTTCTGTTTTCCTAATAAGAGGTGTATTGGTTTTTAGGGCCTGATATACGGTATTTGTAGTGTTGCCTTTTCATAGATAGGGTTGCTCCTGTTTGAATGTAAAATTATTTTTTTTCTTAAAAATATGTATAAAAAAGGGGGGGGGGGGGGGTCGTCTTATACGCCCAGTCGTCTTATATGCCGGAAAATACGGTAATTATAAGCAAAACCTGCTATACTATGTTAATTAATGCACATATTAATGTAAAAATGTAACTACACCTCTTGAAGTGCAGTTGAATTTTTGGCATTAATGCATCAGTGTTAACATTTGCACTCATTATGTATTACCACAGGTAAATCAGATGTGTATTGTTGCACTGCAGATGGAAGGGAACACCGGGGACGTGCCCCATTGCGGGACAAGAGATGTGTGCCCTTGCGGTGAGATGTCCTTGACCCTCGACCGAACCTGCATGGTTCCTTGAGACCCCCTATGCAATGGTGGTCTCTGAATGGTCCTCCGACCATTCCAAGCCCTTTCGGGCTGCCGCTAGGGAGCGGCGAGAAGCAGCAGGTCGGACAGAGGACAACTGGCACAGGACAAGACTCAGACATACATAGACGAAGACATCAGGCATGACAAGGCAGACAAAGACATCAGGACATTGCAGGGCAGACGAAGACTCAAGGCTTGGCAAGGTAAAAACATAAGAACATGCCATACTGGGTCAGACCAAGGATCCATCAAGCCCAGCATCCTGTTTCCAACAGTGACCAATCCAGGCCATAAGAACCTGGCAAGTGCCCCAAAACTAAGTCTATTCCATGTTACCGTTGCTAGTAATAGCAGTGGCTATTTTCTAAGTCGACTCAATTAATAGCAGGTAATGGACTTCTCCTCCAAGAACCTATCCACGCTTGAGCAGGTTGGGCTGTGCAGACCCCGATGTGAGAGGCGGAGCCAGGTGGCTTCCCTGCCACTGCGGAGCGGGCCATGCGAGACCGGGGATGCAGGCCCTCTCCCGCAGAGGGACTGCAGGTAAGGTTGGCAACCTTCGGGTCGCATGAGAGCACTGTCGGTGGCCTCTTGGCTGCAGGGGAAATGGAAACGCGGCCTCCTGGCTGCATAGCAATGCTGTAGTGGCTCCTGCCACGAAAGGAAGGTGTCGGCGGCCTCCGGCCACTTGGTAGGTGGCAGCCTGGCTTCGGCCAGGCGGGTGAGCTGACGGCGACCTCAGGACCACGCCGGGTTGCAGGAGAAATAGAAGCGCGGCTCCTGCCATGAGGGAAACATGTTGGCGGCCTCACAGAGGAAAGAACCAGGAGAAAGGTGAAGAGGCAGTCTGTGGCTCCTGCCACAGGCCGAATCGTAACATGTATCAAATAGTGCAAATGTTAACACTGATGCATTAATGCCAAAAACTGAACTGCACCTCAAGAGGTGTAGTTACATTTTTACATTAATATGTGCATTAATTAGCATATTCCAGCAGGTTTTGCCAGGGGCAGAGTGTACGAAAATATCAGCCTGGGGGATTTTTTTTTTAAACAAGCCCATATTATTCAATGACTTCCAAAAGCACACAAAGCTGACCCTAGAGAGGGACATTATGTGACCTAGATCACTTATGCCTCCACTGTCAGACTTCAGTCAAAAAATCTCCAACACCAGGGCTGCTCTCCCCTTCCCCAATTTCACACTTACCTTCACCCAATCCTCAAATTCCTGCTTTAATCCCCCAATCCCCACCCATTTTTTTTTTTTTTGGCAGTAACCTTAATTTACCCACAGGCTACAACTGGTGCATTCAGCTGCTGGGTTCTGCAGCACTTTGTTGTCCTGGTGATAGTGGGAGAGCTGCAATGTGATGGTCCCAGCCAGTCCCTCTCTCCTTCACAGCTTTTTTTTCTTTTTAAGCTTTACTGGCCTCGCTGAGGCCAAAAAAAAACTCAGTTTCTTGTCCCAGGGCCGTGCTGTTTTCAGTCACAGTGATGCCTAACAGTGCTTGCACAACCTCATTTTCCCTTATTCCATCTCTGAGGCTACAGGCAGGCAGTTTCAACTGGATGGAAACAGCTCTGTTATTGTGGGACCGGCAATAGACTGCTTTTCTTTTTCTCCCTAGGAAGAGCCCTGGGGCTGATAGCTCATCCAGTTAGTTAAAAAAAAAAAAAAAAAGGTGGGAAAGACAGGAAGACGGGATGGGGTCAAGACACTGCAGCTCTGATTGGAGCATCAGAGAGAGGCAGGCCAAAGGCATGCAGTGCTCTGACTGGAAAACAAAGCATTGCCATGGAACCAGCAACAGAGCAGTTTTCGGGTTTTTTTTTTTCAAATATATGCAGCAGGCAGGGGTCATCAAGGTGCTGGCTTACCTACAACAACTACCAGCCTGCCTTTGTTCCCTCCGAAATTGAAGCCCAGCATTTGTGCACACAAAGAAAAGGAGCTAACTGCTAGTTCAGTTGAGTGACAAGGAGAACAGAGGAGTCTGAGAGGAAATGACATGTGCCCAATCTGACCGGCCCTCAGGGCATGCCCAATCCCCCAATAGGCCAATCTGCCCCTTGGTTTTACATATAATTAGTTTGTGAAAACTGTATTATCACCAGTATAAACATCTGTTAAAATCATCCATTCAGGGGCATACCAAGATGGCAGATGTGCTGCTAAAGTGAGCTCCTAGAAAACTACTGGATTTGATTCAGTTCTTGCAGTTTTATTAACCTGGTTAATGGTGACGAGGAAGGGTAAGACCAGAATATTTTCTATTGACCCTGATTTAGCTCTGTTTTCTGGCCCAATAGACCAGTTTGTGCACCAGGGAACAGTGGCACTTCAAGTCTTGAGTGAAAAGCCTTTGGGATTTGAAGCAAGGGAAGGAGAGTTGTAAATCTTGAGCTCTGAGTATAGGAGAATGTTGATGTGTCCAGTTGCAGGAGACTCAGGCTGAGTTTCCCAGGAATGGTGACTTACTGATGATATCAGAATCTCAGCAGGCACAAAGCAATGGTAGCTAGTTCTGGCAGGCTGTAGAGGCTAGCCGTCTCCCTTGGTGAAGTCAGTGATCTATGCAAATAGGTTCTGAATTGGCTGGGATTAGAAGGCCTGGTGATGGATGAGCCAGTCCAGGATGTTTTCTTTAGCAAAAGCAAAGGTATTTACTTTAGAATCTACATGGAGAGCTAGGCAAGCCTCTCAATGGGCAATATGCTCAGTTTTCAACTCAACTATTATTTCTTATTTCTATAGTTGGGCAGCTATACTGTAACAAAAGGCTGGACACTGTAGAAACTAAAGGGTGAAAAACTCAGCAGGATGATGTTTTTTGGTCAAGGATAATATTTGTCCTTACAATGAAAAGGGAAATGGAAAATGAAACAAAAACTGAATCAAAAAAAGTTTTTTCTATGCAGATACATATATAACACATGTATATAATTTTTTTTTTTTGTGGTTTTAAAACATTGCGCAAAGGATAAATTTCTCAAAAAAATGATGAAAGGCTATTCTATAAGTAATTCCAAACTTGGTTAGAACAAAATTTAATCTAGTAAAGTATCCTGTCTCTGACAGTAACTCACAACAGGTACCTAGAGGAATTATATAAGAAAGAGGGCATGTGCTGAATAGTTCATCTGCTATCATACCCATCTACTTTCAAGCAGTCATGGTTTACACAGTAACCTCTCTAGAGAGTTAGAGCCTGTTGGTTCCAATTCAACTACCCAGTGATAGTGTTTTCACTAGGCTATGCTTCCTTTATCTGCCCTTTATTTTTCCTTTATCACCTTGCTGGCATTGGCCCAGTTGATTTCTGGGAAGACATGGATTTACACAGAGACCTAGCAAGCCTATACCTATTGGGTCTAAATTTTGGAGGCAGTAAAGTACCTGGATGCCTTCTTCTTTTCTACCCCTCTGTGAACCAGTATGGCATTTTCTTATGTTCTTATACGGCTGAGGGGGAATATGATAGAGATGTTTAAAATCATGAGAGGTCTAGAACGGGTGGATGTGAATCGGTTATTTACTCTTTCGGATAGTAGAAAGACTAGGGGGCATTCCATGAAGTTAGCATGGGGGCACATTTAAAACTAATCGGAGAAAGTTATTTTTTACTCAACGCACAATTAAACTCTGGAATTTGTTGCCAGAGGATGTGGTTAGTGCAGTTAGTATAGCTGTGTTTAAAAAAGGATTGGATAGGTTCTTGGAGGAGAAGTCTATTACCTGCTAATAAGTTCACTTAGGGGTAGATTTTAAATACTTGCGCGATCGCGTACTTTTGTTCACGCTGCGCGAACAAACGTATGCTGGATTTTATAAGATACGCGAGTAGCCGCGCGTATCTTATAAAATCCGGGGTCGGCGCGCGCAAGGGGGTGCACATTTGTGCAACCTGCGCGCGCCGAGCCCAGCGCGCGCTGCCTGTTCCCTCCGAGGCCGCTCCGATTTCGGAGCGGCCTCGGAGGGAACTTTCCTTCGCCCTCCCTTCCCCTACCTAACCCACCCCCCGGCCCTATCTAAACCCCCCCCTACATTTGTCGGCAAAGTTACGCCTGCTGAAAGCAGGCGTAACTTTGTGCGCGTCCGCCGGCAGCCCCGCTCCGTCCTCCGGTCCAGGGGGCTGGTCCGGAGGCCTCAACCATGCCCCCGGGCCGGCGCCACGCCCCCGGGCCCGCTCCCAAAATGCCGCGGCATGCCCCCGAAACACCGCGTCGTTTCGGGAATGCCCCCGGACACGCCCCCTCCCGCCCCTTTTCGAAAGTCCCGGGACTTACGTACATCCCGGAGCTTTACGCGCGCCGGCGGCCTATGTAAAATAGGCGCGCCGGCGCACGAGGGCCCTGCGCGCGTAAATCCGGAAGGATTTACACGCGCAGGCCTTTTAAAATCCGCCCCTTAGAGAATAGCCACTGCCATTAGCAATGGTAACATGGAGTTGACTTAGTTTTTTGGTACTTGCCAGGTTCTTATGGCCTGGATTGGCCACTAGGGATGTGAATCGTTTTTTGACGATTTAAAATATCGTCCGATATATTTTAAATCGTCAAAAAATCGTTAGGGCCACGATACAATACCAATTCCCCCGATTTATCGTTAAAAAATCGTAAATCGGGGGAAGGGGGAGGGCAGGAAAACCGGCACACTAAAACCCCCTAAAACCCACCCCCGACCCTTTAAATTAAATCCCCCACCCTCCCAAACCCCCCCCCCAATGCTTTAAATTACCTGGGGATCCGGCGGTGGTCCAGAACGGCGGCGGTCCGGAACGGCCCCCTCAATAGAATCGTGTTGTCTTCAGCCGGCGCCATTTTTCAAAATGGCCACCGCAAAATGGCGGCGGCCATAGACAAAAACGATTCGACGGAGGAGGTCGTTCCGGACCCCCGCTGGACTTTTGGCAAGTCTTGTGGGGGTCAGGAGGCCCCCCCAAGCTGGCCAAAAGTTTCCTGGGAGTCCAGCGGGGTTCTGGGAGCGATTTCTCGCCGCAAATCGTTTTCGTACGGAAAATGGCGCCGGCAGTAGATCGACTGCAGGAGGTCGTTCAGCGGGGGTTCCGGACCGCCGCTGAACGACCTCCTGCACTGAAGACAACACAATTCTATTGAGGGGGCCGTTCCGGACCGCCGCCGTTCTGGACCACCGCCGGATCCCCAGGTAATTTAAAGCATTTGGGGGGGGGTTCGGGAGGGTGGGGGATTTAATTTAAAGGGTCGGGGTGGGTTTTAGGGGGGTTTAGTGTGCCGGCTCACGATTTTAACAATTTTTCACGATAGTTTACACACCCAAACGGCAACAATACGATTCCCTCCCCCTCCCAGCCGAAATCGATCGTTAAGACGATCGAGGACACGATTCACATCTCTATTGGCCACTGTTGGAAACAGGATGCTGGACTTGATGGACCCTTGGTCTGACTCAGTATGGCATTTTCTTATGTTCTTAACCTCCAATCCCACTCATGCCCTGTCTTCTGAACTCTTCTCTCTCTTTAGGGATGCAATGAACATGGGGTGACATTTCTGACCATTATATTTAATAACATCATCATTGATTTATCTTCCATAAATGAGATTTCTCTGTATAGCTGGTAAACCCTATCCATTTGTTACTCTATGCTAAATATTTGTTTCATACTTAAACAACTGTTTTGAACAATACTTAATTCACCACTCTACTGTCTTTTTTTTTATAGTATCAGAGTAATAATTATATATTGAAAATGACATGTAGTGACAGCCTGTTTGGAAACAGTATCATTTCTAGGTTTTCATATTTAGTGATGGGAATATAATTGAATAAATACATTTCAGCAGCTATGCATGTAAGTCCATGATGGTCTAAAAATGAAGGGAGATGGCCTATTGATCTTGTTATGTACCACCTCTAAGATGCAGGTGGTATTACACCAGTTTACAATTTCAATGTCATGCAGAAGCTTAGGAATAGAAATCATTATCTAGAAACCTCTGAAACCAACAGAATTGTAATCAATTTTTTATCTGTGGTTAGACACTGGCAGTCAGTGGTGGATTTTCTGTTCTTGTTCTCTAGTTCTCTTGTTAAAATATTTAGGGAGTTTCCATAGGGAATTCTGTACTATGCCTTGGCTAAACCTGTTTACATTAGGAAGTGAAAATCTGCTTTTTGCATCCTGTTAGCCACAAACATATCCTAGTTTCATATTGCTACATCCCCGGGAGGCTTATTGGATGTCACTCTACTGCAATTCTTGAACATACAATACACAGTTACATTGAATGGCTACAGGGACTGCTTGTTTCACTGTTTTTCATCCTTGATTAAAGTTAGAATGCAGCAAACATTTTATATGGTATAACTTCTATTCAAGTGGGGAATTTAGAATTGAACAGCATGATACATTGATATTTCCAAGACCAAAGAAAATTAAAATAACCTTGGACTTGGAGCTTTAAACACAGTGGGATCTGGGAATACATCTTCTCTAACATGAACTTATATCTCAAATTATTTGTGTATCATATATTTTAATACCTGTAACATATTAATTAAATTATATAGCTGCAGAATACCATTATGAATTAATACCTACAAATGTCAAAGAGCATTAATATGTGAAATAAATAAACATAATCATGCAAGCATATATAATGCTTTCATCAAAATAGGATCAGAATGCATGTGATCAACATGAATGCTTCAAGTGCTGACACTTTGTAAGTAGGCTCTAATGAATAGTTTTTCTTTTCACACAACATCAGGAACTTGGGTAAGAACATGTAAGTGGTGTGAGTCAGGGTTTAAGGTAAAACTCTGTCTTTCATATTACTGCAGGCCATAGGGGGAGAGTAAAAGAGGTAGGCATTCTGAAAGGACTGGGACATTTATGGAGACAGTCTGCATTTAATCTGAGTTAGGCTCATGTAGAACTGAAGCTCCAACTGACAAAGAAAACCTGATATACAGAAACTACTTGATTGAATAATTGTTGTTTCTATGGCCCATAATACTGAATATATATGGAGATAGAAGCACTTATAACTTCCCATTAAAGAGAAGTCCCTCCAGACCTCTCTGAGTTGAGGTTCATTAGCAAAGCAGTGTGTGTGTGTGTGTGTGTGTGTAGGGGGGGGGGGGGGGTCGGGGGGAATGTTGCTGCCATATTCATAGTCCTTAGATAGATAAACAGAGAAATCAATTCTTCAGTGACCCCTCTTTCTCTCTTAACTATCCAAAGAGTTCAGTTCATCCCAAAAACAAAAACAACAACAAAAAACCCAACAATAACAAATCCAGTGTGGCTAAGTTTACAAATTTTAGAGTAAAAAGTTTGAATGACAAACGGATTTGTCAAGCAAAGTGTAAGAGTAGTTCATAAGGCTATAAAGCAAAAATAAGTTCTGTATCTGCTTTTTTCTCCCACAGGATAACAAAAGTATCAAAACTTTGGGGACAAAAGGGAATTTATGGCATAATACAAACTTCTAAACCAGTTATCATCTATAGCACTCACTAAATTACTATAATATGGGTACAATTAAGGAGAGCACACCAAGATATAAGACATGTTAACTGCATCTAAAAGCATTCATTTACCTATAAGTCTTGCCACAGACTACAGTAGTTATGAACATCTAGTACTTGTCCTCTTCAGAGCATTCTAAACTCTAAATAATAGACATTCTACCTAAAATATTTTAGTCCAAGTGCATAGTCAGAACAGAAGCCTCCATAGGAAATATTATCCCAGCTATAGAAGCGGAAGCATGGACAGATCCACACTCACCCTCAAACCTACCTGTCAAAATCCTGCAAGAACTGTAGTTGAAAAGGAGCTAGAAAAAGGCCATCAAAACCCATTTGAGTTCGTATTCCTTTCAATACTTAGAACTAGCTTTTGTCATGCATCCCCAAACATTCACCACTATGTTGTGATGGAAAAGATGAGCAATTTCTCAAACTAACAAGGTGATCCTGCAACCGAGGAAGGAAAGCTAAAGGTATTGGATGTGATGGGTGAAAAACTCTAGAGCCACGAAAGTGGAAGATGGTGAGAGCAGCTGATGACTAGCCTAAATAGATTCCTATGTCACTGGTCTTCTCTTGAAATGACCTCCAGCACCATGACCACTGTCTCAACCACAAGTGGCAAGAAAACTTTTTGTTGCATTTGGCTGATTTTGAATTCCCATTATAGGCTGAGAATTGTTGCATCCCAAATACAGAATATAATCAATAATTTAACCTAAGCTTAATTTTTATTCTCGTGATTGGAGAAATGGTGCCAATCTACCATTTTTAATCACAATTAAATTAGAACTTTAAAACTTAAAAAAAGGCCAACCAGTATATTGTGTCTATTTTTGTTTCTCTTTCATTCCTATAAATGGAGATATTGAAAGGTTTTAAAAATACCTTCTACATAACCATTGCAACTATTATCAACTGTTCTTTATTAGCTAGAACCTCAGTTATATTGTTATATCAGCCTCTACACAATAAAATTCCTAAACCGTCTAAATATCTGGAGTTATTCCATCTGCAACCTTAGTTCATATGAGGTAGATAATATATTTGGATTACCTGGATAATATTTGTTTTTGTGCCCAGAAAGATTTAGTCATGAACACAATTTTTTTCATACACATCTCAGAATTTTGAACATTAGAGACTATAGAGGATAAAGACCTGAGAGATTTCCATTCAAAAAGTCTCAAAGAACATAGGCACAGGAGGATAGACAGAAATATCATGAAAACCACAGTATTCAGAGAAAGCGGTTAGACAAATAAGACTGAAACAGAGTCTATCCGGGTCATTCATCAAACCACAATGTGCTGGTATCACAATGGTACTATGCAAATTAGGGGAAGGGGAGGAGTATGGGCAGGGTTTGGGTGGAGATATGTCCCGGCATTGTGGCGGGTGACAATGTTTTTTACTTTATCGCTGGCAGCACCTTGGGAAATAACTACACCTTTTCCCGTGGCACTATGGGCGTGAAACTGTGAGACCTGGATGCAACTACGACAGGCAAAAACACCCCACCATGATGCGGTGGATGCACAATTTCGCCCCACCCCTTTTTTTTGTGCGGTTTATCATTCTGTTATAAATATAGCAGAATGAAGAATCTAGGCCTATAAAAGCAAATAACATTTTCTTTAGATATATATGTATACATATAGAAGAAATTAAAAATCAAAAAGGAAGAAGTATTTCTAAAGAGGAGAAACAGCAGATAGCAGAAATATTAAATATTAAATAAGTGGATAGTGATAAATTGCAGAAGGACCTTGCGAGACTACAAGATTGGGCATCCAAATGCTGATGAAATTTAATATGGATAAGTGCAAGGTGATGCATATAGGGAAATTTAGTCCATGCTGTATTTATTTATACATTGTTAGGTTTCATGCCAGGAGTTACCACCCAGGAAAAAGATCTAGACAATACATTCGAATCTTCAGCTCAGTGTGCTGTGGCATTCAAAAAAGGAAATAGAATGTTAAGGATTATTAGGAAGGGAATGGTGAATAAAACGGGGAATGTCATAATGTCTCTGTATCACTCCATGGTGAGATTGCATCTTGAATACTGCGTTCTATTCTGGTCACCGCATCTGAAAAAAGATATGCATGTACTAAAGAAGATACAAAGAAGGGAGAACAAAATGGTAAAGGGGATGGAATTGATCCCCTGAAAGGAATGGCAAAAGAGGTTAGTGTTGTTCAGCTTGGAGACAAGATGGCTGAGGGGGGATATGATGGAGGCCTACAAAATCATGAGAGGATTAGAATGGGTGATGTGAATCAGTTGTTTACTCTTTCAGATAACAGAAGGACTAAGGGACACTCCATGAAGTTAGTAATTAGGGCATTTAAAACAAATCAGAGAAAATTCTTTTTCACTCATTCACAATTAAGCTCTGGAATTCAGGGCCAGAGGATGTGGTTAAGTCAGTTAGCTTATATTTGGACAAGTTCCTGGAGGAGAAGTGCATAAACTACTATTAGTCAAGTTAACTTAGGGAATAGACAATAGTTATTACTGGCATTAGTAGCATGGGATCTATTTAAAGTTTGGGTACTTGCCAGGTATTTTTTTTCTGGATTGGCCACTGTTGGAAATAGGATGCTGGGATGACCCAGAACGGCAATTTCTTATGTTCTTTTGCTCAGAAATTACATACCAAGAAAGCAGTAACAGGATGCTGGGCTTGATGGACCCTTGGTCTGACCCAGTATGGCATTTTCTTATGTTCTTATGACCTATGGTAGGAAATTGCATTAATAAATGTGAAATGATTTGAAAACCTTCTACAGAGGAGAAGGTACTTGAAATATTTACACAAATAATAGTGGATAAGGCCATGAAATCTTGTGGGAGTTACCATGGGATACTAAAAGAAGTCATTCATTTGATTTGTAACATCTTGAAGGAGCTATACAATAAAGGGGGTGAAGTTCTTTTGTGCATGAAACAAGACCAGGATCTGGGGGTCATTGTATTTGATTTTAAGGTGGCAAACAAGTAGACAAGATGATGGCAAAATGAAGAAGGATGCTTGAATGTGTAGGGAAACACTAGCCAGCACAAAAAATGAAGCATGCCTCTGTATGTCTCTGGTGAGACCTCATTTGGAGTACTGTGTAATAATTCTAGAGTCTGCACCATCAAAAGGATAGAAACCGAATAGAGTCAGTCCAAAGGGCACTTACCAAAATGGTCAATGGTTTTCCTTATAAAGCACATGGGGAAAGACTTAAAGATCAAAACATATATCCTGAAGGAAAGAAGGGAAGGAGGAGAAGATACAGAGAAGGGTGGTCAAAATGATAAAGGGGATGTAACAGCTCCCCTATGAGGAAAAACTAAAGAGATTAGGACTGTTCAGCTTGGAGAAGAGATGACTGAGGGGGGATGTGATAGAGGAGTTTAAAATCTTGAGAGGTTTAGAATGGGTGAATGTGAATCGGTTATTTGCTCTTTTGGATAATAGAAGGACTAGGGGGCACTCCATGAAGTTAGCATGTAGCAAATTTAAAACTAATCAGAGAAAGTTCTTTTTCACTCAATGTACAATTAAACTCTGGAATTTGTTGCCAGAGGATGTGGTTAGTGCAGTTAGTGTAGCTGGTTTTAAAAAAGGTTTGGATAAGTTCTTGGAGGAGAAGTCTATTACCTGCTATTAACCAAGTTGACTTAGAAAATAGCCACTGCTATTACTAGCATCAGTAGCATGGGATAGACTTAGTTTTTGGGTATTTGCCAGGTTCTTATAGCCTGGATTGGCCACTGTTGGAAACAGGATGCTGGGCTTGATGGACCTCAGTATGGCATGTTCATATGTTCTTAAGTAACTATAAGAAATAAATGCACATGCGACAGGCCTCTTTCAATGGAGAGGAGGCAGTAGTAAGGGGGATCATAGGATTAGGGTGAAAGGGGGGAGGGGGAGAAACAGGAGTAATATAAGAACATATTTTCTCTTTGAAAGGGTGATGGATGTATGGAATAGCTCCATGATGGAGATGCTAGAGGAAAGGATAGTACTGTATCAGAACTCAAGAAACCATGAGACAAGGATAGAGAATCTCTGAGGAAGAGGAAGGACCATAAAGCTGAAGGGGAGATGTGGCTTGACAGACTGGATGGACTGGATGGTCCTTATTTGCAGTCACATTCTATGTTTCTATCTTCAGTAAAGCTTTTGACACTGGTCCACCCAGAAAAATTGTAAATAAGTTGGCCAGGCTTTTTGAAATAACTTCTCCAGGTCTGACCAACTGTAAGGTTCATCTTTGGTAATCCTGCCTATCCTCTATTATATTATTGCTCTTTTAGTAAATGGTCAGCTCTGTTTTTGGAATAGGGAAACAGCATATACAAATGCTATCCCTCATGGAAATATCTCGCCCATTAGCAGTACTGGAAATCACCAGCAGCCAGCCATCTCTTCCCAGTAAATGTCCTGGGTCTCTCTTTCTCTCTCTGTCTGTGTCCAGTTATGCTTTTGATACAGCCTGATGCTGCAGAACCTGCATGTCTGCTGCTGTTGTTACTGCCACAGGTGCTGGGAAGCTATTATTGCAGCTACTGTCTCTTAGCTGTTCATAGTGCTTCTAGCACAATCTAAGACAGTCTTGCCATGACATCACAGATGGCACTGTCCATGCGAAATACTGGAACTTTCCAATTCTGCAATGTTTACTTGCTATTGATCAGCTGGACCCTATTTCTTGACCCTATTAATTTACTAAATACTTAGTTCAGCACCTGCTTTGAAAGACCAACAGTTTTTGCAGTTTCTCGTGTCTGTCCAGACTCTATCTTTGATTGACTATTTACCATTGATGTATTCATCTGTCATTTCCATGACCTCAAGCTAATTGCCTGGTTCAGCCTGCAGTTGCTTTATCACCTCCATCTGCCTCTGAACTTCTCTTCCCATCTCCCCCTGTATCACACAGAGCAAGTAACACAAACAACAAAGAGCACAAGAATACATTAAACTTCTAACTGTGGAAGAAGCCTTGGTTTTTGCTTAGAGACAGCAAAATTCAAAAATAAAAATGTTATCTAACCTACTTTTTTAAATTGATTATTAGCTTCAACAATAAATAAAGGAATGTTGGCCAATAAAAACAAAAGTTTTGCCCAAGAAATATACAGGTCCTTAACCCTACTAACTTACACCTTTATTGCTATAAGGTGAAGTGATCATGCATTAGTTCCCAATCAATTTAAAAGGGTATAAACTAGAAACTATTAAACAAGAAAGAGATCTAGTATTCTTCTCAGATTACCTGAAGGTAGTCAGTCAGTATTAGAAAGTAATTGCAAAGCTAACAGTGTGCTCAGTTGCATAAGTGGAGTATAATGAGGTCACCTTAAGTGAGCGTACATCTCTGGAGGCCATACCTTTTGTAAGGACATCGAAAAGGTAGAAGGAATTCATATAATGACTTAAATGATTCTGGACCTGCAATACAAACACTAAAAAGAAAGCTTTAGGGCACTCAAAATGTATTCAGTGGAGTAAAGAAGAGGAATAGAGGGTGGATGTGAAATTTTTGTTGTAAAGAAATTTCAGTGACAAGGCATCATGAGAAAGGTTCAGAAGAAATATGATAAAATATATTTTTACTAGTTTTATGCATAGATAATATTTCATTTTGTTTTAGTTACTAGTTCTATGTATAGATAATATTTCATTTTTCATTTTGATTTTGTTTTAGTTACTTTAATTTTGTTATCTTTTTCTGATTTAGTGCATACTAGCTTTTGTGTGCACTAAACAGATTTAGTGTACACTATTACATTGAGCTTACACGGAATTGTTTTAAAGACACTAAATCCAATAAGTGTATGCTAATATAGAAAAAGAAAACCAAAATAAAATTTTACTTTTTTATTTCATCTCAATTTTAAAATTACATGAGATGAAACAACAAATGTCATTGATATTTTCATGTCTACTGAGTGGATGGTAGATGCCTGGAATAAACAATCTGGAGAGTGGTAGAAATCAGTACTGTGACAGAATCCAAGAATAGCTGGAACAGAAGTAGAGGGCTGTAGGAATATGATTGGGAGTTTGCCATATTGCAAGCAATCTACCATTTATTCCTTTCAGAGCATAGGTAAGGAGTGAGATAATAAAGCAAAGATTAGATAATAGAAACATAGTGACAACTCAACTCAGGGGCAACTGGATTAGAACCAGGATACAACTCCAAAGTTACCAATTTGGTTGATGCTGACAATTTGGTGGTGGCCAGGTACTATCAGGGGTGGTTCTATAATGAGGCAGGGTGAGGCAGCCGCTGCAGGTGGCAGAATGTTCATACGGCAAAAAATGCCCCTCTCAGAATGCCGCTGTGATGTCTGCCTCACAGTGGGGTACATTTAAAAAAAAAGCACGTTCGCGTACTTTTGTTTGCGCACCAGGCGCAAACAAAAGTACGCTGGATTTTATAAGATACGCGCGTAGCCGTGCGTATCTTCTAAAATCCTGGATCAGCGCGCGCAAGGCTGCCGATTTTGGGCAGCCGGTGCGCGCCGAGCCGCGCAGCCTGTCTCCGTTCCCTCCGAGGCCGCTCCGAAATCGGAGCGGCCTCGGAGGGAACTCTCTTTCGCCATCCCCTCCCCTTCCCCTCCCTTCCTCTATCTAACCCACCCCCCCCGGCCCTATCTAAACCCACCTTACCTTTGTCCGTAGATTTACACCTGCGAGAAGCAGATGTAAATCTACGCACGCCAGCGGACTGCTGGCGCGCCATGCTCCGACCCGGGGGCTGGTCCGAAAGCCTGGACCACGCCCCGGTCCCGCCCCGAAATGCCACGCCCCGCCCCCAACACGCCGCATCATCGGGTCACACCCCCGACACGCCCCCTTCCGAAAACCCCGGGACCTACACGCGTCCCGGGGTTCTGCGCGCGCCGGCGGCCTATGGAAAATAGGCGCGCCGGCATGTAAGGCCCTGCTCGCATAAATCCGGGCGGATTTACGCAAGCAGGGCTTTGAAAATCCGCCCGACTGCCTGCCCCTGCCGCATCTACCTCACACTCATAGCTGGGAACTCTGCAGATTTGGCCCAGAGACTCTTGAATTCTCACCGAATCGCTGGATCTCCAGGCCAACACCCGAAATCTCTGGGTGCCCTGCTGCAGAAGACCGGAAGAGAAATGCCCTGGAGCAGCAGGCGCTTGAAGAATGAGGAGCATCAGCACCCATGCCCCGGAAGAAAAGTGAAGCCCAGAGCTGCGCGGCAAGAAAGACAAACAGGAAAACAGGAATTTCACTCTTCTCCATGGGAAACAAGAAATTGAAGACGCAGGAGGAGCAGCAACAGTGTCGGGCCACACTCAGAAAATAAAACAAGGGCAGAGCAGGCCAATGCTACTGGAGGAAGAGGAGGAGGAAGTGGAGCGCATGTCCCATGGGCCTCGGGGAGAGAGGAGGCTCCTGTGGCTAATGCTACAGAAGCATTTAGGTACCTATAGTACATGAATGTAATCTGCTTTGATGTACACTTGTAAGTGCCGAAAGGCAGAATATAAAAATCTAAGAAAAAAAAAGAAATCGAGGTGAGAAGAGACAATGAGCGTGCATGTGGGTATGGCAGAAGAAGAGAAGTGAATGAGTGTATATGTGTGTATACACGTACAGGTGTGTGTGGAAAACGGAGAAGGGGAGAGGAAGGCAGACGGGCGGGGTGGGGGTGGGGGGTGCCTTCTCATCCCTTGCCTCAGGCAGCAGATTGCCTTGAGCCGCCCTGGGTACTATCCAGTAATGCCATGAGAACAGAAGAGCAACAATCTTACTAGTATTAGGACAACAGCCTTATAAACATTTGTAGCTGTGCAAACTATTCCTAAGATTGTTGGTAAGGTACTGGGGGATGTGAGGTGTTGGATTAAGTATGGAATCTTGCATGCTCATCTACCAAGGAAGGTAGAGAGCCAAAGACAATACTAACTGATCTGGATAAAGCACAATATCTTAAAAAAAAAGTTCATGCTTCAAAGACTGGCAATTGGAATTTATTTTTAGGAGCATAGATTGGAACAACTGGGTGGGTCAATTGATCTTAATCTGTCAGTAACTGTGATGTTACTATCTTACTATAGGTAAAAATTAACACAGCTTAAGATGACAGAAACTGAAAGTTTTGGGAAAATAAGTGCAGCTGTAAACAGTTGCTCCTGAATATGAGTATACTATGACTTCTTGTAGTTTCTGTTTATTTCGTGTCTCTGTAAAACAGCTGATAATTTCTGATTCAGCCTAATGAAGGCCATCTTGTTAGAACTGGTAACCCTGTATAGAAACGAAAACAACATGCATTAAAGCTCCATGCATTAACCTTTGGAGGGGGCATTCTAAGCCAAGGTTTTCATTTCTCTCTCTGAGAGTCTAAACCATTCTGATGATTGCAGCAACATACCAAGGCAACGGCCATTACATAAGACTCAGATGCCAAAATATATTTCAAAACAAAGCTAGAATATGGATCTAGGTTAAGGGAAAAGGTTTGACAAAGAGGAAAGCAAAACATATGAAAATATTGGGGCAATATTCAGCCGCGGAGTGGCTAATGGCGTTGGTAACTTTTAAACAGCTGCATGGGTGCACATGTTCGGGCGTATGCCGGCTCATTCTAATGGACGCATATATGCATGCATGATATAAAATAGTCTGTACGCGTGTTCATGTGTGTAATTTTAAATGGACGTGCGCATGTGAGCACAAACGCCGCCTTTATCATGTAAGTGGGTGGATTTTGGTGGATATACACGCCTTTGGATTTTTGAATTCTCAGTTTCTCCAGTCTGTTCCCAGTGTGCCCAGTTAAAGGATAGGACTTCCTCCCCCCCCCCCCCCCCCGCTTAATAAGCCTCCATTTTATCCTTTTAGTGTCAACACTTAAAATCTTGATAACTAGCCTTGTTTTTTTATTTTATTAGTTATGCGGATAGGGACCCCAGTACATGTAAATTCTTATGTGCTGGTTTCATTCATATTCCCTTGCCAAGCCAAGCCTCGCCCAGACCATGCCCAGAGAATGCCCATTTTTTGTAAAATAATTTTGTGCTGGTCCCAGGAGATACACACGTACTCGTGCACTTTTTAAAATCCATGCAATGCGCGCCAGCCCAACTTCTGCGTGTATCTCCTGGCTACAGCACGCAAAGGACTTTTAAAGTTAAGATAAGTATATCTGGCTAACTTTAGGACAACCTTATAGTGTGACCAGAGTTAGCCGCATAAGTTAAACAGCTAACTTCACTCCACCCAGAAATGCCTCCCGCCTGCCTCTGGCCCCACTGCCAATTTATGTGGCTATATTCTAACTGCATAATAGGGATGTGAATCATTTTTGAACGATTAAAATTATCGTCAGAGATAATTTTAAAATCGTCCCAAAATCGTTTAGAGTGCACGATACAATACAAATGCCCCCGATTTATCGTCAGGGGCATTTGTATTGTAGCGTTAAATAGGGCGCAGGAAAACCGGCACACCAAAACAACCCCTAAAACCCACCCCGAACCTTTAAAACAAATCCCCCACCCTCCCGAACCCCCCCAAAATGTTTTAAATTACCTGGGGTCCAGTGGGGGGTCCCGGCGCGATCTCCAGCTCTCTGGCCATGGCTGCGTTGAGAAATGGCGCCGGTGGCCCTTTGCCCTTATCATGTGACGGGGCAAAGGTAGCGCCGGCGCCATTTTGGTTCCTGGCTCCCGACGTCACGCGTGCAGGAGATTCGCTCCCGGACCCCCGCTGGACCCCAGGGACTTTTGGCCAGCTTGGGGGGGCCTCCTGACCCCCCAAAAGACTTGCCAAAAGTCCAAGCGGGGGTCCGGGAGCGACCTCCTGCACGCGGGCCGTATTGCCAATATTCAAAATGGCGCCGGCGCTACCTTTGCCCTCACAAAAGTCCCTGGGGGTCCAGCGGGGGTCCGGGAGCGATCTCCTGCACGCGTGACGTCGGGAGCCAGGAACCAAAATGGCGCCGGCGCTACCTTTGCCCCGTCACATGATAAGGGCAAAGGCCCCGGCGCCATTTCTCAACGCAGCCATGGCCAGAGAGCTGGAGATACGCGCCGGGACCCCCCCACTGGACCCCAGGTAATTTTAAAAATTTGGGGGGGTTCGGGAGGGTGGGGGATTTGTTTTTAAAGGTTCGGGTGGGTTTTAATGTTGTTTGGTGTGTGCTGGTTTTCCTGCCCTCCCCCCGATTTACGATTTTTAACGATTTTAAAAAAAAAACAAAAACACGACGATCAAGCTTTTCCCTCCCCCCCCAGCCAAATCGATCGTTAAGACGATCGATCACCATGATTCACACCCCTACTGCATAATGAGTTATATGGCTAGAGTGTAGCTGCATATGGCAATGAATATTGCCATTTTGCCATGGCTTTTGAATATTGACTTCATATTTCTATATAGATCTTGCAGATATTTTGAGATTTGTTTATTGCTTTTCTTTATGTTCTGTTTGATTTTTCTGCAAACATTCTTGTACAATGACAAAATGACCAATTTTATCTACAGGGGCATTCTCCCATGCAAACAAGTGTGCAGTGTGCACAGCTTATTAAGAGTTCAACTGCTTGGTCCTGCAGCTAGAAAACAAAACTCCAAATATCGCTATGGTGGACAGAGGGTAAGCGTGGGTTATTTCTGCTTTACATTGATCCCTAATGAGGTGCCACATATATTTAGTTTGGATACCGTTTATAGATTCTTATTTGAAAAAAAAGGGAAATATAATGGGACTAGCTTGACAGCAAGTGTGCTAAGTGTGAGACCTGATTTCAATGTATGCACCCTGCAGGGAAAAGGAATACCAAGGAAGTTTGTATTATTCTTTATTTTTCCTGGGAATTTATCAGGGTTTATTTAGATAAGAACAAAAAACAGGAGAAAATCAATTGATAAAAATGGACTAATTTTCCAAGTAATTATCGGAGTTTATTTGATGGACAGAAGCCAGGATAATAAAAGATTATTGGATTCTCCCACCCACTCAGTCAGGAGCTAAATCCCATCTCTAGACCAACCCCTGCCTAACATGCTCTTCTCTCTCTTCCTAACCTCCTGAAAATCTCCCTTCCCCCCATTTTCTCCTGCACACACTACAGCTTTATCATCCTTACCAGTGATGGCTCCAGGCTTCTTCTTCTTCTTCCTCTCTCTGCTTCTCTCAGTAGCATGCTTACTGAGGATCCCTCTCTCTGCAAGACTGGACTTCTGCTTTTATGCAGGGCCAAGGAGCCTGCTGGTAAAATGCTTCCGGTGGACAGGCCCTGCTTGAAATCATGGCACCAGAGAGCAGGCACTTTGGCTGCATAGAAAGGGAGAGTTTGGAACTTGAAAATTGTATGGGTGGCACTGGAGGGTGAGCGCTTTCACTGGTGGAGGGTGGGACTTGAAACAAAGCATGCACTTTGACCCACACTGGCTTCCAGAAATGGCTGGAGGCCTTGAAACGCTGTATTTGCAGCTCTGGAGCAAATTTTCAATCAGCCTAAAATTAGGATGAATATTGGTTTAAACCGAATATCACCTTTGGAAAAATTTAGGAATTTATTTGTGAAAATCGGTTTAAACTGAAAATGAAGAACCCTACAGATATGACACAACACTGTCACCTACAAGGGGAGTGCTCATGTATCAGGTTCTAAATGAACTGTGATTTGCAGACTCCTAGTGAGGATTGTCTATGATGCATGGGTTATAAAGGGAGGGAGATCCTGAAATCCATAAATGAAAGCTCACGGCATCTTAGATTTGAATCCTATACCTTCTGTCATAAACTGCAACTAGTGGAATTTAGTCAAGTTCAAAATGGTTGAAGAGGTTGACAAACCAGTTCAAAAACACAAATATTCTGTAAGTCTAAAAAATGTACATGGCCTTCAAAGCTCATATACAACATCTTTTGATGATTCTGATTTTTAATTTAAAAATGGCAGCCTACATAAAAGTTGTCCTTAAAAATAAAAACAACTTAAATTTCCCTGATGCCTGCAGGCAAACTGTTTTTGGTGCATCATTTGTCGATTGTCCTTAAAAGGCCTCTGTACACACTAGAAGAAAAAAAGCTGACTTTCTTGAAATAATTATGATGCAGATTGTTGTAAGAGAACTCTGGCATGGAACTGTTCATGGGTGACAATTTCTGAACTCCTCCACCCACACACAATTTCATGCTGTACATAATTGCCTGTTGCCTTTTGTACTATGTAATTATGCTCAATCTCAATGTGAATTGGGCCCTATGTGTACAATATTGTTATTCTGATTAGTGAGTGTCCTTTATAGTATTAGCAACAAGTGAGGATTCTGACTCAGAGAGAGACTCAGCTTCACATGCTCATCCAACAAATTCCAAAATCTTCACAAGTACCACTTTGACATTAAAGGGGTGACTAACCACCTTGATAGGAATAAAACCCTCAAAGTATTATTAGACAAAATATATATGCCCTATACCCATGCTGCCTTGTGCAAATTACTTTCTGTATATAAAACAAATAGTAGTAAGCTAGGGGCACCTTCCTGATATTGTAGGAAATTTGCAGCACTATTAAACAAAGACAGTGGTACACAAAATTGCCCTAAATAGCACTTACCTTATATGAATACTTAATTAAAAGGATGTATACAGACATTTTATACCCAAACCCATTACTGCACATGCTGAATATCCCATCTAAGGGCTAGATTCATCAAACTATCGCATGTAAAAGGAAGACTGTATTTAAAGTTTAATTGGAAATATTGTTTATTACGTTACGCTCTGCTCTATTCACTTTGTTAACTGTAAACCAGGTTGATGTGATGCCAATCATGAAACTCGGTATAACAAAAATAATAAATAAATAAATAAATAAATAAATAAGACGGGCATGTTTTATGATAAAAGCCTATTTATTGCAATGTGCACTATCTCAGCACTTTGCATAGGTATTACTGGAGAGTGTGATAACTTTTTTGCACTTTGTGGTAATGCCACAATTATTGCAGTTCCTACCTGCAACCACAGGGGGGAAAGAGAGAGAGAGAGAGAGAGAGACAGACTATCTATAAGGCCCTTCTAGTAGTTAGCTATTTATATCTCTATAGGAGGCCCACCTAGTAACTTGAGATGAGGTTTAGGTAGTAGTGTAGGAGTTAGAGGCTACTTTGACAAAACAGTGAGGAAACTCACACAAAGATGAGATTTGTGCAAAGTTCTCTCAACCCAGCTTGATGGACTCTCTACCTGGGTAACATCAGGCTAGCCACAGTGATAAATCAATTCAGTATGAAAGAAGCATGCAGGACAATGCACTCAAGAAGCAAGTTGCACAGCTGGTAAAGGAGGTGGCGAGGTTTAGAAGCATCTGTGACAATGAAGTGTACATTAATGAAATACTTCTTGAAACATTTAAGATGGGAAAATTCCAATGGAAGGGAAAGAGAAACTAAACCACAAGAGGATAGCTGGACACAGATTACCAAAGCCAGATGTATCCTCACCCTGAACACTTTCCCTTGGTATACAGCCCTGGAAATGGACTTAGAGAAACCATCCTTGGATGAGGAGGAACCAAAGCTCATGAAGTTGCAAGAAGTGAAAGGCAGTGGTGATTGGGCACTCTCTTCTTTGGAGCATGGAGGCATTCATTTGCCAACTAGACATGCTGGCCTGTGAGTTGTGCTGTATGCCAAGTTCCAAGATCCAATATATCATATCATGGAAAGATTTCTTAGAACCATCAAGCTTACTGTTATCTGATCCTGCTCATCCATGGTGGCAGAAATTAAACTGCAGGGGCAGAGAAAGGCAGACTCAGTAAAGGATGTCAGCAGCAGCAATGGGGGTGCATTAGGAGGGCATCAGTGAAAACCAGCACAACACTGCCTATTCTCTTTTACCAGCATCTGCATAAGGTCTTATAGACCCTACCAATTCAGATGAATCATGTGTGGGATTTGAAGAATTTGAAGAAGGAGATATTGACAGTCAAGTAGTTGAGGAAGGTTTCAAGAACTTAGTTACTAGCATGATATCCAGTGAGTAGCATAGGGGTGGGAAGGGGAAAAATTTTTGTTTCATTTTCTGTTTTATTTTTGGGGGAATTTTCCCCATGAATTTCATTTCATGTAATGTTTATTTCATTTCTTTAGTTTTTAAAAAAATGAAAACAACATTGAACCCCCCCCAAAAAAAAAAATGAAAAGAAAAAAAGAAACAGGGCCTCCAAGGGCCTCCTGTGCCACCCATGAAGAGCAATTCTGGGGCTGGAATACTCCTCGATGCCCACTTACCTAGTCCAGGGGGGGGGGGGATCTGCAGATGAGGCCTATGCCCTGGCCCAAACAGGGGCCTTGAGTGGGACCTTGATCAAGGTTGTGGTGACTTACCATAGCCTAACCCTATGCAAAGCTGAAGTTTCAGCCTAGGCCAAGGTGTTGGGGCCAGCTGGTAATGAAGCCTCAACCTTGATTAGGTCTGGACTAAACACCTGGGCCACAGTCTAAGCTAGGGCCTGGGCAGAGGCCCATGCTTGACACTGCATTCTGGTCCATAGGATGGGTCCTATTGCCTGGGCCTCAGCCTAGGCCAGGGCCCAGATCCAGGCACAATGCCATGGCCCAGCCTGGGGACGGATTCTGAAAACAGATCCTCAGCCTGGACCTAGGATCCTGACGCCTGAGCCTCGGATCGAACCCATGCCTGCCATATATCAAATTGGTGTCCTCTGCTGGGGAGACTTCACCAGAGTTAATTAACTCCTGCACAAAGACCCCAGCAGACGGCATCAGTCAATGAAGAAGAGCCAAAGAAAGAAGGCAATGAAGATGAGTTCTTAGGCCTGGATTCTGAGTCTGGGCCTTACCCTGGGTTGAGGTCCTGGAACTGGAAACCAACCTCTGGGCCAGGTCCTAGCATCAGGCCTGGGTCTGGGCTGAGGCCCTGGTTTCAGGATCCAATCTTCAGGCTGGGCTTCAGTGTTGGGCCTAAGCTTGGGCCCTGGCCTAAGCCAAGGCCTCGGCATTGAGTCCTGGCCTCCAAGTCTGGTATGGTGAAGGCCTGGGTCTGGGTCAAGGCCCCAGTGTTAGGACAAGGCTAGGACAAGGTGAGAAATTTGGTTAGTATGAGGGGGTGTCATCTGGAAATTCCCTGGGCCTGGGCCTATGCTCAGGTTTTGGCCTAGGCCTAGGCATCAGGCCAGGGCCTAGTCTGAGACCCTGACATCATGCTTGATTGTAGGCTGCGGCCTCTTCTTTGGGTCACCATCTATGTCTAGGTGAGGCCAAGGCTTTGGGAGTAGGCCAAGGCGCTAGAGTTGACTCAAGCTGGGACCTCTGCTTTGTGTCTCAGCCTACTCCCTAGGTGAGGCCCCATCTTTGAGTATAGGCCTAGGCTTAAGCAATGACTTTTTTTTTAATAGGTTTTTTAAATGAATTGAGATTCCGACAACATTTTGCAAGAGTTTAACTCATTCTATTTTGAAAATGACCTGAAACAAAATAAGAAATTTTATCTCATTTTCTATTTCATTTCTCTCAAATGCTTATCCCTAGATAGCATAGCTGTAGAGGCAGTAAATGATCCTGCTAGGGCCAAAATTACCTCCCCAGGAACAGCAGGCAGTTAAAAGCCTGAGAGATATCCCCGGCCATTTACCTCTTATTATACCTTAAACCCTTGTCCCAGCAGCAGCAGCAGCAGCATCCAAGAATTCAGAGAGAAGATCCCATAAGAGATCAGAGTGTGAATGCATTTTGTGATTGCATTCACTGTTTAAAAGCGTTAGTAGTTGTAAGATACTGGCAATCTTTTAAACAGCAGTGTACTCCATAATTTGCTAAAATACTAGAGTCCAGATTCTGACAGTCATATTCAAGGGGTACTGAGATATGAATTATTGACTTCTTGGCCATTTTGTAGGACAAATTTGACTACAATACTTTGGTGTGGTGACTCGGACTTGAAGAATTTCTCAGCTGCGTGGACACAATACCTCTGTCTGTTTTCTTACCACCTAGACATCCTACATTCTTTTCAGTGCATCCTGAAAGAGGGTAGATGCAGGTTTTTCTAGCATTAATGTACTTTTCAAAGTTCAAGGCTAGTAAACATGTTTAAACCCTTTTAAAACTTTTATTGTGCACATTTATTAGCATACTCATTGTACATATGCCTCATGGAGATGAAAATAAATGAGTTAATCAATGAAATAATTTGTATCTTCACAGTACAAATATATGGACAAAATTCAGCCAAGTAATCTGCAGCAATGGTCATGTTGAAGGAAAATAACATGGGCTGGTTCCGTGGCATGAAGAAGAAAATTAAAAACAAAATTAAAGCTGCCAAAAAAAAATCTGACTAAGCATGATATAGAGGGAGGAAATATTTTTAAAATCTCTTTCAAAGAGCCTGAAGAAAAAGCAACTTTCTGAGCTCTGTGAGGTCGCAGAAGGAACAACATGTCTTGTCATGGCAGATGAATATGATCTGAGAGGAGTATGGCAGCACAGAAACTACCACATGGGCAGCGAAAGACTTTTATGGTTTCCAGAATGCTCTGGAAAAATCAATCTATATGATATTGAGTATAGTTATGTGATCCATGTGCATGACTCATTGAGCTGCTTGTCTTGTATGAAAATAATGTAACTCTATAGAAGCAACAAAAAACCCCCACAAATCTAATATTTCTAGGAACACTGATAAGAGTAGATCCAATACTTCATAACTTAGTCAAAAATGTTCTTATAAGTATTAGCAGTGATTCTCAACTGGTGTGTCGCGACACACCAATGTGTCATAAAGTACTGGCAGGTGTGTTGCGTGCAACCCACAGCCAGTGAGGCTGAAGACCCAAAGACTGGAGCAGCTAGCCACTGCCAGAGACCAGGCTGGTGGGGCCGAAGACCTGAAGACTGGAGCTGCTGGTTGCTGCTGGAGACCAGGCCATTGGGGCCGAAGAAATGAAGACCGGTGCTGCTGGCCACCACCGGAGATCAGGTCGGCAGGGCCGAAGACCTGAAGATTGGAGCCGCTGGCCGTGGCTGCCCAAGACTAGGCCAGTGGGGCCAAAGATGAGCTGTTCAGCTGGGGGCCGGTGTGTATGAGTGTGTGTGGTTTGTTTGTGAGACAGGGAGAGTGCTTCTGTGTGTATGGTATGTATGTGAGAAAGGGAGGGTGCTTCTGTGTGTGTATGGTGTGTATGTGAGTCAGGGAGGGTGCTTCTGTGTGTGGTTGTATGTGAGACAAAGAGGGTGCTTCTTTGTGTATGTGGCGTGTATGTGAAATAGTGAGGGTGCTTCTGTGTGTGGGGGTGTGATTGTGAGACAGGGAGAGTGCTTGTGTGTGTGTGTGTGTGTGTGTGTGTGTGAGACAGGGAGGATGCTTTTGTCTGTGTGGTGTTATGTCAGAGAGGGAGGGTGCTTCTGTGTGTGTGTGGGGTGTATGTGAGAGGGAGAGTGCTTTTGTTTGTGTCATTGTGAGTGAGGGAGGGTGCTTCTGTGTGTGTGTGAGAGAGAGAGATGGAGCATGTTTCTGGCTGGCTATGGCAATGAGACAGAGAGGGGACATGTGTGTGATTGAGCCTATTGTAAGTGAGATAGAGAGAACATGTAAGTGATTGAAAGCTTGTGTGTAAGTGAAATAAAGAGAGCATGTATGTGATTGAAAGTCTGTGTGTAAGTAAGAGAGAGAGTGAGAGCATTGTGTGATTGAGAGAGACTGGTCAGAGAGGTGATGTGTGTATGTGTGAGAAAGACTGATCAGGGAGATGACTGGTATATGTGTGTGTGTGAGTGTGTGTGTATGAGAGAGAGAGAGAGAGAGAAACTGGTCGGGGAGATGATTGGTGTTTGAGAGACAGAAACTGGTCCTGAGGGTGTGACTGGTGTGTGTATGAGAGAGAGAGAGAAGAGACTGGTTGTGGTCCCTAAGGAAGAGGACCGTGAGGACAGCTTCAGCAACTACTGCTGCTTCTGGTGTGGCCTCCAAGAGAAAGGAGTAGGAGAACTGCTGGAGAGAATAAGTAAAGTTGGCTTTTTAAGTTCAGTTTTCTTGATTTACTGCCATTCTAATTATTGAATATTATGTGATGTGTCTGCTTTTTTGAAATATTTTATTGGTATTTGAAGAATTTTTAATAATTTTTAATAATTTTTAATTGTTAGATGTTATTCTGTTCATCAGCTGTTTTGAAACATTTATTCATATAGTTTTACAATTATTTCTGTGTGGGGCTGTATAGCAGCTTGGCTTATTCTGTTATCCTAATAGGAAGTGTATTAGTGTTTAGGGCCTGGTTTAATATTTGTAGTGTTGTCTTTTCATAGATAGGGTTGTTACTGTTTGAGTGTGTTCCATAATACAGGTGTAACTTTGTGTGGATTAGTTTGTGTGCATTATTGCAGATCCTGGTACTATGTTAGTTGCTAGATTTCTGTTTCCATTTCTCTAGTTTTGTACTGCTTGCAGAGTGGCTTTTTTGGTTTTCCATGCAACACGTGGATTAGTGCCTCCACAACCTGCATCCAAGGTGTGGAGAAACTAATAGCGCTCATCACATGCAAATGCATGCTGATGAGGCTATTAGAGAATCACCCACAATGAAATATTTTTAAACTAAAAAATTAACGCTGCCTAGAGCTGGCGTTAATTGCTGAACTCTCCCAAACATTGTACAGAAAAGCAGAAAATGCTGGTTTTCTGTACAACCTCCTACTTAATATCACAGCAATATTAAGTAGGAGGAAAAAAAACTTTAAAAAAGTAAAAAAAAAAAATGTTCTGGCGGTCAGGTTCGGGAAATGGATGCTCAGTTAACAAGCGCCCATTTCCCAAACCTCTGGCTGTGCACCGATTAGAAAAACAGTCAGCGTCCAATTTCTAAACTGACGGACAGCCGACCGCTCTCAGGGTCCTCCTTGACACTGCGACCCCTAATTTAAATATTGTATGCTGCCCCCAGGAGGGGTGCCTGGGGGCGCGTTAAGAAAGCAGCACTAAACAGTCAGTGCCCGCTTTCAGCACATTTGAATTGCATTGGCCCCCATATAGGCTAGTAAAATACCTCATCGTATTTGTTGTGTTTTCTCAATAGGACATGCATTGGTGGTGAACTGCTGTCTTTTTGTAAGTAGGGCTACTGCGCCTGCTAGTAGAGGGAGTTTGTGTTGCTGTTATTGAGATAACACAGAATATATTTTTTGTATGGTGACTTGTATGGGGAATGTTCCAGTTCTGCTTTATACCCATTACTGAGGGTCGGGGGTGGAGGTGGGTTTAGCTTTGTGACTATCATGTGTTCAATGTTTCACACATGTGGGAACTATCTATCAGGGGTGTCCTGACAGAAAAAAGGTTGAGAATCACTGAGCTATAGGATCATTAAAAACAGAAATATGAAAAGGCATTTTTCAAGAAGCTAAATCAAAGTGGCATTTGCATTTTGTTTCACCAAGTGAAAAATGATATTAAAACATCATTGTCTTCTTTGTATGAATGACAAAGATAGTTTTTTCAAGCCTTGAGTAGTTTCCAAGATGAAAATGTGAAACTATGGATCATCAGAGCTTGCAAGTAAGGGTAGGAGTTCTTTTCTGGACTTGAATAGTGTGGTCTTTTCTTTAGCGCTGCTGAATCTAAAAATATTAAGTATTTTGTTGTCTGTACTCTATGAGCCAATTACCCTACTGTGCTTTGAAAACCAAAGTAAAAGAGTTATATTTAGATCCGCTTTACAGAATAAGAAATTTTGAAAGACAATGGGTCTGGCTTACTAGCTTGAATCTCCTGATGCTTTTAGGCAAGCATGTGGCGCATTGTAAGAAAAGACCCTAAAATCAGAGTGGCATGGTTGTTTATTAAATCGTGGTATTTAGCTGTTGGCTCTAACAATTTTTAGTGTCACCCACAGGGCTGGTGATGGCAGCCATCATTATTAGAATGTGGACTCTAAGCACCAGGTGAACATTTTGCCTCAACAGAGAAAAAAAGGTTAAAGGAAACAATTACCATACCCTTTCACTATTGAGCCGATGGAAGCAGCTGGATCCCTGACCAGCTTTGAGTGAGGGTGGGAGATGGGGGGCATTCTTACCACAGACATACTTTCCTCAAGCAGTAGCTGATAATGGAAAGACTATTATGAAGCTTCATATAAATGGTAAGAAGGGCTGAAGAAAAAAGTGCTTATTAAGAATTAGAAGAAAGGATTCCAGGCATTTCCACAAATGAAGAACAATTTTTGCTTGTACATGTTTGTGAGCATATGTTATTAAATCTATCACTCTAAATTAGCACCCAAAAATGACTAAGATGCAGTGTTTACTGACGTGGAAAATCTCTGTAATCTTAACAGATATGACCTTGAAAAGGATTTGCTGAACTTTTGGATGACTGGCTTTTTTCCAACCCTACTAGACTCTTGATTTTAAAATCTGTCTTACAAAAAGCTCTGCCAGCAAAGCTGTTATTGCAAAGATGTTTCTCAATAGGGAGAAGTAAGCTAATTACAAGCTTTCCAGTAAAATAAAAGAAGGTTTTGCAAACAATTACAAAATTGACAAAATCTGCTATGTGGGTTCTTTTAGTGGGAAAGCACAGAGGAAAAATAATAGGGATGTCAATGGTTTCTGGTCTAAATAAATGCTATAGTGAATAAAGGTCAAGTTCAAATATTTCATGTAAACTCACTCTTCATATGATCTTGCTTTTATTCATATATATTGTAATATATTAAATGGCTGGTCAAAAATTAGGGGTGGTGTACATATTTCTAACAATGAAAAAGAAATAAGGAGGCCGATATTCAGCACCACTTAGCCAGATAACGGCCTGACTTTAACAGGGCCACGCATGTAAAAACCAGGGGTTTCGGTCGTCCCGACACGGACTGTGTTTCGACATATGGGCTGCGACGGGAGGGACAGAGGCCCAGAAAAATTGGAGCAGACTGGGAGGGAACTGGGGGAGGCCCGATTGCATTGCCATGCGTATTTTTCTAAAATCACCCCCAGCGTGGAGAGCAGGCCACCCACCTGCTCATGCATGTGCGGACATGAAAATCCAGGGGCACAAATGCGCGCGGGACCAGTATTTTATAACATACATGGGCCGACGTTTGCATGTTATAAAACAGCCGCGTCCATGTGCGCACGCCGGGAACCACGCATGTGCGTATTTTTTTAAACATACCTTTTGGTTCAAAATTATAAGGCTAAGTGGTACATTTTAAATATTCAGCCACATGGCTTGGATCGGATCCCCAGACCTTACCCCATCACATGAAAGGGGCAAAGTCTAGTTGGCACCATTTTGAAAAATATTGTCGACTGGACATGGGGTGAAGGGGCACCCTGAGCCCTCCACTGAGGACAGATTTCTTTTCGAGGTACTTGAGGTTAGGTGTTAGGGGTGGGTTTACCTGTTCCCCACTAGACCACAAGGGTCAATTTTTGTTATGGGGCTGGGGGGCTACCCTAGATACCAGGGATTTACATATATTTGGAAGGGAGGGTTGGGATAGGCCAGGGAAAGTGCTATGATACAGGGGCCCATTTTTTGAGTTTTGGAGGAGGGGCGGGGAAGGGAGTGGGTTGTCGCCAAGCATGTGGCATTGATTTTTTTTTTTAATTTGAAGAGCCAGTCCTTCCTCATAGGTGGTTGGAGGGAGATAGGGGGGGGGGGGGGGTCAAGCGGAGGTCACCATTGACTGCCAGGGTTTTTCCTTTCTTGGGGGAAGGTCATTTTTTGGGCCACTGGCCCTTTTATTTTCATGCATAAACATTGGGGACTTGCATTCACATGCTAATGCTCCCTCAGAAAAATAACTACAGCTCTCTCAAACACAATAAGATAATGTGGTAGACTTTTTTAAAAGTCAGCCATATTATTTTATTACCATGGGATTGCCTTTTTTTTGCATGCAATAGACAATTCTTTGCATGCAAATGATTTGAAAGCAGATATTTCCATAAGGGGAGGAAATATTTGTTCTATTGCGCAGTATCTCTTGATAGTGCTGCAATATGGTGATATCATGTGATAAACAGCATTTAAAGTGCATTAAATACTGTTTAACTAATGATATTGCCTTATTGCAGCTTAGTGAATCTAGGCCTAAGTTAGCCCAATCTGTTTATCGGGCTACCTTGCCAAGCCTCACAGTGGCTGAATATGGAACTTCAAGATGTGTTTGTGTCCTACTGAAATATATGGGGTCCATATTCAGCCACTGAATGGCTAGATGTTAGCCAGATACACCAGCTAACTTTAGACCTGCTTGCAGCACGGCCAGAGTTGTCCAGTTAGGTTAACCAGCTAAATCCAAATACTAAATTTAGCTGATAATTCTAATCAGCTAAATCCATTCCTCCCTGGAACACCTACTTACCCACCCTAGGAATGCCTCTGACATATCCAGTAAAATTCTACCTGGATAAAGAGTGATCTGGCTAAAATGTAGCCAGACAAATCACCAAATATTGCAGCTAAGCCAAGTTATCCATCTAAATGGCTTTTCAATATCTACAGCCAATAGGGAGTGGAGATGATGCGTGGTATACACTAGTGGTGAATAACCATATATGGAGAAGGTATAGCACTAGAAAGTTCACGGATCCTTGTAGTAAATTAATGAAGAAAAATAAATGAAGCCTTGAATCAAGCGTTTTCACATTTTATTCATAGATTCTTAATCAGAGGTTTCAGTCCCCCGACATGGACCATGTTTCGACACATGGGCTGCGTCAGGAGGGACAGAAGCCCAGAAAAACTGCTGTAAGTGTCAAAGGTGGTTAACTCATAAATCTATGATCATATCCAGGTATTCTATCAAGGGAAAATGCCAGAGTTGGAAAGGGACCTCGTGGAGGGTTGTCCAAAAGGTAAAAGCTTTCAGGTGCAAAAATTAGTACTCGCACAAGTTCCCAAAGCGGTTACTAAGAAAAAATGGCTTACTGACCACAATTATTCATTGAAAGGAAACTCCAAATGTGAAAACAACTGAAATGGTGGAACAATGGCATCTCCACAGGGCCGTCAATATCTACCCCATAGCAATGAATGAAGCTTTAGGAGATAGACTTAAGAAAATGATAACACAAAATATAAGGATGTTCATGACTATCACATAAAGCTTTCTTATTGAATTTTCAATAGGATATTTTGTATGAGAAGATGTCACAATTCAACATGTCAGAAGGGAAGGAGTCATTTGGACCATTAGATGATCAAGAGGTAAAAAGGCATTTATGGATGGCAAAACCATAGCAGAGAGACTAAATGAATTATTTGGTTCAGTCTTCACCGAAGAAGAGATAAGAAAGGCACTCATGCCAGGAATAATATTCAAAGATGATGATTCAGCAGAACTGAATCAAATCAGTATACCTGGAGGATGTACTAGGGCAAATTGACAAACTAATGAGTAGCAAATCACCTGGACCAGATGCTACACATCCCAGAGTGCTGTAAGAACTGAAAAATGAAATTGAAGACCTGCTATTAGTAATTACTGATTTATAGACTATCATTAAAATTGTTTATGGTACTTGAAGGCTGGAAGGTTGCCAATTTAATGCCAATTTTTAAAAAGGGATCCATAGGTGATCCAGGAAATTACAGATCAGTGAGTCTGGCATCTGTCCCAAGCAAAATGGTAGAAAATATCTAAAAGAACAGAATTTCTGAACATATAGCTAAGCATAGTTTAATGAAGCAAAGCTAACATGGATTTAGTCAAGGGAAGTCTTGGCTTACCAATTTGCTACATTTTTTGATAGCATAAATAAAAATGTGGATAAAGGTGATCCAGTTGAAATAGTGTATCTGAATTTCTAGAAACCATTTCACAAAGTCCCTCATGAGAGACTTCTTAGGAAATTAAAAAAGTCATGGTATGGGAGCAGTGCCCTATTGTGACTGAGAATTGGTTAAATGATAGAAAACAAAGAATAGGGCTAAATGGTAAATTTTTCCAATGGAGAAAGTTGAAGACTTGAGTGCTCTAGGGATCTGTTCTAGGACCACTGCTTTTTAATATATTTATAATTGAACAGGAAATGGGATCAACAGGTGAGGTGATCAAATTTGTCAATGACACAAAATTATTCATAATTGTTAAATTATGTGAAGATTATGAGATATTGTAAGAAGACTGTGCAAAACCAGAAGACGGGGCATGCAAATGGAAAATTAAATTTAATGTGGACATGTGCAAAGTGATGGCCTTTGGGAAGAGTAACCCAAATTATAACTACACATTGCAAGGTTCCATATTTGATGTCACCAATCAGGAAATCTGTCTAGGTGTAATCGTCCATAATACATTGAAATCTTCTGCTCAGTGTACAGCAGCAGCAGCAGCAGCAGCTAAGAAAGCAAATAGAATGCTTAGAATTATTAGGAAACGAATGGAGAATTAAACAGAGAATATCATAATGCCTCTGTAATGGTCCATGATGTGACCTCATCTTCAATATTGTGTGAATTTCTGGTCGCCACATCTCAAAAAAGATATAGCAGAATTAGAAAAGGTACAGAGAAGGGCAACCAAAATGATAAAGGGGATGGAATGAGTCCCATATGAAAAAATGCCAAAGAGGTTTGATAGGGATGCCATACGCTGCATTCGGGATTCATATTCGTCGGGGGGGGAGGGGACACAGATAAGTTGCATTCGGCAAGGGGGCCCCCCCGATACATTTATACGTCAATTCTTATTCATTTCTCAGCTAAAATTAAATTAACTACAACCCCCCACCCTCCTGACCCCCCCCCCCCAAGACTTACCAAAACTCCCTAGTGGTCCAGCGGGGGGGGCTGGGAGCCATCTCCTACACTCAAGCCTTGGCTGCCGGTATTCAAAATGGCGCCAATAGCCTTTGACCTACTATGTCACAGGGGCTACCGGTGCCATTGGTCAGCCCCTGTCAGATGGTAGGAGCAATGGATGGCCGGCCAGTGCCATCCAATGGCACCGGTAGCCCCTGTGACATAGAAGGTCAAAGGCTATTGGTGCCATTTTGAATACTGGCATCCGAGGGTTGAGTGCAGGAGATGGCTTCCGGACCCCCCGCTGGATCACCAGAGAGTTTTGGTAAGTCTTGGGGGGGTCAGGAGGGTGAGGGGGGGGGGGGTTTGTTTAAATTTGCTCCTTTAGGCAGCCGAATAATTCGGTGAAGATTCATTGTATTCGTGGGGAATAGCGATATGTTTTGCTTCCCCACCAATACAACGAATATGGCCTATACTTTGTGGATTACCAATTCATAGGGAACAAATGCACACCCGTAAGGTTTGAACTCTTCAGTTTGGAGAAGAGACATCTAAGGAAAGATGTGATAGAGGTCTATAAAATAATGAGTGAACTGGAATGAGTAAATGTTAATTGGTTGCGTACTCTTTCAAAAACTATGAAGACTAGGGGGACACAAAATGAAGTTACTAGGTGATATACTTAAAACCAGTAAGAGAAAATATTTTTTTATTCAATGTATAATTAAGCTCTGGAATTCATTGCCAGAGGATGTGGTGAAAGCTATTAGTGTAGCTGTGTTTAAAAAAGGTTTCAACAAGTTTCTTGGAGGAAAAGGCCATAAAACATTATTAAGGTGGAGTTGCAGAAATCTACTTTTTATTCCTGGGATAAGCAGCATGGTATCTATCTATCCCTTGGGATCCTGCCAGGTACTTGTGACTTGGATTGGCCATTATTGGATACAGGATACTGGGCTTGATGGACCTTTGGTCTGACCCCAGTATCGAAAGTCTTATGTTCTTATGTCCTAAGTATAAACTAGAAAATTGATTGACAGAAGCATAGGGATAAGTGAAATCTCACAAGCAACCATGGATAAAGCCCTGTTTTCTCCATGTTAGAGGCTACAATTTGCATATTTCAGTAGTGTTAGGGAAAGAAAAAGGCTGCAGAGAAAAACTATTTCTGATAACTAATCTACAAATAAAAATTACACAAAAATACCCATTTATTAGCTAATCTAATGTTATTCCATGCAGAAAAATATCCAAACTTTTCATATTTTTATGAAAGTTCAATTTGCTCTTCCCCCTTGTTTCTCCTACTAAAATAAGATTGTTCTTTGATTTCAAATTATAAAATTATCTAGAGACATTAATTGCAATGTATATATTTTCATAACATTTCTAGCCATATAGAACTGATTTATCCAGACCAAAATGTATAGCAAAAAAATCTATATTCAATTAGAAAATGAAAAATGTATCATTCTATGTTATTATAACTCAGCTTGTGCATGATGGTTCAAGAAACAGCCTAAATATGTAGAGCAGTATTCCATCAGAAGAACAAATGAAGCTGCCAAGGAGAAATTACTCCTTAAGAGAATGGATGCTGGGAATGATAGTTCCAGGAAATTAGGATCTAAGAGAGTCAGAAGGTAATACAGCTTTTCAAAAAAGTCTTCTAGGAGGTGAAGTCCTAGGAGGCTTGAATGCTAGGACCAAGTGAAGTTAATTAGGATATGGGTTAAAACAGAATGAAAAACTTTTTGGAATACAGTCAGGGAGAAGTTGGCAGAGGGTCAGGAGACTGTCAAGAAAGCAGGTGCCCGTAGGCTTTCCAGAGGCCAGCACAGGAGCAGAGAATGGTAGGAGCAGGACCTTGGTCATTGGAAGATGCCACTCTAGTTGGGAAGAAGCCCTGAAAATAAATTGGAGAGCTTGCTGCTAGAGACCTAGCAGAGTGACAGAATTCAGTCTGGAGTTGTTGCATGAAGTTATATGCCAGTCCTGTAGGTAAAAAACATCTGGGGTATTTGACTGAGAAAGGATAGTATCTCAAGAAAAGGCTATGTTTAAACAGTGAAGTAAAATATCCTGTAAGAGAATAAAGACTGAACACACAATTTACTCTAAGGTTGCCTGGCCACGTCATGCTTTTGGAGTTGTCTGGAAATAGTCCAGAGGAGGTCACATGCAGTGCTCCATTACACTGTGTATCTATGAAAAATCACACAAGTCAGTCAAACTCCCACACACACACCTTTTTTTCTCAATGCGTATGTTTCTCATTTTTATATTCTAATTCCTTTCCTTTTTTATTTTTTAAACAAAAAAGAACTAGAGTTAAGTAGTACTTTATCTTATAGCTGAGACAGAGAAAACTGGACGTGACTTATTACACCCACCAAATAATATTTATTATGTAACTGTTACAGTATTTTGATGGCACCTGTTTAATTGTTAGAATTCTAGACACTTTATACAACATATAGTTATGTACCCTATTGTGAACCATTGTGATGGCACCCACTCAACGACAGTATAGAAAAGATTTTAAATAAATCTATATAAATTAAATGTAAATGTTTGTTTGTTCAAAATCTTAAATCTCCAAAAGTTCTTCACCGATTGCTTTGAAATTTTGATACGTTGCATTCGAATACGCATGTGTTTTTATATACCTATATTATATAGATGTCACACTTGTGACAGTTAAAAACATGCTTTTTTGAAAACACAGCGCCATCTGTTGGACATAAAAGCAACACACGCTATCTACAATATAAATGGGCTCTGACCGACGGACCACAAATGCGCAGTAGAGAGCTGCTCTACCGCGCATGTGCGGACCATAGAGCTCTACGCTACGTGCTGGGTGTCACAGAGGGGAGGAGGAAAGGGCAGATGAGTCACCGCTCCAAGAAACGGCTCAGCCCGTTCCTCCGCCGCTGGGGAAGGGGGAGGGAGTAGGGATTGCCGGACACTTATACACAGGAGGAAGAAAGGGTAGAAGAGTCACCGAGCCAGTCCCTCCACTGCAGGGGAAGGGGGGGAGGGAGTTGGAACAGCCGGAGCAGAGCAAATGCAGTAGAAAGTGACTGAGAAGAGATCACAAGCAGCTGTAGCCTGCAGCAGCCAAAGCACAAAGAGCTGAACAGAGAACACCTCGCCCTCCTCCCCCACCCCCTGAGTCCCACAGATAAGAAGAAGCCAAGTAAATATCCCACAACTGCAGGGGGGTGGAGGGGGAAGGCAGTGCTGTCAAGCCGCCCGTGGGTCTCAGCCACCATGGGAAGAGTTTACATGGGCATCGCTTCACCTCTACTCCCTGCAAAGCTAGAGTTGGCAAACCACACAATCTCTTTATTGGCACAGACAATGGAACAACAAAAAATATTGTATACCTACAAGGATTGTGAAATTAAACATTTTACAAACGTGCACTTTCTCTTTTCTTTCTTTTCCATTTAACCAGATTGAGCCACAGCAACGCATGGCCGGGTACAGCTAGTAAGAACATAAGAACATAAGAACATAAGAAAATGCCATACTGGGTCAGAACAAGGGTCCATCAAGCCCAGCATCCTGTTTCCAACAGTGGCCAATCCAGGCCATAAGAACCTGGCAAGTACCCAAAAACTAAGTCTATTCCATGTAACCATTGCTAATGGCAGTGGCTATTAGGGATGTGAATCGTTTTTTGACGATTTAAAATATCGTCCGATATATTTTAAATCGTCAAAAATCGTTAGGGCCACGATACAATACCAATTCCCCCGATTTATCGTCAAAAAATCGTAAATCGGGGGAAGGGGGAGGACAGGAAAACTGGCACACTAAAACCCCCCTAAAACCCACCCCCGACCCTTTAAATTAAATCCCCCACCCTCCCGAACCCCCCCCCCAAATGCCTTAAATTACCCTGGGGTCCAGCAGCGGTCCATAGCTAAATCGGGGGAAGGGGGAGGGCAGGAAAACCGGCACACTAAATCCCCCTAAAACCCACCCCCGACCCTTTAAATGAAATCGGGGGAAGGGGGAGGGCAGGAAAAACGGCACACTAAATCCCCCTAAAACCCTCCCCCGACCCTTTAAATTAAATCCCCCCAAATGCCTTAAAGTACCCTGGGGTCCAGCGGCGGTCCGAAACGGGCTCCTGCTGTTGAAGCGTGTTGTCTTCAGCCGGCGCCATTTTGCAAAATGGCCGCCGCAAAATGGCGGCGGCCATAGACCAACACGATTCGACCGCAGGAGGTCGCTTCCGGACCCCCGCTGGACTTTTGGCAAGTCTTGTAGGGGTCCGGCCATACGCGTATGGCCGGCACCATTATCCGCACGGAAAACGATTCGCGGCAGGAGATCGCTCCCGGACTCCCGCTGGACCCCCAGAGACTTTTGGCCAGCTTGGGGGGCCTCCTGACCCCCACAAGACTTGCCAAAAGTCCAGCGGGGGTCCGGAAGCGACCTCCTGCGGTCGAATCGTGTTGGTCTATGGCCGCCGCCATTTTGCGGCGGCCATTTTGCAAAATGGCGCCGGCTGAAGACAACACGCTTCAACAGCAGGAGCCCATTTCGGACCGCCGCTGGACCCCAGTGTACTTTAAGGCATTTGGGGGGGGGGGTTCGGGAGGGGGGGATTTAATTTAAAGGGTCGGGGGGGGGTTTTATGGGGATTTAGTGTGCCGGTTTTCCTGCCCTCCCCTTCCCCCGATTTAGCTATGGACCCGCCACTGGATCCCAGGGTAATTTAAGGCATCTGGGGGTGGGGGATTTAATTGAAAGGGTCGGGGGTGGGTTTTAGGGGGTTTTAGTATGCCGGTTCACGATTTTAACGATTTTCACGATATTCTAACACCCAAACGGCAACGATACGATTCCCTCCCCCTCCCAGCCGAAATCGATCGTGAAGACGATCGAGGATACGATTCACATTTCTAGTGGATATTCTCTAAGGGGTAGATTTTAAAAGAAGCGCGATCAGCCTACTTTTGCTTGCGCATCAGACTCAAGCAAAAGTACACTGGATTTTAGTAGATACGCGCGGAGCCGCGCGTATCCACTAAATCCTGGATCGGCGCGCGCAAGGCTATCGATTTTGTATAGCCCTGCGCGCGCCGAGCCGCGCTGCCTCCCCCCGTTCCCTCCAAGGCCGCTCCGAAATCGGAGCGGCCTCGGAGGGAACTTTCCTTTGCCCTCCCCTCACCTTACCCTCCCTTCCCCTACCTAACCCACCCGCCCGGCCCTGTCTAAACCCCCCCCTTACCTTTGTCGGGGGATTTACGCCTCCCGGAGGGAGGCGTAAATCCCCGTGCGACAGCGGGCCTCCTGCGCGCCGGGCCGCGACCTGGGGGCGGGTACGGAGGGCGCGGCCACGCCCCCGGGCCGTAGCCACGCCCCCGTACCACCCCCAAAACGCTGCCGACACGCCCCCGAAACGCCGCGACGACCGAACCCGCCCCCCGACACGCCCCCGACACGCCCCCCTCCGAGAACCCCGGGACTTACGCGAGTCCTGGGGCTCTGCGCGCGCCGGGAGGCCTATGTAAAATAGGCTTCCCGGCGCACAGGGCCCTGCTCGCGTAAATCCGCCCGGTTTTGGGCGGATTTACGCGAGCAGGGCTCTGAAAATCCGCCCCTAAGTGAACTTAATAGCAGGTAATGGACTTCTCCTCCAAGAACTTATCCAATCCTTTTTTAAACACAGCTATACTACCTGCACGAACCACATTCTCTGGCAACAAATTCCAGAGTTTAATTGTGCGTTGAGTAAAAAAGAACTTTCTCCGATTAGTTTTAAATGTGCCCCATGCTAACTTCATGAAGTGTCCCCTAGTCTTTCTACTATCCGAAAGAGTAAATAACCGATTCACATCTACCCGTTCTAGTGCTTTGAAGCTGTCCCAGCTCCAGATAGAACAGTATATAAACAACATTTCCTTTAAGAAGTACATATGTTTACAAATGTACTGGCTGAAAAAGAAAGAGTGGATAAGGCAGAAATATTCAAATATTTGATAGGCTTCATTAAATCACAGGAAGGGGAAATTTTCCATAAGACAGGAATTTCAAGGACAAAGGGTTATGATAAGATGATGGAGGGAGAAAGGTTCAGAAGAAATGTGAGAAACATTACTTTATTCAGAGGGTGGAAAACATCTGAAGATCATAGAAACCAGCACTGCAACAAAATTCAAGTACATTTGAGATAGATACAAAAGACAGTGGAAGGCACATAGGAGGTTGCAGTAGTTTAAACAACTCATTCTTCAGCAGAGGAAAGGGGAGGTGATAAGGCAAAAACAAAGGGTGGAGAAAGGAAGCATGACCTAACAATGCTGCAGATCATGATTGCAGAACAGATTACAAAGAGCAAGCTACAAATGCTCAGAAACCAACCAGGTCAAGGCTGGCATGTTGGCAATTGACAGCTGTAGTCCTGCAAGGTCATAGGGACGTAAGAAGCTAGACTTTTGGGCACGAGTTATACTAGTTTTTGTAGCTGTTTAGATCAGTGTTTCTTAACCCAGTCCTTGGGATTTGGTTTAATTTTAAGACATCGCTAATTTGTACATGGGGAAGTTCGAGACATTTGTTCTTGAACAGTCACCACTTAGACAACAGATACTGTTGTGGAGATGTTATATAGATGACATCTTGTTGTGGGCTGGCTCCTGAGATTCCCTTGAAGGTTTTTTGAGTTGGTTAAACAAGCAAAATCCTCTTTTGCAGTTTTCCTCGGAAATGAGTGCTTCTAAAGTACATTTTTTGGATATCGCGATCTCCCATGACACGGAGGGTTTTCAGTTTTCCATATATAGGAAACAAATGGACCATAACACTCTGTTACATTTTCAGAGTTGTCATCTGTTGAAATTAAAACAGTATATCCCTGTTGGACAGTTTCTGCGATTGAAAAAATTGTGTTCTAATATTGAAGAGTATAGAGAGAGGTCACAGGAGATGATAAAGAGAGGGGTTATCCAGGGAGGGTGATGAAGCAGTCATGGGGTCATTGGGCAAACTTGGTGTTGCATCCATCGGTCACAGACGGCTGCGACTGCTCTGTCTCACCTCTCTTTTACCTTTCTCCTCCTCCTTTGGGAAGATGGCTGCCTCCGCTGCTGTTTGCCGAACCCCTCGGCGTCTCCGAGCCAGCATGTGCATCCCCGTCTGCCATGCCTCTTCCTGAGGCCTCCTAGGGCACACGCGCGTGCACGCTGCCCACGTTCTTAAACACGTCATGGCGGGAACTTCGGGGATGGCCCCACCGCATGATGCCACTACCTCAGGGTATTTTAACCTCTGCTCCAATACAATGAGTTAGCAAGGACTTCGGTTTTGCTACTCTAACCACTTCTGAGCTGCTCGCTTGGATTCTTCACTACCCTCTGGGGTATTTCACTACCTATTGAAGCTCTGGGTACCTGTTCCTCGGGGGCCCCCTCGCTTCTACTCACCCTCCGAGGTTATTCAGCCTAACCTTCAGGACACCCATCCCTCGGGGGTCTTGTCTGCTTTATTCCAGGTACCCTCGGCAATCCTAGGTACTCACTTCTTGAGGGCCTATCCTGCTCTGGGTATCCTGCACCTTGGACCACGGGTCCTTCTCTTCACTAGACTACCAAAGGAAGCTATCATCACTGCTACCCTGTGAGTACTATTATGCTCCAAGCTCTCCTCATCCCATCCTTCAGGTTCACGGCCTATCCCGTGCTGCAGAACACTACCGGACCTTTGCTACATCTGGGTGAGATCATCAACTACAGTACTACTGAGACTATCTGGTTCCTTACTGTGATATTGCAGGATTACAGCACTATCCATCTTGGAGGAGTATCATCTTCATCACAGCAGTATAATAAAGCTTCCTTTCCTCTGTGTCCGCTTGCTATTGAGTCTAGCCTATCGTTATGGTTTCCCATGGGGCCCCTCCCCATGGGAGGAGTCATTGCCACTTCGACCAAGAGCCAAATATAACAGTCAAAGTTGGTCGAGACTTGGCTTGTGAGGAGGAGTATTTTAAAACATTGGGGTGTTCTTCAGTTACATCCCCTCTTCCATCTTTGTTTGCATTTTCCCGGGTACCGAATCTTAGGGATAAGTTGGTGCATGTGGTGATGGGTGGTAATGAAGGTGTAACAAGACAAGGGGGTCATTTTCCCCATGGAAAGTGTAATGTCTGTCCGTTCTCCTTTGAAGGCAATAGGTTGTGTTTACCCAACAGGCGACTGTTTAGGTTATTTTCCAACACTACCTGTGAATCAAGTGAAGTGATATATCTAGTGTGGTGTCTGTGTGGTTTAGGGTAGGGATGTGAATCGTTTTTTGATGATTTAAAATATTGTCCGATATTTTTTAAATCATCATTAATCATTAAAGAGTGCGATACAATAGAAATTCCACCGATTTATCATGAAAAAAATTGTTAATCGGGTTAGTGCACACTAAAGGAAGTTAGGACACAACCTAAAAACCCACCCCGACCCTTTAAAACCGCTCCCTTAGCCGCCACCACCCTCCCGACCCCCCAAAAAAAACGTTTTAAAATTACCTGGTGGTCTAGCGGGGGTCCCGGGAACATTCTCTCGCGCTCAGGCTGTCGGCCGATAAACAAAAAACCCATCCCGACCCGCCAGTGCCATTTTAAAGATGGATGGCCGGCGCCATTTTTAAAGATGGCGCCGGCCATCCAGTGCTCCTACCATGTGACAGGGGCCAGTCAATGGCATGGTTATCCTTTCACATGGTAAGGGCAAAGGGCCATCTGCGCCATTTTAATTAGTGGCAGCTGAAGGCCCGAGAGCGGGAGATCGCTCCTGGATGCCACTGGACCACCAGGTAATTTTAAAATGTTTTTGGGGGGGGGGGGGGGGGTTGGGAGGGGGGTGGAGGCTAAGGGAGCGGTTTTAAAGGGTCGGGGTGGGTTTTTTGTTTATTGGATTGGGCGCAGCCGATAAAAAAAAACCAATCGGGCCGGACGAAAAAAAATGAACAATTTGAATTGGAACCAGAACCGAACTGAATCCAGTTCCAATTCACATCTCTAGTTTAGGGTATATAGGCAAAACATCAAATAAATTGAAAACGCTGATTCAAGAACATATTAGTTGCAGTAGGTGCAGTAGTCAGGAGGCCCCATTGGTCGCACATTGAGAAATGAAAGGTCATCTGATTACAGATTTAACCTTCGCAGCTTTAGAGCAGGTAACCCCATGGAGAAGAGGGGGGGACTTTGATAGACTTTTGATTTTTAAAGAACAACGATCCATCTATCAATGGAAGACAGTGGGACCATTGGGGCTGAATAAAGAGATAGAGTGGAAAGCTCTTTTGTAAAGACAGAGGGTGGGTGATTGGTCTTGGAGGGTAGCTAATAAAGTGGGAGTGTAAAACAGGGAGTGTTGAAGCACAAAGACATTGGTCCATATGCCGGAGAAGAAAGAGAACCCTTGGAATCTGATATTTTGGAAAGAGTGTTGAAACCAGATAAAACCCCAAGAGGGGTTGCCCTGGGTAGTTTAGTGTTAGATAGGGCTGTTTGGGTAGGAAGGAATTGGAACAAGCATGGGCTTTATTGATCCTCACTGGGAGAGAGCTAATATTTTTGAGTGAAGTGGGAGCCTTTAGCACTGTGTTGTGCATCTGTAATCAAGTGGGGGGAGGGGGGAGTGGTGATGTAGGAACCTGGGTGGAGAGGAGGTAGGATGTATGGTTGGGGAGGCGGGATTTGTGTCTTTTGTAGTGAGCATGTGCAGCTGTGCACTTTTGAACAGAAGTAGGCAATGACACAGGTTAGAGCAGCTGCAAATGGAGGTAAGAGTGCAGGATTAAAGACAATTTTTATTCAGATAGTTTGAATGGATGGGATGTGAGGGTTATTTCTGTGTTATGTTTATATTTAAAACAGTTTTAGTGATCCCCTGATGCAGGCAGCTGTGGGCTGCCGAAACGCTGCAGCGTCGGGTTAGTAGGAGCAGTTTCAACAATGCAGAAGAACACAGGCAAACACAAGCATTGGGTTATTAAGAGCGGTCTCAACAAAGTAGAAAAATACAAGCGAACACAAGTATTGCATTTGGGTCCATACTGAGGTACTTTAAGAGGATACGGTGTGTCATGGAGTTTGAATTGCAGTCTCGTTGATTTGTGCAGCAGTAAAAAGTCGGAGCAGTGAAGGGATTGAAAGATCAAAATGGCGGTCAACAATGAATGTGTTTGAGAATGAGCAAACATTCATATAATAAAGAAAATCAAGTTTGAGCTGTGTCAATGTGGAATTGGAACAGTGCAAGTGATCGTATACGGGACAGAGAACAAGAAAGGTGGCTCAGCATTAAAAATTCTCCTTGGGCTGAGAAAGAACATAAATTGTGCAATTGACAACGAACAGGATATTGAAAGAGATAACATTAGCAGAACAAGGAAAACAAGTTTTGAGCCGCATGGATAAAGATTTTGAATAGTGGGAACTTTGTTCAATTTTGTGGGTGTCAACAGCTTTACTTCTAATACTGCTTGGGTTTCTACAGGAGGGGTGAGAGAGGGTATGATAATATTTGCATGGTTATATACTGTTATATACATTGCATATTGCCTTTGTGGTTTGGTGTAAGCATTGAGAGCGTGTGTGGCAGTTATTAGTGTGAGATGAGTATGAAAGGGGAGGTGAGTGGTTTTTAAGTAGAATGCATGAAAAATATTGGGAGAGTGTGAGTGAATATTTAAGGTTGGGTTTGGGTGTATAACAAGTGGGGAATAAGGTTCTATAAAAGGAAAATGTTTCAGTGATAATGTGAAGTAAAAATTGTGAAATGGAATAAGCAATGTAGAAATAGTGAAGTGTAACAAAGACAAAATTTAAACAAGAAGGTTAATGTTTTGGGTACATTTATAGTGACTGTGTTCCTAAAAGGAAATTAGGTGTCTCTTGAATTTTAAGAATAACTACAATACATATGAATGAGATAGATTTGCAAATGCTCCCTCCATGGTGTGCCAATCTATGCTGGGCATACTAATTTTGGATATTCTGAAAGGTATGTGCATTATATCAGTGAAAGGAACTGAAAGGCGGAACATTTCTATATTTATTTGCAGCGACAGAGAGCCTCAGAAGCCTGTAACTGAACTGAAGTAGCATGACTGAAATTGCTCTAGCAAAGTGAAAAAGAAAAGTTTGTGTACTTGCAGAAACTATTATAAATGCCTGCAGTCAAGCTTTACATTCATGGGCTAGACAGCTGTCAATCAGTAAAGGAGAACAAAGATTACTTATGGAGGGTTTTTACACATTTTGACACATGGTGACCTTGCATGCCAGATGTTGTTAATGCTTTGTAGCACGATATGGGTAAAGTAGCATGGTGTCCATTTTAGTCTATCTGAACGTATGAAAAGAAAGGTTAATAAACAAAAGCAAAAACATATAAAACAATTAAAAAAAACATATATTCAGTTCCACTTAGTTGGATTTATCCAGCTAAGTGGTGACATCTGAATTGCCAGCTTCATTCAGAGGTCATCATTTAGCTACATAACTACTTATCCAGCTAAATAGTTAGCTGACAAACAGGCCAATGCAAAAAACAGCGCGGAAAGTGGGCGCTGAAAAGTCAGCACCTGCTTTCTTAATGTGTGCATGGTGCCCGCAAAGGGGGTGCCATGCTATAAGCAAATTAGGGGATCATGCTAGTGACCCCGCTGCGGCTATTGATGACAAAAACCGACGCCGGTAAATTCGGCATCGGTTTTCATATCCATCATTCTGCCAGTAATGAAATTAGACGCAGAGTTTACCGGCGTCAGTCTTCATAACTGGCGGTCTGCCGAGGTATTTTTTTTTTAAGTAAAAAAAAAAAAGTACAGAAAAGCAGTTTTTTTCTGCTTTTCTGTACTTCTTTTACATGCACTCAGCTATTAACGCCTGCTCCAGGCAAGCGTTAATATCTGAGAGCTAAATGTGCTTCTGAGATGCACACTTTTTTTTTGGAATGCGGAGTGAATGAGTAATAGCCTCATTCACATGCATTTTCACATGCATTTGCATGTGATGAGTGCTATCGCATTCACTCTGCGTCAGACATGCATTAAATAGGCGCTAATCCCCCTATTGCATTAGGGGTGGATTAGCATCTATTTAGTCCGAGTGCGGGTTATACAGTGCACTGTATTGCATTAGCCCCTAAGTGGTGGGCAGGACAGGGAGTAGCAGAGAGGAACTACTTAGCTGGCTAACTTAGCTGGATAAGTGGCAATATTCACACTTATCCGGCTGAGTTAGCTGGATAAATTAGACCTTCTATTAGGCAGGCCTAAAGTTAGCTAGATATATTTATACATTTAGGGGTCGATTTTAAAAAACGTGTGCGGGGGGCCATGTGTGCGCGGTTCCTGGCGAGCGCACATAGACATGGCTATTTTATAATATACTATTTTATATCCAGAGCCCACCCCCCTGGCCTGCCTCTTTCATTGAGCCTGGCACTTCTGTATGTGGTCGGGCCCTTTTTAAAATGCACGCGGGGCACGCACGGCCCGTCCACGCACATATCCCCCAATTCTTGTGTGCATGGGATTTTTAAAATTAGGGCTTTATTTGCTTACTTAGCAAGCCTTTAAATATCAACCCCATAATGTGATACCTTTTTATTAGACTACCAATGCATTTCTTGACTAAAACAAGTATCCCTTGTAATAACACACAACCTAGAACTGGGAAAAAAGAAAAAAAAATCATAAAAGGCCTACAGTTATGACTCCTGGAGAATGAATTACTGAAAGAATTTTCCCTGCTCCGCTGGTATTGGCCTTCTGGCAACCGCTCAATCTGAAGCAAAACTTAGTAATAGACAAGCTTCCAACAGAAGCTCAGAGAGATGAGAATGGCACAAATCCCTGCAATATATCTTGCTGCTAACTGTAGCACATATCACAGGAGTCTACAGTTACCCATATGGGAAAGACATTTAACACAAGGTGATCCTATTCTTGTTCCTGTTCTAATGTAGTATAAAATATTCAGTGCAGAAAATGTGGAGAGGGAAATAGGGAAAAAAAAAACCTTACACAGACACAATATCAAACATCCCTGAGAAGACCAAAGCAACACCTCTATGGAGGAACTCTTGCAAACGCAGACCACTGCATCAATGACCTTTTGATCAGTATACTATAGGAAAATTCAAAACAATCCAGGAAGGCAAGACATTTGAAATTGTTGACATTTTTGAACTGCCAAGAAAGGACTCAACATAGACCTGGGGTTTCTTAACTTATTATGGAGTCTATTCATTACTCTGCACTAACATGTTAGTGTGCGGTAAACAGTAACACCTCCATTGAGGTACACTTTTCAAAATCAGAGCACATTATCAATGGCCTTATAATCATAGTAAACATAATAAGCACAGTAAATGATGGCAGATAAGGACCAAAAAGGTCCATCTAGTCTTCCCAGAAGTGATTTTATGCACATCTACCCAAAGTAGATCAAATCTCCACATGGACTACAACCCACACTTTAGAGTTGCAAATGCTGCTTCATGCAGGGTACTCCATACCTTCCAGGAAGCATGATGCAGCCATATCACTGTTGCTCTGGGCTACAAATGTTGCCCAGTGAAGGTTGCCCAGTGATCAGTATACTAAAGGGAAATTCAAAACAATCTAGGAAGATAAGACATTTGAAGTTAAAATGATCTGACATTTTGGAACTGATAAGAAAGGACTCAGCATAGATTTGGGTTTCCTAACTTATTATGGGGTCTGTTAACTAAACTGCACTAATACATTATTTCCTGGCCACAAATCTGGTGTAATGCATGATCTGGTGTAATTGACATGATCTCAAGAGTGATGGCAAGATTCGTCAACAAGCAACTGTCGGAGTGCCTGGAGGAGAACAACATACTCTCCCCTTTCCAGTTCGGCTTCAGGAAATCGCAAAACACAGAAGCATTACTCGCATCGTTATCTGACACCATCCTCCTCAATCTTGAAAGAAAACAACCATACCTTCTCGCCCTTCTCGACCTATCCGCCGCATTTGACACAGTCAATCATGCCATCCTTCTCGAACGGCTATCCGATATAGGAATTCAAGGAGAAGCTCACAGCTGGTTTCAATCGTTCCTGGAGAATAGATTCTATAAAGTCAAGATCAATAATGAAGAATCGCCTCCTATTAAATCAACACGAGGAGTACCACAAGGATCATCTCTCTCCCCTACGCTATTTAATATTTACCTGCTTCCACTCTGCCACCTACTCTCCAGCCTCAAGCTAAAACATTATATTTTCGCTGATGACATTCAGATACTCCTTCCCATCACAGAATCACTGCAAAAAACTTGGGCACATTGGAATAATTGTTTACAATCTATCAATACTCTGCTATCCAGCCTGAACCTCATACTTAATTCAAATAAAACAGAAATCCTCATCATCTCGCCAGACGAAAACCATACTCTCATCAACTCCCAAAGCGCAACACAATTCGCAAAATTATCCATTAACCACTCCCCTTCCATCAGAGACTTAGGGGTGCGTCTCGACAATAAATTCAACCTTAAATCCTTCGTTATCAACACAACTAAAGAATGTTATTTCAAACTTCAAGTGCTAAAAAATCTGAAACCACTCCTCCACTTCAGTGACTTCCGTCTAGTAGTCCAGTCTTTAATTCTGTCTAAGTTAGACTACTGCAACTCTCTATTGCTAGGTCTTCCAGTCTTATCTACAAAACCCCTACAGATGGTGCAGAACTCTGCGGCGAGGTTACTCACCAACACAAATAAAAGAGCCCACATCACACCAATTCTCCACAGCCTTCACTGGCTTCCTATAAAAGCCAGAATTACCTTCAAGACATTATCAATGATCCACAAGGATATTATGGGCATCGCCCACCTAAATCTAAACTCGCAACTCCACCCTCACACATCACAAAGACCTATCAGATACAATTACAAAGGTTCCTTATATGCTCCCCCGATCAAAACTTCACTAACTAAAAGAGCACTCTCCACAGCCGGGCCCACCCTCTGGAACTCATTACCGCCGGATCTACGCCAAGAGACATGTCATCTAACTTTTAAGAAAAACCTAAAAACATGGCTCTTCCGGCAAGCCTTTCCAGAATCGCAGGAACACTCTGACACCGGTCAAAGAGCAAAATAGTCCACTATAAGTTCCACTATAAGTTCCACGACCGCCCATACCCCCTCAAGGCCCTATTACGCCTGATCTGGACAGACCACATGTTTTAAAAAGACTCCTTTGTTGATGCATTAGTTCTCTAGCTCATGTATTACTCATGTTTTTTTTCTTGCCCATCAACACTGTTCTCCGTTACCTGTACATCCCTATTTAGCCTACCCTCTTTTTTAACTATTCCCTACATTTATTCATGTTATTTTGACAAGTTATTGTTGTCTATTTAATATTTAATATTTAATAATTATGTTCTTATGTTCAGAAACTCTGTTTAATGTAACGCCTCAACCGCAACAGTTTTGTTCTATGTAAACCGACCTGATTTGATATTTGTATTGAGAATGTCGGTATATAAAAATCCTAAATAAATAAATAAATAAATAAATAAATAAATAATGCATGTATAGTTAGGAGGTGCAACAAATACAAAGCAACTCATTACTGTAAAAATCAAATAACTGTGCTTGTGTTTCTGTTTGCAAGCAGCATTGCAAACTGAACTATATCGCATGAAAGTGCAAAAGGTCAAAAGAGCATTAGTGGTCAGCCGGTGTCATTTTGAAAAATGGTGCCAGTGGTACAAGAGCAAGTAGGGGTCACCCCTGTCCCCACTAAACCACCATGATTTCGAGAAAGCTTTGTTGGGAGGTTGGGATGGCAATTTTGAGAAGGGGCTTCTTACTGGAGCTGGGGATAATAACCTTTACTTAATTTTCTGTTGTTTTTTTTTTATTGGGTGGAGGTGGGGGGAGAGAGAGAGAGAGGGAAGCAAACCTTAATGAAAAAATTAAGGACAAGCATAAGAACTGGCAAATTAGTTTTAAATTATAATATGGCAGGTCAAGAAAGAATTTGAAAAAAAATCTTGCCTTAAACATAAAACTAATAATACAATCTTTCTCAAGTACATTCAAAGCAAAAAGCCTGTGAGGGAGTCAATTAAAACACTAGGAGGTCAATATTCAGTAAGCCAGCTAGTGCCAATACAGCCAGCTAAATATAAATGGACAAAAAAGAGCTTGGATTTTTAAACCTAAAAACTTGTTCAGGTAATTTTAAATATTAAGATACATATATGAATATCTCTAATTAGCTGGATATCTCTGTTATTCTGGTCCTGTACACCCTTTGTGGCCAGTGCCTCCTGTTCTCTGAGACCCTCTCCTTAGCAGCAACTGGGACATTCACCACCATGTTGGAAGCATGCTGTAAAGTGGCCACAGTTCTATAAAATGCTACCCAAAGATAATCAGGTGTTTTGAGAGGCCCATTCCAGCAGATGTCTAAATAGCTGGTCTAGACTTAGTTTTTGGGTACTTGCCAGGTTCTTATGGCCTGGATTGGCCACTGTTGGAAACAGGATGCTGGGCTTGATGGACCCTTGGTCTGACCCAGTATGGCATGTTCTTATGTTCTTATGTAAGTTTAGCCAGATTCACATCAATTGTGTGTCTCAGAGAAGATGAAAATTTGACTTATCTGGTTAAGTTTTGGCTTTGCCCTTGACATGCCCTGAAATGCCTTTTTGACACCATTCACTATCAATATTCAGATAAGTTGCCACCACTAGAAATCCTCTGCAGCTGAATAAGTCCTATTTAGCTGGCTAAGTGCCTCTTTTATATGGATAAGTAGCACCTAAGGCTTTGAATTTTGACCTCAAGATTACTGAGGGGTAAAAGCAGTGCTCTTGGAGGACATGGAAATAGCAGAAAAACTAAAGGTATTCTTTGCCTTGGTCTTTACTGATGAAGATGTTAGGAGCAATCAGAAACATTTTTTGATGGTGATGATTCTGAGCAACAAACACAAATCACTGTGAAAAAAAGATGTAATACTGTAGTTTATATAGTTTACAACAAAAAGGAGTAGCAACCCCCCCCCCAAAAAAAAAAAAACCAAACCCACAAGCTTTTCTACTATATCAATTATACATGAAGAACACAAGAGTGGAAGATGACATCTAAATAAGTGCAAACAGTTCCATTGTAATCTTAAAAGCAGAACTTGATTAAATGTGTAAAACTTTATTCTTGGAGAAAAACAGTGAATAAATAGGTATAAATAGGGTATTGTTCCTTGATTATGGTTCACTGGCACAATTTTATATGGTTCTCTATTTATACTCATTTTTTCCACTATTTTACTTGAAGAGTAAAAATGAACATATTGGGGTAGATTTTAAAAGAAGCGCGATCAGCCTACTTTTGCTTGCGCATCAGACTCAAGCAAAAGTACGCTGGATTTTAGTAGATACGCGCGGAGCCGCGCGTATCCACTAAAATCCCTGGATCGGCGTGCGCAAGGCTATTGATTTTGTATAGCCGGCGCGCGCCGAGCCGCGCTGCCTAACCCGTTCCCTCCAAGGCCGCTCCGAAATCGGAGCGGCCTCGGAGGGAACTTTCCTTTGCCCTCCCCTCACCTTCCCCTCCCTTCCCCTACCTAACCCACCCGCCCGGCCCTGTCTAAACCATCCCCTTACCTTTGTCGGGGGATTTACGCCTCCCGCAGGGAGACGTAAATCCCCGCGCGCCGGGCCGCGACCTGGGGGCGGGTACGGAGGGCGCGGCCACGCCCCCGGACCGCCCCGGGCCGTAGCCACGCCCCCGTACCCGCCCCCAAAACGCTCCCGACACGCCCCCGAAACGCCGCGACGACCGGGCCCGCCCCCCGACACGCCCCCCTCCGAAAACCCCGGGACGTACGCGAGTCCCGGGGTCTGCGCGCGCCGGTAGGCCTATGTAAAATAGGCTTACCGGCGCGCAGGGCCCTGCTCGCGTAAATCCGGGCGGATTTACGCGAGCAGGGCTCTTAAAATCCGCCCCATTGTAAGCAAGTTCTGCTTTTAAGATTGTAGCAGCACTGTTTGCACAAATTTAGATGTCATCTGTCTTTCTTGTTTTTGTGACGCATAGATTAAATCGACAAAGATTAAAAAATCATCAGAACCACATGTTATTTACCTCCGAGTTTTAAAAGAACTCAAACATGAAATTTCAAACTTGTTATTAGTAAAGTCAATACTTTAAGACTGGAGGGTGGTCAATGTAATACCGATTTTTAAAAACGGTTCCGGGGTGATTCGGTAAATTATAAACTATTGAGCCTGAAGTCAGTGTAGGGCAAAATGGTAGAAGCTATTTCTTAAAAATCAAAGTGCTCACCATATAGATAGACATGGCATATTGAGGAAGCATCAACATGATTTTAGCAAAGGGAAGTTTTGTCTTCCCAATCTATTATATTTTTTTTTGGATAAAGGAGAGCCTGTTGATACAGTATATTTGGATTTTGAAAAGGCATTTAACAAAGTGTTTCATGTGAAATTCCTTAGGAAAATAAAAAAAGCAAAGAGAGAAGCAGCAGTGTCCTATTGTGGATTGGTAACATAGAAATGATGATGCATAGAAAAATGGCATATGGCAGGGGTGTCCAACTTAAGAGCCATAAGCATGTCTGGTTTGCAGGATATTTTCAAAGCATATGCATGAGATAGAGTTGCATGCACTGTCTCTGCATATACTGTATATCTCATATGGCTATGCTGAAAAACAAACCTGCATGTGGCTCTTGAGGACCAGAGTTGGTCATTCCTGCTATATGGCCTATCTAGTGGGCCCATCCACACCAGCTGCACAACTCTATAATCCCTTCCACTTCTTCAGCAATCCCCTGTGGTTGTCCCATGCATTCTTAAATTATGATATTTTCCTTGGCTTCATTACTTCCACTGGGAGACTGTTCCATTCAAACCCCCCCCCCCCCTCTTCTGTAAACAAATATTTCTTTAGATTACTCCTGTCTAATCCCTTTCACTCTCATCTCATGACATATTGTACCAGAGTCTCCTTCCTATTGAAAGAGGCCTGCCTCCTGTTCATTGATACTTTAGAGGTATTTAAATGCGTCTTTCATATATCCCCTATCCTGTCTTTCTTCTAGGGTATACAAGTTAGGGGTGTGCATTCGTTTTGAACTTAAATGGAAAACGCAACTTATTTTTTTTTTTAACTTAAAAAAATGATGAGGCGTAAACGATCGGATTTCCAACTTATTCAACATAGCTATGTTGAATAAGTTGGAAATCGCGATTGTTGATCTAAATAAAAATTTAAACCCCTCACCCTCCTTAATCCCCCCCCCCCAAGACTTACCAAAACTCCCCAAGCTGGCCAAAAGTTCCGTGAGGGTCCGGGAGCGGACGCGTGGGGAATCACGTGACGTCCGCGTCACTCCGACGTGACGCCGACGTCACGTGGTCCATCGCGGTTCCGCTCCCGGACCCCTCGTTGGACCCAAACGGCACTTTTGGCCAGCTTGGGGGGGTCAGGAGGCCCCCCCAAGCTGGCCAAAAGTTCCTTTTGGGCCCAACGAGGGGTCCCGGAGCGAACCTGAGGGGAATCACGTGACGCCGCGTCACGCCGACGTCACGTGATTCCCCTCGGGTTCGCTCCCGGACCCCTCGTTGGGCCCAAAAGGCACTTTTGGCCAGCTTGGGGGGGTCAGGAGGCCCCTACAAGCTGGCCAAAAGTTCCTTTTGGGCCCAACGAGGGGTCCGGGAGCGAACCCGAGGGGAATCACGTGACGCCGCGTCACTCCGACGTGACGCCGACGTCACGTGCTCCTTGCAAAGGAGTTCAGGAATGGCGTCCTGACCCCGCTGGACCACCAGGGAGTTTTGGTAAGTCTTGGGGGGGGGGGGGCGGGATTAAGGCAGGTGAGGGGTTTAAATTTTTATTTGCACATATGGACATAGACTCAACTTATGGAATTCTCCATATGTCCATATTGACCGCAAATGGGACCCCCTTTCGACTTATGGACTTATGAACTTAAACTTTTGGTCTGCACATCCCTAATACAAGTATAGATCTTTAATTCTGTCCCCATAAACTTTACAACAAAGACATTGACCATTTTAGTAGCTACCCTCTGGATTGAATTCATCTAGTTTATATCCTTTTGAAGGTGAGTTCTCCAGAATTGTATATAGTATTCCAAATGAGATCTTACAAAGGACTTATACTGGGGCCATATCACCTCTTTTTTTTTTTTTTTGCTGAACATTCAGCTCGCTATGCACCCAACCAACTTTTGCATTTTGCCATCATCTTATATACATGTTTGGCCACCTTGAGATCACCAAATACAATCATCCTTAGATCCCAGTCTTGTTTTGTTTATGGAAAAATTGCATCCCTTATACTGTACCACTCTTGTTTATTTTGCAGTCCGAATGCATGACCCTGAATTTTTTAGCATTAAATCTTAGCTGCTAGACGTATACTATTCCTCAAGCTTTGCTAGATCCATCCTCATGTTTTCCACAACTTCCTATCAATGATTTGGTATCATCGGTAAAACACAAACCTTTCCTGATAGTCCTTCTGCAAGATCACTAAAGAAAATATTGAAAAGAACTGCTACAAGAACAGATCACTGTGACACAACATTAGTAATGCCTCTCTTCTTGGAATGAACTCCATTTACCACCCAATGAACACCTCCCACACAATCCAGTCATTCAGTTTAGGGTCTTTGCCATGGGCACTCACTTTATAAATCACCAATGTGGGACCAGGTCAAAGGCCTTTCTGAAGTCCATGTGCACTACATTAAATGCTTTCCTCTAATCCAACTCTTTTGTCACCCTGTAAAAGAAATTGATCAGATTTGTCAGACAAGACCTACCTCTGGTAAATCATGCTGCCTCAAATCTTGCAATCCATTGGATTCCAAAAACGTTTCTGTCCTTTGTTTTAGCAGTGATTTCATTCATTTTCTCACCACAGAGGTCCAAATAAATGGCTTGTAGTTCACAGCCTCCTCCCAGGACACAGACTAAATGATTAGTTCTCTCTATAGAGAAAGGTAAATAGTGACATGCTGCTGTGATCTGTATGGGGACCTATGTTGTTTAACATATTAATTAATGATCTAGAAAAAGCAGAGGGGAGCAGCATGCATTTTACCAGTGACATCTAGACTGTAATAAGAACATAAGAAATTGCCATGCTGGGTCCATCAAGCCCAGCAACCTGTTTCCAACAGAGACCAAACCAGGCCACAAGAACCTGGCAATTATCCAAACACCAAGAAGATCCCATCCTACTGATGTAATTAATAGCAGTGGTAATTTCCTAAGTAAACTTGATTAATAGCAGTTAATTGACTTCTCCTCCAAGAACTTATCCAAAACTTTTTTGAACCCAGCTACACTAACTGCACTAACCACATCCTCTGGCAACAAATTCCAGAGCTTAATTGTGCGTTGAGTGAAAAATAATTTTCTCTAATTAATCTTACATGTGCTACTTGCTAACTTCATGGAATGCCTCCTAGTCCTTCTATTATCCGAAAGTGTAAATAGCCAATTCACATCTACTCATTCAAGACCTCTCATGATCTTAAAAACATCTATCATATCCCCCACTCAACCATCTCTTCTCCAAGCTGAAAGCCCTAACCTTTTCAGCCTTTCCTCATAGGGGAGCTGTTCCATCCCCTTTATCATTTTGATTATCCTTCTCTGTACCTTCTCCATTGCAACTATATCTTTTTTGAGGTGCGACGACCAGAATTGTACACAGTATTCAAGGTGTGATCTCACCATGGAGCGATACAGAGGCATTATGCTGTTTTCCGATTTATTAACCATTCCCTTCCTAATAATTCCTAACATTCTGTTAGCTTTTTTGACTGCTGCAGCACACTGAGCCGACAATTTAAAAGTATTATTCACCATGATGCCTAGATCTTTTTCCTAGGAACCTAACATCGTGTAACTACAGCAAAGGTTAAAAATATTTTTCCCTATATGCAAATTTCATCTGCCATTTGGATGCCCAATCTTCCAGTCTTGCAAGGTCCTCCTGTAATGTATCACAATCCACTTGTGATTTAACTACTCTGAATAATTTTGTATCATCCGCAAATTTGATAACCTCACTCGCTGTATTCCTTTCCAGATCATTTATATATATATTGAAAAGTACTGGTCCAAGTACAGATCCCTGAGGCTCTCCACTGTTTATCCTTTTCCACTGAGAAAATTGACCATTTAATCCTACTCACTATTTCCTGTCTTTTAACCAGTTTGTAATCCATGAAAGGACATCGCCTCCTATCACATGACTTTTTAGTTTTCTTAGAAGCCTCTCATGAGAGACCTTTGTCAAACGCCTTCTGAAAATCCAAATGCACTACATCTACCGGTTCACATTTATCCACATGTTTATTAACCCCTTCAAAAAAAATGAAGCAGATTTGTTAGGCAAGACTTCCCTTGGGTAAATCCATGTTGACTGTGTTCCATTAAAACATGTCTTTCTATATACTCTGTGATTTTGATCTTTTTTCCCAGCACTATTTTTCCCAGCACTATTTTTCCCAGCACTGAAGTCAGGCTCACTGGTCTATAGTTACCCGGATCACCCCTGGAGCCCTTTTTTAAATATTGGTGTTACATTGGCCACTCTCCAGTCTTCAGGTACAATGGATGATTTTAATGATAGGTTACAAATTTTAACTAATAGATCAGAAATTTCATTTTTTAGTTCCTTTAGTACCCTAGGATGCATACCATCCGGTCCAGGTGATTTGCTACTCTTTAGTTTGTCAATCTGGCCTACTACATCTTCCAGGTTCACAGTGATTTCATTCAGTTCATCTGACTCGTTACCCTTGAAAACCATCTCCGGAACTGGTATATCCCCAACATCCTCATTAGTAAACACAAAAGCAAAGAATTAATTTAGTCTTTCTGCAATGGCCTTATCTTCCCTAAGAGCTCCTTTAACCCCCAGTCATCTAAATCTTCCTTCCATCAAGTGTATGTAATGCCAATTATTAGGGATGTGCAGCAGGGACAGATTCATCCCATTCAGTATTCGTATTCGTTGGGACCAAAATCCGTGGCATCCATTCTCGGGGGACCCCAATCAGTTCATTAGTTACATATGTATTTGATTCCCAAAAAAAACCCCATTCCTTTAAATTTAATTTATTACAACTCCCCACCCTCCTGATCCCACCCCCCCCAAGACGTGTCAAAAGTCCCTGGTGATCCAGCAGGGTTCTTGGAGCGATCTCCTGCAATCGGGCCGTCGGCTGCCAGTATTCAAAATGGCGCCTATAGCCTTTGCCCTTACTATGTCACAGGGGTTATCAATGCTATTTTGAATACCAGCAGCTGACAGCCTGAGTGCAGGAGATCACTTGAGGACCCCCGCTGGACCACCAGGGACTTTTGGCAAGTCCTGGGGGGAGTGGGTCAGGAGGGTGGGATTTATTCGTTAGTGATACATTGTATTCGTGGGGGTTCACCATATGTTTCGTGACCCCCATGAATACAACGAATATGGCATATATGTTGTGGATTGCCAATACATTGCAAATGAATGCACACCCCTACCAATTATGTCAATCTCATCATTTACTGCTATACACGCTAACTCTCCCATCTTACTTCTTAGACTTCTGGCATTGGCACATAGACATTTCAAAGTGTGTTTTTGTTTGTATTAACAACCTGCTTTTCAGTTGTTAGGGATAGTTTGGAAATCATTAGCTTCAGTGATTTTTTACATATGGACAAATGGACTATGTTTGCTTTTATTGAAACCTCTCTGTTGGGATGCCCTAACTCTCCTGTTTCATTAGTATCCTTAAAGAATACATTTCTTTGAACCATGCACTGCTGAGTGATGTTTGGCTTTCCCCCTTGTTCTAGTTTAAAAGCTGCTCTATCTCCTTTTTGAAAGTTAGTGCCAGCAGCTTGGTTCTACTCTGGTTAAGGTGGAGCCCATCCTTTCGCAAAAGTCTCCCCTTTGCCCAAAGGTTTCCCCATTTCCTTATATTGAATCAAGCGAAGATTAAGTTTTGAACATTGTTAAAGGTATGAAGGCAACTAACTGTAAGCTATATGTTTGCGATACAGTAGTTATGAAAGTTATGGTACAGGATATAGTAGAACAAAAAATAAGCCCAGCTTCCAAACACCGGAAGTACACATACACAACAATAAGGTAAGGTTTTTGGATCAATTTTTCAATTTTTACACGCCATATATGAAAAACAATTGTTCTAAGATCAAAATTTTTGTAAGATCAAAATTTTTGTAGGACCGCTACCAAAGGGATCTGTATAGCAATCAGACCCAGCATAGGAGAGGTCACTTTACTTTATTATAATGTCAAAATTTTCCGAAAAGTCTATTGCCACGGGAAAATGAACCAATAAATTCAAACAAAGCCACAAAAAGCTTTTGTCTCAAAAAACAATCATTTGCAAAAAATTGCAGTACTTAACTTCAAGCCGAGAGCAAAAATGAAGTCCTGGGAATTTTAAATTCTGTATTCTCTGTAAGATGAAACCCTGTTTAGAACCAGATGATTTTCGTGTTATTGACCATTGATTACTTGGGGTTGCATGCACGAACACTCAAAATGCTACAGGCTATACAAAATTCTGCTGCGCAGATAATCACTGGGACCACACGTTTTGAGCATATAACTCCAGTTTTATTTGCCCTTTACTGGTGCCCGGTTGATGGTGCTAGTTCACATTCACAAGCTGTTAAATAGTGAGCTACCACTTTGTATCAGTTCTATGCTAAAGATTTACAGACTTGAGAGGAGATTGAGATCATCGGGTCAATGTCTGCTCTATGTTCCTGCTCCACAAACTGTTAGATTAGCTGAATCCAGAGATAGGTTATATTTGTAGTGTTATGAATGGTCCTTTGTTTTAGAACCAACTGCCATTATTGTTTAGGAAAGAGCAAGGTATAAAACAAATCAAGAAAGGCCGTAAAACACACATCTTTATGCTGGCATTCAGTGGATTATAGTTTTTATTATCAGAGATAAATGTTATCTATTTTGAGTGCAAATAGGCATGACAGGTTTATTCTATAGGCAGTGTATTGGAAAAATTGTTTTTGTATATTTTGACATGTGTGTGTGTGTGTGTGGGGGGGGTCTCTAGAGACCCCCCCACACACACACACAAACCCCAGGAGTCTCTGGAGACTCCTGGGGTTTTGATTACTTTTTTTTTTGGGGGGGGGTACTTACTCAGGCTAAGTCTGAGAGTCGGGAGCATCAAGTCATGCATTAATATTCCGATGCTCATAGATAAAATTAACTACAACGCTTTAGTTTTAGCTAACTTCAAATCAAATAACACGACTTGCAATTTTATTGGCAAAGCCACATTATTTGAGTTGCATCTTCAGAGTATTTATAAACTGATTAGGATGCATTTACCTGCTAATAAGTCCATTTAAATCATTGAAGTACTAGGGCAAGATTAACACAAGGTATAAATACCTTGCATTATTCTCTCATTAGGCCATTTATTTGCACAAAAAAGTATTTATCCCACAGTAAATAGCCTAATGCAATTTTAGTGAATAAGCACCTAAATTTGTACATGAGGCAATTGAGAGTGAAGTGATTTTCCTAAAATCACAAGGATCTTTTCACAGATGTTGCTCTAATTTTTTAAGGGAGGGTGTGATTAAATGTGCTTATTGGAGAGCCCTCACATAAGCCTAGCATGCCTGGTACCTCCTTCACTTAGGAGAAAACAAGCATTTTTGTGCAGCTCCAGTCAAATAGAATTCAAGATCCTTTTCTTTGCCCTCAGCAACATCTTGTCATTTTTTTCTGGAATCTAAAAACTAGGGATGTGAATAGTTTTTTGACGATTTAAAATATCATCCGATATATTTTAAATCGTCAAAAATCGTTAGAGCCGTGATACAATAACAATTCCCCCGATTTATCGTCAAAAAATCGTAAATCGGGGGAAGGGGGAGGGCGGGAAAACCGGCACACTAAAAAAACCCTAAAACCCACCCCGACCCTTTAAAATAAATCCCCCACCCTCCCGAACCCCCCCCCCAAAATGCCTTAAAATACCTGGGGTCCAGAGGATTCCTCTATTATGGATCCCATAGCTAGAATCTCAAAGTCCAAAATGGTCTCCAGTTTGGGCAGACAATTGGGAGTCTGCATTTTTAAGATCCAGATAGAACTGCTGGTGATGGAGACCTGCTCAGTGCCTCGCAGGTCTCACCTGTCCACCTGGTCCACTCAGGAACTAGAAGTCACTTTACTCGCTCTTAATGATGATGAGAACAGAGGTCATTTTCCCAGCTCCTGGCCCCAGCTCATCCTTCTTCCAATGGTGTGTGTGTGTGTGTGTGTGGGGGGGGGGGTGTTTCAAGGGGTAACAGGGGGTTTCATAACAGGCCTCAAGGCCTCCTCATGAAGTTCATGGATGTGCCCACAGCCTCGTCCTCTAGCAGGAATCAACAGGGTTGGCTGTGCAACCATGGCCTCCGCCTACCCTGAGGCTCCCCCTGATCAATCTTCCCTTCTGGGAGTTCATCTGGCTCACTCCCTTCAATTGGGGTTTCTCTGAGGGACTCCGGCAATAGGTGAGATGAGGCTTGAGAACTCACCATCAGTGCTGGGGTCTCACTGCTGCTGGTACTGGTTCCCATGAGCAGCACCAAGGCTTGCCTGATACCTCTGTGGCTGCAGTCTGAGGAGGATGGTGATTTAGGGGATCCAGCACTTCTTTCACCATCTGGGGATTGTCCTGCTTCTTCTGAAATGAAAACAGCATGGCACACTTGTAATGGGCAGCTTTTTTGCACCCTTTAAGTTCAGCCCACTGAGACCAATGATTAAAATTTGACTGAATGCTATTAAAAGCTTACATTAGCTTAGCCTGCAGGCATTTAAATATGAGGTCTCCTTGAGCTTATCCACTCATCAGATTGTTTCAGGATCTTTATTTATGTAGTTACACTTGTAATGTGGCCATTTCAGCCAACCTGGCTGCTGCACACCAAACCCAAATTGGGAGCAGCTCCTGGAGTTCGTGGCAGGACTGGGACTATGCGCATTCCACCGTATCTCCTTTTTCAATATTTAGCCAGACCTGTCATCGCAGATGGGTAAGGCATATCTTTAGATGGTAAAAAAAGGCCTCCGACTAGCTTGCAAGGATGAGTGCACAGCCACATTGCAGCTTTCTGTAGCTTTGTGCCGTCTCCTGCAAATGGCCCCTGTGTGCCGCACAGATTTGCTCCATGCATGTGCGGCTCATGGCCACCTCTGCTGTGATTGGTTTCATTGGGTCACCAGGTCAGTGATGTCATCTCTTTCTCTCGTGCTTCGCTGCCCTGCCATGGACGTGCACACTTTCCTTCCTCGTGCCTTTTCCTGGACGTCAGCAAGTGGCGCAGCTATCTTTGATGTTCTCAGGAAACTAGTAAAAAGCCTTTTTTAGCTGTTTCTGCATCAATTTTGCTGCGGTTTGAGGCAAAAAGTGTTAAATCTGTTGGAGCACAAGTGTCCTCATCCATCCACTCTTGCTCCATGTTGGGCACATTTCTGTAAACCCCTGTACGCTGGGGGTTACCTTCCCAGCCTTGGGAAGCATTGCAGTTATCATCTATGTGCATATTTTCATTTTGAAAACTGCTCGAGTAAAAGGTACTCGTAGTAATTTGCATTAGCTTTTTCTGCATATACTTTTTCTGACACACATTCTTTACTCACAGACAGGGTGGGCAGTTTTTAGACGGGCAATTTTACATGAGTAAAATTATTTTTACCCAAGGAAATGCCTTTGAAAATTGCCCTCTAAACCATCTGAATCATGGGTTAGTGTTGGATGAATTTATAGTTATTAGATTCTTGAAGGAGTGGGATCAATTAAATCCCTGGATATATGAGATAGGGAACTGGGGCCAAAGACCTTGGATGGAGATTGAAATAGGATTTTTCAAAAACATTTCATTTTATTTATTATTTATATACTGCCCCTTCAGACACAAGTCTGTCCAAGGCGCTGCATAACAGTATCATAGCGCCCTGAAACTAGGATTATAGCAAGCCATTCAATTTCAAATCAGTTAACATTACCAAGCTTAAAAGGTACAGTTTGCAACCCCACAAAGTCTGCCAATGTATTATCACGTAGTAAACTGCTGAGTTTCACCCATCATCTTGAAACAATAACCCCAATGAGTTAAAATAATCAAGTCCTAAGGGCATGTCTAAGACCATTAAAAAATCTGCCATGTTTGGGAACATAATACATGGGGAAGGGGTGTAGAATCACAGCTTGGCAGCAAAAGTGGAGGAGTAGCTGAAAGGTTAGCACAGCAAGCTGTGAACCAGGGAAATTGGGCTCACATCTTGCAGCCGCTCCTTGTTCCCTTGGGCAAATCACTTTATCCTCCATTGCCTCAGGCACAAACTTAGGGCTTCATTTAATGAGCATTTTTCCCATAGGCACAAAATGGGAGAAAAGCCTTAGTAAATCAGGCCCTTAGATTAGAAAACCTCTAGGGACAGGAAAATACTGAAAATATCTGATTGTATTTTGCTTTGAAGTGCCTGAAAGCTGGAATATAAATACATTTAGGTTTTGCATGGTGCAAGGCCTTAAGGGCCAAGGACAAAGCTTTAAATAAAATCTTTGACTCAAATGGAAGCCAATGTAGCTCAGCCAAAACTGGGGTACTGTGTTCTTTTTAGCTGCGGCTTCCCCATTTTGGAAAACCTGCAACCTTTTCAGAGACTTCTTTGGCAAGCCAAATACAAAAGATTGCACTAATCAAGGCAACCGCAAAATTCAGCTCATCAAACCAAGCAGCCTAAATTGTCTCAGATGGAAATGGCAGTTTCTAAGCATTGCAAAAACCTGAGCTTCCATAGTAAATTTGCTATCAAACTCAATCCTTAGACTTCTTACTTGGTCTTTCAAATCTAGCAAATGATCTCTCATATATACTGAGAGTGTTGAGAATTTCATATTCCTCCTATGAATGGGGTTTTATTATGAACTGTGTCTAATATGCATTGCTATCAGCCAGTTTTGTAAACACACAATTCCCCCCTTCCCCTCCCAGCTCATTTCCTACTCAAAAGGCCCTACATCTTGATTCTTAAGGTGATTTATTCTTTATTATAGGACTTGTGTTGGATATTGTCCCATTTTCTTAAAAAATGCAGAATGATCCAGCAATCAGATCAAAGTTAGAATTATCCAGGAATCCAATAATCAGTTTAGAATGATCACTGGATTGATTTTCCCAGCAGATCCTAGCATTTAAATTCTTGGTCTGATTCTGCAGGAGAAAGACTGGCATATTGATACTGCATTACTTTGGAATTACATTTGCTGCAAGGAGGTCTATGTTAGCAAAATGGAAGAACCATCTTCTTCCATCTCTGGAGAACTGGGCATGTAAGGTATGATTGACAATGGAAATGAACATGATTTCTGCTCATTTAAATGTTTTTTTTTTATTCATTTAATAAATGTATATGATACAAAACCAATGAAACTATAAAAGCAATTTACAATTAAAAAAAATGCATACAAATTTAAAACAATCACAAACAGACACAACCTAGTCAATGTCCTGCTGCTACCTAACTGCAGTACCACAGATGACCAGTCAAACTTACCTACCCAGTCCCCAAATACCTTCTCTGGTAATAATGTAACAGTACAGACAGGAACCAAGCACTCCAGTTTAAAAGTTCATACATTTTATCTCCCAGATATGGCAGAAAGGGCTTAGCGGTTAAAAGAGCTGAAAGGGTTAATGGTAAAAATGCAGGTTTCGTCTTTGTGGGAGCCTTGAGGGGTTGAAAGCAGTGAGTAAACATCTGCAGGAAGTACACAGGAAATGCATGGAACAAAATGTTAAACTGGAACCAGCATAGGAATATTCCGGAGCCCTGGGTCAGCAATGTGTCAGAAAGTGTAACCTACCTTCTTGACAGACAAGAGGGGTGCATCCCTTTGGGGTTTGGTGAAGAGCAGAGGTAATAAAAAAAACCAAAAAAACTCTGACTCTCCTGAGTTAGGGGCTGTTCCAGATTGCAAGGAGAGAGAGTGGAATGGATCTGTGATCCTCACCCAGAATCTCAGAAGGAAGCAGCAGAGGTGCTGGGATTTTCCTCCAAAAATCCCCAGAGATTTGAGAGCAGAGGAGGAGAAGTAAAGTGTGCAATACCGCCAGGAAGTTAAAAAAAAGTAAAAGGTGAAAGCTGTACTTATCTAAAGCAGGAACTCATCTGAGCCAGTTAATCAAACTGTGCCAGAGGGAACTTGTTTTGGGGCTCGGAGGCTATACCAGAGGGATTTTTCCTTGAGCTGAGCAGGACATTTTGTGAGTAACTATTTTGCCAACTAAAGAGACTAAAGAGCGTTCCAGGCTAGCTTGTAGATGTGCAAAGACAAAGGAGAAAAGAAACAAAGTAACCAGAACAACTGTGTTGCTTTAAGAAGAAACTGTTACTTAAGGAGAGGAGTTGCGATTTTTGGAACTGTGATTCTGCTTGATTTCTGGATCTACCTGAACTGTCACTGTCATTATGTTAGATCCTGAAGATTTTTCAGTAAACTATTTAATTTTTGCAGCACAACTTGAGCCTGGAGAGTGGTTTGTTTATGTGGAGTGTTCTCAGCCTGGTACTGGCCCTGCAGGGCTATCCTGCCCCCTGCTCACGGTCCCAGAGATCTACTTCCCCACCTCGAGAACTGTAACTATAATGCTCCCTGAGGCTGGGAAGGTGACCCCTCCCGTAGTGGGGGGTTACACAGAGAACAGATGAGATTTAACTAATTTACAGAACTTCACATAATTAAGTTCTGTTTTCACATGGGTAGACAAATCATTCCACAATTTTGGTTCAGCTGACACAAACGCCCGCCTTGCAGAATGTACCAGACGAAACTTCCGATCCCCAATTCCCGCCAACTGGGCTGCTGGCAATATAAACTGTATACGGGAATTACGGGCACCTATTAAACATCTAAAATCCGTGAAGAGAGCGCAGATGGCTGCAGTGTGGAATATATTGTTTTTTAACTCTACTAACAAGGTGGGAGGGATGGAGAGGGAGTGCTAGCAATCAGATTTGTTTGAACACGGTGCGAAAGGAAAGGTTTATAACTCATGTAGGAAGCTTGAAGTAGCAGATTTTGATCTGAATTGCAGTTTTGTAATTTGCTAACGTTTCATATAATATAACTGCTATTTTTTTTTATAATTTTCTAAATTGAATGAAATCAAAAATCAATTTCTTGAGTAAAAACATTAAATACTGATTTTGCTAATCACTGTTGGTGCTGAAGGTTAATAAGTAATTCATGTTAAAAGGACATTCTGCGCTTAGCCCACTGTACAGAAAAATATGGGGAGGAAATGAATAACGGAGATGAGGAAAACAAAAGCAGGCGTCCAGGCAGCATTTCCCCCTTCGCCGAACCTTTTATGTTCTCATATTATTCTTATGTTCTAATTGCCCATCCCATCATGGCTACATTTAAGACCCATAAATATTTTATTTTCAAGTACTGTATCACATCACAATAAATCATTGGATACCGTTTGTGGATTTTGTTCAAGTGTAGCTAATATGGTAAGCAAATTGTGCTTATGTTGGATTTTTCATCACTTTAATTTATATGTTGGAAAGTGCATGAAATGTCAAGCAGTGTATCCTAACTCTGGAAGCCAAGAGAATTCAATGTGGACCAGAATAAACTGTAGTTAAGAATATTATCTGCTGCAAGTGAATGTATATTAGGCAGGTATTGATCAAAAAAGCTACAGAGAGGCTGATTTATATACATGGGTGGCTATATATCCACTGCTCATCTCAACAATATTCTCCAAAAATAGCCGAACTGGCCAGATTAGAAAATTCATCAATTTCCAGAGATTATCATGTATGAAGCCACCCTGCAGTTAATTTGATTGAAGCCTAATGTCAGTTTATCAACCTTCTTTAAGTTACTCAAAGGTGAACAATTACTAGTTTGTGGTGATCTGGATTAAAAAAATAACTTCAACCAATTATTGTTCACAGGTAAAAAGCCCCTAAACACATCAAGGCTGTGAATAGAGAGTATCTGTAGGAGCTTATCTCAATAATAAAAAAAAATTGCTGATGTGGCTAGAACAGTCTTATTTGGAAATATATTCCATAGATAAACTAATCCCATTAAAAATAATCTTTTTCCTTGAATCATCCTAAACTTTCTCTCTCTATATATTACTTGAAGGAGACTTTTTCAAACAGCCCATGTAATTGCGAACTGAGGAGCTGATATTCAAAGAAAGCCTACATTAAGGCCTGGAGTCACTGTTCTCGCAGAGAATAGTGAATCCAGGAGCTAACGGGGGGGAGGAGCAAAGTGGGGGGCGGGCCTGCGAAAGCCGGCAGCGATTGCACCTCCGTGGTGCAATCGCTGCCGGCTTTCGCACCCAATAGCTCCATCGTAAAAGGTGGTGCTATTGGGCACGCTACTGGCAGCAAAAAGGGTTCTTACCTTTTCGCAGCCAGCGATCTTTCCACCGCATCCGCCCCGACGCCGCCCCGACTCTGCCCCAAGCTAGCTATCGCACGTGAAAATGGCCCCCATAGGTTGTTAAGCTAGATTCCTAACTCTGGCACCTATTGTCAGCTGAACAGAGTCATAAGTTTTAAAATGAAAATTCACATAAATTTAGGAGCCTAAAACATATGTCCATAAATTTCAGATTGCTATCATTTGCCTAGATTTAGTCTCCTAAAGCTTAGGTGTTAGATCTAAAAATCAAGGCTAAGCTCTGAACTTTCCCCACCCTAACTTCACCCTTATAGACACCCACTTTTTAGGAACTATGGGGCTTAAATTCAGTGACTGAGCCTTAAAGATTTTCAGAAGGACCAATTTAATATCCTAATTCCAAAATTTAGTAGCCTAAATCCTTTGAAAGCTAGCCTCTAACTTACAAGCCAATCCTCAGTACAGCATTTATTCATGGAGATTAATGCTAGCATTTTATACGCTGTGCAGCAGGGGATGTGTAGTTTATAAAATACTGTACTTTTCTTTTTGAAAAGTGTGCACATATTTTTCACTGTGCGCAAATATTTCCCATGCAAAAAATAAATAATAATAATAATTTCTCTACCCATTTTGTAAATATGCATGGATATATTTACATAGGAAATAATTGTGACACTGAATGAATAAATACCCAGAATTAAATGCAGAAGCAAGTATTTTATAAAGTATACACATATACTGTTTTGTTTTGTTTTTTAATCTCTTTATAGGTGTTATGCCCGCTGGCCACAGCCACCTGCAGCCGGCTCAACTCACTTCACTTCATGTCATGCTTGGCCTTCTACTCCCGGTACACTCGTGGCCGTAGCCAGTCTGCTCCCACGTTCCTCCTGGCTCTCTGTGCTCCACATGGTGGCTGGGACGCCGCCGACCAGCATTCCAACCCTGGGCCTCCCTAGGCATGTGCGTGCCATCTGTCTTCTCTTTAAAGTGCCAATAGCGGGATCTTCAGGGTTGTCCCCAGCTGATGACATCACGGGCCCAGGATACTTAAGGACTACCTCCATCCACCACTAACCGACTTGGCAACAAGTTCCCTGGTTTCTAGCTGGTGCTTGCTCCAGTACTCCGGACCTGTTGTTCTTGCTCTACGGATCCCTGCTCTGTTTTCTGGTAACCTGTCTTGGTGCTTCCCGCTCCTCGGGGCCTGGCTCAGTGCTTCTACATCTGGGACCCTGTCTCGGCACTTCCCGCTCCTTGGGGCCTGGCTCAGCACTTCTACATCTGGGACCCTGCCTCGGCGCTTCCTGCTCCTCGGGGCCTGGCTCAGTGCTTCTACATATGGGACTCTGTCTCTGTGCTCCCGCTCCTCGGGACCAATCTCAGCACTTCTACATCCACTTTGCGGGACCTGGCTCAGCGCTACTACATCATGAGACCCTGACTTGACGCTTCCGCCCCTCGGGGCCAGGGTCAGAGCTTCTGCATCACAGGACGCAGTCTCTATGCTTCTGCTCTGAACCTGTCTCAGTGCTTCTACATTACAGGACTGTGTCTCGGTGTCCCCGCTCCCTGGCACACCTCTCAGCGCTCCTACATCACAGGTCCCTGTTACTGCACTGCCGTCCTTCAGGCAGTCCCTCTGCGCTTCTTCTCTACTCAAACCTGCTACAGCGGATTCCCCGCTCTAGCCCTGCTTCAGCATACCACTATACAAGCCTCTGCTCCTGCACTTCCTCTCCTCGGAACCAGTCCCACGTGGTCCTGCTCCACTGCCTTCGGAACTACTGTAGCACCTCACCCCTTGAGGCCTTTCTCTCTCTCTCTCTCTCCGAGAGTACCTCTGTGACACTCTCTGCTTCCAGCTGCCTGCTCCCTCCGGGACCAGCCACACAGAGGTGCACCTAAGACCAGCTGACCCCAGCACCTAAGGGCTCAACCTGCAAGGAACGAGGGCCAGTACTGGCAAAGTTCCTGTCTGCCTCTGTTCCCGGCCAGCCTCACCTCCCGACAGTGGGGACCTGTGGGGTTCAACCCCGCAGGTGTAGCGCCAACCCCACCTCAGAGCAAGGGTCCACAATTCCTAACAATTAGATTTCTTACTTTACATTTCAAGATACCTTGACATAAGTCATACAGGTACAATAAAGAAAATTTAGAAATAATATATATAGGAAATATGCACCAAACATAGACCATCAACAGGGTAACTTAAAAGGTACATAATAAGGAAATAATGAAGAATTTATAATCTACATCTGACTGATGACTCTCTTGTAAATATTTTGTACATTATTATTATTAATTTGTTCAATTTTGTTCAATTTTCCCTCGTAATACCTGTTTAATTTTTAATTTTCAGTTTTTGTATTAGTTTTGAGTTAACTGTACACTGATACGATGTGCAAACAGCTGTCGGTATATAAAATATGTTAAATAAATAAATAAAATAAATAAAGCAAAAAAAAAAAAAAAAAAAAGCCAACTCTCTGAATGGTTCAACTAATAGAACTACTATTCTGCAGGAATCCTGCTAACTGTTCAGCCTAAAAAAAAAATGTAATTAGATCCTCCCAATTTAATTAGGCATCTGCATGGATATTTAAAAAAAAAAAAAAAAAAGTTGCACCAAAGGCACTCTTTGTTTCTTTCATTATCTATACTGTTTTGAAAATGCATGCAGTCTTGGAATCACTGGTTCACTGATACGTCCACCAGTTCACCTAGCCCTTCTCAGTTCAACTAGACTCTCTAGCACAGGGATTTCCCAACTGTGGGTTGGGACCCCAAATGGGGTCACAAAACCTTAAGCTAGGGTCACAGGTACCTCAACTGGCAGCTGCAGAATCAGCATTAAGAGTGTGGTGCCCTCTTGGGCACCACACTAGAACCCTTACATGGGCCTTACATCTATGAGCCTTACATCTATGAGCCTTCCATCCCCCTTTGCCCCTCTCAACCTGGAGGGCTTGGATTGGATGCCTCATTCTATTTAGTTCACATTTTAGTATCCTGTGTGGTAGGTTTTATGTAGCCTCTTTTCAGTGAGGATGTTTTTTTCAACTCTCTGGTGAAGCCTCCCAGCCTTATCATGCGCCTTATGTTTAAAGAGATCCTTCATCTTGCACTCCCTGCCAGAGGTCCCTCTTCTATTAGTTACAGAGAGATATATTTTGGGCCGGAATTCCCTTTGAGGCTCTCATTTCAGAGGATGGAAGACTAGTGAGCTTCACTTTACTCCTTAGGTGAGCAAGACTGGTAACAGCTCCTTTTGAGAGAGATTTTGATGGCTGAAGATGTATCCAGTTTTGCATTGAGAAAGTATTTTGAACAATTGCTTTGTGGGGAGGTGAATTTCTGACTCACTCCTCTTCACAGGGATCCAGAGCTGGGACAGTCCAATCCCCTCTTTCTAAAGACTTTTCCTGCAATAGAAGTCCCCCCACAGCAAAACTAAACAGAATGATCAAGACCAGGAAACCCAAATTGGATCTCTGTTTTTAGGACCAGGACAGGCTGGGTGTCCAAGAATGAGATGGATTCAGGAGGGACTGTTTTTTTTTTCTATGTTCAAGGGGACCCCTATAATAGGATTCCTGTTTAGCCACTGGGAGAACTTTGCACATTTATCATCACCAAGGGAAGATTCACCCAAATGCCTGAAATGAAGGACACATACCTAATGAGAAACTCACATCTGTACCATCAGTCAGCTTTAACTTCATTATTATGGATGACTTGGATTTTATTGCAAAATCAGTAAACTTTATTTTAACAACCAGAGCTTGGTCCCACCTGGTTTGTTCCAGCATCTCACCCCTTGGGATACAGCTACTAACAACACACACGGGAAATAACACACTACTGTCTGGGCCATAAGAGAGAGCTTTCCACTATGGAAAGAATCCACCCTGGTATAGAGAGTTAAGCATAGGAGTAAGTGCTAGCCAGATGTAAGGAAGAGAACAAATACATTTGTGTGCCCTTGGGACCTAAACTTCCCCAGTAAGGATTACAGTGGTATGTTAGTACAGGGTCTGTGAGCCATAATGTGTTCACATGAATTTATGTGGTAACAGGAAGCTATGCATGAGGAGGGTTCAAGAACCACTGCAGGGTCTTTGAGCTTGTACTGGCTCACAAGCCCTGTGCTGACTTTCATTACTAATGCTGCTGCCACTTGCAGATCACTGTTGGGCTTAGGTCCAGTCATAAGGGGAGACTGAGCGTGCACAAGCCAGTGGATATTACCACTGTTCTTCTCTCCTCATCCACCACTGAACGTACCCAAGAGAAAACTGTTGCCTCTGTCATCAGCCTTCCCTTTTTTCCCACCAATCATCATCCATCTTTGGTCTGAGTCTCAAAGGATAATATTGTCTCTGACCCTGACCACGGACAGAGGGAGTGGGGGGGGGGCTGCCTGGAGGGGGAGTTTTTGAAGGGAAAGTTCAGAAGCAGGAGGGAATTTGAGGTTTGCAATAGCTGGAGAGGGATTGGCTAGGCAGAGTTAAAGAGGAGGATTGAGAAGATCAACTGGGATATGTAAGAGGAACAGGGGTGAGAGGATGAGGGATGTGTGAGAGAGACTGGAAAGGAGGAGATGAGGATCGAGGTGAGAGAGCTAGGATGCGGCTTGAAAGTAAGACATTGATGGGGTCAGAGAGAGAGAGAGAATGATAATAAGGATCAGTTTGCTGTTATAAAAAGACATTGGGGTGAGAAGATTAACTGGGGCAAAGTGAAAAGGGCTGAAGGGGGTAGAGGGGTGATGGGCTTGGTAGGTGAGAGGAACTGGGAGATGTAAAAGGAGACAACTGGAGGGCAGAGGTGGAGAGAGAGGGCCTAATGGAGGGATGTTAAGAAAGGAGGTCATTTGGAGGGGTGGAGGTTGAGCAAGAAGATTGACAAGAGAAGGTGGTGGTTGATAGAAGTGATCAGCTGGAGTGAAATGATGATGAGAGTGAAGTTACTGTTGGAGGGAGACTTTTCCCACCACTTCGGTGGTGGGAAAAGTAATGGAGTCACTGCTGAAAGAGAGAATAGTGAACTATCTACAGTCCAGAGAATTGATGGACCAGAGGCAACATGGATTCACCAGGGGAAGATCCTGTCAGACAAATCTGATTGACTTTTTTGACTGGGTAACCAAGGAATTGGATCGAGGAAGAGCGCTCGATATCATATACTTGGATTTCAGCAAAGCTTTTGACACGGTTCCGCACAGGAGACTGGTGAATAAAACGAGAAGCTTGGGAGTGAGTGCCGAGGTGGTGACCTGGATTGCAAATTGGTTGACGGACAGAAGACAATGTGTAATGGTAAATGGATCCTTCTCTGAAGAGAGAGCGGTTTTAAGTGGTGTACCGAAAGGATCGGTGTTGGGACCGGTCCTGTTCAATATCTTTGTGAGCGACATTGCAGACGGGATAGAAGGCAAGGTTTGTCTTTTCGCGGATGACACTAAGATCTGCAACAGAGTGGACACGCCGGAAGGAGTGGAGAGAATGAGACGGGATCTAAGGAAACTGGAAGAGTGGTCGAAGATATGGCAGCTGAGATTCAATGCCAAGAAGTGCAAAGTCATGCATATGGGGAGTGGAAACCCGAATGAACTATATTCGATGGGGGGGGAAAGGCTGATGTGCACGGAGCAGGAGAGGGACCTTAGGGTGATAGTGTCTAATAATATGAAGTCTGCGAAACAATGCGACAAGGCGATAGCAAAAGCCAGAAGAATGCTGGGCTGCATAGAGAGAGGAATATCGAGTAAGAAAAGGGAAGTGATTATTCCCTTGTACAGGTCCTTGGTGAGGCCTCACCTGGAATACTGTGTTCAGTTCTGGAGACCGTATCTACAAAAAGACAAGGACAAGATGGAAGCGGTACAGAGAAGGGCGACCAGGAAGGTGGAGGATCTTCATCGGATGACGTACGAGGAGAGATTGAAGAATCTAAATATGTACACCCTGGAGGAAAGGAGGAGCAGAGGTGATATGATACAGACCTTCAGATACTTGAAAGGTTTTAATGATCCAAAGACAACGACAAACCTTTTCCGTAGGAAAAAAATCAGCAGAACCAGGGGTCACGATTTGAAGCTCCAGGGAGAAAGATTCAGAACCAATGTTAGGAAGTATTTCTTCACGGAGAGGGTGGTGGATGCCTGGAATGCCCTTCCGGAGGATGTGGTGAAGACCAGAACTGTGAAGGACTTCAAAGGGGCGTGGGATAAACACTGTGGATCCATAAAGTCAAGAGGCCACCAATGAAGAGTGGGTGACTCGCCAGAATGTCAAGAGGCCGCCAATGAAGAGTGGGTGACTCGCCAGAATGATGGCTACTGCCTGGAGACAATACCCTTATTCAATAAACGTACACATGCTTACTGTGACTCCAACATCATTCTAGCTTCAACAGCAAGAGGAAATGTGGAATAAAGGATCTGCACTCACAAAGGGGGAGTAGCTGGCTTGTTACGGCGGTTACTACCCCAAACCAAATAAGCCTGTTACTTCAATTTCTATGCAAATACAGCAGAGCTCTCTGCTTCAACGGCAGGGGAGAAGAAAAAAGGGTTCACACTCACAAAGCGGGGAGTAGCTGGCTTGTTACGGCGGTTACTACCCCAAACCAAATGTGCCTGATACTTCACTTTCGATGCATATCCAGCATAGCTCCCTGCTTCAACGGCAGGGGAGAAGAAAAACAACCAATAAGGGCTGTATAACATAGTCTGAGTAAAACAAATAAGCATGGGTGTAGCTTGCTTATTGCGGCGGTTACTACCCCTACTACCCCTAACTTATCAGCTAGATATTCACTTGGATGCAGCTCCATCACTGCTTTCTACATTAATGGTGGGGGTGGAAGGGAAATAGAACCAAGAGCTAAGAGAAACAGATAAGTATGAGAGAAAAAATGTGTGAAGCTTGCTGGGCAGACTGGATGGGCCATTTGGTCTTCTTCTGCCGTCATTTCTATGTTTCTATGTTTCTATGTAAATGGTTTTAGTCATCTGGGGTCATATGAATTTTCAAGTGCTAAAATGGGGGTCATATTGGCTAATGTAAGGGCCCCCGCCCGAAAGTTATTTATATTCTGCTGTTATATGTAAGGGCTCTGCCCAAAAGCTTTTGTTCTTTGTGAACCGATGTGATGTGCATACGAACATCGGTATATAAGAGACTTTAAATAAATAAAATAAATAAATAATAGTTTGAGAAGTCCTACTCTAGCACTTCACCGTGTACCCCAACAGTTCATCCAGACCTCCCACAGACAAACCCAATTTCACTTGCATGAGTCAATAAGCAGATGTAAACATGTATAAATAAATTTGATAATGTACATGCATATATCTCTTGCAAAATAGCAACTACCGTGTGCACTTCTGAACCACGCCTTGGAATGCCCCTTTTTTCTCTGGTAAATTGTGTACATGAAATTGAATATATACCTGCATTCTCAAGGGTGATAAAATAGCATTTATACATGTACATACTATTAATGTGCATATTAATACTATTTTTTACACACTGAAATCTGCACATAGATTTAGCTTTAAAAGGACACCTGATTCTTTTTCAGTCAACTTTGCTTTGCAATGCTGAATTAATATTTTGCATTGATAAGAAAGACAAAGAGAAAATTTGAAAATAAGCTTGTTGTAGACACAAAAACTCATAATGGAAACTTTTCCAGGTGCATTTGAAGTAAAAAGCTGCAAGGGAGTCAGTTCCACCATTAGACGATCAAGCAATAAAAGGACACTTAGGAATGACAAAGCCATAGCAGAGAGACTTAATGCATTCTTTGCTATGGTTTTCACTAAGGGCCAGATTTTCAAAGGGGTACACGCGTAAGATACGCTCGTACCCCCCAAAAACCTGGCCGAAATACCCCCTGTGCATGCCGAGCCTATGTTGGTTAGGCTTGGCGGTGCGTACAAGCCCCGGGACGTGAATAAGTCCCAGGGCTTTCCTGGGGGGGCATGTCGGGGGTGTGTCGCGGCGGTGCATCATTTGGGTTTGGGGCTGCGGGCATGGTTCCAGCCCTGGGACATTTTGGGGGCATGGCTGAGGCCTCCGAAATGGCTCCCAGGCCTGGGAATCACACGCCAGCAGCCGGCCCGGCACGTGCAAGTTACGCCTTCTTCAGGGAGGCGTAACTTGTACAACAAGAGGTAGGGGGGGTTTAGGTAGGGTTGGGGGGGGGGTGGGTTAGGTAGGGGAAAGGACGGGAAGGTGGGGGGAGGCGGAAGGAACAGAGACAGGCTGTGCGGCTCGGCGCCTGGTGTGCGAGCAAAAGTACACAAACAAAAGTACGCGAACAAAAGTACGCGCGGGCACAGATTTATAAAATCGACCCTTAGTAAGGAAGATGTCAGAAATGATATTCAAATATCATGAATCAGCTGAACTGAAACAAATCTCAGTGCACCTGGAAGATGTAATAGGGCAAATTGACAAAGAGTAGCAAATCATCTGGCCCATTATAGTATCTGAAGACTGGAGGTTGCCAATGTAATGTCAATATTTAAAAAGGGATCAAGGGATAATCCAGGAAACAGTGCTTATGCTGGCTCCTGTTTTCTTCATTCAAATCCTTTGTCCATGTCTTAAAAGATTTTCTTTTAGCTAGTAGAACCTTTCTCACCTCACCTTTTAACCATGCTAGTTAGTAGTCGTTTAGCTTCCCTTGCATCTTTTCTAATGAGTGGAATACATCTGGTCTGGGCTTCCAAGATAGTATTTTCAAACTATGTCCATGCCTGATATAAACTCTTAACTTTTGTAGATGCTCCTATGTTTCCTAACCATTTTCCTCATTTTATCATAGGCACCCTGCTGAAAGTTAAATACTGTAGCAGTACATTTCTTTTGTGTCCTCCCTTCAATTATTAAATCTGATTATGTTGTGATCATTATTGCCAAGTGCCTCCAACACTATCTCCCACACAAAATTCTGTGTTCCATTGAGGACTAGGTCTAAAATAGTTTCATTAGAACATGTATTTAACTGTGGCCGATCCAAGTCACATGTACCTGGCAAGTACCCAAACATTAGATAGATCACAAGCTACTATTGCTTATTAATTACCATAATAGCAGTTTATGGATTTAACCTCTAAGAACTTATTCAAACCTTTTTTAAACCCAGTAACACTAAGTGCTGAAACCACATCCCCTGGCAATGAATTCCAGAGTTTAACTATGCACTGAGTGAAAAAGAATGTTCTTTGATTTGCTTGAAATGACCAACTTACTAACTTCATGGAGTGCCCCTGGTCCTTCTATTATCTGAGAGAGTACATAACTAATTTACATGATCTTGTTCAAGTCCTTTTATGATTTTATAGACCTCTATCATATCCCCCCTCAGTTGTCTCTTCTCCAAACTGAACAGCCCTAACTTCTTTAGCCTTTTCTCATAGGGTAGCCGTTCTATGCCCCTTATCATTTTGGTTCCCCTGCTCTACATTTTCTCCAGTGCAGCTATATTTTTTTTGAGATGCGGTGACCAGAACTGCACACAGTATTCAAGGTACGGTCTTACCATGGAGCAATACAAAAGCATTATGACAACCTCCATTTTATTTTCCATTCCCTTCCTAATAATTCCTAACATTCTGTTTGCTTTTCTGATTGCCACAGCACACTGGATTGACAATTTCAATATATTATCCACTATGAAACCTAGATCTCTTTCCTGGGTAATAACTTCTAAGATAGAACCTAACTTTGTGTAACTACAGCAAGGGTTATTTTTCCTTATATGCATCACTTTGCACTTGTCCACATTAAACTTCATCTGCCATTTGAAAGCCCAATCTTCCAGTCTCATAAGGTCCTCCTGCAATTCATCACAATCCACTTGAGATTTAACTATTCTGCATAATTTGTGTTATCCACAAATTTGATCACTTTACTCATTGTACCCCTTTCCAGGTCATTTATAAATATATTAAAAAGCACTGGTCCAAGTACAGATCCTTGAGGCACTCCACTGATTACCTTTTTCCACTGTAAAAACTGACCATTTAATCCTACTTTCTGTTTTTTGTCTTTTAACCAACTTGCAATCCACAAAGGACATCGCCTCCTACCCCATGACTTTTTAGTTTTCTTTAAAGCCTCTCATGCAGGACTTTGTGAAATGCCTTCTGGAAGTCCAAATACACCACATCTACTGGGTCATCTTTGTCCACATGTTTATTCACCCCTTCAAAAAAATGTAGATTTGTGAGGCAAGACTTCACTTGGATAAATCCATGTTGGCTGTGTCCCATTAAAACCAAGTCTATCTAAATATTTTGTGATTTTATTCTTTATAACAGTTTCCATGATTTTTCCTGGTACTTAAGTCAGACTCACTGGTCTATAGTTTTCCAGATCACCCCTGAATCCCTTTTTAAATATAGGGGTTACATTAGCCATCTTCCTATCTTCAGGTTCATCAGATGATTTTAATGTTAGTTTACACATTTTTACTAACAGTTCTGAAATGTCATTTTTTTAGTTCTTACAGAACCCTGGGGTTTATTCCATTGGGTCCAGGTGATTTACTACTCTTCAGATTGTCAGTCAGGCCTACCTCATCTTCCAGGTTCACCGTGATTTGGTTCAGTTGATCAGAAACATTACCCATGAAAACCTTCTCTGGAATGGGTATCTCTCCAACATCTTCTTCAATAAGAAGCGGATTTTAAGAGCCCTGCTCGAGTAAATCTGCCCGGATTTACGCGAGCAGGGCCTTGCGCGCCGGTGCACCTCTTTTACATAGGCCTGCTGGCGCGCGCAGAGCCCCGGGACTCGCGTAAGTCCCGGGGTTTTCCGAGGGGGCGTGTCGGGGGCGGGGCCGAGTGGCGCGCCATTTTCGGGGCGGAACGTGGTGTTTCGGGGGAGGGCCCGGGGGCGTGGTTTCAGCCCAGGGCGGTCCAGGGGCATGGCCGCGCCCTCCGGAACCGCCCCCGGGTTGCGTCTAGGTGCGCCAGCGGCCCGCTGGCGCGCGGGGATTTACTTCTCCCTCCGGGAGGCGTAAATCCCCCAACAAAGGTAGGGGGGGTTTAGACAGGGCCGGGGGGGTGGGTTAGGTAGAGGAAGGGAGGGGAAGGTGAGGGGAGGGCGTTAGCGAATTCTCTCCGAGGCCGCTCCGATTTCGGAGCGGCCTCGGAGGGAACGGAGGTAGGCTGCGCGGCTCGGCGCGCGCCGGCTACACAAAATTGGTAGCCTTGCGTGTGCCGATCCAGGATTTTAGCAGATACGCGCGGCTACGCGCGTATCTACTAAAATCCAGCGGACTTTTGTTTGCGCCTGATGCGCCTACAAAAGTACGCGAGGGCGTCCTTTTTGAAAATCTACCCCTAAATACTGAAGCAGAGAAATCATTTAATCTTTCCATGACAGCCTTATCTTCTCTATGTGCCCTTTTAACCCCTTGATCATCCAACTTTCCAACCAACTCCCTTGCAGGCTTTCTGCTTCAGATATATTTTTAAAAGTTTTTATTGTGAGTTTTTGCCTCTATGGCCAACTTTCGTTACAAATTTTTTCTTAGCCTGTTTTATCAATGTCTTACATGTAACTTGCCAATGCTTATGCTTTATCCTATTTTCTTCTGAAGGAAGAAAATAGGATAATAATGATCTTTTGGCTAAAATAGCCTCTTTCACCTCACCTTTTAACCATGCCAGTATTCATTTTGCCTTCCTTCCACCTTTCTTAATGCATGGAATACATCTGGTCTGTGCTTCTAGGATAGTATTTTTTAACAATGTCCATGCCTGTTGCACACTTTGGGGCGGATTTTAAAAGGCGCGCAAATAGCCTACTTTTGTTTGCGCTCCAGGCGCAAACAAAAGTACGCTGGATTTTAGTAGATACGTGCGGAGCCGCGTGTATCTGCTAAAAACTTGGATCGGCGCGCGCAAGGCTATGGATTTTGTATAGCCGGCGCGCGCCGAGCCGCGCAGCCTACCCCCATTCCATCCAAGGCCGCTCCGAAATCGGAGCGGCCTCGGAGGGAATTTTCCTTTGCCCTTCCCTCACCTTCCCCTCCCTTCTCCTACCTAACCCACCCGCCCGGCCCTGTCTAAACCCCCCCTTACCTTTGTCGGGGGATTTACGCCTCCCTCCGGGAGGCGTAAATCCCCGCGCGCCAGCGGGCCTCCTGCGCGCCGGGCCGCGACCTGGGGGCGGGTACGGAGGGCGCGGCCACGCCCCGGACCGCCCCAGGCCGTAGCCATGCCCCCGTACCCGCCCCCAAAACGCTGCCGACACGCCCCCGAAACGCCGCGATGACCGGGCCCGCCCACCGACACGCCCCCGACATGCCCCCGACACGCCCCCCTCGGAGAACCCCGGGACTTACGCGAGTCCCGGGGCTCTGTGCGCGCCGGGAGGCCTATGTAAAATAGGCTTCCCGGCGCGCAGGGCCCTGCTCGCGTAAATCCGCCCGGTTTTGGGCGGATTTACGCGAGCAGGGCTCTGAAAATCCGCCCCTTTATACCTTTGTAGCTGCACCTTTCAGTTTTATTCTAACTATTTTTCTCATTTTATCAAAGCTTCCCTTTTGAAAGTTTAGTGCTAGAGCCATAGATTTACATACTATCCCTATTCCAGTCATTAATTCAAATTTGATCATATTATGATCACTATTGCCAAGCAACCCCATCACCATTACCTCTCTCACCAAATCCTGCTATGCACTGAGAATAAGATCTAAAATTGCTCCCTCTCTCATCGGTTCCTGAACTGATTGCTCCATAAAACTATCTTTTATTCCATCCAGGAACTTTATCTCTCTAGCATACCCTGATGTTTCACTTACGCAGTCAATATTGGGGTAATTAAATCTCCCATTATTATTGCATTACCAGTTTAGTTGGCTTCCCTAATTTCTCTTAGTATTTCACTGTCTGTCTCACCATTTTGGCCAAGTGGACGGTAGTATACTCTTATCGCTATTCTCTTCCCCTACACACAAGGGATTTCTACCCGTAAAGATTTGATTGTACATTTAGACTCATGCAGGATCTTTATCCTGTTGGACTCTATGCCATCCCAGATATAAAGTGCCACCCCGCCACCAAGATGCTCCCCTCTGTCATTGAGGTATATTTTGTACCCCGGTATAGCACTGTCCCATTGGTTATCCTCTTTCCACCATGGCTCTGATATGCCAATTAAGACTAAGTCATCATTCACTGCTATATACTCTAATTCTCCCATCTTACTTCTTAGACTTCTGGCATTAGCAGCATATAAACATTTCAAAGTATGTTTTTTGTTTGTATTAACATTCTGTTTTTCAGTTGACAGAGATAAATTGGAATCTTTTAACTCAGGTGAGTTTTTAATTACATGCACTTTGACTACTTTTGTTATTAGTGGAACCTCTCTGTTGGGCTCCCCTAACTCTAATGCTTCATAGAGATGTGCTTTGTTTAAAGATATCAGTTTGGGCTTTGGATTGGGCGCTCCACGGAAAATTTCGTTTTCCTACGGTTTTGTTTTTTTTTTCAGCAATTTTTGATGGGAGTTACTGCGCACTAACAACTAGTTAGTGCACACTATCTCAGCATTAGTGCGCAGTACACCGAATGAGATAGTGTGCACTAGCTAGATGTTAAGTTACTGCACCCTAATAGAACTTACAGCGCACTAAGTATGTAGTAGTGCGCTGTAACTAATGTTAGTGCACACTAAAAAAAAATGCAACTTAAAAATTAAAAAGTATCAATTCAGAGGAGTTCGTTAACTAGAATAACAGTGCACACTAATTAGTATTACTGCACACTAAGAGATATGCAGTGTGCAGTAACTCCATTAGTGCGCACTAACATGAAATACAAATTTTGCCGAAATTTCAGCAAAAATTGCTTTGTATATCAGCACTACTGAATCATGATGAATTAGACAATATCGTTGACATTGACTAATTCGTGAAAAACAAATGCACATCCCTATTCATTAGTATCCTCTGAAGATACTTCCCTCCGAACCATGCGCTGCTGAGTGACTGTCGGCTTTCCCCTTTGTTCTAGTTTAAAAGCTGCTCTATCTCCTTTTTAAAGGTTAGTGCCAGCAGCCTTGTTCCACCCTGGTTAAGGTGGATACCCATCCCTTTGGGAAACACTCCCCCTTCCCCAAAAGGTTCCCCAATTCCTTACAAAACTGAATCCCTCTCCCTTACACCATCGCCTCATCCTCGCATTGAGACTCTGGATCTCTGCCTACCTCTGCAAACTTGCTCATGGAACAGGGAGCATTTCAGAGAATGCTACCCTGGAGGTTCTAGATTTTGGCTTTCTACCTAAGAGCCTAAATTTGGCTTCCAGAACCTCCCTCCCACATTTTCCTATGTTGGTGCCCACATGTACCACGACAGCTGGCTCCTCCCAGCACTGTCTAAAGTCCTATCTTGGTGACCCATAAATTCGCCATCTACACACCAAGTAGGCATGTTACCAGGCGATCTTCATGCCCACCAGCCAACTGGCTGTCCACATTTCTAAAAATCGAATCACCAACTATACGGGCCGATACAGTAAAAGTTGCAGGAGAGCGGGTGAGCGCCCTCTCTCCCGGCATGCACACAGGCCACTCTCCTGTGCGCGTGATTCAGGGAAGAAGAATATGCTAATGAAGGCCCACAGTAAAACAAGGCACTAGGGACACTAGCGCATCCCTAGTGCCTCTTTTTTGACAGGAGCGGTGGCTGTCAGCAAGTTTGACAGCCGACGCTCAATTTTGCCGGCGTCGATTCTCAAACTGCTGACAGCCACGGGTTTGGAATATGGACGCCGGCATAATTGAGTGTCCATCTTCTGAACCATGGGCCGCAGGCCGATTTTAATTTATTTTTTATTTTTTAATTTTTTTTTATTTTTGGGGACTCCGACTTAATATCGCTATGATATTAAGTCAGAGGGTGTACAGAAAAGCAGTTCTGGATCGCGTGGGGAATAACTAATAGGGCCATCAACATGTATTTGCATGTTGTAGGCGCTATTAGTTTCGGGGGGGAAGGGGGGGTTGGACGCACGTTTTCGATGTGCTATTACCCCTTACTGTATAAGGTATTACTAATTGGTATTACTGCGCACTAAGAGATATGCAGTGTGCAGTAACTCCGTTAGTGCGCACTAACATGAAATATGAATTTTGCCAAAATTTAGGCAAACATTGCTTTGTATATCAGTGCTACCGATGGCCCAAGTGCAGGAGATCGCTCCTGGACCCTCGCTGGACCACCAGGGAGTTTTGGTAAGTCTTGGGGGTTCAGGAGGGTGGGGGGTTGTACTTAATTCAATTTTATCCAGGAAACGAATAAGAATTAACGCATGTAGTTATCTTGCCAAATGCAACGTATCTGCCCCCCGACGAATACGAATCCCGATTGCAACGTATGGTGTCCCTCTGCACATCCCTGGTCTGCTTTAGCATTTTTTGCACCCTCTCTACTGGGATGCCCTAATTTCCCTTAGTATCCTTCAAAGATACATCATTCCGAAACATGCACATCTGAATGACTATCAGTTTTCCCCTATCATCTAGTTTAAAAGCTGCTCTATCTCCTTTTTTAAAGTTAGTGACAGCAGTCTATTTCCATTCTGGTTAAGGTGGAACCTATCCTTTCAAAAAAGTCCCCCTTCACAAAAATGATGCCCAGTAGGGCATCATTTCAGAATTAAAAAAAAAGATAGGAAAAATCCATAAAATTTTGGGTTGTTTTTCTTATCATTTTTTTTGAACTGGCCAAAAAAGCAACATGAAAAAAACCCCAAACCCACCCCAACCCTTCTCTTTTACACTCCCATCAGCTGAAAATCCTCACCCACCCTAGCTCTCCCCAAGACTCACCAATACTGCCCTAGTGGTCTAGACCTTGGTCCCAGGAGTAACCAGTCAGCCAGCCCTTTGCCCCTATAATATGACACTGGTTGCCCATTCAAAATGGCTGGTAGCCCTTTCAAAATGTCACAAAATAGGGGCAAAGGGTGGCTGGTGCCATTTTGAATAATGACAGCTGCCAGCCTTGGAGTGGGAGGACACACCCGGGCCTCCTGCTAAACTACCAGGGCAGTATTGGTGAGTCTTAGGGGGTTGGGGAGGATGGGCCAGGGTTTGCAGCTGGTGAGGAGGGCTCAATATTGTACTTAAAGGGGAGGGTTAGGGAGGGTTTGGAGTTTTTTTTTTTTTTTTTTGGGGGGGGGGGGGAAATGAGCTGGAGTGAAACTGACATGGCCTACCCCTGTAACAAAAATAAAAACACAACAAAAGTTTTTGGGGCTACCACCCCCTAATGCTCAGTTCCTAACAAATCTAAAACCCTCTTCCCTGCATCATCATCTCATTCATGCATTGAGACTCCAGAGCTCTGCCTGCCTCTGTGGTCAGCATGTAGAAAAGGGAGCATTTCTGAAAATGTTACCCTGGAGGTTTTGGATTTCAACCTCAAGGAAGTTCAGGTAGCTGGGCTGGAAGAGTGGGTCTTCTGGAAAGGCATGAGTGAAAAGATGTGCATTACATTTTTTTTCCTGAATTTAAAGTACCATGGATTGAGGAACAGGATTAGTGGTGATTTGTTCCAAATATTTGATATGCAGCAACTGGGAATGATCAGCGGAGGGGAGACAGTCCAGATGACCGGAGTTCCCTTGAGAGTATTTAAGGGAAAAGAAGTTGGGAGAGGTGTTAGGGTCCTGTTTATTCACTCTGTTGAAGACATATTACAGTTTTAAATTTTTTTCTGCTCTCTACTGGGAGCCAGTGAAGTGGCTGTAGAATAGGCTTCAAATGACCTGTTACTTTTGCACCTACCAAAATTCTTGTGACAGCACTTTGTAGGAACTGGAGGCACTTTGCACTGTATTCTGAGGAAATTGCAGTAATCATTTCTGCTGGTGATTCACAAATGGATTACAATAGCAAAATTATGTTTATCAAGAAAATTGCAGAGTTGGCAGATCTGATGCAGATGCATACCACTTTAGAGATTAGAGGTTCTATTGTGAGGTTTTGGTCAAGTTCAACCCCTATGTTATGTTCCGACTCATTAGGATGTAAGGTGGTATTTGCTACTAAGGGAAGGGATTGCAGGGTGTAGCCTTGGCAGCTGAGCCAGAGGAGTTCAGGATGTGTTTAGTCTGAGCTTGTATTAAATAAACCATTTGGCTACTGCTGTAAGGCAGTTATTGCAAATGGTAATAGATGAAGTTGAATCAGATCCCATTTTGATGCAGAGTTCTAGCTTAATTAGTAGTTAAGTAGGAAGTGGAACCAAAAAATAATAAGGATGGGGAAGGGCATTTAGATGTAAAAGTCCTTGTCTTTTTAGTCCAGTGCCCAGTACTTCTTTTCTACCAACCAACTTTTTCAGTGGTTACTAATTTGCATATTATTACAAAATTAGTTTAACACACCGTGAGGTAGATCTTAAAACAATACGCGATCGCGTACTTTGGTTGGCGCACCAGGCACAAACAAAAGTACGCTGGATTTTATAAGATACGCGCGGCTACGCGTGTATCTTATAAAATCCGGGATCGGCGCGCACAAGGCTGCTGATTTTGGGCAGCCTGCGCGTGCTGAGCCGTGCAGCCTGCCTCCGTTCCCTCCGAGGCCGCTCCGAAATCGGAGCGGCCTCGGAGGGCACTTTCTTTTGCCCTCCCCCTCACCTTCCCCTCCCTTCCCCTACCTAACCCCCCCCCCCTACCTTTATCCATGGATTTACATGTTCTTTCTCCCCAGGCCCATCTCACCAATCTGTGCTCCATAGTTTTAGGTGGAGACAGGGAAGGAGAGAGGCAAAAGGTAAGGAAGGTAAAAGGTAGGCAAAGGTAGGAAGACAAAAGGTAAGGAAGGTAGGGGGGCAAAAGGTAAGGAAGGCATATTGGTTATGGGAGAAGAGAGGTCCCAATTCAGGGCTAGCACCTGGAGCATTTACGGGGGGGGGGGCACTGCCTCCCATGCCCTCTACTAAACTATGCCAAAGCTTTGCTCCTTCCTTTCCTTTCAGCTCCACAACATTTCTAAAATCCATTAAGTCTTTGGAGTTGATGTACATCACCTTTACCACGTTATTTTGTTTTGATATCTCCAACAGTCTCTTTGCCACTTTAATGCCACGTTGATGCCATTTTTCACCTCCTGTAGCTGCCTTTAAATACTTCTGCTTACCTTTTTTTTCCACCTTCCTTGCCAGTCTCGAGTTGCTTTACTACTTTATGCATTGCTCTCTAGTCATTGGTAATGTGTCCTGCAAAATTCAAGCTTACACTGACAAATGCATCCATGGTGTGGCACCCATCTCGCTCATTTAATCAGTCAGTCTGTCAGTCCTCCCTGTGTTCAATATTTTACAATCTCCACAGTCCCCACTTGCCAAGTTTTTGATCACTTTCATTCTTTCTCTTTTTGCTTCTTTCCTAAGGAAAAAAAAATCCGATCTAACAACTAAGAAACTCTCACACTAGCTATATTGAGAAGAAAGTTAAAAACACATTGATTCACTTTGGTTTGTTCTAGTTCGTTCATAGTTCCTTTTTTTTTTTTTAACTCTACTTCTCCATAACTCAGTGAAGTATACACTGTTATTCACATTCAGTGCTTTTAAATATTTTAGGGAGATTGCTATATAATTCAGCAAATAAATAAATGCATGTCCTATAGCCTTACATGGAAGGGAATATTGAATTGCTATAATTATGTATGCAAGAAGAACACATCTTTAAGTCGTCAACAATAAAATAAGATCAGAAAGATGTATATGTAAGCAGAGGGACATTTTCAAACTGTCTGCAGATATGCAAAGTTAAAAGGGCATTTTTTAGCCACAGACATTGTATCAATTTTCAAAGGGAAAACTTTCCTTTTGAAAATTGCCTAAGAAAAAGTGCCCACACAAATCTAAACCTCCTCCTTTTTATTCCACTGAAAGATACATTGGTACTTTTTAAAACTAAAAAATAGGCATATATTTGCAAACATCTCTCCAACCCTGCTTCCAGGAATGCCTCCTTTCACTGCTGGGACAATTGTCGGGTAGATTTTTAAAAAATGCTGCGCGGGTAAAAAATGGGGGTTACGCACGTGACCGGGCCTTGCGTGCTCCGTGTGCATTTTCAAAGGGGCACGGCTACGCTCGTAACTCCCGTTATGTGCAGAAGTGCTGGGTGCAAGGAAAGGGGCGGTCCAGGGGGTGGGGAGGGGGCGGGGGAGTTGGAGGCTGCCCGTACAGCGGCCATTTGCCACTGTGCCAGGGAAGCGCACGCCAGCAGTCGGCCGGTGCGCGCAAGTTGCTTCTGCTCCAATGTAATAAAAGCACTGCTTAAAAAGTAAGCTGGAAATGAGTGCACATTTTTAACTACGTCATTAAAAAATTAGCTTTACTACAAATGTGGCACGCTACTGCATGCGTAGTGCAAGTAAATTAAAAAATGTGTTCTAAAAACTGTCCATGACTTTGTTGTCCCAGGTCCAAATGTCACCGGACTGAAGCTCAAGTATGGGGGTAATGTTGGCATTTTGGTATGAATTAATAGCATATATTTTCTATAAAATTTAAAATGATCAAGGCACAAACCATAGAGTGAGTAGATGTACTGTCAGCATTTACCATGTTTTAGTGGTTGTTTAAGCACAATTTTGCTATGGGATGCTAATGAACTCCAAACTCATTAGCATCCATAGCAAAATTTCATGAGACCTTTTTCATGGATTGCCACAGCCAGGAAGTTTATGCGTTCCTGGCAGTGGCAAGGCCCAAACATGGCCCAGGCAGTGATGGTGTGTGTGAATCACCACAGAGATTTAAAGGTGCATCACAGCTCAGGTGAGATACTCGCCCTCCCCTGCCATTCCCCAAAGTGTAAATAAAATTCTCTGTGACTATAGTAGTCCCCCTACCCTGACCCCCTTGTAAATCCTAAATATAAAAACCAAACTCCCCACAATAAGCCTCACCCTTCCCATAGAATCCCTTACCTTCCCAAACAAAACAAAACAAAACCAAAAAAAGGAATGAGGCAAGGTTCAGGGGGTGGGGAGGAGAGGGGAAGAGGGAGGGAGTATGGGTAGGGGGGTTGGGAAGCTCCCTCCTAATTGGAGCGGACTGGGAGTGGCCTGATCTCGTCCACGCATACTTTTCTAAAATTAAGCCCTTCCCCCCCCCCCCCTGTGTGTGCTGCCCACACATGCAAGTTCACCCACATAACAGTTAGGCAGATTGGTAAAAAGCCTTATCTGCACATAAAACATTGTTTTACTAGAAGAAATCCTTTTGAAAATTACCCTTCCTGTGTGCCAGAAAAATAAATTTCCCAAGCAAGAAAGGGTAAATGGATTCTTGAATAAGGTTTTTCAGCTTAGATATTTGCATAATGACTTTGCTAAGCAAAAATACTCCATACATTCTTCTATATAAAAGAGATCTTTAGAAACTCAAAATAAACTATAGTTCTAGAATATTGCATGACCCAGGCAAAGAAGGAATGAAGCTAAAAGTAGTGAAAGAGAACACAGTATTCTTATAAAGCACAGGGTAAAAATGTAAAAAAAAAAAAAAAATACAAAACCACTACATACAAAATAAAGAAATATCTAGTGTCATGGTTGCAAAAGATTTGTACGTATTGTGCTTCCAGGGAAAAACTCTTTTGTTTTGTTTTTTTTTTAAACAAAGCCTATAGCCTTCAGTCTTTTAAAGCAATAAGTCCATTCATACAGATAATTGCTACATGCTAAAAGCCCTATCTTGCCCTGGTAGTGTGATGTCAAATCACCAACAATACATTATAACCCTTTGCCTTGTAGCACTCTCTAATTGCACTTAAATAGTACAATGATTAACCTTGTGTCACTGAAGAGAAGGTAAGATGGGCTTTATTTATTTTGCAATAATTTACCATGATTCCTGCACTGGAGTTAAATCATGAAGAGTCCATTTGTCAATGCAATTGAGAATCATCATAAAGTAATTAATGTAATGAATGGGTTCAATGACTTATTTTATTTAAACATGGACACAGACAGGGACATTGGTCTTTTTTTTAAAGAATTGGAAACAGATGAGTTTTGTTTTCCATTATGCCTTTAGAAAGTTTCCTTTAAACAAAGTACTTGATGTAATTTTTAGTTCATTTAGCATATGCATGAGTATGCAATATTGGCCTAATTTTAAAAGGTCGGCATGCACCAATACTGGGAAATGCGCATGTGGCCGGACTGTGTGGGTGTCTGCACATTTTCAAAGCGCCACAGCCACATGCGTATCTTCTGGTATGCGCGGAAGAGCCAGCTTTGAAAAAAGGGGTGGGCGGGGGCAGGGCCAGGGCAGGGTCTAGGTGGGGCATGGGTAGGGCATGAGCGGATTGGAAAAGCGCCATTAGGAGCTGTCCCACTGAAGCTTGCGCCAGCAGCTGGCTGGCCTGCACAAATCGCTGCTGCTCTGGAGAGCAGGTAAGTTGAAAAACAAAACCAAAAGGGTAGTTAGGGGGGTTTTAGGGGTCAGGGAGGATGGGGAAAAGGCAGGCAGGGTAGGTAGGGGGTTTAGGGAGTTCCTTGGAGCGGACTGGGAGGGAACTGGGGAAAGGCCCTATTGTGTCGCCGCTCGCTTCATAGAAAATTCCCCCTCTTGCGAGTGCACGAGTCGTCACTCGTGCACACATGTGCGCACGAGTCGTCACTCGTGCGCACATGTGTGCGCACCAATATAAAATCCAGTACACATGTGCGCATGGGTAGCGGATTTTATAACATGTGCACGACAGTGCACGCATGTTATAAAATCGGAGCATTCGTGTCTGTGCGCCGGGAACTGCGCACACATGGATGCCCGCATGTCGGTTTAAAAATTTGCCTTTATGGCAATAATTCCCCTCTAAATGTCAAATACTTAATATTGAAAATGAAGATAACTATTAAAAGCATAAAAATCTAAAATAATATTAATATAAATCTGTACCACAGACTTTGTAGACTTTCCAGTTTTCCTTGCTTAGAATATAGACATATCTGCAGATTATGAGGTCTCATTTCTTACCATTGTTTTAGCATTGCAGACATCATGGGAGTAATTTTCAAAGTCTTTAACATACACAAAACCCAGTTTTATGCATGTGAACAGCTATTCTGACCTGGGCTCAGTCATGTATAAATAGGCGTGCAGCCTGATTTTGCTCTTAATTTTATACGCACTGAGCAAAGGCATTCTGGGGGAATGGAATTGGGGTAGAGTTATGCTTTCTGATTTTAAATAAATATGTGCTTAAACGTGCTTTCGGAAGTTACACCATCCGAAGATGACATGCAACTTCCTGTGAGTAAATGTATGCACATGAAAATGCTCCATAAAGTCTGCCTGTACAATGTAGACTCAGACTTTATCACTATGAAGGCTGTGAAAATGACCCTCAATATTTGAATTTTGGACTCTTTATAGTGCTAAATATTTGAGTAGAACTCTTTCTTCTTGGGGATTCTGGAAGCATGTTAACTTGATTTAAGATATGTTGCATAGCCCAGATTCTGGTAGTTAGGCTGAATTGTGTATGCATGGATGAATGTGAGAGTTGCCCTGTTTTATTAGCTGCTATGATGTTAATATTTATTCTTGTTTCAAGAAAATATAATGCAATGCATATTCAGTAATGACTGATTGTTTTATATGGACCTGCTTTCATGTTATACTGTTAGTTTTGGGTTTGTTTTATATGCATCACATTACTTATAAATACATACTTAAAAATAGGGCTAATGATTCTTGGTTTGATAGATAAACTTGAAGATAAAATATAGTATGCATTCATTTTCTCTGCATAATTCACACAGTCACAAAAATATAAAAACATAGAAGGCAATTTCCACTCTGTGAAGTTTAAAACCTATTCATGTATAGCTCAGTGCTTTTGCTTTGAAATCTGCAATGGGTTCCAAACTACCCATGGACACTTGCATTTGCTTTTCCTGTACATGCTTTTATTTATTGATAGATAACACATGCAAAGCAGAAAATATAATCTACATGCTTTAGATCCCTCTCTGAATAAAACATGCCTCTGAGAACACCTCCCCTTAATGCAGCTAAAAGTACGTGCGTTGTTCCACAATCTGTGCACTTTGAACTGCATTGAGGGAGGGTGGTTTCAGTCAGCTGATTTATGCAGACAAATCATTTTAACAGGTAAATGGCTTTGAAAATTGTCCCAATAAGGCCTAATATATGACACTTTTGTGGTCACAGAAACCTTCTGTATATATGTACCCCTGAATTAACACCAGCTTAAATAGCAATGGCAGTACATTATTTTCTTGAAATGTGAACATCTTGGGTAGATTTACTAAAGTACAATAATTTTGTTAACATACCACAGGCAACTCACCAAATTTTTGGTATAAAAAAAAGTCCAATATTATACTATGTATGAAGGTTATGATACAGTTGTACTGTGTGGTGACAAGTTATTGCATGATAACTATATTTCAGAAAAATGTTAAATTGTATAGAATTTGACCAAATAAGACCCACAAAATATCAAAAGAAACACAGCCCTGTCTAGTCTAAAAGTCAGTCCTTCACAACCATTTGCTGTCATGCTTCAACGAAGTGGTAGAGAGCTACTGAACCCAAGTATAGAGGATAGATTTGTGCTTAGAGATAGAGGGAGAGGAGGTATTGAATCTGAGTCTACTATCTATTGTTTGTCTTTACCGTTTTCCTTCTTTTTGGCTTACCTTTTTTTCTGCTGCAGTATTTGAGTGTGTCTACATTTTTGTTTGTTTCTTTTTATCTGTCTGGTTGTTCTTTTCTGTCTTGATGTTATTACACACCCTAGGCAGACCAATGTAACACTACCCCCCCCCCAAGAAAAAAAACAACCCTATCCTGAGTAGAAAGTGCCCCTCTTACAGTGGGCGATATATAGTGTGTCAGATTGACTCTCTCTCTCTTTCTCTCATGTTCAGGACCCTTCTGGCTCAAAATTTCCAGACTTGCCAGTAGTAAAGTTACCCAGGTAACATGGCAGGTGTTGCCATCTTCAGCCTTGCAAAATTCAGGGGTTACATACTTAAGTCCTGGCCCCATTCCCCGCCCCTTTTCTGCCTCCTTATTCTTGACACGAACACAAGTATGTATGTGCATATTTCCCAGTTTCTTAAATTTTGCATTGCTCATGTGCGGCCCACATATTTGTGTATGGGGCTGTTTTTGCACGAGCAAGGCTTTTAAAATCTACCTGTTAGAGTGGAGTGTGTGTGTGTGTGTTGTGAGGATAATATGTAAAAGTGACTGAGTGCAAGAAAAAGGGTCTTTGAAAGGCATATCAGTAGATAGTTGGAAGAAGCAGGATAGGAGAACGAGAGTATTAGGAGGAGGTAGAGGAGAGTAGGAGAGTAGGCGAGAAGAGAGAAGGGATGGGTTAGTGAAGAGAGGAACAAGGAGAGGGACAAAAAAAGAAAGAAATGAAATAACATTTTTATAAACCTTTATTACTGAATGTGGAAGTGGTTTCACAGGTAGCAAGGAGCTCAGGGACACTCCAACCACAAGCTCTAAGAACATAAGACATTTCATTGCCATGCTGGGTCAGACCAAGGGTCCATCAAGCCCAGCATCCTGTTTCCAACAGAGGCCAAACCGGACCACAAGAACCTGGCAATTACCCAAACACCAAGAAGATCCCTTGTGCAGCACCATTTTCCTTCCATTGCTGCTTGGAATTTTATCCATCTGTGGATCTGGGATATAATTTAGATATTCTCGCAATATAATAGGATGGGAGCCCAATGATTTTATTTTGGTAACCAAAGTGACAAACAAACATGATCATAAGGATTAGGGGAGTACACAGATGCAATGATGGTCATATTCTCTTGCAGCTCCCCCAATAATAAGACATACCTGCCATTTGGGTCCATTATACTGTTAGAAAACTTAAATGACAAATTCCTATACATAAGAATGACCTCTACTCTACTTTTGGTGCTTCCTGTTGCTGAGAAAACTTGTCCTACCCAGTTTTTCCTCAATTTTTGGTGTTTACTCTGAGATATTTTACATATTACATTTCAATCTTCTCACATTTAATTGGCATCCCTAAGCCTGCCACTTTCCAGGATATTATATTTATATTCATCATTGTCGAGGCATTGATTGAGAGATATTGACTGCAATTTCCTTAGGTATATGGAGAACTGCTTGCCCCATGTCAAGCAGTGTTCCTCTCACCTTCCATCCTAGAATGCATACAATTTCTTCATACCAATCTTTTTGCTGTTCTCCTTCATGTCCATATCCAATACCTTTAAAAACAATTATATTCCCTTTTATCTTCTCCTGTCCTGAATCCTTTCCCTTCCCTCCCTCTCTTTACCTCCCTTTATCCCCCCATATCCCCGCCTTGATGTGTTTTCACTGGCAACAAGGAAGGGAGTGAAGGGCTTCCAAAACTGTTTCTCCTTTTTGACTGGGATTGCCAGCTGATCCAGTTCTGGTTCTGCCCCACTGCATCGATGGCCTTTCCTAAAGAAATTGAATCCAATAATTCCATATATACAATGAAGCAAAACCTGACTTGAATTAATTTGTCAAGGCTGACCTGGGTCAGGTGACAACTCTACTGTTCACATGAGAGATTATGATACTATTGATTAGACCAACATGAAAATTATGCATACATAGCTCTCCCTTTCCCCCAAATCCTGGAACTCATCTTCAACCTCTGTTCCAAGATCCTTCCTCCTCTGATCTCTTTCTCCCCTATCTCTTTCATCCCCCACCCAACTTAAATTCCTGTTTCTTAAGCATCACTGTGTAAGAAGAGCAGGAGGTCATAGTTGATGCATTCAGGAGCCCCTCTCAAAAAAAAACAATTTGTCATACACACTGCAGAAAACAATATGGGGCAGATTTTAAAAACTTGTGTGAGCGCGTACTTTTGTTCGCGCAGCAGGCGCGAACAAAAGTACGCTGGATTTTATAAGATATGCGCGTAGCCGCTCGTATCTTATAAAATCCGGGGTCGGCGCGCGCAAGGGGGTGCACATTTGTGCAACCTGCGCGCGCCGAGCCCAGCGCTCGCTGCCTGTTCCCTCCGAGGTCGCTCCGATTTCGGAGCGGCCTCAGAGGGAACTTTCTTTCACCCTCCCCCCACCTTCCCCTCCCTTCCCCTACCTAACCCACCCCCCTGGCCCTATCTAAACCCCCCCTTACCTTTGTCAGCAAAGTTACGCCTGCTTTAAGCAGGCGTAACTTTGTGCGCATCGGCCGGCTGCCCCGCTCCGTGGTCCGGTCCCGGGGGCTGTTCCGGAGGCCGCGGCCATGCCCCCAGAACGCCCCCGGGCCGAAACCATGCCCACGTCGCCGCCCCCGAAACACCGCGCCCCGCCCCCTAAACGCTGCGTCATTCCCGACACGCCCACCGACACCCCCCCGACAGGAAGCCCCGGGACTTACGCGTGTCCCGGGGCTTTACGCGCGCCGGCGGCCTATGCAAAATAGGCGCGCCGGCGCGCGAGGGCCCTGCGCGCGTAAATCCGGAAGGATTTACGCGCGCGGGCCTTTGAAAATCCGCCCCTAAATGTTTTGCATCGAAACAATACTTATTGACTTGTTTCTCATATCGGATTATACATGTTGACTCTCAATGTAAAAATAAACTCATGTATTTTTCATTTCTCATTCTTGCCTTTAATTATTTCCCTGGCAGCTGAAATACTTATAAAATACAAAACAGTCATTTTGCCCTGATTTGACATCTCATCGAGGTATAATCATAATAAAGAACTGGATATCATAAAGCCACAAACTTAGAGTCAATGCTATTATGGAGCACTGGTCTTCAGAATTTTGGTTAATGCGCACCACTTGCTGCATTTAGATCAGATTTGTTCAAGGTTGGTCAAATAGTTATTAAATAATAAGGTCAATTGTAATACCTCAACACTCACAATTGACAATTTAGAAAATTGCTCATGAAGGAATAACATCAGAATTCTAGGAATAAGTGAGAGCGTGGCTAATTCGAATGTATCTAAAATGATAGAAACTTGGCTGCCACATGACCTGCATGCTGCTGAATTGATGGGGACACTAACAGTGGAGCACTCTCACCGGCTAGGGAACAAACAAAATGAAGCAGTTAAGCTCCGAATAATCATAGCTAGAATTCTTAACTTTTTCGACAAAGTGTGATTGTTACAGGCATACATATCACAAGTACAGAGAGTTATTACATCAAGGGCAGAAATTCCAAATATTTTTAGAATTTTTTGCAACAGGAGTTGCAAAAAGAGATTTTATCAATGTATGTGCTACTTTGGTTATATTCATTTCTAGGTGCAATACTCTGTGCATTTAAAGATTTGATACAGAGAAAATACTAAGGTCTTCAAAGTGCTGATGGAGGCAAAAAACTTTGTGCATTCTTTACCAGAAACCGAATCAGGATCTGAGTGAGATATGTTGGTGTAGCCCAGTTGATAAATTTCCTGAAAGTGTGGCATTAATACCCAATTTTTGTCGGCATGTTAGTTTTTATATCTGCAGATTCCTTTGATAGTTTTTCCAGCATTATTACCTTTGTTGGCAGTGCTGGTGCGTCATCTTCAATAAATGATTTGTGTCCCTCTGCCTTTGTTATGTGTGTGCCTATTTCCATCAGGTAGGATTTTAAATCTCCAATATTTTCCTTGATCTGCACTTCATCACTCTATGGCACAACAACTACACCTGTAGTTATTTCCCCAATCACTTTTTCCTGCACAACTTGACTTAACCCATCTGCGACATTGGCCATCATTCCTTCCAGTGCTTTACGTCTCTCTTTATCCTATTTTCAACTTTAGAAGTCATAGCTGGGGAACACGAATTATGTATTTGTCCATAAAATCTTCAAGACCTATAATCCAGCAGATATGTAGTAGAAAATATTTTTAAGGAAAAATTTACATGTTCAGTAGGGGCTATCTGGAGCTCTCCCTCCTGACATCTGAGCGTACTCACTGCATCATGTGACCTCCATGGAAATTTTAATTGATGGAATTGTTGTACATAGGGCCTCATTTTCTAAAGTATCGCAGGCCTGCAATACTTTAGGGAATGAGGGGCAGGGGGCCAAAATGAGGGGGCGGGCCTGCGCTAGCCGGCAGCGATCGCACCGTTGCGGTGCGATCGCTGCCGGTTTCGCACCCAATAGCGCCACCATGGAAGGTGTAGCTATTGGGCGCGAACTTCGACACGAAAAGGGCTTTACCTTTTCGTCATCCGCGGCATCTTCACGGAGTCGGCCCCGGTGACGCCCGACTCCTCCTCTTCCAGGGCCAACTCCGCCCCCATTTTGGTATCGCATGTGATAAGGGACTTTTCGCGTGTGAAACATCCCTTATCACGTGCGATCCGGATGGAAAATGAGGCCCATAGTTTACCATTTTTAGAATTAATTGTTTTGGGTGATTTAAACATTTAACTGGGTAAATCCAGTTTGGGTAACACACAATATGTTATATCAGCTGCATCAATTGTAGAATTTGTGCAGTTAATTTCCAACTCACAAGACTGGTTACATTCGGTATCATATTTATGACTCTTCATCTTTTAAAAACAGGCAAAAAAGAACATTTCTAATAGATTGTTGCCATGGAAAGATCATTTTAGGCCAAATTTTAAAAGTCCTATGCATGGCAAATCTACGAGATATGCGCGTGACTGGGACGTGCATGGGACATGTAGATTTTACGAAGGCTGCAGCCACATGCGTATCTCCGGGTACATGGATAAAAAAGGTTTGGAGAAAAAGGTATGGGGCATGGGCGGGCTGAAACTGCACCCATGAAATCAGTTACACGCACTAATGCGTGCCGGGTCCCCACAACTGCATAACTTTCATCTGCTATGGACAGCATGTAAGTAGTTAAATAAAAAAAAGAAAGTAGTCAGTGGGGTTTTAGGGGTCAGGGTTAGTAGGGTAAAGGGAGGCAAGTTAGGTAGAGGGTTTCAGTAGGGGATTTAGGATGCCTTTACTAGGGCGGACTGGGAACTAGGCCTATTGGGTTGCCAAGCATACCTACTAAAATTCCCCCTTATGCGCTCGAGACGGGATTCGCACGCACATGCGTGTGTCGATATAAAACCATGCACACATGTGTGTGTGCGGATAGTTGATTGTATAACATGTGCACATAAACGCACACATGTTATAAAATCGGCTCATCTATATGCGCATGCATGAGAGATTGAAAAGTATAACTTGAGGCGTAGATTTGTATAACACAAATCTACTCTATGCAGGCGTGCTCTCTCTCTCTTTCTGTGATGTATTAATCCGTGTGCAAAGTGAGAAATAGCACAGGTGTGATAAACTGCAGGAGCAGGGTAATTATTCTAACCATGCCCTTTTTTTTTCTATCACAGGCGCTATTTTTGCTATATTTATAGCATTTTGATAAATTTAGGGGTAATTATGTCAAATATCAAATAATGGGTTGAAATATTCTTTAGAATATATTTATTTATTATTTACATTTACTAATCACTTAAAGTAAAGATGAAAGCGACATACATCACAATTCTAGATAAATCAAAACGTCTTAAATAATAGCTTTTTATAAGTTGAAAATCATTAAGGTTTATGTTACCAAGAGATATATTCAGAACTGTATTTCAATCTTTGGTTTTGGGTCATTTGGATTATTGCAGCTGTTATGAATCTGAACGTGGACCCCTGTTCCGAGGTAGGGTCAGTGCTACCAAAAAGGAAGTCAACCCTCTTCGGTCTCTACCGTCGGATGGCAAGACCTGTTGAAGATGTACCGATGAAGGCTTCACCCTGGAAGCGCGTGATCCCCCTGGGAGGAGCCCGTAGAGACATGGCCGCTGGGACTTAGGAGACTCCCTGAAGAGTGACGATGGTCTGGATGTAGGCGCCTCCTGAGGTCGTGGATTCTAGATGGCTGGCGCATCCAGCAAGAAGTTAGTCCCTGAGTCTACGTCGAAGGATAGTCCCAATCCATTCCAAGGGTTGAAGTCCAGCGAGTGATCGAGAGCCGGGCCAGGAGGAGACGGGAGAATGATCCGAAGCCAATCCGGGAGCAAAGAAGGAGAAGGATCCAGAGCCAGTCCAAGTCAACAACCAGAACAACACCACCACCGGTCCAAGGGTCAGGAGCCAAAGAGTCAGTCCAATGAGGAGAAGAGCACAAGCGGGATGGAGAGCGAATCCGGAACACAGCCACAGCAACCAAGCACAGAGCCTCAATACCAAGGCAAGGTCTAAGTGTTTAGACTTTGCCTTAAATACAGGAACCAGGAGGTGGAGTCCCAGGAGGAGCCATGACAATTTCCTGTCATGGCTCCTTTAAATATTTTCTTCAGCCGCGCGCGCGGCTCTTAGCAAGGACAGAGGGGGAGGAGCCAGCCCGGTCGAGAGGAACCATGTGGCCGGGCTTGGCAGCGGCCGCAGCCCCGAGGAAGCAGAAGAAGGCTGCCTGCCACCACAGGAGCCTTCTATAAGCCCGATGCTTCAGGTGAGCAGTTACTGCCGCGGCCGTCGGCCTGACCCAAGTTGCGACCCGTTGCAGCAGGCGGCCATGACTCCCGGCCATGGGGTGCTGCGGCCGGCGTTTCTAACAGCAGCAGTCTCTTCACAGGTGTACCAAATAAACTACTACAATGTGCTTCAGCTGTACAGCATGCTACTTTGCATCTTCTCATGGGACCAGGAAAAAGGGATCATATACAGCTTGCCTTGAAGGAATTGCATTGGCTTCCAGTTAAATATAGGGCCAAGTTTAAAATGATTACTATAATACACAAGATTAATTGGTATATACCTACTCGCTCTTTAAATTCAGCAGGTCAAAAACAACTTCAGATTCCTGCTACATGAGAATATCAGTATCAAAAAATGAGAAAGGACCTTTTTTATATGTATTTCCCCAGTTTGATGAAATTCCGTATCGGCATATCTCAGGTTAGGAAAAGATGTTAAAGTGTTTAGGAAGCAAGATAGGGCTATTCTTTTCAAAGAAGCATTTGGATAATGACTACTTGTCAATTTATTTTGTTTTTTGTAAGTGTCTTAGATGTATATTTTGTGTTACTATGTTTTGACATTTTTATGAATGAACACTGTTTGAATGGAAATTGCTGAATATAAGCTTTTTAACAAATAAAATAAATAATAAAAGAGAAGCCCATGTCTCCTAAAATAACCTATGAAGCAAAAGAAAAAAAAGACAAATAGATTAAACATTAAATAGCACATAGTTAGACCATTTAGAACCATCCCGTAGATCACTGAGAAAATAAAAAAGCAAAAAAAACTGTGGCCAGGGATTTAAGGAAAACTAATGGAAAACCATAGAAAAACAGTCTTAGATGAATATAAACAACAATAGACTCAGAATGGAGAAATAGCATTAGTAAATGACCCCCTAAGCTACATGTCAAAAAAATATAAGTAGGCTGCTCATGAAATTAAAAAGAGTCATGACTCTTCTAAAATTAGGGGAATTATAGAAGAGTCTACTTAAAGACTTGTATAATGCCACTGAAATTAGAAACAGCAGTTGTACACCCCATTATAAAGAAATCTGAAAAGTATTGCCCTATTTCTAACCTATTGTTACTTGGTAAATCAATAGAAAGAACAGTGTTATCTCAACGTACCAATTCTTTTTTTTTTTTTTCTAAAACACAGTTAGCCAGGACCTATTCCAGTCCAGCTTTAGCACAGGATTCAGCACTGATTTTCTGTTAGTGAATCTAACTTATGACTTATGATAGAACAGGGTAAGTCTTGTTTGCTGATTTTTCTAGACCTATTATCAACTTTTAATACTCAATCATTTCATTCTCCTGAAGAGATTTATAGAAGTAGGTGTTGAAGTAAAAGTGAGTAAATATAGAAACATAGAAACATAGAAATGACGGCAGAAGAAGACCAAATGGCCCATCCAGTCTGCCCAGCAAGCTTCACACATTTTTTCTCTCATACTTATCTGTTTCTCTTAGCTCTTGGTTCTATTTCCCTTCCACCCCCACCTTTAATGTAGAGAGCAGTGATGGAGCTGCATCCAAGTGAAATATCTAGCTTGATTAGTTAGGGGTAGTAGCCGCCGCAATAAGCAAGCTACACCCATGCTTATTTGTTTTACCCAGACTATGTTATACAGCCCTTATCGGTTGTTTTTCTTCTCCCCTGCCGTTGAAGTAGGGAGCTATGCTGGATATGCGTGATATTAGAAATTTTTGATTAATGATTCATATTCTAAGGGATACATTTTCAAAACATATTTTTCTGTAGAATTAGCATATACAAGCATAAGTAGTTATGCTCACGCACATGCAATTTTATACAAATCAAAAGTATGTACGTATTTTTTAACTCATATGCAAATTTATGTGCATAAAAATGAATGATCTAGTGGCTTTCTGGGGTGGAGCCAAGAGGTAGGTGTATGAGTTGCTACTTTAGAAGATACTTACATTTGGCAACTTACTCGTGTAATTGTACACCTGCTGATTAACTTGTGCAATTGATATCAGTCTTGTCTATTGCCTACTTTTGATTGGGTGGGAGATCTGGGTGAACTACATAGTGTTCAAAATGAAAAACTAGAAGAGTTTTGATGACCTGGAGAAAGAGTACGTGAACTGGTGGAGGTTTCAGCGAATAGGTGATTTCAATTACGTGTGCATGTTTTAAAATATACTGACTTCCATGGGTAAAACAGGGTTTTATGCAAGCAAGTGCATGCATTGGAGCATCCCTGGATATGGATAGGAGCATCCCATGTACAGAATCTACAAGAAGTAGAGAGATAGTGGATGCTTTTCAAGGGGCTCTGTTCAAACAAATGGTAATGGAACCCATGAGGGAGGTTGTGATACTTGACCTGGTGCTCTCAAATAGTGATAAAATCTCAAATGTCCAAGTAGGTGCCAACCTGAGCACCAGTGACCATCAGATGGTATAGTTTGATATCATGAACAGGATACAGAGAAAACACACAAAGACATGAGTTTTGAATTTCACAAATACAGACTTTGTCAAAATGGGAATGTTCCTAGAGAAAGAACTGGGAGAAAATGGGAGAGGTGGAACAACAGTAGGCCAAACTGAAAAAAGCTATTACAAAGGAAACAAATATATATGTTAAAATAGTAAACAAAAGTAAGTGGAAAAAGAAAACGATCTGGTTCTCAAAGGCAGTGGCTGAAAAAATAAAGGTAAAGGGCCGGGATTTAAAAGGGTTGCACATATAAATCTGGAGGATTTACGCACTTAACCGGCCTTACGCGTGTCAGGCCTATTTTAAAAAGGCTTGGCGATGTGCGTAAAGCCCCAGGACGAATGTAAGTCCCAGGGCTTTACAAAAGGGGCAGGGCATGGGCAAGGTGGGGGCAGAGTGGGGATGGGGTCAGGCTCCCGGCACAGCGGCCATATTTGCCGCTGTGCCGGGGATCGCACGCTGGCAGTTGGCTGGCAGGCGCAAAAGGTAGAATAAAGGTCAGATGGTGGGGTTAGAGTAGGGCTGGGGGGGGGAAAGGTTAGGGGAAGGGGTGGGAAGGTCAGGCTAGGGGGAAGGGAGCAGGGGAAGGCAGCACAGCTCGGCACGCGCAAGGTGCACAATTGTGCACCCCCTTGCATGTGCCAACCCCGGATTTTATAACATGCGCGCACCTGTGCACACATGTTATAAAATTGGGCTTACATGTGCGCACCCCGGGTAGTGTGCGCACATGTAGGCCATGCGCGCTTCTTTTAAAATCTACCCCAAAAAGAACAGGGTATAAGAAGTATAAAGAATCCATAAAAGAAGAACACAGGGAAGAATACCTGGTAAAACTAAGGATGTGAAGAAAGAAATCAGGAAAGCAAAAGGTCAAGTGGAAGAAAGGATTGCCAGAAAGATAAAGCGAGGTGACAAAACATTCAGATATATCAGAGAAAGAAGGAAGATCTGCAGTGGTATAGTGAAATTGAAAGGTAACAAGAAACAATGTGTGGAGAGAGGTGAAGAAATGGCAGGAATATTAAACAAATACTTCTGTTTGGTATTCACTAAAGAAGATCCTGGAAAAGTACTGTCACTCATAGACAAGATCATAAATGGGAATGGGTAGACAAAATTCTATTTATGGAACAGAATGTGTCGGAAGAGCTATGCAAACTGAAAATGAACAAAGCCATGGGGCCGGATGAGATACAACCCAGGATCAGCAATACAACCCCGGATCAGAGCTGTGCTGGTGGGTCCACTGAAGGACATTTTCAATAAATCCCTGGAAATGGGAATGGTGCCGTGGTATTGGAGAAGAGCAGTAGTGGTCCCGCTTAACAAGAGTGGTAGCAGATGAGAGATTGAAAACTGTAGGTCAGTTATCCACATTGGTGGTAGAAAAATTAATGGAGATGGTGCTGAAGGAAAGGATAATGAACTATCTACAATCTGGTGGGTTGCTGGACCCAAGGCAGCATGGATTCACCAGGGGAATATTATGTCAGACAAATCTTATTGATTGGGTGACTAAAGAACTGTATCGAGGAAGAGCACTCAATATTATCTACTTGGTTTCAGCAAAGCTTTTGATACTGTTCCACAAAGGAGGCTTGTGAATAAAATTAAAAGCTTGGGAGTGAGCTCCAAGGTGGTGGCATGGATTACAAACTAGTTGACCGATAGGAAACAGCTTGTAATAGTAAATGGAACCTACTGTGAAAAGAGAACTGTGTTAAACGGAGTGCCACAGAGATTGGTGTTGGGACCGGTTCTGTTCAATATCTTTGTGAGTGACATTGCAGAAGGGATAGAAGGTAATGTATGTCTATTTACGGATGATACTAAGATATGCAACAGAGTGGACACACCTGAAGGAGTAGAGAGAATGTAATGTGATTTAAGAAAGCTGGAAGAGTGATCAAAGATTTGGCAGCTGGAATTCAATGCCAAAAAGTGCAGAATCATGCATCTGGAATGCGGAAATCCAAAAGAGCTGTATGTGATAGGGGGTGAAAGACTGATGTGCACAGACCAAGAGAGGGCACTTGGGGTGACAGTGTCTGGGGATCTGAATATGGCAAAGTAATGTGACAAGGTGATAGCTAAAACCAGAAGAATGCTGGGCTGCATAAAGAGAGGAATAACCAGTAAGTAAAAGGAGGTGATGATACCCTTGTACAGATTCTTGGTGAGGTCACACCTGGAGTATTATGTTCAGTTCTGGAGCCCGTATCTCAAAAAGGATAGAGAGATGATGGAGGTGGTCCAAAGACGGGCGACAAAAATGGTGTGGGGTTTGTATCAGAAGACCTATGAGGAAAGGATAAAAGATCTGAATATGATTACCCTGGAAGAGAGAAGATGCAGGGGAGATATGATACAAACCTTCAGATACCTGAAAGGTTTCAATGATGAACCTTTTCCATTGGAAAGAAAACAATAAAACTAGGGGTCACAAAATGAAACTCCAGGGGGCAGATGACTCAGAACCAACATCAGGAAATATTTCTTCACGGAGAGGGTGGTGGAGGCCTGGAATGCCCTTCCATAGGAGATAGTGAAGAAGAAAACAGTCAAAGAATTAAAAGGGGCATGGGATAAACACTGGGGTGGGTTTTGGGGGGTTTTGGTGTGCCGGTTTTCCTGCCGTTGGTTTGGGGCAAGTAAGTACTTCCTTCCCAAAGTTGATGAAGTATTAAGGCATTTGGGGTGGGGGATTTAATTTAAAGGGTCGGGGGTGGGTTTTAGGGGGTTTTAGTGTGCCGGCTCACAATTTTAACGATTTTCACGATATTTTAAACACCCAAACGGCAACAATACGATTCCCTCCCCCTCCCAGCCGAAATCGATCATTAAGACGATCGAGGACAAGATTCACATCTCTAATAGCCACTGACATTAGCAATGGTTACATGGAATAGACTTAGTTTTTGGGTACTTGCCAGGTTCTTATGGCCTGGATTGGCCACTGTTGGAAACAGGATGCTGGGCATGATGGACCCTTGGTCTGACCCAGTATGGCATTTTCTTATGTTCTTATGTTCTTATGATCTCTAAAGGCTAGAAAACAGAAATGAGATAAGCATACAGGGGGATAACATGTTGGTATGGTGGTTACTACACTTAGAAGAAGGCATGGAGATTACTACCCTTAACCATTATGCTTTGATGCTTTTAATTGAAATGCAACATTGTTCCATGCTTAAACCACAGGGGGATAAGAAGAACTTGATTCAGATGACAACCAAGGGCCCTGATTTGTATAGTCTGGGATACTGTTATGTGGACATAAGGAAAAAAGAACAGGACTGCTTCTATGACCAAGACCTAAAGGAAACGATGAAAGCATGATTGGGGGTAACTTGCTGGTGTGGCAGTTACTACTCTTAACCAAATAAATCTTGATACTTTTGATGCAACTCCAATATTGCTCTCTGCTTCAACGGCATGGGAAAAGGGGAATTGGATTTAGACAGCAACCATCGAGGGCCCCGACTTCTATGGTCTGCGAAACTGATGAGCATGGCGGTAACCAGTACAGTGCAGCAGTTACTACCCTTAATAGAAGCATGGGATTACTACCCTTAAACAAAAAGCCTTGATGCTTTTGATGCAACTGCAACATCAATCTCTGCTTCAAAGGAGGGGGTGGGGGCTGAAAGGAAAGAGAAATTTCAATTCATGGTCAACCAACACGTGCCATGACTTTTTTACAGTCTGGGGTACTGAAGCACATACATTAAGGAAAAAGCACAGGACTGCTTCTACGGCCAAGTCCATAAAAAAAGCATGTCAAGCAAAACTGACTGATACATGGGGTTAATCTGCATGGCATGCCAGATACTACCATGGGAAGCTTGTTGGGCAGACTGGATGGACCATCGGTCATTTTCTGCTGTCATTTTTATGTTTCTATGTTTTAAGTCACACATTTTTTTGTGCGTAAAATATACACACATATATTTTTAAAATAGGAAAATTATGCATTTTCAATACATTGCAGGGCCAATAAGGAAATATAAACACATGTGTTAGGGAGTGCATATATATGTATTTTATAATCTGCGCATATCTGATACACACAGGTTATAAAATACTTTAGCAGTTCTCTACATGGCCATATGCATGCATATACTCTCTATGGCTGCACCGAGTTGTTTGAAAATAACCATCCCTGTAAGTAAGTCATACATTCTAAGTTGAGGAATGTCTCTCTCCTTAACTTTTTAATATATATTTAAAAGTATTTGAGAAGCTATGAGAACATTATGGAATAAGTTACTATCTTTATGATGATGACATTCATGTAAGGCTGCCCTTAAGAAAAGAGCTGACAGAAGCTATTATTAGTTTGAAACAAATTATACACCCTTCTTAATAGGAGGAATTGCTATAACCGCCATTTTGAGAATATCAACCATGTATTTTTTAAACAGGTCCAATGGTAACATGGTTGACATTTTTATCAACCTCAAATTGAGATGTCTAGTAAAGTTTTCTAAATTAACCAATTTCCTATTTGTGGCTATCTTGTCCTGGACCAGTGATATCTGAACAGCAGATATTTGATTAACTTTCAAAGAAAGCCACTCAATTTCTTGAGCTTGAATAGCACCCTTGTACACTTGAGCCTAACTCTTGAGACCAAATTGTGATATAACAGGAACAACTTAAAAAAATGGCCTGGTGAAGAGAAGCTATCACAGTCCATTCAGTCCAGTGTAACAATCTCAGGTTTAAGCAAGCTAGGGTTACAGATGGGAGGCCTCCAGTTGGAGGGGCTGAGAGATCAAACTCACTCACCCCAAGCTCTCCAGCCTCACATAGAGGTCTTACTCTGCCAGCTAGCTCCTCTCACTGTTCTCCTGCATTTCCCCGAGAATACTGCTTCTGTGTTTTCTGTATTCTCGCGGTGTCTGAGATTTCCATCCCCCCAGAAGTCATGATGCTTTGTGCAAAAATGGCACTCAATGACTCCAGACTCTCTGAACCACCTCCTAGGGATGACTGCAGGGGAGTGAACCTGAGGCCTGGGCTAAGGGAAGTTTCTCCTCCTGAGCTAGAAGACAAACCCTCTCACCAATACTCCCATTGGCCTCATCTCAGCAGAAGGTAGCATGTAGCCAACGATGGAATTCTGATGAGCAGTCAGTAAGTTTGGAGTTTGCAGTTCAGCAGGAAATTGAATAGGAAAAACAAAAAGCCAGTAAGCCACAGAGAGTGGCTGCAGTGTGACCGACTAATCCACCACAATGAATCCCAAGAACACTTTTTTGAACTACCGCCAGCAAATATTTTTGCCACTGCAAATTTTAAAGGCTTGCATAATCCGTGTACATGATCTCAGTGGGTTGAAATTTTGTGACTTTTCATCATTTATGATGAACTTAGATTTCTGAAAATGTAATTCTCCCCCCCATCACTTTCAGTTTTTGCTCCACATTGGTTACATCCTAGAACCATCAAGTGGCAAATTTTTTTGCCATGCATTTTCTCTCTTCCCACTCATCCTGATTCATCTTTTAAGGTGCTTTGACTTCTATCTGCACTCTGACAGTTGTGTCTAACAGAGCATCAATTCATTCAGCCCACATTTTTTTTCTTTCACTGATAGAGCCAAAGGTTTATGGTTAAAAGCGGCAAAAAACATGCAGAAGGTGGTTCTAGGGTGTACCTTCTCTGAACATTGTTTAGATTTTACTGCGCATACATAATACTTGTTTTAACTTTTGGTTTTTAAAATTTTGTTGGTTATTTCATCTAATTTACTATCTACAAACCAAAGAGCTGCAATAATTTCCTTTATTATAAGTCATATGATACTAATAGTCCAGAAACATCTGTTGTCACAGACTGTTCCACCAAAACTTTGAAATAAATAGACAAACTTCAGAATTATTTTCTGTACTTATTACAGAGCATCAATTTCTTCCACCAAAAACATTTGCTTTCTTTCGAAATGGAGCCTAAAATATAGTGCAAGAAAATTTGCTGGTGGCAGTTCTAACTTTGGCTTGCTTGCTAAAGATGTTGGGCCATGGCTTCTTTGGCCCACCCCATTCTGATGCCTGTGCTACCAGAGATTGATAGAGTTAATCTCTAGATGCAGGATCAAGGCTATATTTTTTACTTTTTACTTGATTTGGCTCTAACTTTTGAATTGTAAATACTTGCAACTTCCAGGGCAACTTTTGCAAAAGGTCATTGGGTTTGTCAGTTAAAACCATATTTGGATCTCCATGATCTGAACATGGCAATGCAGGTGTAAGTTTTAAGTAATTTGTACTAATGTAACTTGCTTTATGTGGTGTTATAAACCACAAATTTGCGCTGTAGGTTAGAAAATGCCACTGAATGGATTTTATTATTATTAGTCACAATCCTAAATAGAAAGCATAGGAGTAACAAGTAACCTTTATGGAGTGGCATTTACAACTCTACACATCTTGCTAGGCAGACTGGTCTTTATCTGCCATCATTATCTATTTTATTAGGGAAAAATATCAGAGGATCTTCATTCATTGCCTGGCATCCATTGTACTAAATTTAAAACCCTAATTGTGACCTTTAAAGCTTTAAGGGAAACTGGGCCACAGTATTTGAAGGATTGTTTAACAAGGTACTTGCCTTACCTGCTTTTAAGATCATCACAGGATACTCAGCTACTCCTTCTTGGTCAAGTATGAGATTAGCCAGAATTGGATAATATTCAGCTGTCATGAGAAAACTTTTTTTTTTTTCAACTAATTATATAGTTTTATCTACATGACAGCTTTTAATAATTTTGATTGGCATTATTCCCTGGCCTACCAGATCCCAATTTATGTGGTTGATAATGTTGAATGAATCTTAATCTTAAAATGCTGTCTGATGAATGATTTAAAATTTGATGATGTACTATGACTACAATTATATTTATTGATTATATATTCAAAATGGTTTGCATTACTTGATGTTTGATTTAATACACTGAATAACGTTTTTAATTCATTATTTCATCATTTGTTTTACATAATAGATATGTAAATTTGATTTCCCTATATTGAATATTTGCTTTTATTATGCATTTAGTATGTAATTATTTATTATAACTTTGTTGCTTAATTTGAATTATAATAATATAATATGATTTTAATTTGTTGTATATCACTATGTTCAAAATGTTATATAGAATGGCAGGTTATAAGATAGCAAATCAAATAAAATGCAGGCATTCTCCTTTGAGAAATAGTACTAGGATGCCCATAGGCTTGGAGGCAGTACCAGTGTATATTTGCAATGAGACTAGTAGTGGGTTTTTTTTCTCTGTGTTTCAGTAAAGATTATTTCCTTAGACCCAGAATGGGGAAAAGTTCTGTTTCAATAAGTCACTGAGTGCTAGCAAGTACAAAGGAATGCAGACATCAATTCTCCTGGGATATATTATTTACAGCACTGCAATACTTAGCAACTTTTCTTAAAATGAGTAGCAATGGCAGCAAACAGAAAATTCTTCTTTTGGGAAATGTTCAGAGGATGAAGAAAGATTAAGTAGTAAAGGAGGTGGAGTATCCACATCTGTTAGTGTGGCAGCAAATGATTCCCCACACAACTTCCCATTCCCAACACCATCATCATCACCATCACACCAAGAAGTAGAATTGCAGTCTGGAGCAGGCAGACTAACTATTCCTCCTGCCAAGACAAAAACACACCATAAGCGATAGGAAGAAAAGGAGCCACACTGGCATAACTAAAATAAAAAAAAAGATGTTAGGGTTCTGTGGCCTGGTCCCAAAGTGGGAAGGAAAAGAAAAGAATATCCATTTCTTTTTTAAGTTACATTAGAAGAATTCATATTACTCCCTGCATCAGAAAGTGGATCTTCCTCTCTCTTCTGCAATTATTCTCCCATAGAGTCTGGGGGAGGATGGGCTCATTATTATCTCTGGCAGTCATATCACAAAGTTGAAATTATTCTCTGAGCCTGCTGGCACAAAGGAGCAGCAAAATCTGGTTGTGAAAGGCATAGCAGGTACAGCGAGGGAAAGCCACATCATAATGTAAGCGAAAAGATGGAAGAAAGGAGAAATGACAGATCTGGCTTTTCTTGAACTAGTCTTTGTTTTGATATCAAGAATACTGATGATCATGTTACTCCTGCTGCTGCTACTGAATCTAATCCATCTGACATGAAATAGCATAGCAAGTTGATGGGTAATAATAATACTCATCAATTGTGCTGTATAATGGTGATAAATGTGCATGTTCAATAAGCTCCTGCTCCATAGAACTTAGAGTCTAAGAGGTAGATTTTAAGAGCTGCACGACAATTTTATAACATGTGTGCATCACCACGTGCATGTATAAGGTATGATACGTGCGTGCACATGTGCACCTGATTTTATATCGGTGTGAGCATGTGCGGGCAGGTCGCAACTCGCGTGCGCAAGAGGGGGTGATGTAAAAAAAGTGCTGCGATGTGAACAGTCTTTCCCCAGTTCTGGAGGGAACTTCCAAACCCCTTACCTACTCTGCCTCCCTTTTCCCCTCTCCTCCCCGACCCCCAAAATCCCTCTTCCTACCTTTTTTTAAAATTTGTAACTGTCCTGCTGCATCCCGCCCAGACCCCGCCCCAGCCGTCACTTTTACTGAGCTTGGCACTTTCACGCAGATCGTAAGATACACATGTGGTTGGGCTGTTTTTAAAATGTGCAAGGCATGCGCACGGCCCAGCCACATGTATATCCCCCAGTTTTTGCGCACGCCAGGCTTTTAAAATTTGGCTTTAAGTGGATTCCCAAGGCAATAATAGATAAATAAATTAGCCAAAGTGAGGCAGTAGGAGAAACAGGATCCGAGTCCTGGTTTTCTTGGTTCCCAACTTATTGCTCTAATCACTAGTCCACTAGTCATTCCACCTATCCTATTCAGTTTTGCTATTTTACTTTTGTGACTCTTTTTCAGTTGTACTAGAGAGAATGTGGTAAATCAGATCCACTGTGTGACAGAACTAAGGGGGTCATTTATCAGAGTGCTATAAGGCGTTTTCGCATGCAAAAAGCACCTTTAACACATGTGGAAACACCATAATGCATGGTGCGATACAAATTAGGAAAAGGGGAGGTGTTCTGGCCAACTTTACAAATTGTGAAGCCATAGCACACAGAGCTTTAACTACACCTTTTTCATTTGTGTTAAGCCATGTGATATGGCTTTATTGCACTTTGCAAATTGTAGATGGAGTAAAAGAGAGAGAGAGAGAAAGAGAGAGAGAGACTAGCTATAAGACCCTTATACTAGGTAGGTATTTATACCTCTATAGGAGGCCCACCTAGCTACTTGAAGTGAAGTTTAGATATTAGTGTAGGGGGTTAGGGGCCACTTTGACATGCACAGTGCGACGTATGAACAGAACAGTGCACGCTTGTGAAGATTTGATGACCTTCAGAGTGAGGAAACTCACCCAAAGATGAGATTTCTGCAATATTGTCTCAACTTAGCTTGATGGACTCTCTACCTGGGTAACATCAAGCTAGGTTGAGAGAACATTGTACAAATCTCATCTTTGGGTGAGTTTCCTCACTCCGAAGGTCATCAAATCTTCACAAGAGTGCACTGTTCTGTTCATACATCGCACTTTGCATGTCAAAGTGGCCCCTAACCCCTACACTAATACCTAAACCTCACCTCGAGTAGCTAGGTGGGCCTCCTATAGAGGTATAAATACCTACCTAGTATGAGGGCCTTAAAACTAGTCTCTCTCTCTCTCTCTCTCTCTCTCTCTGGAATTGCAACAGTTGTGGTACTTAGTGTGAAAAAGTTATCACAGTCTGTGGTAACACCTATGCAAAACACTAAGATAGTACAGTTTGTGATAAACAGCCTATTACCATAAAACGTGTCCCTTTTCCTATCACATGCGATATTTAGTGCATTTTGATAAATCCAGGCCTAAATTTGAAGAGAAGATCAAGTAAAGCAGGAAAACAATCATAAGCCTCAAAATTTAGGTGGGTATGTGAGACAGAGAAGGGAGAGAAGAAGAGGTCTTTCTCAAATGCAAATTGAGATCTTCTATCTGATAATTAGGTTGCAGGTTATGATTTGGATTTAAAGCATGAAAATGAATCCCAGATGACTAAGCTTCCAAATCATGCATCTCATATTACAATTCCCCAAAAGAATGAATCATCAAATTTCTAACAACAGTTAATAATAGAGGAAACATAACATGCATGCCTGCAATATGCATTTCTGAGCATAGTTACTGCTTTATCAGAAGATGGAAGAAAGAAAGAAAACATGTTTGTATAATAACCATACCAAATGTTGTATGTATTCAGAAGCTTTCACACACAAAATTGCACTTACATAAAGAGACCCTCTATGTCCTTAAACTAACAACAGTATTGAAAATGTATATATTAAAATAAATAAGAAGCAATCTAACATTAAAAGAGGTTTCTATGGAAAACAGATATGACGCAATAGAATGGTTACTGATTATAGATGCAGAACTATAATGTAAATAATTGAGAAAATGTCTTGATTTTATGAAGTTTAAAACAAATATCATGATTTAGTCCTAAGGGTTTCAAAAGTCTTTTGCTCCTGCATCTTGAGACTGCCACACTGAAATAACTTTTTGATTTTACGCCTTTGCCAAACTCTCCACAGGCCTGCAAGGCATAATGGTGATGGTGAGTTATAAACCTCAAATTTACAAATGGCAAACATATGGAAATACAGGATCATGGTCTGGCATCATCTCTTCCACATGAAAAATGCTTTCATTATGCTTCTCATTCTTTGGTTTATATTCAAACAACTCATATGAGCATTGTGGGTTATTCTTCTTATCCTGGCTCTGCCATTAACTCTTTGCTTTAACTTTGGGCAACTCATTTCATTTCCCTATATAGTAGGTAGGACTTTAGATCATATTTCAGGGTCTTTGAGCACAGGAGTAGATCCAGCTTTCTGCTTCATCTACTGATTAACCTCTTTCATGATACTTTTGTGTAAGCTTTCATGTCCTATCCTTTATTATGGTGTGGGTTGCTGGTTTATGAGTAATTGCCTTCCCAGTCCTGGTAGGTAAGAATTCTTGGATTTTTTGTTTTAAACTATATTGGTTTATTTTAAATTTGCTCTTTGTCTATAATAAATCAACTTTGAATTATTAATTGTTTTATGTTTAATTTCTACTTCTTGTATTTTCACATAAAAAGATCATCTAAACTGAAGTGACTGGCTATTGAATTCAAACTGCATAAGGGTTAATGTTTGCAATTAACCAGTGTGTATTTACTTCCTTTATAATAGAAGATAAATTTTGACACCCCTTAACCTTGGTATCCACATTTTTTTTTTTAAGTATGCTTGAATATTTTAAAATCTGCTCTTGGCTATTTTAATTGGCTTTGAATTTTTATAAGGGTCTATATTCAGATGGAGAGCAGCTAGTTAATCCCTAGATTCATCATTCTGCTATATTTATAGCAGAATGATGAGTCATAAAAAAAAAAAGGAGCAGGGGGCAATAGTGGGCAGCCAGCCACATCCTGGCGGTACGGTTTCACCCGCTGCACACTATCGCCCCATAGCACCACAGGAAAAGGTGATGTTATTTCCACAGTGGTGCCAACTAGGGATATGAATTGGGTGCCCGATTGTTCCTGCTTTCAGGTTCGTCTGGCCATGGGAAAATCTTGTTTTCCCGCGGATTGACTTTTTTTTTTGTGAAAAATTGGTTTTTGGCTTAGTGCGCGCTAACTCATGTTAGTGCACACTAACAAAAAACAGCAAAACGTAACAAAAAATAACAAAAATAAACATTTTTTGTTAGCGCGCACTAACCCAAAAAAACAATTTTCATGAAAATCCGTGGAAAAAGTGTTCATTTCTAGTTTTTAACTAATATATAATGAATGAAGAAATATCGTACGATATTTCAATTCATTATAAAAAAGATTCACATCCCTAGTGCCGATGATAATGTGGAAACAATTATCACCAGCAGTGCTGTTGGACCGTAACCCTCACCCAAATCCCACCCACACTCCTCCTCTTCCCCTAATTAGCATGGCATTGCCACGATGTGGCCAATTTCGCATGCACAATAATGGCCTATCGTAGAATAAAGAACAACCCTGTAAGTTAGCCGGATATACCTATTCGCCTAACTTGCAAGGTCATTCGTCAAAGGACGTTATGGTGTTAATGCCTGCAATAATACCATAATGAATGTGATAGTTATCGCAGCTCATGCTGCAGATGCAAATTTGTCAAATTTATTTAAAGAGAGGGATTGAGGAGGGGTTTGAAGGGATTAATGAAAATGAGGGACATTATCGCACCATGCGATATTGTGTGTTACACTATTGCATGCTTTTAACACCGGAAATAACTACACCATTTTTCCTGGCATTAAGCTGTACATTAAGCTCAAAAGGATAATAACACAAGTTGCGATAAATATTGCAAATCCCGTTTTGGGCATTTTTGGGCATGGAGAAGGGAGAGGAGGGAGTGGAGTGGAGTGGTGTAGAGAGCCTCAAGGGTGGCACACTTAGTAGTCAACTATTTATACTGCTATAGGTGGGCTAGCTAGTAACTGGAAGTGATATTTTGGGGCAGGTTTCACATGCAGAGTGTGATGTAAGAACAGCACAGTAGACCTCAATGAAGATTTGATGTCATTTGGAGTGAGGAAAGTCACACAAAGATGAGATTTCTACAATGTTCTCTTGCCCTAGCTTGATGGACTCTTTACCAGGTACCATTTTGCCATTTAGATGGATAACTTTTCAGTTACCTGTCTACATGGCTTCTGAATATCGGACTCATAGTTTTCTAACCCCACCCATCTCACTTCCAAATCTTATTATATTCACTTCCCAGATTATTAATAGTAACATAGTAATGGTAGCAGATAAAGACCAAATGGTCCATCTAGTCTGCCCAAAAAGCTGCTTATGGTTATAAATGCGCTCCATGCAGGTTACTCCCATGCCTTCTATTAAGGGTTAAGGCAGGAAGAATTTCCTTTCTTACAGAGTGTTCTCATTTGCATAAAGTGGTACCTGTATTTAGTTAGTTATGTCTTGCTTTCTAAGAGTAGGTTGGAACCTCTAACTTTGCTGAGTTTTGAAGAGAAATCCACTAGTAAGAGAATTCCACTTAGCTAGCTAGATAGAAGCCTCTGAAAACTGACCTGGCTTGGCAGCTAAATCTTGCCCCATAGGTTTCGCTAGGTGGCTAAATTTAGCTGGCCAAATTCTGGGCGGGCCCCGGAGTGAGGTTAAATTGGGGAAGAGAGAAGCTAGTACTGATTTACAATGCTAGTTTCAGAACTTGGCTGGCCAAATCTAGGTGCTGTATTAACAGGGGTAAATCTGGATGGCCACCCTCCCTCCTTCTCAGCTGTAATTTAAAAAATGTCCCCACAACTCTCCATCCCCTTTCCCTTTCCCTCTAATCCGGCTGTAATTTATTTGAAAAAGTACCCGCTTGACTGTAATTTATTTTAATGTCCTATCTGTCCCTCCAACCCTCACCTGATTGCAATTTCTTAAAATAAAATCCCCGCACATGATTTCCTATCACTCCTCATCTCCTTGCACACAAAAGAAAAGAAACAGCGCCTGCCAGATATCCCTCCCTCCTTGCTGTCCAAAATAAGGATAAAATGGGCTATGAATCCTTCTCTTCTCCCTCCTTGGGTAGGAGAGTCTGGCCATGGGGACTGTTTTATATCGATTAGAGTTGGGAGGGAGGAAAGGCAGTGTGAACATTTTTTCTATACATTATCATTGGGAATGAGGGAGGGGAAGTCAGGCAGTGGAGAATTAAAAAAACAATAATAAATTAGACAGGTAGGACCTTAAGCAGGGGGACTTTATTTTATATAAATTACAGTTGGGTGGAAAGAAGGGAGGGAATAACTGGCAGTGGATACTCTTTAGTTTTTAAACTCAGGAGTGGGGGGAAGGATCACTGTTCGGAGGTGGGGAAGGTGGGAGGGAAGCTTGAAAGATTTAACCATTTAGTGCTGATTTTCAAGGCTAACAGGATAACTTGGACTAGATACAATGGCGATTTTCTGCCAGATCACTGACAATGGAACCTTTTACCCAATTCTAAAAAGTGGGAGGTGGAGGCTCCTGCTGACCTTAATCTACTACCTTTTTTTTTTTTTTAATAAAATAATCATTGACTAGGTAGATTTAGCTAAATTGTAGCTGAAAAATAGCCATTTGGTTCAGCTGAAAATTTTCCTAATGATAATTGGTTAAAATTAACCTCTTTTCTCAGCTGTTCAGCAGCTGCTTAGAAATTGGCCTATGTTACTATGCAATTTATTTTCTACCACAGAAATATTCACTTTGTTTTTCTCCCCTTTTCCCTGGTCCTTCCTGCCCCTCCTTGTTAACTACCATTAATGCTTCTTAAAGCTTAAAAAGATCATCATTTTGTAGTGTATAATTTTTAATCTGCTATCCATTACTATGACACAGTAATTAGACAAGAATGTTAATAACAGAAAGATGCACATTTGTGTACAATTTATCATAAAATGATCATGGAACTAAAAGATGTTTGAGTGATTGACTTGAAGAACCAACTGGTTGTGTTTTGGAGACATGCTGAGCGGTTAGAAGCTGCTGTCATTAATGTTATTTGAGATGCCTCCAGGCAGTTGCACAGGGTATCTTACAGTAAGACTGATTGTGGCAGCAGGAATGAAATGGAAATTATAGACACCAAAGACCTTAACAGCTCAAATTTGCATGTTTGAAGCAGAATATAAAAAGATATTGTTTAAAAGGTGAGTTTCACAAACTGTTGTAACTCAAGTGTTTCCCAGTTCTGTACTGAAGACATATCAAGCCAGTTGGGTTTTCAGGATTTCTACAATGAATTTACATGAGATAGATTTACATACATTAATGTATGCAAATCTATCCGTATCATGTTCATTGCACCTCAGCCAAGGGTCAGGTCCAGAGCCTCGGAGGTCTTCTGATCCATCTTCTTTCTTCATCTGCAAAATGATGCTATTCGCTTGTCAGGTGCCAGTGTTAGTTATTCCCAGTGCTTCCTCCCGAGTGGAGGGCACCATTTTAATGTATGGCCACACAATTAGCTGCTGTATATTGAAATGGCACTCTCCATTGGGGAGAATGAGCCAGAGTTAATTAACTCAGGCACCTCCCAATTGGATGGCATCATTTTGACTAAGAAGAAAAAAGAAAGAGGATAGGACAGAAGATCCTCAAGAACTGGGTGCTGGGCCTAGCCCTGACCCTAGGCTGAAGCCATGGTTCGGGGACCCATTGTCCAGACTGGCCACAGTGTCGGGTCTGGGCCCGGGGTCTGGCCTAGACCAAGGCTCAGGCGTCGGCACCCAGCCTCCAGGTCAGGCCCCAATGATAGGCCTGAATTCAGGCTGAGGCCTCATCTTCAGGCTATGGCTCAGGCCCCAGCCACAGCTTCATGCTTGAGGGTATGCCGAGGACTTTGCTTTGGCCCTCGGCCTATTCCCTAGGCGAGGTCCTGGCTTCAGGCCTGGGCCTAGGCCCAATGGATCAATTTTATTGTTTTCAAAACAATACTAAATTGTTTTCAAAACCAACTCAATCTAAAAAAACAGATCAACTCCATCCTCAAAGCAGGTTTCTTCAAGCTCAGTATTCTGAAGAAGCTCAGACCCCTCCTCCACTATCATGATTTCCGTACTGTCGTCCAAGCTACCCTTTCCTCAAAGCTTGACTACTGTAATGCCCTCCTCCTCGGTCTACCCTCCTCCACTACCAAACCCTTACAATTGCTCCAAAATGCAATTGCCAGGGTTATCACCAACACTCAGAAAGCCGATCATATCACCCCCATACTCAAAGAACTCCACTGGCTCCCCATCGCATCTCGCATTCTCTTTAAAGTCTTAACTATATTACACAAATCTATCCACTCTCACAACTCCAACTGGCTGGATGAACCCTTCTGTCCTATATGTTCTGACCGACCTATTCGTTCTGTCAACATAGGTACCCTCTCCATACCCCCTCTAAAAAAAGCCCACCTCTCCTCCACCAGAGATCGCGCACTATCCATTGCAGGTCCTAAACAATGGAACGCCCTCCCTACCACGCTAAGGCTTGAGCCATGTTACTCCAAGTTCAGAAAAAAACTTAAAACATGGCTCTTCCAACAAGCCTACCCTGTCTAATCTTCACCCCCTCCCCTTCAGCCCATACCTTCTTTGAACCTCCTTTGAACCTCTCCCCTCCCCCTCCAGCCCTTACCTTACCTTACCTTCTTTGACCCTTTTGTATATAGACCCTTGGGCCCTTGTAAGTATATAGATCTTGTAAGCAACCCTTTTAAGCCTGTATATTCAGACCTGTAAATAGCCTGTTACAGTTTTTAATGCTTCTATTTCATTGCCTTCTGCTCTATGTATATTCCTCCCTGTTTCCCCTCCCTGTTAATTGTAATTTCAGCCTTTCAGTTACAATGTGAACCGGTATGATGTATGCTTACTAATGCCGGTATATAAAAAGTTTTAAATAAAATAAATAAATAAACTAAATTTGGTTGGATTTCCAATTGTTCACTTTGAGAACAAAAAGAAACAAAGCAGGAAATTTCATCTAATTTCCTGTTTTGTTTCTCCCAAATGCCCATTCCTAAAGGATAAGGCCTATGCAAGAAAGTTTAATATGTGCTATAAGAGCATTTTTTGCATGCTACAAATGGCATCCTGTGCTACAAGAGCTTAACATACACATCTAGATGATCCTCTATCACATTAGAAATATAACAATAAGGCAGTACATAAATATTAATAAAGATAGAGAAAGATAAAGATAAATACGTGCTGAAATTAATTCTTTGAGGCAAAGGGGCAGAGATACATGTTTGGTCCCATTGGCTCACATCCCATCCAGTCCATCGCTGCTTCTGCCTGCCTGATTTCTGCCTGGCTCTTCTCTCCTTCCACAGAGCAGGTAAGTGAGGCCATCAAGCAGTCAGCTCAGATCTGATGCTGGCCTAGTCTTGCTGCTAGCCCCAGAACTGTGGCACTCAAGGCGGTCTTCTTCTGTCTAGTGCTTTCACTTGCCCTGGCTAGAGGGCATGGTGGTTTGGAGAAGCTTCTGCGGCAGCAGGTGCTGTTACTTTGGTAAGGGATTTTGCTGTTACTTGGTGGGGAATAGAAGATATAGTATGTTGTCAATGTGGAGTATTGTGCTGTCACTCTGTGTGGGTGTATGGGGGGGGAGGGGTTAAAATTCCCCTGTTCACCATACCTTTCACATGGTGTCAGTTAGCTTAGGGTTTTCCTGAGGTGAGAATGTTCACTATATACTTTTTTTGGAAGAATATGCATTCTTATAGGATGAACATGGTGTTACTGCATATTAAATTTCCAGCAAGCCTCTTACAAAAACATTTTTTAGTGTGAGTTTTGTTGTATAAGCCCCCGAGAAGACAGATGTGGGAGTAAAGACAATGAGAGGAACGAAATAATGATGACAAGGTATGGGAAGATACATGGGAAGGATTAGGTAGGAGAAAAGGAATGGTGATGGAGGAGGGATAAGCATCAGAAGGGCAAAGAGAAATAGGGAGGGTAATTTTAGAACACCTTGCATAGCAGTAAAGTCCGTGTGTACCTGCTATGCACAGACTTTACCGCAGATTTTCAAAGCAATTTTATGCACATAAAATGTTGGGTTGAAGTCCCCTAGTACATGAATAAACTACAAGCAAAATGTTACACCTGATCCTAGTAGTGCATAACTTCTGATGTAATGTTACATGCAGACTTGAAAATACAAAACCCTGTGCAAAAGTCTTATCCCTGCCCCAAAGCTGCTCCACCAGAATGCCTACTTCCAGTATGCATAATTGCCTTATGCATATACTTTTATACTCATACCCGCTAGAGCTTTTTTCAAAAAATAGCTCTAGCGGCTTTAAAATGTACTCCTATGATGTATAAAAAGATACATGAATTAAAAGGAAACACATGAATAGTGAGAAGAGACACAGTAAGGTGCACAGAAAGTGAGACAGGAGACCTAAAAAATCATGAGGAATGAAAGGAGAGACATAGGAAAAATGGAAGATTTGTGTTTAATTCCACTGCACAATGCAGTAAAGCATGGGACTGCACAACAAATTATACAATATAGGCCTGCTTTTCAAGAGCATTTACATGCTTAAAAATGGGTTTTACACATATAAATGTACTTTACCCATGTAAGTGGGCTTTTGAAAATGGTTACAATATGTGCTGTTTAATCGTCCATATACTCACAAAAGTGTACTTTATGGCTTTTGAAATTTGCTACGATAGTATGTTACATTTGTATGAGTAACTCCTGAAAATTCACTTGTTAATAGTGAAAATGAGGTTTTTCCCCGAATAGCTTTACAGTCTAAGTAGATACTTGAAGGAATTGGCGATATAGAGGTCTATACTCAAACAGTGGGGAGTGTGTGAGTGTGGGGCTATAAGAGTGTATGAGTTGTGGTTATGTGCAGGGGCGTGAGGATGTAGGAATGTATTTGGGGAGGTGGACATGGGATTTTTTATGGTGGGATCTACTTAGGATAGGTGGAGGGCTATAAGGCCTATATGATATTTGTAAACTGGGTGGGAGATATGTGAGATGTATGTTTGTGTGCATGGGTGTGTGATTGTGTAAGTGAAGAAGTGCGTGGATTGTGGATTTGTATAGTGGGGTGTGAGTATCTGTGTAGGTGTGTGTTAGTTTCTGTGTGTTTGTGTTTGTGTGGTGAGTATGAGGAATGTGCGGAGAGTGTGAGTGTATTAACGATCAGTAAAAGCCAGTCTTAGATATTTTAGCCATTTTTTATATAGAATTTAAAACACAAAATACAGTTTTTTTTCTCAGTTTTTCCCTAGCTAGCAGCTTTTTCCTACCTTAGCAGAAGTTACAAGCCACAGAAATACCCAGTGGGAGAGGGGAAATGAGTGATTAAGATAGGCTTGGAGTCAGTTGCTTTGAAATGTCATGAAAAAAATAAATATAAAAGTAGGATCTGAGTCACCAGCATGAGGTGATCACAAGCTGGACCTTAAGTGCACAGAACTCACCACATTGCAGGAATATGTCTGGATGGCTAACCACAGATACAGACTTTTCTGTACCAAATAAGTTGTAACACTAAACTGTCTCCTTGGACTGAATATCCATGCCAACCAATCAGATTCAAAATGAAGACTAGCCAATTGGCAATGGACTTTGGCAACCCTCCTATTAAGAGCTTTGACCTATCTGATGTCTATGAAATTGCTAACAAAAAAGAGATGCCTAGCATCAGGAAGCAGCCAGATGCCTAGAATGACAGGCTAAGCTCCTCTCATGCTGATATTCAGCCGCTGGGTGGCTCAGCTAGTTAGATGGATAAAAATATTCAGCAAAATTAGCTGGTGGTGCAAACAGGTTGCTGTGCATATCCAGCTATCCTAAAGTTAGCCTGATAAATCTATCTGGATAACTTTAGGACAGGTCTGTGGAACAGCCAGACTTAACTGGATAAGTTATAAGGCTAAATCTGAATATCAGAGTTATCTAAATAATTTATCCAGCTAACTCTGCTTCACCTAGTTATGTCCCTAGAAAACCCTTAGCTTATCTGGCCAAAATCCAGATAAAAAGTTATCCAGCTACAATTTAGCTCTACAGCTGATATACAGCTGATCTTTTGTGAACCTCTCTACCTCCCAGGCTCTGTAACCAAGTACAAACTAATTGTAATCTCTGTGGTTCCACAGACCAGGGGACTAAACAGGAGTTTAACAAAAATGTATTAACAAAGTTCACTAACTTAACTCCTACTCTGTGAAGCTGGTTATCTATCCCACGACAGAAAACTTAATCCCCATCCTATGTTTAAAACATCTGAAGTTCAGCTGCTCAGAAATAATTGGTCAAACTGAAGTCTTTAGCAGAATGTGCCTAAACAAGGCCAGCACCCTATGTGATTTAAGTTACAATTTTCCTGGTTTGAGCTCATGTGATCAAAGAGGTCCATATTCAGAAGCATTTAACCAGATAACTCAGAAGTTATCCATCTAAATGAATATTTGGGCATTATCCAGCTAGCTGAACTTCAGGTGTTTTAAACATAAGATGGGGATCACATTTCTGTCGTGGGATAGATAACCAGCTTCACAGAGTAGCAGTTAAGTTAGTGAACTTTGTTAATACATTTTTGTTAAACTCCTGTTTAGGCCCCTGGTCTGTGGAACCACAGAGATTACAGTTAGTTTGTACTTGGTTACAGAGCTTGTGAGATAGAGAGGTCCACAAAAGATCAGCTGTATATCAATTGGGAGCCCGGTGGTGGAGGGATCCACAAGTTGTCAGCCCGTTCACATAGACAACTAGCCAGGAGACCAATTCAAGGCAATGCAAATCTGATTTTGAGATTAGGCTCCCGATTTGAGTTTCTTGCTTCGTGATAAGGGTGATTAAGGCCCTGTGCAAAGAGGATTATTCACCTTAAGTTTAGGATGGTAGATGTTAGAGTGTTGTCTAGGAAAGAAGGTAAAAGTAATGGGCAACAGAAGGAGAGATTAATGATAAAGAGCCTCTTTCAAGTTGTGAAAGATATAAAAATGTTCACAACCATGAAGTAATGAAACAAATACATAAATTATTACAGAATAATGTTTATGTTATGTTTTCTTTTCTCAGTGAAAATGAAGAAATGGAGCTTGCAGTGTATTTAGTGAGATTGATAGGTGTATTTCCTTGGACCCAAATGATTAAACTAGAGAATGGTTGAAAAGCAATGTTCTATTTTAACAATAAAAGAGGAAAATGTGATAAACTAAAAATCTATTTCTGATCAATAAGTAAATGATTTTTTTTGTTTGGTTTAGTTTCTTTTAGCTAATTGTAATTTGTAGTCTCTGTGTGTATATGACAAGTTTTATATTAGGATTCAAACAGTTGCAGCTGTGCTCTAAAACAGCAGCACATATAGGCAGCAGAGGCTGAGGTCACTAAGAACTGCCATTAGGAAAACAGTGTGTGCTATTATGAAATATATTCTGTTTGTTGTCACAAAGTTTCTGCTAAATAAAAGAAGCCATTCACTAAGTCATGGTATTTTTCTCCTGAATGAAAAATAACATGGGAATCACAAAGCCAATGGTAAATGACCCTGGAGCTTTATGAAGCCCTGAGGCGTTGTGAATCCTGTGGTATTTTCCCCCTATAAAATGCACAACGGTAACCCTGAAACTATGGTACAAGCATCGCTTGAAAGGGCTGCTCAGATTCGAGAATTCCTTCCCCCATGAGTTGTGAATCCCTGCGGGCCTGCTTAGAATCCCCCCTTTCCCACTCCCCGCTGCCTTGCAGATGTCAGTAATTGTTGAAAAGCATTTTGCATGAAGGCGAAAGGCTGGCCCCCACCCTAACCCTGCTCCTTTACTGAAAAATCTGGCCCCAGAGGTTGGAATGCTGGGAACTCCTGCCCCCATCCTAGCCAGATTCCTCCTTTCTTGGAAAAAAACATGGCCCTGGTGGTTCAGTGGGTCAATTGGCTGCTGCCTGGGCCCAGAGCTTTGAGGCACTCTGGGCACCCGCTCTATCACTGATGATCATTTTTCAAGTAAGGGGGTGTCTGGGAGCCACTATACCACCAGGTGTTGCGATCCCGGGTCAGCCCCGGGATCGCCGCCTACCAGCTCGCGCTTCCGGCACCTGCCCGCGCTCCTCCGGCTCCCACGGACCTCTGCCACCGCGTCCCCGACGTCGGCCGACCGCACCCGGGCCTGCAGGCCCCGCTACCACCGCGTCTCCCTCGCGCCGGAGCAGCCGGCGTTCCGCAGCGGCTGGCTCTGCCCCCTAGACGCGTGCGCGCGTCTCTGCCCTGGAATTAAAGGGGCCAGCGCGGGAAACCCGGGGACGGCCTCCAAGTGACGTCAGACGCTGCAGGGCTATTTAAGCCCTGCAGTTGCTCCTCTTCTTTGCCTTGCAACAAGGTTCCCAGGTATTCCTGTCTCCAGTTGCTGCGTTCCTGTATCGTTGTCTTCTGCTTGGCTTCTGACCTCGGACCTGCTTACGTTGATTCTCTGGCTTCTGACCCCGGACCGGCTTACGTTGATTCTCTGGCTTCTGACCCCGGACCGGCTTACGTTGTTTCTCTGGCTTCTGACTCTGGACTGGCTTACGGTGATCCATTGGTTCCCGACTCTGGACTGGCGAGCAACGACCTCCCGGCACTCAACCTTGGACTCCATCGGACTCGGCCCCCGCGGGCCCTCCTAAGTCCCAGCGGCCGGGTTCCTACAGGCTCCTCCTGGGGGGACTCCGGCTTCCAGGGTGAATCTCCTAAGTCCCAGCGGCCGAACTCCTACGAGCTCCTCTCGGGGGAGGATCGGCTTCCAGGGCGAAGACCTTCCCACCACAGTGCCGGCTTCATCTTCTCCGTCCTCCTCGCCAAAGCCCTTGGTCGCATAGGGCTTCCAGAGTTCCTTCTTCGGCCAGCCACTAGTCTGTCCTTGCCGCCTCCCGGTCGGGGCCACTGCTGCAACCATCTTCAGCAAATCATCCTCTGGTTCCTATCGGCCCAAGGGTCCACGAATCCAACACCAGGGAGGTGTGTTTGTATAAGGGGAGGTCTGAGAGGGGGGGTTTGGGCAGTCCAGTGGAATATCAGGACCATGTTTTTTTTTTCAAATTAAGAAGGGGGGTCCGGGGGACGATGGTGGAGGGGATCCTGGCCTCCTGGTGCCGAATTTCTCAATGAAGGGATGGTCTTGGGAGGGTGGTGGCTGCCTCGAGTACAAAATGTTTTTTTTTACTTTTTTAACAACTATGGGCTGCCTACAAGACTAATTGAGAGGTGGGACAAGCAAACCCCTGTGAGCATTTACAATTTGCAGGGGGGGATGTTCTTGGGGCCAAGTGGCCCTTTTGAGGCATTGAGATGTGCATTAATATCCTGGTGCACTTACAGGAAATTAGCTTCCACCACCCCTGAGTTGTAGCTAATTTCTATTTAAATAACACAATTTGTGAATTTTTTGGCAAGCCACATTATTTGATTAGCCTAGTTAAGTGTAATAATGAGCTTATTAGCACATATTTGCATACTAATGAGCTCATTTATATATGCAAGGTGCAGCAGCTCAGATAATGCTATTTTATTTGAAATAGCTTGCCTTATCCCAACAGTAGACCATTTACTGTAAAAAAACAGCATTTTTGCCCTAGATTCATCAAATTGCTATAAATATAGCAGAAAAAGTGCACACGATAAAAAATGGGCAAGGTTAGGATAATTTTCTATCTACTGCATACATAGGCAAATAACACAAAGCATGTTGCATTATCATGTTGCGTATTGTGTTAGCATGTGCCTTGTTGCATCAGCATGTCGCACATCATTTTACACGGTTGGTGTTGATTAGTGCATGGCACATTATTTTTCCAGTTTATATATCCTAGGGATGTGCAGAGGGATGCCATACGTTGCATTCGTGATTCAGATTTGTCGGGGAGCAGATACGTTGCATTCGTCCGTATGGCGCCCAGATGCGTTAATACAGCGATTTCTATTCTTCTCCCAGCTAAAATTAAAATTAACTACAACCCCCCACCCTCCTGACCCCCCCAAGACTTACCAAAACTCCCTGGTGGTCCAGCAGGGGGTCTGGGAGCCATCCCCTGCACTCACACCCTCGGTGCCGGTTTCATCATGGCGCCGATTGCCTTTGTCACAGGGGCTACCGGTGCCATTGGTCAGCCCCTGTCACATGGCCATCGGCGCCATCTTGTGCTCCTACCATGTGACAGGGGCTGACCAATGGAACCAGTAGCCCCTATGACATAATATGGGCAAAGTCTATCGGCGCCATTTTGAGTACTGGCATCAGACGGCTGGAGTGCAGGAGGTCGCTCCGGGACCCTCGTTGGACCCCCAGGGACTTTTGGCCAGCTTGGGGGGGGTCTCCTGACCTCCACAAGACTTGCCAAAAGTCCAGCGTGGGTCCGGGAGTGACCTCCTGCACGCCGGCCGTCTGATGCCAGTACTCAAAATGGTGCCAATCGCCATTGCTCTCACTATGTCACAGGTACCGACGGTCAGCCCCTGTGACATAGTGAGAGAGGAGGAGTGGTGGTTGTGGTGAGGAGTGGTGGTTGTGGTGAGGAGGAGTGAGGCGGAGTGAGGCGGATGAAGAGTGAGAGGTGTGGGGAGAGAGGAGAGGAAAGGCATGAGGAGAGGAGGGGGAGGAGGGAGGTAAGGTGGTGGGAGGATGAGGGCCAGAGTTTTAGGAGGAGGTGTAGGAGTAGGGACAGGGACAGAAATAGAGATAGGCGGGAGGGAAGGGATAAGAGGAGGTGGGAGGGGGAAAGGGGATAGGCAGGTGAGGTTGGAGGGAAGAGGATGGCAGGCTAGGAATAGAGAGGGAAGGGAAGTTTGGAGGGCAGGTGAAGGAGGGGGAAGAAGAGACAGATGAGAAAAGGGGGAGGGAGCGTGAGGAAAGGGAGGATACCTTTCCACAAGTGGACTCTCAAAGATGATGATTGCAGGGGTCCTGGAGCATTATGCCATGCTCTTTGGAAACCTTGCAACCAAGACCTCAAAGGCAGCCATGGACCAGATCTAGTGCACCATAGCCCAGGCAATCTCCAGGCAAAGTGATGTCCAACATAATGGGGAGCAGGTGGCCCACAGATACCAGGACATCAAGGTGCAGTTGAAGACAAAGGTGGCAAGCCAAAATAAATGCATATGCCAGACCAAAGGAAGAGCCCATTGTCCCATCATCCTCACACCCATGGAAGAGTGCCTAATGCAACGGCTGGGACCAGATGTGTTTGAGGGCATGACTGAAAGGCTGGACACCACGCGAGCCTTAGACTGTAAGTTCACCTCACCTGTAAATGGCCAGGCTGCTACGGTTGTACACATCATTTGGCATAAGATGCTCACAATGCTCACAGTGCACCTCTGGAGGCTATGCAGATCCTTACACCCCTGGGCTAAGCCAGCTCACTGAATGTGTCCTTGAACATTTCTGGCTTCTTGGAAGAATCCAGTCTGGACTGGGAGCCAGTTAATGCAGGACAACCTCAAAACAGCACACTACAGCACCAGCCTGAAGCACTAGACCCTCAGCAAGTGTAGCCCAGCAGCCCCCTCATGTCACATTTAGAGGCCCAAATTTCATCACTCCACACCACCAGCAGAGCACTGCCAGCAGCACCGGCACCAGCACCGACACCAGCACCAAGAACATCCCTGCCACCAATAGAGGATTCAATGCACGAGCAGCTAGACCAGCTGGAAAGGAGGCATGGGGTACATCACTGCCGGATGTGGACCGAGCTAGTGTGCCTCAGGAGGGCTGAAAACAGGCAGAATCAGGCCCTGTGGAATCAGACTGCCACACACACACAGGGTGTAATGATGCTGGCCACATCAATCAACACATTTATGAGCTATTTACTATCTTGTCCTTGCAGAATATGATTACCAAAGCCATTGACATTATTTGAAACAGTTGGTCACTGGTTTGAAAATACACTTTCTAGTTGGGTCATTTCATTGTGTGGTTTTGGTCTTAATTGTTTATTAGGTACAAGTTTTGCCCTTGTCATGACCTTGCATGCTAGAGCACCCTTGCATATTCCAACTAAATACTTATCTAGCAGGCAAAACCATATGGGCTTGGCCACACAACTGAATGCTCAGTATAAGCTCCTAAGGAAGACAGCAAGAGGTAAAGAAGTCTATTACTGGGGACCTTCAGTATTGCTTTTTGTTGCCTTCTTCATTCTGCATACTCTTAGCTAACTCCTGTTTACATGGGCCTGTATGTGAGATAGACACTAGCTATTTAGTGTTCAGCTCCATATGCTGTCCGATACAATAGGTGTGGAAATGCTTGGTTCTAAGTGCAATAGCTATATCTTCACTCTGTGGGAACCCAATGGGTTGTACAGCTATGCGCAAGTCATAGTGGTGCTATACCTCATTATCCTCTTCCATGGTGAAGATATATCACCTCTGACCATACAATGGCCCTTCTCTCTGCCTATGGCACCAAATGCTCTCATTACATCACTCTTTTGTCAGAGGGCTACTTGAAAAGTGACTTATGGCCAAGGTGTGGTTCATCTGTAGGGAGCTGAAATTTGCAGCTGCAGGTGCCAAGCCCATAGCTGTACATGTAGAACTTGGTGGTGTTAAGGGAAAGTTACAGTCATCATCACATAATAGGGATGTGAATCATTTTAGGACGATTAAAATTATCGTCCGATAATTTTAATATCGTCTTAAACCGTTATGGAACACAATACAATAGAGATTCTAACGATTTATCGTTATAAATCGTTAGAATCGTGAGCCGGCACACTAAAACCCCCTAAAACCCCCCCCCGACCCTTTAAATTAAATCCCCCACCCTCCCGAACCCCCCCAAATGACTTAAATATCCTGCGGGTCCAGCGGCGGTCCGGAACGGCAGCGGTCCGGAACGGGCTCCTGCTCCTGAATCTTGTTGTCTTCAGCCGGCGCCATTTTCCAAAATGGCGCCGAAAAATGGCGGCGGCCATAGACGAACACGATTGGACGGCAGGAGGTCCTTCCGGACCCCCGCTGGACTTTTGGCAAGTCTCGTGGGGGTCAGGAGGCCCCCCACAAGCTGGCCAAAAGTTCCTGGAGGTCCAGCGTGGGTCAGGGAGCGATTTCCCGCCGCGAATCGTTTTCGTACGGAAAATGGCGCCGGCAGGAGATCGACTGCAGGAGATTGTTCAGCGAGGCGCCGGAACCCTCGCTGAATGACCTCCTGCAGTCGATCTCCTGCCGGCGCCATTTTCCGTACGAAAACGATTCGCGGCGGGAAATCGCTCCCTGACCCCCGCTGGACCTCCAGGAACTTTTGGCCAGCTTGTGGGGGGCCTCCTGACCCCCACGCGACTTGCCAAAAGTCCAGCGGGGGTCCGGAAGGACCTCCTGCCGTCCAATCGTGTTCGTCTATGGCCGCCGCCATTTTTCGGCGCCATTTTGGAAAATGGCGCCGGCTGAAGACAACAAGATTCAGGAGCAGGAGCCCGTTCCAGACCGCTGCCGTTCCGGACCGCCGCTGGACCTGCAGGTTATTTAAGTCATTTGGGGGGGGGGGTTCGGGAGGGTGGGGGATTTAATTTAAAGGGTCGGGGTGGGTTTTAGGGGGTTTTAATGTGCCGGTTTTGCAATTTTTCGATTTTTCGGTTTTTCACGATTTTTCACGATTTTTCACGATATTTTACCCCCCCAAACGGCAACAATACGATTCCCTCCCCCTCCCAGCCGAAATCGATCGTTAAGACGATCGAGGACACGATTCACATCCCTATCACATAAGACTTTACACCTTGGGCCCCCTTACTTGTGTCATGACTCCACTTCAAAGACTATTTGCAGCCAAAACTTTTTAGGTTTCATACTAAACAAAATAAATTGTTTACTTGCAGGCTGCATCTGACCGCATAAAACACATCTGTCAGAGGCATATATAAAACATTCTTTGTCTGAGGTACTGACATGGGCCCCTCAAGGTCTCAGGTGGCACTAAATGTGTGTCTTGCAAGAGACCAATACAGAAAGGGCATAAGCTATCATGCCAACCACTTGAGACCTCTGGGAGCAGTAGGCCAATCTGCAAGCTGTCTGCCCCAGGAGTGTTTAGCCTATGTGCTTTAAGGGTGGCCACAGATAGCATTAGGAATGTAACTGATACTAGCTATTGCTACAAGCATACTACTCTGCATATTTTCTTGGTACATACATATATACACACAGCAGCACCACAAGACTATCTGTGAGCTACAATGGCCAAGGGCCTTGCAGCACCCTGACATCTCCATCTCTAAGGCTACCTGTGATGGGTCAGTTGATGCAAAGAGCTTCTAACACACCTTAGATTTGGGCTCTATGACGTGAACCTTTTTTAGGAGAGATGTGGGTGCTTTTAGAGTCATTACAAACTATACAGTGACGGTGACATTTCAGAGGTGATAGAAAATACAAGTGAAGGCAGGACACCATCTGATTCCCAAACTTGCCTTCAAGGGTCAGAACTGCATCCTTAAATATCCTCCCAGAGAAGCAAACCAGACCAAAATGACATCCCAAAAGCCAAGGACCTTACTTTCTGCACGTGATAATTGACAAATAATTTAGGTAGTTGGAGCAGGGTCCATCTGTGTATGGGTGCATGCAACCACAAAGAGGTATGCTAGCTTAGAAGGACCTGTGAGCATTGTGGGAATGGCACCATGTAGTACAGGCACTTTACCCAAGGCTGTAAGTGAAGGCCTTCTAGGTGAGCACTCTGATTTCAGCAGTGGGGTTGCCAACCACCTCCTGATTTTCAGAACAGGTTGATCAAGTCCTGGTTTTAACCCTTTACAAGCTGAGACTTGTTCTGATTTCCCTATTGCATTTCCTAGGAAATGCAAGACTATAAATATCCTCTGGCAGGTGAGTAAGACCAGAACTTTATCAACATGTACTGTAAATCTGGAGCCAATTGGTAACCCTAGTCAGCAGTGGCTCTGAAACTGCTGAGGCAGTACTGTCAGCTGTGTCTTGGCATGCCAATGTGGCACCAAGCCTCCCCAGAACAGGTGTATAATTTCACAGGCACAAGTTTCTCAGCTATGGGATGAGGCTGTAGAAAGGTAACTCTTGTCATTGATACCTTTAACTGTCTACCTGTACCTTTAAGCTGTGCCTTTAAGCTTCAGAGCTAATTGTGATTTACAGAATTTCTAGAGCAGTTGCTCTCCATAATCAAGACCCATCTGGAGTCCATCACACCTATGGAACTATCTCCTCCACATGTGAGGGCTAGGACAGAGTCTGATGTGGAGGCCAATCAAGTCAAACGCTGCTAGCTGGCCAAACTATGTACACTATGTTGGCAGTCATACACAAACTCTCTTGTGACACATGCCTCTTTTAGTCACCCTATCAGGCAGAAAATATAATGCCAGCCACATGTATTTGATGTTATCTTTACTTTGACTACTGTTTTTCAAGTACAGTCTACTGCTCCATTGACTCAGACAGAAAAGCAGTGAGTGAAAAAATTATTATAGAGTGGAAAGCAGCAGCACTCTACTGGCCTTGCTTATCTGGAAGGGGATGGGGTAGATGAAGCCTAACACGCAAAGTAGCATTGTATAAGGTTTTGCCAAATCTGGCTACCACTCAGCGTGGTGTCCTCAGCTTGTGCGGGTACACATGGGTGATCCGGGGGCGGATCTGGAAGAATCTCCATTGGTAATCTATGGCATAGTGCGAGATTATTGAAGACACAACAGAGCAGCACTATATCTTGTACTTTGGGTGGGGCATACATTAAAGCTCCACCCATTTTGTACAAATAGAGAAATCTACATTTGAGAAATCCAAAGGTGCGTTGGATGACACAGCGGATAGAACATAAGGCCTCTTTGTACCTCGTCTCCATCAGCATGTTGGGAATGGCAACGGTGGTGAGAAGCCAGGACCTGTAACCAAACCCAGAATATCATGCGGCAAAGACAGATTTAGGGCACAGTCACTTGCAGATCTGGCTGGTACACCACAGCATGCTATAAGACAGTAGAAGCTAGCCTGTAGCTTAGCCTGAACCTTAAAAGCCTATTTCCCTACCCTAAGTGCATGTCCAGGATAGCAGTAGCTGAATCTAGCTCAGATCTTATGGACAACTAAATCTCCTCTGGGGGTTCCAACAAATGCTTGTTAGGCACTCACAACCAAGCTAAGGCTACTCATTTGCAGCAGTCAGCCAACCTTGAAGCAATATATAAGAGAGCTGCCACACCTCTCCTAGCAGAAAAAACACTACCTCATGGTATGATTGAGCAAGTCTCTGCCTGCTCTGCAGTATGTCCTCCAGAGATACCAATTTGTGAGCCCAGACAGAGGGAATATGCCTGGCCCCCAAAATGCATAGGTCACTGCTTCTAGTTTAGCTGTGTGATTATCATGACAAACTGTGCCCAACAACCTGGCTGACCTATCACTAACAGGCCACATGTGATCTGGCAGTACCAGTAGTGTGGACATTTCAAGCATGTGATTAACCAGTTAGATAACTACTCCAAATGGGAGGATAGGGCCACTTCTGCAAGTGAACACGTAGAAATTGTATAGTGCCTGCTTACACACCAAGCTTTATGGTGAATGCATTGTTTACCCTCAGAAGATTAGCAGGCATCTGTAGCATGGGGAGAAAAAGGCAGGCCCTGGGGCAATGGCCTGCAGACATAAGTGTACAAGCCACTTGACATGTCAGCGATGCTGTTACATCCTCCCCCCCCCCCCCCCCCATGTCCATGCTGTTTGCCACAAACATATAACTGGAGATGGAAAAGAGAAAGAAGCATGACTCTTACCTATGAGCCAACGTCACTGTAGAGGTCGTCCTCAAAATTTTCAGACATCCCCAACTGCATAAGTAAATAGGAGTTTTCATGGCTCCCAGGTACCTGGCTACCACGTCAAGCAAGGGCGGTTCTATAATGAGGCAGCCACTTCAGGCGGCAGTATTTTAAGGCAGCAAAAAATGCTCCCCAAAAATACCCCTGCAGCATCTGCCTCAGTAGCTCACATGAACCAATTTCCAGAATGCAAACCAAAACATTTAAAAAATGAGAGGTTAGCATTCCACATTAAAACCACAGCACACAGCCTCACCAGTTTGTTGGATTGCAAACTGGTTAAAAGACAGGAAACAGAGAGTAGGATTAAATGGTCAGTTTTCACAGTGGAAAAGGTAAACAGTGGAGTGCCTCAGGGATCTGTACTTGGACCGGTGCTTCTTAATATATTTATAAATGATCTGGAAAGGGGTATGATAAGTGAGGTAATCAAATTTGCAGATGACACAAAATTATGCAAAGTAAGTAAATCTCAAGCAGATTGTGATAAATTGCAGGAGGACCTAAGCCAGATGAAATTTAATGTGGACAAGTGCAAGGTGATGCATATAGAAAAATAACCCTTGCTGTAATTACACGATGTTAGGTTCCACATTAGCTGTTACCACCCAGGAAAGAGATATAAGAATCATTATGGATAGCGCATTGAAATCACTGGCTCAGAGTATAGTGGCGGTCAAAAAAGCAAACAGAATGTTAGGAATTATTAGGAAGGGAATAGCGAATAAAATGGTGGATGTCATAATGCCTCTGTATCGCTCCATGGTGAGGCCACATCTTGAATAGTGTGTGCAGTTCTTGTCAGCGCATCTCAAAAAAGATATAGTTGCACTGGAGAAAGTGCAGAGAAGGGCAACCAAAATGATAAGTGGCATGGAACAGCTTCCCTATGAGGTAAGGCTAAGGAAGTTAGGGCTGTTCTATTTGGAGAAGAGATGACTGAGGGGGGATATGATAGAGGTCTACAAAATCATGAAATGTCTTGAAAAAATTATTGTAAATCAGTTATTTACTCTCTCAGAAAATTAAAGGACTAGAAAGCACTCCATGAAGTTAGCAAGTAACTAATTTAAAATGAATCAAAGACAATTATTTTTCACTCAGCGCATAGTTAAGTTTTGGAATTCATTGCCAGAGGATATGGTTACAGCAGTTAGTGTAATTGGGTTTAAAAAAAGGTTTGGATAAGTTCCTAGAGGAAAAATCCATAAACTGCTATTAATTAATAAGCAATAGTAATTTAAGATTTATATTAATGTTTGGGTACTTGCCAGGTACTTGTGGCTTGGATTGTCCACTGTTGGAAACAGGATGCTGGGCTTCATGGACCCTTGGTCTGACCCAGTATGGCAATTCTTATGTTCTTATATTCTCAGTGAAGCACTGCAGCACAAGGGCTGAAAGCAGCGAAGGCACGTCTGCACCACTCCCCTTACTGAAGTCAAGTGCACTGCCTGAGTGCTGTCCCCACAGGATGAAAAGCTAAGGAAGCCATTATTAATTTTAAAAAGTTGGTGGGCGGCTCAGCTTTGGTTCCAAAATTGCTGCTGTTGTTCAGTGGGGGCCTGAGAGAAAGGAAGAGAGGTAGAGCACAGATTGCCAATGGGATGTGACCGGACAGGAGAGTCGAGCAGAGACAGCGTCTAGCTGCATTGTAGGCAGCACACAGGGACCGGGAGTTGGGGCAGGGTAGAGCAGCGACCAATAGGAAGCAGAGCAGGAGACTTGCAAGGCAGTGAGCCAGTGACAAACTCCCACTGGAGCCTTTTGAATTTGGTCAAACAGCAATCCAGCCCCTCCTCACTCCTGGAGAACAGAGAGAGAGAGAGGGATGGGGTGGAGGGACAATGACTGAAAGAGAAACTGGTCTGGGGAAAGTGGGTGACAGGGACAGGGGAGAGAGGAGACATTGGTCTAGAGGAGAGTATGACTGTGTCCGGTCTGGGGGGCAGGGAATGATAGTGAGAGGCTGGTCTGGGGGGAAGGGGTGACAGAGACAGAGAGAGAGAGACTGAACTACGGGGAAGGAGGTGACAGTGACTGATAAGAGGAAGAGAGAGACTGGAATGGGGAGGAATGACAGTGACCGGTGAGAAAGAGACTGGTTTTGGGGAAAGGGTGACAGTGACAGAGCAAGAGAGAGGAGAGGATCTAGAAAGGAGGGGTGACAGTGACTGTGAGAGCGAGAGACTGTCTGGGAGGAGGGTTACAGTGACTGAGAGTAAGAGAAAGAGAGAGGCTGATCTGGGGGAGGGTGGTGAGGTGGGTGATAGCGACTGGTGAGAGAGAGACTAGTTTATTTCTATTTATCTATTTATTTAAACACTTTTCTATACTGTCATTCAGTAATTAACCATCACAACGGTTCACATAGAGGCACATATAGTAATAGAAATTAATTTTGATAGCTAAAACATTATAAACGTGCCAAAAATATGCGGTAACAGGATTCTTTCAGTATAAAACTGTTTGTTAATTATTGATTTGTTAGGCTGAAGTTACAATTGCAGTTCATTTATAAAGAAAATAATCTTAAGTGTGTTTAAAGGTGGGAAAGAAAAGGAAGTTAAAAACTACGTATTCGGTGCCGGGTTTTACTCTTATTTTCTCTCTTCATTCTCTTTGTAAAAAGCCTGTTTAAAGAGCCAGGTTTTAAGGCTTACTCTGAAGAGTTTGAAGTTTTTCTGCAGTCTTATATCCAGAGGCACTGAATTCCATAATGTGGGTCCTGCCAAAGTTAGTGCTCGCTCCCTTACTTGTGTGAGTCTAGCAGACTTAACCGAGGGGATAGTTAGTAGTGCTTTATTAGCTGATCTTAGATTTCTGTGTGGAACATGTACACGTAATGTTGTGTTCAGCCATTCAGCATTTTCATGATGAATTAATTTGTGTATATTGGGGGGGGGGGGAGGAGTGGGTGACAGGTGCGTGAGCAGTATTGGTTTTTGGGTAGAACTCGCTAAGCAGTTGTCCTGGGCACTACCAGCATCCCCTATCCCTCTGTGGCCTGAAGAAAAGCCCAGCAAGACTGTAGCAGACCCCATCCCATTATGGCCCTAAGGTATGTGGAGGTCCTGAGAGCGAAAACTTGTGTGTGTGTGTGTGTGTGCAAGCATGTGAGAGAGCAAGAACCTGTGAGCATATGTATGTGCAAGAGAGTATGAACTGTGTATGAGTGAAAAAATGAACATGTACAAGTTCATGTGTGTATGTAAGAACCTGTGTCACATATATGATATATCACATAAGAATATATGTGTGAGAGAGTGAGACAGAGCCTGTGTATTTGAGAAAGAGATAGTGTGTGTGAATATGGGTGTATGTATGAGAAGTAGTGTGTGAGAGAAAGAACATATCTAAGTGTGTATCAGAGAGGGGATAACGTTTGTATGCCCCCACCCCACCCCTCCCGCAACCCACAACAAGCTGAGGGTGATTGGAAATGAAAACATCTCAGGTATGGAGAGATTTTTGTAACCCTTATTAACTTTAATTACTGGGTGTTTGATGTTTCTGCAGTTTTGAAATAGTTTATTGGTGTTTTGGAAAATGTATAACATTTTTAAATTATTGGATATGCTATTCATCAGATGTTTTGAAATATGTATTCTTTTTACTGGCCTGGTTTTACTGTTATGATTCATGATTCATATTTCTTGATTATATTATTTGATGTTGTATGAGGAATAGTAATGTTGCACTGGAAAACAGAATCTAGCTTCTTGCAGTTTCCAGTTCTGTTTTTGTCTGCACGTTTCGATTTATATTTTATGGTCTCTTTCTTCTGCATTTGTTTCCATACCTGTGGGAATATTTTGTGTAATCTGTGAGGTGTGAAAAATCATCTGAATAAGATTTTATATATCATTTTCTAAATGTGTTGATGAAGTGCAGTCAAACAATTTAAAAAATAGTTGTGCTGTGTGGCTAGAACTGGCCAGGGCTTTACTGCATATAAGGCCCGTAAAAGTTTTTCTTGTAATGTCTTATAACCAACTTGCCAGTTACAGTTAATGTCAGGCTAAGGTATGCATAGCCTAGAGGTATTCTCTATTTCTTGGTTAGTTAGACAAAATTTGAAATTTGTGTTGGAGGTTTCTTGGTTCACTTCTGCTGGCGAGGTGTGATCCAGGGCTAAATAAATGATAGAAAATGAAAAAAAAGTCTTTATTCTGTAGATGCAGCATTTCTATATCTAGAAAATGTGTGTTTCTGTATTTATAAGGCCAGCACTGGAGAGGTGGAGAGGGGAATGGAGAGACTGCTGAGGTCGGGGGGAGTGTGCCCATCATTGCTAATTCATGTCAATCTGATGGGGGGAGAGGATTTGCCTTTTGGGTGTTGTTGGAGGGGGGAGTGCCATCTTGTTCCTTGCCTCAAGCAGCATATTGCCTTGAGCCGCCCCTGACATTGAGGATGTGCATTCGATGATCACAGACCACTTGCACATTGATGGAGTGGAAAAGCTTTCTAATGCGAAAAATCTTCTCCCTGTCACGGGGTGGGATGATGGCCATGTGAGTGCAGTCGATAGCTCCCAGAACATTGGGAAAATTTGTGAAGGCATAAAAGCCTCTCTTCAAGTCCTGAGGAAATGCTATGTAGCGATTACTGTGGTCAGAGACAGCTGTTATGACCTGGTCCAGACAGCGGGGAAAAAGTGGTTTGGGATAGTCCCCCCACGAACCCTACTGTTATGTGGAAGGAGCCAGTTGCCATGAAATGCAGGGTTGCCAATAGCAGGGTTGCCAATAGCGTGGGACCTTTCCATGTCTGGATCCAGATCCCCTCAGATTTCTTTCAAATAATTCCAAGGATAGCCCAAGAGGCGATACCTGCTAACCAAATAATCCTCTGGCATGTCCAGAAATGAGGATTGGGGAGGAAAGAGGCTCTCACTGTATGTCTTCCGCCTTGGCTGCCTGCGTGCCAGAACTGCCATGGGCCCCAAACCTCTCCTTGTGGGGCCACTGGCTTGACCTCTGGTGCAGGGATTTTCCCTAGGAGGGGTTGGAACTGCCCTTGCCTGTTCTTGTGGTTATTGTTGTTATTGTCTGTGGCGAGCCTCTCAAAGCATCCAGTATCCCCCAACAAGTAAACTTGCCACAAACATTATGGAGCGGATTTTAAAAGGCCTGCGCGCGTAAATCCTTCCGGATTTACATGCGCAGGGCCCTCGCGCGCCTATTTTGCATAGGCCGCCGGCGCGCGTAAAGCCCCGGGATGCGTGTAAATCCCGGGGCTTTCGAAAAGGGGCAGGAGGGGGCGTGTCCGGGGGGCATTCCCGAAACGACACACAGCGTTTCAGGGGCGGGCCGGGGGCATGGTCGAGGCCTCCGGACCAGCCCCCGGGACCGGAGGACGGAGTGGAGCTGCCGGCCGGCACGCGCAAAGTTACGCCTGCTTTCAGCAGGCGTAACTTTGCCGACAAAGGTAGGGGGGGGGTTAGATAGGGCCGGGGGGGGGGTGGGTTAGGTAGGGGAAGGGAGGGGAAAGGTGGGTGGAGGGAGAAGGAAAGTTCCCTCCGAGGCCGCTCCGAAATCGGAGCGGCCTCGGAGGGAACAGGCAGCATGCGGCTGGGCTCGGCGCGCACAGGTTGCACAAATGTGCACCCCTTGCGCGCGCCGACCCCGGATTTTATAAAATACGCGTGGCTACACGCGTATCTTATAAAATCCAGCGTACTTTTGTTCGCGCCTGGTGGGCGAACAAAAGTACGCGTATTTTTTAAAGATCTACCTCTATGGGGTTTAGGAAGATAGGCCAGGTAAGAACAGGTGTTTTTCTTGGGGCAGGAGGGCCTGGTAGGTGTGTCTGATATAATACCTCTTTTTATTGCATGCGATAATAGCCGTGATCGGCAATAACGGCCGCGGGGGTATGATAAAAAGTATTTTTCACCATACTGCAAAAAAATCAAATGTAGTTATTTCTGATGTTAAATCCCACATTACTGTGCGTTAGTCTTCCGCATTCCACTGTAGCAGATCCTCATTTCCATTAACTCCTCACCCCTAATGTGCGTTATGATATTTATTGCACACTTTAGGGCCTTATTGCATGCGTTAGGGCCCTAATGCATTTTGATAAATGACCCAGTTTGTTTGGTAAATGGCCTAATGTGGCTTAGAGCTGGATTTTAAGAACCTTGCACATGCAAAAATGGCCACATATGTGCGTAAATGGTGCCGCTCGGGAGCTACGTGAATTTTAGATAGCCTGGAAGGGCGCATGTCATCGATGTATACACACCCAGAAAAAGGGTGTTCCAGAGGCGGGGCCAGCACTGATGATGTAACCCCTAATTTTCCTCAGCTAGCACATGTTACACACTTAACTTTGCTACAGGTCCTCGGGGAGGCGGGGGGGGGAGAGAGAGAGAGAGAAGACTGACTCTATATAAGGCTCAGCCTGACACTCAATATATGCACCACTGTAAGGGGGTACTTGCTTCGGGGTGAGTTTTTGGGAGGTGGGTTGGGGTTAGGGGGGAGTTTTACAGACACATTCAGAGGTATTCGTTGTAAAATTGACATCATTAAAGAATTTTAGACCTTATGAGCGATGAAAAAGAGTTGATTTATATAATGCAGCTAGGGGTGTTTGTGAGGGAAGGGAAGTGGCATATGTGGGAGAGGAATGGTTGGGAGGAGGCTTTTGAAATGGAGTAATGACCAAGACTGTACAGATTGTTTCACATAGGCAGCAATAGGGATTTTTTTTTTGAGGTGAGGCTCAGTTCTTTCCAAAAAAAATAAAAGAGCCAATGTTTTTTTGGATTTTGAACTTGTTTGAGATAGTCACATTTTCTTCTTAGATGCCAAATTTGGAAAATTTGGGTCTGTCAACCAAGAGATGGAAATAGGAATAGACACACATCTATTCCTTTTTATATAATTCTTTCCAATATTTTGTAAATTGGCAAGAAGATTGTGCTGCAGCTGAATATCGATGAGAATCTTCTCCTATTGTAGACTTATTCAAAATATATCAATATATTTATTGACAGATTTATCCGTAATTGCTCTACTTGCCTAAGACTGAATAAATTTTTTTATTCTATGAATTAGTGCTGTCTGTTTTACTCTTGATTGGCGGAAACACAATGACTAACAAAGATTACATCTCTACTCTTCCCACCTTATTTTTGCATTCTGTTTATGCCTCATCATTTTTTATTTTTAAGTAAATCAATGTCATATCTTGCTTGAGATGTGAGGTGAATTTATGCTATGGCTCAAATATACTAAAGAGACTATTCCATATTTTGTGCCTCGGGGAAAAATGCTTAGTACATGTAGGCCTATGACTGTTCAGCTACAGGTTTCTAATGATACATATAATCAGAGCATATTGATAACTAACACAATTGGGTGTTATTATCACTAACTTGAAGCTGTAGGTTTTTTTGTTTGGCAAATGCAAAAATGATGTAATGAATAGTTACTGAGATCCCTATTTTCCCAGGGATTTTATAGCATTCTGTATCTAGGGAAAAAATTGAAAAGGTGACCCTCAGTATTTTATAACTTTTCCTTAGTATAACTGTAGTAGCTATTGTATATTGTTCCCTGGGAAAACTATAGTCTTTATAATTTGTGATATCTTTTAAAGGAGTAACAAAAAGATGCAGTAATACTTGAACTTTAGAGACTACTAAGTTGTCTTCTTCAGATGTCCTCAAAAGTATCACAGTGTATAAAACCTCTGCTTAGCCTTTCCCTCCAACATTTTTTCTGCAACACTAGCTTGATAGTACCCTGTTATAGAGTCCATCAAGCTAGAGTGGAGAACACTGTGTACTGTGCTGTTCATACGTCTCACTCTGCATGTCAAACTGGCCCCAAAACCTAAACCACCACAAACCCTCACCTCGAGTTATTAGCTAGCCATCCTATAAGGACCAATGCATAACTGGCTGTCAGATGCGGGTTGAATAGGCATTAAAGAATCTCCTAATGCAATAAGGAGATTAGTGCCTATTCAATGCACGGCCAAAATGGAGTGACTCTAATAGCGCTAATCACATGCATGTAAAAAAAAAAAATGTGGGTCTAGGATACACATTTAGGGGTAGATTTGCAGAGGGTTACACGCGTACATTATGCACGTAACCCCCGAAAACCTACCCCAAACCCCACTGCGCGTGCCAAGCCTATCTTGCATAGGCTTCTGGTGCGCGCAAAGGCCCGGGACATGTGTAAGTCCCGGGGCTTTCCTGGGGGGGTGAGTCGGGAGCGTGTCATGACCGGCGCGTCATCGGGGGGCGTGTCGGGGGGCAAGATACGGCCGGCGCGTCATCCGGGGGCGTTCCTGGGGCATGGCTGCGGCCTCCGGACTAGCCCCTAGACTGGAACATGGCGCACAGCAGCCGGCCCGGGGCGCGCAAAGTTACGCCTGCCTCGAGCAGGCTTAACTTGTTCAACAAAGGTAGGGGGGTGTAGATAGGGCTGGGGGGGTGGGTTAGGGAGGGGAAGGGAGGGGAAGGTGGGGGGAGGCCAAAGGAAAATTCCCTCCGAGGCCGCTCCGATTTCGGAGCGGCCTCGGAAGGAACGGAGACAGGCTGCGCGGCTTTGCGCGATTTTGGGCAGCCTTGTGTGCACGACCCCAGATTTTAATGGATATGCACAGCTACGCGGATATCTATTGAAATCTCGCGTACATTTATAAAATCTATCCCTTAGCGCTCAGCAATTAATGCCTTCCTGGAGCAGGTGTTAATTGCTGAGCGCTCCTTAAACGAGTACAGAAAAGCAGAAAAAACTGCTTTTCTGTACTGCCACCTACTTAATATCGTTGTGATATTAAGTAGGAGGAAAAACAAACTTAAATAAAGTTAAAAAATAGAAAAAAAACCCACTGGCAGTCGGGTGCAGGAAACAGATTCTCGAATGGCAAGCATCTGTTTCCGAACCCCCTGGCTGTGTGGCTGTGTGGCGTTTAGGATAACCGACACCGATAAACTTGGCATCAGTTTTCCTAACCAGCAGACTGCTGACGCCAATCGGGTTTGCATTAGCAAGGAGGCACTAAGGGCACACAAGCAACCCTATTACCTCCTTACTAACGCGAACCCCTAATTTAAATATTGCATGGTGCCCCCCTTGGGGAGTCTGACGCACATTAAGAAAGCAGGCACTGACTGTTCAGCGCCTGCTTTCCTCGCAAATTTATTGTATCGGCCCCATAGTGATTTAACTAGTTGACTACTATGAAAGTCACATAAAGAGTCTCTCTCTCTAATATATACTATAATATGCAAAGCACTAACATGCTAAAATCATCATAAACATGTCTCTTTTTCTTATCACAGTTCTTATCCATGCAAAATTATAGCATTTTGATGAATCTAGGGGTTTGTTTTCATAGGAAGAAAATCCACTTATAAAATGGATGCAAATTTCTGTGTGCACTTTTCCCTTGGGTAATTTTTAAAGGGAAAGTTAAAGATGAATTTTAAAAGCCCGACAGGTGCCCAAATCAGAGATACGCGAAAATGTCAAGCTGAAGCATGCCGACGGTATTTTAAAATTGCACACAAAATGTATTCCAAAAAAGGAGTGCAAAGTGGGCTTGGTCTGGATGAGACATGGGGTTTCTTGGATTTCACATTGAAATCAGTGGGGTAGATTTTTTTAAAAAGCACGTTCGCGTACTTTTGTTTGCGCACCAGGCGCAAACAAAAGTACGCTGGATTTTATAAGATACGTGCGTAGCCGCGCGTATCTTCTAAAATCCTGGATCGGCGCACGCAAGGCTGCCGATTTTAGGCAGCTGGCACGCGCCGAGCTGCGCAGCCTGTCACCGTTCCCTCCGAGGCCGCTCCGAAATCGGAGCGGCCTCGGAGGGAACTTTCTTTCGCCCTCCTCTCACCTTCCCCTCCCTTCCCCTACCTAACCCACCCCCCCGGCCCTATCTAAACCCCCCCATACCTTTATCCATGGATTTACGCCTCGTGAAGGGAGACGTAAATCCATGCGCGCCAGCAGGCTGCTGGCGCGCCGAGACTCGACCCGGGGGCGGTTCCGGAGGGCGTGGCCACGCCCCCTAAACGCCCGTGCCAAAACCACGCCCCCCCGCCCCCGAAACGCCGCGTCATCGGGTCCCGCCACCTCGACACGCCCCCGACATGCCCCCTTCCAAAAACCCCGGGACCTACGCGCATCCCGGGGCTCTGTGCGCGCCTGCGGCCTATGGAAAATAGGCGCGCCGGCGCGCAAGGCCCTGCTCACGTAAATCCAGGCGGATTTACGCGAGCATGGCTTTTAAAATCCGCCCGTGAGTAAATACTTACGCACACAAGCACAGCTGGGGTCCCCTGCTGCGTAACCTTGCTTCTGCTAGGATGGCATGCAAGCAATAAAATAAAGTACGATCTCAATCACAAAAACACTCCCAATATACACAGCCATGTATTCCAGAAACCCTTAAGTGTCAAACACTCTATTGAAATGTAAAATCCTCATAAATGCTGACGAACTCAAATATCTGTCATAGGATGAACACTCCATTAAAGTTCATATTGCAATAGTTACGATCAATCAATAATCCAGTGGCACAATACTCATCTGAATGTATTCTAAAGCATCCCAAAAAATCCCGACATGATCGCGTTTTGGACCAACCGGTCCTGCTTCAGGGGAAACGATCTTCAAAACCTGTACTTCATTTCATAAACGACTCCAATTACTCTCGCCGTTCTATCAGCACACATTCTTTTGCGAAGCTCAATATGCACCTTCTTTCTGCGGTCTGAATTCAGACCCGCAACTTAACAAAACATGCCGGATCATTCTGGACTTTTATGCCTCAAACGGAAATTCCTACGTCACATACAGTTTTCAAACAGGTTGGTTGAGGCATAAAAGTCCAGAAGGATTGTGTCGGGATTTTTTGAGACTCTTTAGAATACATTCAGATGAGTATTGCGCCATTGGATTATTGATTGATTGTGACTATTGCAATATGAACTTTAATGGAATGCTCATCCTATGTCAGATATTTGAGTTTGTCAGCATTTATGAGGATTTTACATTTTAATATATAAACAAGAAAATGCAAAAACATTTTTGAAAATAAAGTAAAGTGACCCATGACCAAATTATGAGTTTGATTGATTTACAAACTCTGTGAGTGCGGGTCCCACAAAATTACATTATTGTATAATTTAGGTGTTTGATCTTACATTGTGGCTATATTATTATAAAAAAGTAAAATAGACCAGTGAAACATATTTAGTTTTGCTAGAAATAAAATAAAAACATCTAGGGTTGGGGCTAACAGGGAGGAAAGGAAGCTTTACATTTGAGGTATTTGGAAGTCCTATCCCTTAACTGGGTGAACTGGAAACAAACAAGGAAAAAGGCGAATGGCATCGGCACGCACAGCTTTTCAAATCCCCCCACTTATCTGGTAGAAGCGTCATTTGCATGAATAGGTGTGGACCCACTTAAAATTGTGTGCACATGTACACACTTTCAGCCTATTTTATAACATGCATGTATGTTATAAAATGGCTGTGTCCCTGAGCATGGGCCAAAGAATGCATGCACACGTGCAACTGTGCACCTGTTTAAAAGTTACCTTCTTAGGAGTTGATTTTAAAACCCACACGTGCACATGGACGCAGCTATTTCATGACATGCGTGCGTCGTCATGTGCATGTTATAAAATACGATTCCTGCATGCATAAGCACGGTCAATTTTAATATCACTGCATGCATGTATGGGCGAGTGTCCTCTAATGAGCACAGTGGGGGAGACTTTTCTAAAGAAACCTGTGGCGACACAATAGGGCCTTCCCCAATTCCTTCCCAGTCCGCTTCAATTAGCGGAATGGGAGGGAACTTCTCTGTCCTCCTAACTACGCTACCTACCTTTTCCTCTCTTCTCCCCGACCCCTAACCCTTACCTAGCTATTTACAATTTTTTTTGCTTTAACTTACTGCTCCTTTGGAGCAGAATTAACTTTTGCTCGCCAGTAGCCAGCTGCCGGTGTGTGCTTCCCTGGGACAGGGTCTAATGTCCACTGTCTCAGTCGGCCTCCGCCTCTCCCTGTCCAGACCCCGCCCCTCTGTCCACCCCTTTTGCATGGCATGTATCGGGAGATACGCACATGGCCTGGCCATTTTTAAAATGCACTCAGCGCATGCAAGGCCCAGCCATGGGCTTATCCCGCAGATTTTACACAAGCAAACTTTTTAAAATTCGGGCATTAATGTGCAATCACTTCAGATAAAAGAAACAGTGGTTTTTGTACCTGCCTGCACTCTTTTGAAAATGGTCACTAAGAGGGTACTTTTCAAAAGCCAGTTACTCAGGAAAATACCAGACTCTTCAGGTGAAAGGGCTGTCTATAAATTGACCACCTTTAAACCAGCTGAAAATTTGTATGGCATTCCACAAGTCTACACTTAGTCACATTAGGAGAAGGCATTCCTGGAAGCCTGTTTAAGTTGGGAAAGGAAAACAATGCATATAGATTGCATTTCCAAATCGACTTTCATTTTTTAACCAAAAGTTATAATTAGAAAAGCAGGTGCAAATGTATGTGGATATTTTGTCCCCATAGGAATTTTCAAAATGAAAGTACATTCATACCTGTACTTTGAAAATTGAAGCAAAGACTGCAGGTAAAAAGTACTACAGCATTGCTGGCAGTTTGAAAATTGCCTTCTATAAGACATTTTTGTGAGCATGCTAGGGATATGCTTGCATTTGAAACAACACAAATAATGACATAAATAATGTCAACAACATTGTCTATATGATTTCATGTTATTTTCTAAACAAAATGACACAAAAATTTAGAAAATGTTTTTTTCATTTTTCATGCACACTAAATCAAATTAATATGCTCTAAATCTAATAGAGTGAACTAATTCAAATTGTACATGCTGTTTGAGTTCAATTTACTGTACACTATTTTGAATTGACATAGTTCACACAAATTTGAATTAGTGTGCTCTAAAAATGACACAAATTTTAAATAAAAATTCTTTAAAACAAAACCAAAACCACAAAAATAAACAAAAAACAAAACAAAAATAAACAAAATGAATGCTATGATTTTTTTGCCTACATAAGAAAGCTTTTTTAACGTAGATTTTAGTGACTAGGTCCTTCAGAGCTCACATTACTTGAGGATCTATAGTTTATTGTCATGTCCTGTCACTGAGCTGAGTTAGGAGGGGGATTTAAAAATTTAAAATGTCTCTGCCCCCCCCACCAGCTAGTTGTAATTGAAGGCTAATGGCACTGTCTTAGAAACTTATAGTTTATGAAGCAGAAACAATCGATGCATTGTAAAAACACTTGACAATAAACTTACTTTTCAGTCCAACAATGGTAATCTAGCATGATATCGGATGAATAACAAAGTAATTTAGCGGAACTTTAATAGGTTAGTAGATACATTTATAACATAAACAAGAAACTAAAACGATGGATTTGGAAATGGTTGGTTGTTCAGTAATGAAATAAAATTAGCGTAAGAAAGCTGTGCATTTATCATATGAATTATTTTCCGAGGCTATTGATTTTTTCATTACAAGCATAATCCATGTTTACCGAAAAAGTTTCAGAAAGAAAGGAGGAATTCATCTATTTCAACACCACCATCATTCTTTAATCCAGTAGAATAAAATTGGACAAGGGTTTCTTAGGAGAGGGGATCTAGTGATGAGTGAAAGCCCCAAAGAGCAACAGTCTACAATTCAGGGTGGATAGTTCCTGTAATTAATTATATATCTCCCTAAAAAGATCGTATTCCAGAAGGGCTAGTTTGCTGAGCAGACCCACCACATGTATTTGAAAGTATCTTTATTCATGTAAGGTGTTTGACTCTGGCTAAATCTTATGCAGGAGGGCTGAAGTAAGATATGATTGCTAGAGAATTTTATGCTGTATCACTATGTATCCAAGCTATATAAAACCATTTTAAGTGCTTTTCCAGATTGATGATGAGTTTCTGCACAATGCCAGGGCCAAAGAAAGGATCCTATCTACATTAACATTGAAATCAGAATTAATTTATATGGAGAGCAAACAGTTGAGAAATAAGACCCCCTGTCCCTTCTCTGTGTTGATGAATGATCATTAAAGGGTAAGGGATCTGACAGACGGTTCTTTATGAGCTACAGTAAAATGATGTATCTGAAAACAATGGAAAAGAGGGATGCAGGGAGCTTTCAACTGCACACATATTTCATCTAATGAAAAAGCTTCCTCTTTGTTATAGATCTTTTTAACTACATGAATGTTATATATTGTCCATGTGTTGAAATTTCTACAGTCCAGAAAGGCAGAAACAATAAGTCACCCCCAAGCTAATTCTAAAACAGAGTGAACATCAGTAAACATTATATTTACAAAGATTACCTGTCAATTGTTGATATGTTTATTCCTACTGTGCAAAACCTGGGGGTTGTACTTGGCTCACTCAATTCCCCCTTTCATCTTTCTAAAGTCTGTTTAAGCTCAGTTAAATAGGCCCTTTTCCCTCCTTTAGAGTATTCCACTCAGTATCTTTTCCATTACTTCCCACTTTTACTACTGCCATTTGGCTTTTGCAAGCTGTACCTTTTAAAATTTACAGGATGGGCAGGTGTGTGGGGTAGGTTGGCAATTTGCCCATGGATGACAAGCACCATTATTTCTAGGGAAGGGGTGCATTTACTAACACTTGTGGCCTTTTTAACTAGAACCTCAGGAACAACAGTTGCACATGCATGCTGTAGCAACTAGGGAAAAGTTATTTGCATCACTTGAGATATAGGTAACTTTCCTGAAATAACACAGTTTGTGAAGTTTAACATAAAACACTTTACTCTATTGGCATACTAGTGAGCTGATTTGCATGCATTTTTATGCAATACAGCTCTTTAACATACTTGCAATACCCTGGATTTTGGGCTAGGAAATGATATACATGATGTGCATATTTTGGTATTTCCTTTTTTGCTGCACTAATGCTTTTCACTGTTGAGTAAATGCTATTTACTGCTCACAAACACCATGGTGCAGCTTCGTAAATAAGCCTCACAAGATGTGTTTTGTGTCTTTTCTATTCTGAACAGTGAAAATATTGTCTCATTTTCCTACACATGGGCTTCATTATTTCATTTCAAACATGAAAAGCCAATCATGTAGTTTTGGACCTCCATTGAAAATGACAAAGAACCCACATTAAGCATACCCAGTATGGGTGGGAAGAAGACAAATTTTTGTTTCATTTTTCATTTCGTTTTCGAGGGTTTGGATTTCACGAATTTCATTTTGTCCAATGTTTATTTTGTTTATTTAGATTAAAAAAAAAGCAAATTAAACATTTAAAAAATCCCCACAAAAACAACAACAAAAAAAAAGAAACAGGGTCTCCCAAGTCCCCTCGAATCCCTCCTACCTGAAAAAATGCCAGGGCCAGGATCTTCCCTGGCCCCCACTTACCCATTCCAAGGTGGATTCGACACCAAGGCCTTGTCCATGCTGAAGCCTGGGCCTTGCATAGGGCATAGGCTAAGGTCACAGTGACCTATCATGGCCTAGGCCTTTGCAAGGCCCAGGCTTCAAGGCCTGGACCCGACACCTGGGCCAGGGACTTAGGACAGGCCTGAAGCTATGAAGTGGTCCAGAGACCATGTCCTGAAACTGAGGCCTCAGCCTGGTTTTAGGCCCACCCCCGGGGTGGAGCATGTAGGGACCTCAGCCGCTTGGTCTTAGGTGAACCTTGCAGGGTCTCCTGGAGAGGTAGTAGAGAGGTGTACCCATGAACAGCAAGGGAGCATGGTCAGACACTAGGCTGTAGGTCTCGAGGAGCAAGGAAGGCCAGAACAGGGTAGGCGATGACAAGGCAAGGGACAGAGCCAGAAACAGGAAACGTGGTCAATGGCAGCCGGAGTCAGAATCCAAGGATCAGTCAGAGGAGTAGTCAACGAAGCAGGGGTCAGGTTCCAGAGGTCAGATAAGGTCACAAGGCAGGCAGAGGTCAGGATCCAGGCAGCAAACAGAATGGTCAAAGAGCAGGCCGAGGTCAGTACCAGAGAGATAGTCTGAGGGTACTACCTGGACAGACAAGACAGACAGACGCTGAAACAGAAAGATGCTGGAAAAGTAGGATGCTGGAACAAGACTGGAACAAGACTGTGAACGCGGATTTTGGGCTAGGAACTAGTACACTACAGTGCTGACCCATTTGCCAAGGCAAGGAAGTGCAGGCAGGTACATCCTTATATCGTTCTTTCAATCAGGGCACACCGCAGAGCTAGGACCTGCCCCTGGCCCTACAAGAAGCCGAGCGGTCTGTGTGCTTGTGTAGGGGCGTGGCCAACGCCACTGGTGATGCCGAACTCCGGCATGAGGTCTGGTGCTCAGTGGAAGGCCCGGCGACCGCCGCCGAGGGATGCCGAGGCCTGGAGGAGCTTGTGGCTGCCTTTAGGGAGGCCGACCCATGACTTGCAGAGGAGCTAGCGAGGTGAGCAGGCCCATGCGCAGGCCGGGTGCAGATGGGGCGCACAACAGTACCCTCCCTTCTAGTCCTCCCTCTACGCGCCTGAGGCTTTTCAGGATAGGTCCTATGGAAAGTCGTGAGGAGCTCTTTATGTTGTGGGATGGTTCCCATGAGTTCTCCTTGGCCCCATAACCCTCCCAGGCTAAGAGGTATTCCCATCTGCCTCGATGCCGACGGACATTGAGGACCTCTCTTACCTGGAGTGACAAGTCTGGTTCGGAAGAGATCCGTGGAGTTGAAGGATCTCTACGAGAGGGCCAGGAGAGGACCAAATGCTTCAACAGAGAGACATGGAATGTGTCATGGATGCCCATGGCACAAGATAGCTGAAGTTGATAAGACCCTGCTCCCACTCTTCGAAGCACTGGGAATGGGCCGATGTACTTGGGAGCCAATGATGAGAAGGGGGTCTCAACCGTATATGTCGGGTTGTTAACCACACCTTCTGACCAGGACGGAAGAGTGGAACAGGATGTTTATGGGCATCAGAAGTGCGCTTGGAGTGCTCAGTGGCCTGGGTAAGGCATTCTTTGACTTGATTCCACACCTGGCGAATGGTATGGGCCATGAATTGCGCAGCTGGAGAAGGAACAGTCAGAGGAACTGGAAGTGGCAGCCGAGGTTGACGTCCGAATACCACGGAGAACAGAGATACATCAGTGGCAGCAGTGACGTGGGTATTATGCGACAGTTCAGCCAAGGGTAATAGATCAGACCAGTTGTCCTGCTGGTCATTCACGTAGGAATGAAGGAATGTTTTCAAGGTCTGGTTGGTCCTTTCAGTTTGACCATTGACCTGTGGGTGATAAGCCGACGTGAAATTCAAAACAATGTTAAATTTTTTGCATAGAGAGCACCAGTACCTGGCGGCAAATTGTGGTCCTTGGTCGGATATAATTTCCTTTGGAAGTCCATGGAGACGGAAAATGTGTTTCAGGAACAACTTGGCTAGTTCTTGGGCTGATGGGAGGCCTGGCAGGGGAATGAATTGCCCCATTTTAGAAAAACGGTCGATGATTTCCCAGATTACGGTATTGTTCTGGGACGGAGGCAGGTCTGTGATGAAGTCCATTGAGATGCTGGACCATGGCTCAGTAGGTACTAGAAGCAGTTGGAGTAGGCCCCAAGTCCGTCCGGTAGGTGGCTTCTGTTGGGTGCAGATGGATCATGAATCTACATAGTTACGAGAGTCTTGCATCATGTTGGGCCACCAGTAATATCTCCACAACATCTCTAGTGTCCTGGTTTGACCCGGTTGTCCTGCCAACTTGGAATCATGGGCCCATTTCAGAACTCATTCATGTAATCTACATGGATCAACGGTTTTCCCAACTGGAACTGTGGTGGACATAGCAAGGGATATGCAGGTAGGATCTATTATGTGTCTGGGAACATCAGGAACATCCTCTGGTTCAAAGGATCTTAATAGTGCATTAGCACAGAGGTTCTTGAAATCTGGGCGATAACGTAGAATGAAATTGAATCGTTCAAAGAAGAGCACCCATCGGGCTTGTCTAGGATTCAAGAGTTGAGCTTCTTTAAGGTGCTCAAGATTCTTACATTCGGTGAAAATGGTAAATTTATGTTGCGCCCCTTCTAACTAGGGGTGCCACTCTTGGAGCATCAACTGGATGGCTGGAAGTTCTCGGTCACCAACGATGTAGTGCTGCTCGTAGGAGAGAACTTATATGAGTAAAATGAACAAGGTATCAATTTACCCTTTCGAGAAAACTGACTTAAGACGGCTCCTGCTCCAATTGCAGAGGCAGAGGTGTCGACTTCGATGACAAATGGGCATCTTGGGTCTGGATGCTGAAGACAAGGACTGGAACAGAATGCTTCTTTGAGCATCTGAAAGGCAGCTTGTGCTTTGGGAGTCCACACACGAGTGTTAGCCCCTTTCTTGGTCATGGCGGTAAGTGGAGCAGCTAGGGTAGAATAATTGGCAATGAAGCTCCGGTAATAATTAGTAAAGCCAAGGAAGCATTGTAAGTCTTGTAGGCCTACTGACTGGGGCCAGTCTCAGATCCCCTGGACTTTATCTGGATCCATGGAGAAGCCTCGATCAGATATGATGTACCCTAGGAAGGGTAAGCGATTTCGCTTGAAGAGGCACTTTTCTAACTTGGCATAAAGGTGATTTTCTCTTAGACGGAGAACAATCTGAACATGATCTCGATGGGATTCAAGGTCTTTGGAAAAGATCAGGATGTAATCAAGATATATGACTACGAATGAGTACAAGAGGTCTTGGAGGATTTTGCTCATAAGGCATTGAAAGATCGCTGGGGCATGCATAGCCCAAAGGGCATCACGGGATATTCATAGTTGAATGCGGTTTTCCAGATATCTTCAGGTTGGATACGTACCAGATTGTATGCACCCCTCAGATCCAACTTGATGAAGATCCGTGCCCCTTGAAGATGGTCAAACAGCTCACTGATAAGGGGCAGAGGGTACCGGTCTTTGTGGGTTATGGCTTTGAGCCCTCTATACTCAATACAATGGCGTAAACCACCATCCTTTTTCTTGACGAAGAAAAAGCCCGCTCCTGTGGGAGAATCAGAGGGACAAATGAACCCTTTTTTTCTTTGATATACTCAGACATGGCTAGGGTTTCTGGATGAGACAATGGATAAGTTCTGCCCTTGGGAGGCATCGTGCCCGGCAGAAGTTCTATGGAGCAATTGAACTTGTGTAGCGGAGGCAAGGTGTCTGCCTTCTGCTTTGAGAAGATGTCGAGTAGGCAAACCAGATAGAGTGGTAGTGTCTTTTGGCATTTGGAAACCCACTGCACCAACTACAGGGCATGCCAATCAAACTGGGGTTCGTGGACCTGGAGCCAGGATAGCCCCAGGATGACTGGATGTGTGGAATGTTTTAATACATAGAAGGACATCTCCTCCTCGTGGAGAGTGCCCATGGTAAGACGGACAGCCACTGTTCGATGGGTGATGAGCCATGGAAGATGTTATCCTTGAATGGAGGTGATGCGGAGGCTCACATCTAATGACTGAAGAGGAATGTTCAGAAGCTTGACAATGTCATCCATGATATAGCTGCCACTTGCTCCTGTATCGACAAGAGCAGTGGTGGTGAAGGAGTGGGCCTCAATGCCCAGAGAGACTGGAAGCAGGAGATGGGGGCTGGTGACAGTAGCACCTAAGCTCGGGACCCCCACTGGGCTCGGGCATTGCAGTTTTCCAGACGGACCAGACAGGACTGCCGAAGATGTCCAGAAGCACCACAGTAAAGGCAAAGACCCTCCTTCCTCCGACGGAGATGTTCAGTTGGAGACAGTCCCCCACAGTTCACCTTCATGGGTTCCAACACAGGAAGAGGTGGTGGTGATGGAGTCTTGACTGGAGGACTCTGGGCATGCATGGGACATGGTGTAGGAGAGTGGAAAGCCTTTACTTCTAGCTGCCTTTGCTGCAGACGATGGTCGATCTTCCCGGTGAGGGAAATCAGGTCCTCTAGAGACGTGGGAGTCTCACAGATGGATAGTTCATCTTTGAGAGTGCTGGAGAGTCCATCTAGGAAGATGGCTTGCAGACAATCTTCTTGCCATCCGAGCTCAGTAGCCAGGGTCCTGAATTCCACCGTATACTCAGAGAGGGTCCATGACCCTTGACGGAGGTGGAGTAGATTATGGCTGGCTAGAGCTTGGCGGCCTGGGTCTCTGAAGGTCTGCTTGATGAGAGCAACAAACTCAGAAAGCTTGGAAAGCATGGAATCGGAGTGTTCCCATAATGGATAGGCCCATGCAAGAGTCTTCCCTTCTAGGCAGGAAAGAATGAAGATCACTTTAATGGTTTCCTTCAGGAACAAGGAGGGTTGCAGTGCAAATTGCATAAAGCACTGATTGAGGAAGCCACGACAGGAGTGTGGGTCTCTGTTCTATCGAGGAGGTGCAGAGAACGCCAACGATGTTTTGGGTTGCATAGAGGCTGATAGGCCCACGGGTTTGGCCAGGGCTATATCTCGCAGCTGGGAATGAAACTCTTCCACCGAAGAGGCTAGCGATTCCAAAATCCTGCGATGTTCTTGGACTGTGGCAGCCAAACCCGGTAGGGTCGTGGAGGCGGGAGACTCTGCTGAGCCCATGGCCTTGGCAACCTGTTGTGCTTGGAGGTGGACCCTTGTCCTGGGGCAGTGGAGAATGGCTCCCTGGGAGGGACCAGGAAGCACCTGTTCCCAGTGGGTGGAGCCCAGGAGGAGACAGGCTAGGATGAGCTTCACCACTGGAAGCCCGCGGTCCCCCCAGGTGGAGCCCGTAGGCACCAGGGCCGCTTGGACTTAGGAAGGCCTTGCAGGGTCGCCCGGAGAGGTAGTAGAGAGGCATGCCCATGAACAGCAACGGAGCATAGTCAGACACTAGGCTGTAGGTCTGGAGGAGCAAGGAAGGCCAGAATAATGTAGGCGATGACTAGGCAAGGGAAAGAGCCAGAAATGGGAGACGTGGTCAATGGCAGCCAGGATCAGAATCTGAGGATCAGTCTGAAGAGTAGTCAACGAAGCAGGGGTCAGGTTCCAGAGGTCAGATGAGGTCACAAGGCAGGCAGAGGTCAGGATCCAGGCAGTGAACAGAATGGTCAAAGAGCAGGCTGAGGTCAGTACCAGAGAGAAAGTCTGAGGGTACTACCTGGGAGACAGGACAGACAGACGCTGGAACAGAAGGATGCTAGAACAGAAGGACACTGGAACAAGAGGACGCTGGAACAAGGCTGGAACAAGACAGGAACAAGACTGTGAACGCGGAGGCAAACTAGTACACTACAATGTCGACCCATTTGCCAAAGCAAGGAAGAGCAGGCAGGGACTTCCAGGGCCAGGGGCAGGTCCTAGCTGCGGAGCTAGGACCTGCCCCTGGCTCTACAAGAGGCCGGGCGGTTTGCGCGCATGCGTGTAGGGGCATGGCCAACGCCACTGGGGACGCTGAATTCCGGCGTGAGGCCTGGTGCACAGTGGAAGGCCCGACGACCGCTGCCGCAGGACGCCGAGGCCTGGAGGAGCTCGCGGCTGCCACTGGGGAGGCTGACCCGTGACTTGCAGAGGAGCTAGCGAGGTGAGCAGCTGTTATAGGTTGACTGCGTTATACCTGTCTACCTTAAGCACATGCATTTAGAAAAGCAGCTTATAAATTATTTTTTAATTAATATGAGTAATTTTTGCTTTGCATCTTATGCAAGGATAAAATCACATATATATGGTAATTTTGGTGAGCACTCTCACTGTTTTCTCTATATAAGGCATTTGTGTTTTTGTAACCCCAACAGTGGCTTTTCTTCAACAGACATATTGGTTTATATGTTAGTAACATTAATCTATTAAAGTTTGCATTTGCCATCATTCTGGTTGTTGCTCCTGTTTCTTAAAGTCATAAACAATGTACAAGAAGCAAACATTTATCAAGAAATGAAGATTCTAGAACAAGAGGTCATGATATGAGATGCAAAAGGTCTAGGTTCAAGGGTAACACCGGAACATATTTTTAGACTGAAATGGTGGTGAATGTATGCAACAGCATCCCAGCTGAGGTGGTGGAAGGAGAAATAGTAACAGAATTCAAGAAAGCAATGGATAAGCACAAAGGATACTTAGCTGTGGTAAAAAGTAAAAACCCAAGATGCATGACATTGAAAAAGGAAATAGTTAGGGCAGATTAGATGAGCCTTATGATCCACCAGGATATCTCATATTTTTGTGCAAGAAATGGGAAGCATGTATTTTGAATCTCAAACACTCATTTGATGTTTTTCTTTTAAGCCCCATTTAGTCAGCAGAATCTTATTACTTTCAGCACATCCATCTGAGAGAGGTAGACAGTCAAATGTTTACAAGGCTGCATTAGCTAAAATCAGGCACAGATGACTTAGTGCATAATGACTGCTTTATTTATTAATTTATTCTATTCTGTAAGGTACAATTATCCAGTAAACATATCATCCCAACATAGCTTAAAAAGCTAATTAGCTGCAGGGTCTTTGGATGCTCTCAAGCATTGCCGTTTAAACACGTACAGTTCAAGTCCTTCTGTGCTGCCTCAATTCTACAATGTTCCCAGGATAAGTGAATGGAAATCTTCTCTGAATTCATAAGTAGTCCAAGCACTTCTCTTTCCCCTCCCCCAAAAATTGCAAAGTTAACTTTTTTTCAAATTCATATTGTGAAATTAATCATTCTGTATTCCTTAGGTTCTTACTTTCTGCAAAGAAGTGTGGAATACCAACCTATTGAAAAGTAGAAAAAGCAAACTCTAGCTCCAGTGCTCAAAGCTCATTTTATGCTCGTGCACACTAAACATATGTAACAGATTCCCGCTTACCATTTTACTTAAGTCATTATATTATCATTTTCTTCAAAATGCTCTGAAATTGAGCGGGGGAACAGTAGTAAAAAGCAACTGGCTGTCAGTGGTACACTTTGTCATTGTTCCATAGACAAAAGGCAGACTGTCACAATAAACAGCATTTATTTGTTTCAGATTTGTGGCTTAGGGCCGGGAAGGGGAGGTATCACTGGTAGTAATTGCAGAACACATAAATAATAATAGTAGCTTTCAAATCATAGATCAAAGAAAATGCTGGGAGCTGGCAGTGATGAAGGAAAGAAAATGAATGTTGCCAGCACAATCCAATTTACTGCCATTTTTAAAAATGTTTTTCTTAATGTTAAAAACGAATATTTTCTCTTTGTATTTAGTGTTCTTGTAAAAGAACTCCTCATGCTATGTACCTAATACATTGTATTAAATATATTGCTTTGTTACTTTATGGTTGTAATTAATCTTGGTGTTCAATTGGTTTTATTATGTTTTATTATCTACTTTTATTACTTAATTAGCTAGTATCAGTTATAAGTAATACAATACTGGTGTTCATGTTGCTTGCACTAGTCTTTTTTTTTTCTTCAGTGGAGTAAACTGTAAAAATAAATTATAAATTACAAATTACATGACATTTTAAATCATTATTCTGCTGGAGGTATATTTTAAGGAATTCATATTTTTTTAGGTGGCCTGAACATATTCCTAGTAAAGTGAATCAAGGCCCTTGAGATAAAAAAAAAACTAACACCTAGGATCTTAGAACTTCACTGTCCTGAGTATAGATTCAGCACTCCAAAGCAAGATGCTTTACCAGGTATGATGACTTTTTTCACATCAACATAAGACTTATACAAAGATAATGTTATATAAGTTTTCAAGGCCATACAGTTTCCATCTTCAAATGGGACCATCAAATAGGGCCTATGTGATCTCAAAAAGTCATATATAATATTTCTTTGGATAATTATTATGTTGGTCCAAATAAAGCTATTAGAAGCCTCAAGGAATGTGTGGGTAGATATTAAAAAGTCATTTAGATGGGTGTTATGACCGTTGGCCACGGGCGGCCGCGGCTGACCCAACTCACATCCTGCATGCCTGGCCTGAACTCGCGACTCTGGCCAGCCACTGTCGCAGCACTGATCCTGGTTATCTCTGCTCCATATGGTGGCCAAGACGCCGCTGACCCACGCTCCGACTCCGGGCCTTCCTAGGCACATGTGCGCACCATCTGTTCTCTATTTAAAAAGCCAATGGCGGGAACTCCGGGGCCGTCCCCGACTGATGACATCATTACCTTGAGATATTTAAGCACCTCCTTTGGCTTACGCAAACTGACTTGACAATGAGTTCCCTGACATCGCTGGTGCTTGTTCCTGTCTCTCTGGATCCTCGGTTCCTGCCTTGGATCTCCACTCTCTGACCTGGACTCTGGCTCGGGAACCCGCTACTCGGGGGCCTGCTGGCGCTTCCTTTCCAGAGACCTGGACTCCAGGCTTCCCCACTCCTTGGGGTAGTCCCTGCGCTCACCAGAGGTCCTGTTGGCTCGCTTCCCCTCTCCTCGGGGTAGCCTTAGCATTGCCTACCAGAGATCCCGTCTCTACACTTCAGTGCTCCTTGGGGCAGGTTCTACTTTACCACACTGGAGACTTTGACTACGCTTCCCCACTCCTCAGGGCAGCCTCTATGTCACTTCACCAGAGAATTTGACTCTACGCTTCCCCGCTCTGTGGGGCAGTCTCCTCGTCACTTCACCAGAGACTTTGACTTTACACTTCCCCGCTCCTCGGGGCAGTCTCTATATCATTACATCAGAGATTATGTTGCTACGCTGTCCCACCCCTCGGGGCATTCTCTACATTACTCCTCCAGAGATTCTGTCTCCGCACTCCCCACTTCTCGGGGCCTGCCCAGTGCACCTCTGCATTGGAGGTTCTTTCTGTGGTACATCGTATCTCCAGACCTGCCAAGTACTGCAATTCCTCTGAATTGTGCCTCTCTGTCCCACTCCTTTGGGTGCCTCACAGTATACCTTAGTGGAGGCACTTGTGATCACGTGGCAATGATGCAGGACTTCTCCTTCTCTACTGAACCATAGTTGTGTCCCTGTTGAAGCTGATCTCGCCTCCCGACGGTGGGGATCTGTGGGGTCCTACCCCTCAGGTAGCATCAACCTCCACCTCGGGCCAAGGGTCCATGAAATCCACAAAACCTAACAATGGATAAAGCTAAATATATCCATCTAAATAGCAAATGTGGCATATTTAGCCACTTATCTGTCTAAATTATAACCAGTAAATAGTTATCTGGCTATAATTTAACTGGATAAAAGGGCTTTTCAGGGTTGTTGAAGGGAGGAGCTGAGATATCCAGCTACCCTAGCTAAATCCTGGGTATATCCAGTTAGGTTAGCCAGATAACTTTAGACTTGCTTTTGAGTAGGCCTAAAGTTGGCCAGCCTTGTGTGGGTGGATAACTATCTACTTAACCAGATATCTTCAAAGATATCACTTTTACAAAAAAAAAAAAAAGCAATTGGCCCATGGCCCAAATTTCAGCCTACCCAGTGTCCCTCAGCTCTAAAAAATGCCCAATTCAAGTCCAACCCTCAACTTTTCTCCAGTTTAATTGCAAATGATCTGATCGGATCCCTGCCCCGCCCCCACCCCCCGGATTTTCATACCTCACCATGCAGTCATAAAAGAAAGAGGAGTAAACATTAATCAGTTAAAATTTTGTATTTCTGCACACTATTTTGATTTAGTGCACAACATTTGAGTTAATACATACTATTACAACTCAAATAGGGGTAGATTTTCAGAGGTATGCGCGGGCGTACATGTGCACGCACTACCCGGCTTGCACATATGTATGCCTGATTTTAGAACATGCGCACGCAGGTGCACGCATGTTATAAAATTGGGGGTCAGCACGTGGAAGGGGGCGCACAATTGTGCCCCTTGCATGGGCCGAGCTGCACTGCCTTCCCCCGTTCCCTACCCCCCCACCCCACCTTCTTGTCCTGAATGAATGCACATCCCTACTGCATACAGGTACTTATAGTTTTGCTTTTTTTATGGAATGCAATAGGGGAAATCAGAATAAATCCCAGCATGCAATGTGGTAAAACCAGGACTGGATCAACCTGTCCTGAAAATCTGGATCTAGTTGACATGCCTTCTTGGCATCCTGCCAGATCCTTGTGACTTGGATTGGTCACTATTGGAAACAGGATGCTAGGCTTGATGGACCTTTGGTCTGGCCTAGTATGGTAAGTCTAATGTTCTTATGTTCTTATGTTTGCAGTCTGCCTGAGTCCCTTAGGATCCAAAAATTTAAGGTAGTAACATTCTAGAGGGGAGGTGTCTCTCAGTTCAAGAGCTTGGGTGGCTATTGAAAACCTGAGGAGGAGTGAATCAATGCTCGTTATTGTAGAGGAGCGTTTGTGTCTATGTGTGGGGAGGGGACGATCTATGGCATCCATTTGATCTGTCTATATCTATCTCGTTGAGATAACCAGGAAAGAGTGATTCCTCCACCATGTGTTATCAGATTAGAACAAATCTGGCAAAAAGATTTCAAGTTTTGGGCTCCCTATCTCTGGAATTGCATGCCCTGGACATTTTCTTAGAGTGCAATGATCTCAAATTTAAGAAGACTCTGAAGACAAGGGTTTTTAGACAAGCCTTTGGTAATGAGATGGTTTAGTGAATGTTGGACTCAATTCAATAGTAGGGCAGGCTGTGTTAAGGAAGCTTTTGATTAACTGTGTTATTTTTTTATATTTCTGTATTATTAGTTATTGTGTTGTAGGCACTAATTTTGTATGTTTTTAAACTGTAAGCATCTTGGTTTTGTTTTTCTATAAGTGATATATCAAAGTCAATAAATAATAATAATGATTTATTGAAAACATGACATATAATAGAACACTTAATAATTTTGTAGGAAGTGTAATTAAGATCCATTTTATTCATGGGGACTTATTCAATAAAGAATTTTTCTATAGTCAGAGAATGGGAAAAATAATTTTCTTTTTTTTTTTTAAGTAAGGACTTTGGTATTACAGAGGTTGCTGTCAAACCTCTATAAGCTGCACCAACATCTACTGCCACTTCCTTCAATCCAGTCAGGATCTTCTTTTTTGTCACATTATATGCAGCCATTTTTTCTGCCAGAGAAGACCAGATTATAATAGTCATACAATACTTCAAAGGGTGTACTTTGTTCACATTTCCATCCCATGAATAACCTTTAGCTTTATCTAGTGATATTTAGTGCTAGAGGGGCCTGTGTCTAATTAATGTTATCCCCTCTTTTTCATGCCTTAATGCTTAATTAACTGTAGGCTTGGTTTTTTTGTTAATATTTTAGATCCCTCAAGTGTGTTTTTATGTAATGCAATGATCTAACTGAATATTGATCTATTAATATAAGAAGGGTTGATTTAAATTTATTTATTTTTATTTTATTTATTTAGCATTTTTATATACCGACATCCGTTTGCACATCGTATCGGTTTACATAAAACATAAAATGTCGCCGCAAATGACAGGCGAAGCCTTTACAAAGAACAAGAACTGATTAACTAGGTACAATTTTATGAAGTACAGATTAACTAGGTTCCAAATTTTTTTGAAGGGATATCTCGGAAAAGGAGGTTAAGATTATATAAGGAGATAAGCCCGATTATTAGCATGGATGTTATATTTGACAACATGCATATAAATAAATGAAAATAAAAAAAAGAAGTTCCACATAGGACTAATGGAGTCTACTCTCCGGGATGTGTGTGTCTCTGCATACATGTGGACCCAAAAGTAAAAGACTCTTAGGATCCCCTTGGACACCCTTATTTAGATTAAAACTGGGGTGTGTGTTTTGGACACAGAAACAAAATGTATTAGGAGACACATGAAGATCTCATAAGTCTTCTCCACTTCGGAAAGCATGCTAAAAGCGTGGTGATTATAAAGCAAGATAATCTTCTCATCACAAAAGAATATAGGGGAATAAGGAATTGCAACAAAAAAAACAAATTGAGAAAAATAACTAGTTCTTGCAGAAAGATGTTGAGCCTCAGCAAGATTTAGCTGAAATCTTTAGTGGTTAATAAACTGACCATTTAGCTTTACTATAACAGTTTTGACAGTCGCACTGCTTGCAGCAAACTGCCACAGTCGTTTGATCTGCTTCAGTGCCTCTTGACTGTCATAGCCTGTCATGAGAAGAAAGCACCAAATCTAAACCCCTATGACAGGGTTTAATGATTTATATTACTCCTGTAGGCTGTTGAGGCCACCTTGAAGGGTAAATAGTATACAGCTATATACCAGAAACTACTCTAGTTTTGTAAAGTGCTCTTCCAGTCAGAATATGTAAATAAAAGCTCTGAATGATTCTTACAGGAGAAGATATCATCAGGCAACAGGAAGGTATTGTCTAAGGCCGTCAGCCTCTTAAAGGCTCAGTATTGTTTTACCTAGCAAAACTGAACATCAAATAAAATACCTCTTAACCAGTGAATTGAGCAGTTATGACTTGAAAGTCATAGAGCATCCTCATTAGGAAACCTAAAAAGACTTTTTATTGTTGGAGGTTTGCCTTTAATGCTTAAGTAAAAAAAGTCAATGCATTTTAATTCTAAACAGTATAATAACAAATCAGGTATATTAATATAGTAGCTCCAGATGCACAGAGGACAGTGCTATCTTTTTAGATCTGGAGTTGCCAAAATATAGGTTTCATCATTTGCTTCAAACATTTCAACTGAAGCCAGCCCAGTAGGGCAATTGGCAATGCCATGTATTACCATGCAGCAGGCCTGAGCTTGATTCCAGTTTAAGGTTTCTTCTTCCCAGACTGACTAGGGCTGGGGATGCTGTGGAGGCCACATTCACAACCTCTGTGGGAAGGGAATACCAGTCATTGTGCAATGGTGACTCTTACAGGCAAGACTGAGGATTTACATTTATCTAGGTTCATGTAATGCTGCACCAACTGTGATGCTTATTCTGCACCTTACCTATAGTCAATCCCAATCCCCGAGATGCCACTGATGTCAAGTGGCAGAACACTGCTATTCTGATGCCGTCCCCGGCCACCCGTAGGTGCGTGCACACCCAATCTGACGGCTCTTAAAGGCCCCATGGTGGGAAAGGTTCAGTGGTGCCATTTGATGGCATCACCGAAGCCTGGATATATTTGCCTTAACTAATGGATGCCTTAGCAATAGGTCCTGCTTCCTTCCTGTGTCCATTGTTAGTTCATGCCTTGCTCCTTGACTCATTCCAGTTTTGTCTTGCTCTTTACCTTGTTTCAGTTCCTGCCTTGCTCTTTGCCTTCATCCCATTCCTGCCTTCTTTCACTCCTGCCTTTTCCTGTTCCCTGCTTTATCCTTGTCTCTGTTTCCTTAATGCATTTGGACTGACCTTTCATTGCCTTGACCCTTGCTGTGTGACTGCTGTCTGCCTTTACCCTTGCCTAGATACCGACAGTGCTTGAACACTTCCTGTCTTGACCCTATCCTGGATATTGACACTGTTTGTACGCTGTCTGCCTAGATCCCTGCCTGAATACTCACTAGGTCTGTCTGCTGCCTGCCCTGACGTTGGGACGCTCACCTAGCTCCAGGCCTTCTCCTAAGCCCTGCTAGCCTCTGAACCAAAGGCTCAATCCACGAGGACAAAGGCTGGAGTAGATGAAGCCCTAGCTCAGTCCCAGCCTGTAGTGTGCCCACTTGCTGTTGGCATGAACTCAGCTCATTGCTCACAAGCTGAGTAGTATCAACTCCACCACAGCCCAAGAACTTACACTCCATGATAGATTGCTGAGACTAAAAGTTTGGTGGACTTGCCTTCACTTCAGTTTCTGACAGAGATTGGCCTACAGGTTGAAGCAGCAGCAAGAGTTGCTGAAACAGATGGATTACTCCAAGGACAGGCCACATACATGGATACCCTGAAGACCTGGGTTCCACCGCCAGCACCAGCAGTAAGGACCCCTTCACTGCCAATATGTACTACAGTTTCCATTCCACATTTGGCATCTCCACCCAGGTAGAATGGAGATCCCAAGGCCTGCCAAAGTTTCCCCAATCAATGCTTAATGCATTTTGAGCTAAAAGCAGTCAGTTTCCCAAGTGACCATACAAAAGTGACATTCATCCTCTTGATGTTCTCCGGTTCAGCCTTAGCCTGGGCCTTCCCCCTGTAGGAAAGGAGTGAGTCTCTCCTGGGAAACCTTTAGATGTTCTTGAACTAGTTTTGCAGGGTATTTGATGTACTTGAATGCTCTTCCTCTGCTGCTATGTATGTGCTTTGCCTTTGGCAAGGAAGTAAGACCATGGGCAAGTATACCATATACTTCCGGACACTAGTGTCCGAGTTAAGATGGAACCAAGAAAGCCTGGTGGCTATCTTCTGGCAGGAGCAGGTAATAACTACACTACACTACTCTGAATACTGTAGTTATTACCTAAGTAACACTGGAAGTTGCTGGGATTGCATAGCACAGTGAACCCAGCACAAACAAGGGGGGTGATTTTGAAGATAATGGATGGGTGGGAGGGTGTCAGCCTGGGACATGGGGAGTTGCTGTTTGGGGGGGGGGGAAAGGGTAATTTAAAGATTTTTTAGCAGGGAGGGAGGGGGGCCTGGAAGCCTGAGCCAGCAGTGATCCTCTTTTGTAACTTTACATACTTTTTTTTAGGTTGAGGCACCTTTCTGGGTCAGCGGTGGGAGAGGATGGAGGGAGGCAGAGACATGTGGTAGAGGGAGTGGGTATTGTGACTTGTTTTTTGGTTTTTTTTAAGGTGCACTACTTACCTGATATCTCTGAAGATATTTGTCTTCCTACATTTAGAAAAATGTACATTTAGAAAAATGTACTTCCTACATTTGTCTTCCTACATTTAGAAAAAGACTTAAAACCTGGTTATTTATGAAAGCCTTTCCAGATACCAACTGAACTTACTTTCAATTCAAGCAACTCAACTCCGTCAGAGTAATCAACAACCTTGGACAACTCCTTAATGTATTTTTCTTTTTCTAATTTGGCAGGTTGTATTACCTTGGCTATTTCTTTTTTAGCTCATTGTTAATTTTTCTTTCACCTTCTCTACAATCCAAGTTGCATTATGTCCCTGTTTTATTGTAACTGCTATCTTCCTATTCTATCACATGTTAATGTTAAGTGTTTTTAAGTATTTATCCTTTTGTCACACCCTGTTTATTGTAAACCGGCATGATGCGACTCCCATCGCGAATGCCGGTATATAAGAAATGCAAATAAATAAATAAATAAATTTGGGTAAGTAGCTAGTTATCCGGTGACATAAGGCCGAATAACTTTAGAGCTGCTCTGAAGTTGGGAACACATCAGTTGGTCACCTTCCATCAGTGGATCAACCATGTGGACAGTAACTTACAATTCTCATTGGAAAGTGATAGCCATTCATCTCAGGGACTTTGTTTATACAGCTAAATTATACTTGAATAAGTCACTGTCTGGCTATAATTTAACCGGATAAGTGGCTGAAATTGCCAAATTAGCCATTTAAATGGATAACTTTTCTGTTATCTGCCTAAATGGCTTTTGAATATCTACCTGTGGTACTCAAATGTCTCTGGGAGAAGATGGTCCAGTGGGCCCATGACTCCAGATTGGCCAGCCATCTAGGGATCAGTAAAACAATGGAATTATTTTCCCAACTCTGTAGGTGGCCTCAACTATCTAGGGATGTTGAATCCTGTCCAAATTGCACCAGCAACAAACACTCACACTTGCGGCCATGGGAACTTTTTCAACTATTACCAATTCCAGACAAAAGGTAGTCTTATATATCAATGGATTTCATTATAGACCTTCCTACCTCCAAAGATTGCACCATGATCTGGGACACTGATTCTCGAAGATGGCACACTTTGTGCACCTTCCAAGCCTGCCTACAGCCCCTGGACTTGCCTGTCACTTTCTACAGAACATTTTCTGTCTCCACGGGCTACCAGAACACATTGTTAGTGACAGGGGAGTCCAATTCATGTCCAAATTCTGGATGAACCTGTGTCAGAAATTTGCTATAACCCACAATTTCTCATCTGTCTACCACCCTAAATCAATCAGACAAACCTAGAGGGTTAATCAAATACTGAAGGCATTCCTACAGACCTATGTGAATGAGAAGCAAGATGATTGGGTCTCCCTACTACCATGAGAAGAGTTATGCCAAAATAATCTTGCAAGTGAATCCACAGGTTAATTCCCATTTTTTTTTATCATGCATGAAAGGCACCCAAGATTCCTCTCTCTGTGTGCTTAACAGCGGCTTTCCTAATGACAGAAGACATGACCCAGAAAGTCTGCAAAGTCTGGAAGAAGACCTACCAACTGCTTACCAAAGCTTCCAAATGGAACAAAAGAAGGTAGATAAGAAGCACTGGCCCCCACCCCAGTTCAAGCTGGAGGACAAAGTCTTTATTTATTTATTTATTTATTTAAAGAATCTCTATACCAATATAAGTGGAGGCATCATATCGGCTTACAGTGAACTTATAGAGTGGAAATTACAATAAACAGGGAAAGGGGAGGGGATACATAGAACCAGAGAAAAGCGGAGAAGGAGCAAAGTATTGATAAGTATGAAAAATCTCTGTCTGCAGTCTCATTCCATTAAATATTTGCCTTGTTTTATAAGATCATACGTGATACTTAGCCAGTTGGAGCCAGTGACCTATCAGCTATGGCTGCCTCCTACTCTATGGACTCACATCTTGTTTCATTAGACTCTCCTAAAGCCACTTATATTATCCTGGGGATCATGAAGTGCTCCCACTCAGTCGAACATAGCATAGACCCAGATGCCGAATACAAGGTCCAAGCAATCTTGGATGCCAAGATGATTAGGGGCAAACTGAATTATCTACTCTCCTGGAGAGGGTATGGTGCTCTGAAGAGCAAAAATGGGAACCTGCCAAGTACATTTGAGCTCCCCAGCTCACCAGAGAATTCCATCGACTCTTTCTCCATGAACCTAAGCCTAAAGGCCCGGGGAAGTGGATTAGAGGAAGGGGTACTGTAACACTGAACTGATTGTGGTGCACATCCCATGGCTGGAACACCTTACCTGTAGCCAGGTCTAGGTCCTGAGAAGCTGCTGTCATGCTGCAGGAGGCCACCATTCAGATTCCATCCCTGGCCTCCCATAAGCATGCGTGTGCCCAATCCACAAGATCTTAAAGGCCCTATGGTGGGATAGGTTTTGCAACACCATTTGATGATATCACTAGGTATGTAAACCTTCCTCATGCAACTAGTAGACACCTAAACAACAGATCCTCCTGCTTCCTGCCAGCGTTCGTTGCTAGTTCTTGCCTTGCTCCTTGTCTAATTTCAGTTCCTGCCTTGCTCCTTGCCTTGTTCCTGTATCCTGACTTGCTCTTTGCTTGATCCTGCTCCTGCCTTCCTTTGCTTCTGCCTGCTTGATCCACACCTTGCCCCATCCTTGACTCTGTTCCTTTATTCTCTTTTGACTAACCTCTCATTGCCTTGAACCTTGCCTGGATACCGACACTGCTTGACCGATGCCTGCCTTGACATTGGCTTGGATACTGACACTGCTTGTATGCCACCTGCCTAGACCCCTGCCTGGATACTGACTCAGTCTATTTGCTTGATGCTATGACCTTGGACCGCTCACCTAGCTCTGGACCTTCTCCTAATTCCTGCTGGCCTCCGAACCCAAAGGCTCAACATGCTGGGAAAGAGGCTGGTATAGATGAACCTCTAGTTCAGTCCCAGCTGGTATAGATGATCCTCTAGTTCAGTCCCACTAGACCACAAGGACTCACACTCTGTGACAGTTTCAGAAGGAGCTATGATCTGTGGCCACAGATGTTTGCTACAATTAGGGGGTGGGGGAACCTTGGACAGTTGTGATTGAAAGTTCATAGTGCTGCAGCCCAGTGGAAACCTGTTCTGATTAAGCAGGTAGCATAAGGAAGTAAATAAAATCTTCCAGAAAAAATGAATTTAGTTAGGTGGCACTAGAAGCCGCTACTGAATTCTGGACAAAGGGATATACATTTATTTATTAATTTAATTTAATATCCTGCCCTATAAATCATATATATAATAAAACATGGAACAGAGAAAGCTGATTACAAAAATAAGTATCATTTGATTGTAGTTAAACTGACAGCCCCCTTGGAATTTCAGTTGGCTATCTTGGAGAACCAGAAGAGCAAGGAAATTGAAGTGGTCCTGGCCCTAGGAAAGCACTGAAAATGGAACAAACATTATGTTCCAACAACTTCAGAGAACAGCCTCAAGCAGGAAGGACAACCCCAGCTGATGCATGAGTTTGTTTGATTTTTTTGCTGATAATTTGGAAGAACTGACTTTGCTCACTGCCAAATTGCAAAGCATATGCAAACAATAACCAAGCCTCTGCTCATGATTTTCAAAGATTTCTCTTCTCATAAGTACAATGCCCTGAACAATAGATATGCTTTACAAATAATAATTTTTATTTAATAGGTGAAATGACCAGCAGGGTTTCTTGAAAATATTTTAATTTTATGATTTTGTAACACCATTATTATATATTCATACCTGAATTTTTAGAATACATTTGTTTGGCAGTTCAGTGAATGAAAGTGGTGAGTGACGATATGATTGTGCAGTTCTGTTGATTAATAACAAGTAGCTGTTGCATTTTGTGAATTACTTAAATATGAGTTTTCTGTTCCTATAATGAAATGCAATATTAGGAATGAGTTTAGTAGTGGGTGTGGTTTCCCGAGGTCAGTACATTTTCTGAAATAAGTGGGCAAGACCCTTATAACAGTACATTTAAATCATCTTTGAATGACAAGGAAAAAATCCAAATTTGTTTTATTGTCCACAATCACTCATGACATATGAATAACTTGTATATGATGGCTAGAGGGTATAGATAATGTATTTTTAGTATTTTTAAGTGAAAAACATAAGCTTGAAAGTAATACTTTTCTAATTTGCTGTCCAATGGTCCAGATAGGCAAAAGTGCCTGATTTTTTAAATATTTTGTTCGTGTTTTCAAAATAGTGAACTATTATACAGGTGAATTTTAAAACCAGCATGAAGGCTCATATATAAGCACATATGCCAGCTAGCGTAAAAGGATATGGCCATTTTATAACATGTGCGTATATGAGTGATTGTTATAAAATAGGCATGTGGGAGCACTGAGAGGAGAGGATCACCTTGCTGGTGGCTGAAAGGAATCAATAAGTTTTTTGCTTGGGAATTTTTCTTTTTTAAAAGTATTTGGGGCGAAGTTAACTATTTGGGAATACTATTTAGTGTGTTTGTATTTGTGCTTTTAATAGTCAGTAAGGCAGTGAATAAATAGAAGTTAGACTGTTTGTATTTTTAAATAGTCTGTAAGGCAGCTAGTAAGCAGAAGTTAGAGTGTTTGCATATTAAAAAGAAAAAAAAAGTAGCCAGAAGCTACAAATAAGCTGGAGCAGTATATACTTAAGTAAAAAAGTTGAAAAGTTCAGTTCAGTTGCTCACCTTGGAAAGGTGTTAAGGTAATGTATTTTGGTTTGATCATGTACCAACATTTATTAATCAAGAGAGCAGTCAGTCACTTTGGCTGACTAACTGAAATGTTAAGGTTGTGTGTTTGATTTGATTAGGTGCCATCATTTGTTAATCAGAACAGCAGTGAGTCACTCAGGACAACTAACTGTAGTGTAAATCTCCAAAGGGATTGTTTTGCACTAATTTACCTTAGAAGCACAATATATATTGCAAGGGAAGAGCTCAGTAACCCACAATCCAGTGGGAGCACTGAGAGGAGAGGATCACCTTGCTGGTAGCTGAAAAGAATCAATAGGTTTTTTGCTTGGGAAATTTTCCCAACCCTCCTACCCCTCACCCACCCACCCCTAGCTCATCCTTTAATTTTTGGCAGGTACCACTTTCACAAAAAAAAAAAAAAAAAAACTTTATTGAGAGTTTGATCATTCTGCTGTAGGCCACTACCAGACAGATAGTGAATTCACTAATACGTTTAAAGGACATTAATTAGACACATTCCTACTCCCATAGCAACCTAAAATGTAAGTAGAAACTAAACAAATTTGAGATGAAGGCAGCAGTCCAGCAGCAAGAGGGGGGCTTCCCAGTCTTTTGCATTGAGTGTCATATGTATGATTTTTCACCCGCCGGTGAGAAATTGTACATGTGCATGCGATGCAAAGAGCTCCAGGCTCTCAGAGAATGAGTCCGATCTCTGGAGGCTAGAGTGGCAGACCTGGAGGAGCTAAGGTAGACAGAGAGGTATATAGATGAGACCTTCAGGGACATAGTTGCTAAGTCTCAACTTCAGACTGGCAGCCCTGGTACTGCCTTGGAGGAAGAAGGTCTCATGAATGGAGAGCATAAACCTGGTGCAGCAGGAAATGATCCTGAAGCAAGGACCTGCTCCCCAGGTGGTGCATTGTCCTTTCACACTGAGGATATCTCCCCAAGGCCTACTACCTAGAAGGGAAGGGTTAGGTTGGCTGTCGTAGTTGGTGATTTGATTATTAGGAATGTAGATAGCTGGGTGGCTGGTAGGCGTGAGGATCACCTGGTAACATGCCTATCTGGTGTGAAAGTAGCGGACCTCATGCGTCACCTAGATAGGATTTTAGACAGTGCTGGGGAGGAGCCAGCTGTTGTGGTACATGTGGGCACCAACAACATAGGAAAATGTGGGAGGGAGGTTCTGGAAGCCAAATTTAGGTTTTTAGGTGGAAGCTTAAATCCAGAACCTCCATGGTAGCATTCTCTGAAATGCTCCCTGTTCCTCGCACAGGTTCCCAGAGGCAGGCAGAGCTCCAGAGTCTCAATGCGTGGATGAGATGATGGTGTAAGGAAGAGGGGTTCAGTTTTGTAAGGAACTGGGGAATCTTTTGAGGAAGGGGAGGGTCTCTTCCGAAGGGATGGGCTCCACCTTAACCAGGGTGGAACCAGACTGCTGGCACTAACCTTTAAAAAGGAGATAGAGCAGCTTTTAAACTAGAACAAAGGGGAAAGCCGACAGTCGCTCAGCAGCGCATGGTTCGGAGATAGGTATCTTCAAAGAATTCTAAAGATGCATTAGAATTAGGGCATCCCGACAGTGAGATTCCAATAATAAGAAAAGTAGTCCAAGTGCCTGTAACTAAAAACTCACCTGAACTAAAAATGTCTAACTTATCCCTATCAATTAAAAAGCAGAATGAAAATACAAACAAAAAACAAACTTTAAAATGTTTGTATGCTTATGCCAGAAGTCTAAGAAGTAAGATGGGAGAATTAGAATGTATAGCAGTAAATGATGACATAGACTTAATTGGCATCTCAGAGACATGGTGGAAGGAGGACAACCAATGGGACAGTGCTATACCAGGGTACAAATTATATCGCAATGACAGAGAGGACCACCCAGGAGGAGGTGTGGCGCTTTATGTTTGGGATGGCGTAGAGTCCAACAGGGTAAACATCCTGCATGATACTAAATGCCATATTGAATCTTTATGGGTAGAAATCCCTTGTGTGCTGGGGAAGACTATAGTGATAAGAGTATACTACCGTCCACCTGGTCAAGATGGTGAGACTGACAGTGAAATGGTAAGAAAAATTAGGAAAGCTAACCAAATTGGTAGTGCGGTAATAATGGGTGATTTCAATTACCCAATGTATAAACGTATAAACCTGTCCAATGACCAATGACCAAAGGTATCTTATAACAGTCACATTGTGTCATAACATTTTTTACTTATGTTGTTGTTAGTATCACATATACTTTATATGCTCAAATTTTTATATAGTGAGTTTTGGGACCTTCATACCACCCTCGGTTAAACAAGGTCAAACTTGTGTTACCACCATTACGGGTCTTTTTTTAATCATCGGTCCAATCCAACTTTTCTTGTGGTTAGATATTTTTTCAATTTTTTTATTATTTTGAAAACTTTTTCATAAAATTGCAAAAGACTGTACTTCCCTTTTGCTTAAGCTGATACAGTTCCAGAGTCTGGAGTCCAACATGAACATGTTTCGCTGAGCTGCTGCCTCAGGGCCTTCTGAGGATGACTCGTAAAGTGCTGCTATGTGAACTCTGGATATGGAAGATTTCTAAGTTTGTACTACTCAATAGAGGTCCATTTCATTTCTTCTGTGAATTAAAACTATGTTATTTATCTGTATTTCATGACCATGTGTAACAACAAAGGGGTAGATTTTCAAACCGCGCGATTTGGCGTACTTTTGCTGGCGCATCAGGTACAAGCAAAAGTACGCGGGATTTTAGTAGATACGCGCGTAGCTGCGCGTATCTGCTAAAAAATGGATCGGCGTGCGCAAGGCTATCAATTCCGTATAGCCGGCACGCGCCGAGCCGCGCAGCCTACCCCCGTTCCCTCCGAGGCCGCTCCGAAATCGGAGCGGCCTTGGAGGGAACTTTCTTTTGCCCTCCCCTCACCTTCCCCTCCCTTCCCCTACCTAACCCACCCGCCCAGCCCTGTCTAAACCCCCCCCTTACCTTTGTCGGGGGATTTACGCCTCCCGGAGGGAGACGTAAATCCCCGCGCGCCAGCGGGCAGCTAGCGCGCCGGGACGCGACCTGGGGGCGGGTCCGGCGGGCGCGGCCATGCCCCCGGGCCCGGCCACGCCCCGGGCCCGCCCCCGGAACGCTCCCGACACGCCCCGAAAACGCCACGCGGTTCGGGCCCGCCCCCGACATGCCCCCTCAGAAAACCCCGGGACTTACGCGAGTCCCGGGCTCTGCGCGCGCCGGTAGGCCTATATAAAATAGGCTCACCGCGCGCAGGGCCCTGCTCGCCTAAATCCGCCCAGATTTGGGTGGATTTAGGCGAGCAGGGCTCTTAAAATCCGCCCCAAAATGCACATCCTAAATCTCTAAAACATGACTCAATCTCGCTTACCGGACCAGCCACCATTTCCTTACTTCAGCTTTTAGGTGAATCAGGGATGAAAGTGGGTCTGATTTTTCTAGAAATCACGTGTCTCACCTGACCACTGATGTGTCATGATTAATTCAGAAATTACATGAAATGAATCTATTCAATTTCTTTATTAAGTCTATGTGGTGTGACTGACTGCAATTGGTAAATACATCTGGAATATGTGATTCTGAATGGTTGTTTGAATAAAGGATGAATTTGTTGGAGAATTTCCCAATGCTTTCTAATGGCTCTACTAATAGAAGCTGATGCTAGAGTGTGTTTGAGAACCAGGGCCTATGGGTTTGATTCTTGATCTAATGTTTTTTTCAAAAAAAGGTAATCTCTGTTTGCATACAGTGCTCTGTGGTATGCTGTTTTGACACAATGGACCTGGTATCCTTGCTGTAAAAACCGCTCAATTCATATGTTTTGCTTGATCCTTCTATTCAGTGTGGTCAGTACATAATCTTTTTAGCCTGAGGAATTGTCCTACGGGCAAATTGGTTTTGAAGCTGACCTGGTGGAAACTGTCAAAGCGAAGTAAGTTGTTGCGTTCATTAGGTTTGTGGAATTTACTGGTTTTAAGATTTTGTCCTTGTCTAGTGATCAATATGTCCAGGCATGTCACTTGTTGGTCATGGAAGTCCATTATAAATTTCAGACAGGAATCTAAGTTGTTTAACCAGGCATGAAACTCTAAAAAAGCTGACTGGGGAACTTCCCAAATTATAAACACATCGTCAATATACCTCTTCCAACATTTTAAATATTGGGTCCACTGACAATCATGAATGTGTAATGCTTCAAACGTGGAGACAAAAATATTGGTGATAAAATAATAAGAAAAATTGAAAAAATATCTAACCACAAGAAAAGTTGATTGGACTGATGATTAAAAAAAGACCTGAAACGGTGGTAACACAAGTTTGACTTGTTTAACCATGGGTGGTATGAAGGTCCCAAAACTCACTATATAAAAATGTGTGCATATAAAGTATATGTGATACTAACAACAACATAAAATAAAAAAAATTATGACACAATGTGATTGTTATAAAATTTCAATTACCCCAATATTGACTGGATAAATGTATCATCAGTAAATGCTAGAGAGATAAAGTTCCTGGATGGAATAAATGACAGCTTTATGGAGCAATTGGTTTAGGAACTAACAAGAAAGGGAGCAATTTTAGATCTAATTCTCAGTGGAATACAGGATTTGGTGAGAGAGGTAACTGTGGTGGGGCCGCTTGGCAATAATTATCATAATATGATCAAATTTGAATTAATGACTGGAAGGGGGACAGTAAGAAAATCCACGGCTCTCATGCTAAACTTTCAAAAGGAAAACTTTGATAAAAGTTAAATGTAAGACATTGATAAGACAGGCTAAGAGAGAATTTGAAAAGAAGTTGGCCGTAGAGGCAAAAACTCACAATAAAAACTTTTTCAAATATATCCAAAGCAGAAAGCCTGTGAGGGAGTCAGCTGGACCATTAGATGATAGAGGGGATAAAGGGGCAGTTAGAGAAGATAAGGCCATTGTAGAAAGATTAAATGATTTCTTTGCTTCGGTGTTTACTGAAGAGGATGTTGGGGAGGTAACCATACTGGAGAAGGTTTTCATGGGTAATGATTCAGATAGATTGAACCAAATCATGGTGAACCTAGAAGATGTGGTAAGCCTGATTGACAATCTGAAGAGTAGTAAATCACCTGGACCAGATGGTACATACCCCAGGGTTCTGAAGGAACTAAAAAATGAAATTTCAGACCTATTTGTAAAACTCTGTAACCTATCATTAAAATCATCCATTGTACCTGGAGGGTAGCTAATGTAACCCCAATATTTAAAAAGGGCTCCGGGGTGATCCAGGAAACTACGGACCAGTTAGCCTGACTTCAGTGCCAGGAAAAATAGTGGAAAGTGTTCTAAATATCAAAATCACAGAACATATAGAAAGAGATGGTTTAATGGAAACAAAGTCACTTTTTTGAAGGAGTTTCACTTTTTTTGAAGGAGTTAATAAACATGTGGATAAAGGTGAACCGGTAGATGTAGTGTATTTGGATTTTCAGAAGGTGTTTGACAAAGTTCCTCATGAGAGGCTTCTAGGAAAAGTAAAAAGTCATGGGATAGGTGGCGATGTCCTTTCGTGGATTATAAACTGGCTAAAAGTCAGGAAACAGAGAGTAGGATTAAATGGACAATTTTCTCAGTGGAAGGGAGTGGGCAGTGGAGTGTCTCAGGGATCTGTATTAGGACCTATACTTTTCAATATATTTATAAATGATCTGGAAAGAAATACAACGTGTGAGGTAATCAAATTTTCAGATGATACAAAATTGTTCAGAGAAGTTAAATCACAAGCAGATTGTGATAAATTGCAGGAAGAACTTTAGAGACTGGAAAATTGGGCTTCAAAATGGCAGGTGAAATTTAATGTGGATAAGTGCAAGGGTATTTATATAGGGAAAAATAACCCATGCTGTAGTTACACAATGTTAGGTTCTATTTTAGGAGCTATCACCCAAGAAAGAGATATAGGCGTCATAGTGGATAACACATTGAAATCATCAGTTCAGTGTGCTGTGGCAGTCAAAAAAGCAAACTGAATGTGGGGAATTATTAGAAAGGGAATACTGAATAAAACAGATAATGTCATAATGCCTCTGTATTGCTCCATAGTGAGACCGCACTTTGAATACTGTGTACAATTCTGATCACCGCATCTCAAAAAAGATACAGTTGCGATGGAGACGGTACAGAGAAGTTCAACCAAAATGATAAGGGGAATGGAACAGCTCCCCTATGAGGAAAGACTAAAGAGGTTAGGACTTTTCAGCTTGGAGAAGAGACGGCTGAGGGGGGATATGATAGAGGTGTTTAAAATCATGAGAGGTCTAGAACAGGTAGATGTGAATCAGTTTTTTACTCTTTCGGATAATAGAAAGACTAGGGGGCACTCCATGAAGTTAGCATGTGGCACATTTAAAACTAATCGGAGAAAGTTCTTTTTCACTCAACGCACAGTTGAACTCTGGAATTTGTTGCCAGAGGATGTGCTTAGTGCAGTTAGTGTAGCTGTGTTTAAAAAAGGATTGGATAAGTTATAGGAGGAGAAAGCCATTACCTGCTATTAATTAAGTTGACTTAGAAAATAGCCACTGCTAGGGATGTGCAGAGGGATGCCATACGTTGCATTCGTGATTCGGATTCGTCGGGGAGCAGATACGTTGCATTCAGCCATATGGCGCCCCGATGCATTAATACGGCGATTTCTATTCGTGTGCCAGCTAAAATTCAAATTAACTACAACCCCCCTCCCTCCTGACCCCCGCAAGACTTACCAAAACTCCCTGGTGGTCCAGCGGGGGGTCCGGGAGCCATCCCCTGCACTCACACCCTCGGTTCCGGTTTCATCATGACGCCAATAGCCTTTGTCACAGGGGCTACCGGTGCCATTGGTCATCACCTGTCACATGGCCATCGGCGCCATCTTGTGCTCTTACCATGTGACAGGGCCTGACCAATTTTACCGGTAGCCCCTGTGACATAGTATGGGCAAAGGCTATCGGCGCCATTTTGAGTAGTGGCATCGAACGGCCGGAGTGCAGGAGGTCGCTCTGAGACCCCCAGGGACTTTTGGCCAGCTTGGGGGGGACTCCTGACCCCCACAAGTCCAGCGGGGGTCCGGGAGCGACTTCCTGCACGCCTGCCGTCCGATGGCAGTACTCAAAATGGCGCCGATCGCCTTTGCCCTTACTATGTCACAGGTACCGACGGTCGGCCTCTGTGACATAGTGAGGGCAAAAGCGATCTGCTGCCAGTATTCAAAATGGCGCCGATCGCCTTTGCCCTCACTATGTCACAGGGGCCGACCGTCGGTACCCAAAATGCCCCCGGGCTGGCACCACGCCCCCCAACACCCCCCCGGAACGCCCCGAATGTTGCGTCGGCCCCGGCACGTCCCCCCGACACGCCCCCCCTCCGGAAAGCCCCGGGATTTATGCTCATCCGGGGCTTGTGCGCGCTGCCGAGCCTATGCAAAATAGGCTCGGCGTGCGCAGGGGGGGGGGGTTTAAAGGGTTACGTGCATAACTTATGCGCGTAACCCTTTTAAAATCTACCCCTTAGAGTATATTATTGAACTATGTAACCGTAAAATATTGGCACCCTATGGATAATTTAAAAACCAAACCAAACCTATTTTGTGCCTAACTGTAAACCGTTGTGAGGGTGCATTACTAAACGACGGTATAGAAAAGTTTTAAAATAAAATAAATAAATAAGTGCATATGTTTGCTCATATATGTGATGAGCAATTTTCTAAAAGGCCATTTATGTATATAAAACTCTGTTTTTGAAAATTACCCTCTTAGGGATGAATTTTCAAAGCCATTTGTGCATTTAAACCTATGTTTAACTACATATGGTAACGCACAAATGCTTGTAATGATTGAAAGCACATATTTCAATATAATGACCTAGTTATTAACTGGTCAAATTGGTGAAAGTGGTCAAACTGGTGAAAGTGGTGCACATGTGTGCACATTAACACTATTTTATAATATGTGTTGCATATGTGTGTGCAAGTTATAAAATTGCCATGCCTCTGGGCAGTGGGCACATGCTGGCACACATGAGCCAATGTGTACCAGCTCTTTGCTATGAAAGTTACTGTCCCTATATGTACATATAAGAACAGGTATTTTGTGATGTACATGGGTAGAAATGCTTTCTTGTGTGTGTGTATACTTAAAAGAACTAGTTTGCTGATATTTTTTCCAGTTCACCCTGTCTGTCTCCAGTTCATCTAGGCCCTCTAGAACTTCATCTTGAAACTTCCCAGATCTCCCACCTAAAAACATCAAACAATAGACAAGTCCGATTTCAATTGTGCTAGTCAGTTAGCAGGTTCAGATAATTTAGATAATTTGTATACAAATATATCTTATAAAATAGTTGCTTCTGCCTGTATCTCTTGACCCTGACAGAGTGCTCCTAGACTCCTCCCTCTTTTGTGCCGGTTAATGAGCATATGAAACCGAAAATATATGTGTACTTGGATTTTTATAAAATAGTATGTACATAAATATAGGGTACTTACATACATATATGCTAATTTTCTGCATCTACCCTCCTTGAAAATTTACTCAATATATTTTACATATGGAATCATTACAGCAAATCAATGCATGTATAATAACCTAGAATTAAATGCAGAGACAGTCATTTTATTAAGTATGCATGTACTCTGATTCTTAAAAACTTGCACTAATATTTGAAATCACCAGTTTGCTGATACCTCAACAATTCACTCAGTCCTTTACCAGTTCACCTTACCCTTCTAGCACTTCACCTTGAACTCTCACCAGTTCAGCCAGACTTTCCATACAAAAACTACAGATAAATGCATTTTCACTTGCACAAGTCAATTAGCTGGTGTAAATGTGTATGACAATTTCAGTAATGTATGCACAGATACTACTTACAAATTGCAATTCATGGATGGACTTCTGAACTCCAGCCTAGGACTCCCCCAAACTGTTCTTTTTTTTCCTTGTGAGGATGTCTGAGCTAAATCTTGTGGGCTGGAGCAGGAACCATGCTGACTCCAGCCTTTTCTCATTCAATTTCACTTTATTAACATAACCAGCAATTAATATCAACATTAACTGCCTATCTTTGCGGTGCTCTTACAACACAGAACTTTTGAGAGAGGGTCAGGAGCTCCTACTCCTAGAGACATGGGGGTATCCTGATCTCAGCTGGGCTCTGCCTCTTAATCTGCTCTGCAGGATCCCTTCCATAGAACTCTCTTCCGCTATGGAATTTAAGATAGACCAGGCCTCTTAGCCTGGTCCTGCACAGCTTACCTAGGGGAAACAGTGTCAGTCCATCATACTCCCCTATTCACATTTACCCACAAGACTGCAAGTATACACATAATTCCGAAGTTTATAAAATAGCATATATGTAGGTACATGCTACTTACTTAGATATGTGCTTATTTTATGAACACAACCCCTACATGATTCTTTGAAAATTGCCTCCACAGAAGGCAGGGTACTGGTTAGGTGATATATTAAGGAGGCTATTTCTTGAGTTATAATAATTCTTTCAGTGAACACATTATTTTTTTACATATCTTCATTCAACTGACATGTATCTGACCTATTTTGGAATAGCATTTTATTCTCTGCAAGCCACAATAAAGGCTAAAGATTATTGGATGGTAGTGCTTGTTTACAGCTTGATCCATTTAAGCTGCACTGCTTTATACTGACACCGTATCATTACTAAACTTGGCAGTATTTTTTATTCCACATACAAGATGGTACAAAATTACATCTCTTGCCTGCAGGCTGCACATTTATAGTGCTTCCACCTGCCCAGTTGGATTGCAACGCCTGTTATAACAAGAGAACATAGGGTCTTCTGTGTTCAAGGTACACTATTGATTGCTTAGCAGCATACATACCTTCGGTGCTCTGTAGTAAGTAGAGCACTTTCTCCAAATTTGAAAGAAAATTGAATTTCCTGCAGTCTGTCCTCTGCTAATCCATGGAGATGCTATTTGATGCTGCGTTTACTGGTCTTAGCTCTGTACTGACCAACACAATTTCAAGGACTATTTTAAACCTCTGACAACAGTTTGCTGCAATTGCTCTTAGAGTCAATCTTTAGGTTGAGCAAGAGAATATAATGTTATGCCTGTACTGTATGTAATAATTTGCCAGATTTTATTGATCATTTTTGTAAAGTAAGTCCTAGTACTTAATCTATGCTGCATCTGTGAAGAATATTTTAAAAGTATTTTGAAAAATATACTGTACAGAAAATTGGTTAACCAAAAGAACAATGCATGCATAGGATCTAGAATCACCGCAGATCAGAAGTGAAGGAAACCACAATCAAATATTACTGCAACACAAATATAAAAGGAAAATTACCAAATAATGCAAATGTTCTCCATACACATGGTATCATAACAATTTGTGCTAGCAAATCAATATGTAACAGCAATTTAGCATTCAAGTTTAATTACTCACCATGTAATGTGTATTATGGTATTCTTAGTGGTTTTTTGTGTCTTTTTTTTATGCAGATAAAATTTAATTTCCAAAAATTATTCAATATTGTCTGGTTTGGGGCCAGCATTGCTACTGATGCACTGTTGTTATACTCAGGATGGTCAGAGTCACCATTTTTGGAAGCTGTACAGATTGTAAAGATAAGTCACTGTGTTTTTCCGGAACCAAGTAGAGAAAAGGGTTTCAGACTTAATTATGGAAAAGGTTTTAAATTAAATTTTACCTGGCTGAAAAGCAAAAAATAAAAAGCTCAAAGGTGAATTTTAAAAGGAAGAGCAGCGCACAAGTTGGGCCAGTGTGTGCTGAGCGGATTTTAAAAGCTGCCTGAGTATGCTCGTACCTACTGCTGGTTAAGATAGAAGAGAGCCAGGTATGGCTTCTCATAGATGACAGAAAGGGCAGAAGAGCCAGATTTGAGCCTCTTGGATCATAATTTCCCCCCTATTAGATCAACACTGGGCTGTACTTTTAGGTCAGTAGGACCATTATCCCAAGACAAAAATTAGAAGACCCAAATTGAATTCTCCCTGAATGTAATTTCTCTAGTGTCCCATTAAAACTGGACAGTGTCTGTAGATCAGCAGGTGCACTAAGACCACCTAGGGCAGAGGCTAAATCCTGTCCTGAATGTCTCTGTTTTAATAGAAGATTTAAACTGTGCACAAATGAAAACTTACAAAAAGGGGCAGGAAATGAGCTTGGTCTGGACGAGGCAGGGTCATTCCTGCCAAGCAACTTTACTTCTGCTATGGATGACATGCAACTTATAAATTAGAGACAAATTGGCCATTTTCCTAGTTCGTTCCCAGTTCACCCAGTTAAGGGATAGGACTTCAAACACCCCCCCCCCCCAGTTTAATAGCCTCCTTTCCCCTCTGCTAGCACTGACCTTTAAAACCCCACTGATCTACCTAGATTATTTTTAGTTTTCATTCCTAGCAGAACTAAAGTTACGTGGCAGGGGACACCAGCGCACTCCAGTGCGCATAAGTATTCATGCAAATTTTAGGTTATAATCCCTGAACATGGACATCCATGCCCTGCCCCTTTTTGGAAACTTTTCATTTGTGCATGCAGTGGCAAGTATGCACATATCCAGCCAGCTTTTAAAATCTGCTCAGCCTGCGCTGGCCCGAGATATATTCATGCATCCCCTAATTTCTGCTGACATCAGGCTTTTAAAATTCACTTTTAAGAATACCATGAAGGACATTATATATTAAATGGTTACACGTGTGCTAAATAGCAGTTACATACATATTTGCTAGCACATATTGTTACGATACCAAGTTTACAGAGAACATTTTAATTTTTTTGATTATTTGGAAGTTGAGGATTAAAAGCACCAAAAGTACCTAGGGACGGCAAAACCCTAAATCCATCCCTGCAAATGCAAAATGGCTCACTATGCTTAGCATACCTTTTTATTCTCATTTTAGTACACCTTTCAAATTAGTACACTTTTTAAAATACTCCTGATGCATTTACAAGCCATTTATTTACTGCAGTTAACTTGAGAAAAGAAAATATGCACTCATTTCATAGGAATTTTAAAAACGCGACGAATAAGGGCAATTCATTTCATTTAGGGGGCCCTGAAATGAATTGGGGTTCCCTCGAATGAAACAAACCTTGGGGCCGATGCAATATAAATCGTGGAAAGTGGGTGCTGAAAAGTCAGCGCCCGCTTTCCTAATGCGTTCATGGTGCCCGCAAGGGGAGCGCCATGCAATATCCAAATTAGGGAGTTGTAGTAGCAAGGAGGCGCTAGGGTCGGTGGCCATTTTCATTACTGGCAAATGGCAGGTTATGAAAATCGACGCTGAGTTTACCGGCGTCGGTCTTCATAACTCGGCGGTCTGCCGAGTTATTTATTTATTTATTTTTAATTTAAAAAAGAAGTACAGAAAAGCTGTTTTCTCTGCTTTGCTGTACTTCTTTGACCTGTATTTGGCTATTAACGCCTGCTCCAGGCAGGCGTTAATAGCTGAGTGATAAATGTGCGTCTGAGACGCACATTTATTTTTTTGCATGTGGAGTGAATGAGTAATATGCTCATTCACATGCTTGCATGTGATGAGCGCTATTACATTCACTCCGCGTCCGACGCGAGTTAAATAGGCGTTTATCCCCCTATTGCATTAGGGGGTGGATTATCGCCTATTTAACCCGCGTCAGAGTGCGGGTTATGCAGTGCGTTCGGCACAGCACACTGTATTTTATTGACCCCCTTATTTGTTGATTTTGTTTGAAATTAATGCATCGGACCCAACTCCAGGACCGAAGCCGGGGGCCTCACCTAAAGCGTAGGCTAAGGCCCAAAGTAGGGGCTGCAGCTTACTCCCTAGGGCAACAATAGAGAGCAGCGCATCTCAAAAAAGATGCACAGGAGAAAGTGCAAAGCAGGCCTGAAGCTGGGGCTTTGCCTAGTGCATAGACTGAGGCCCAAAGGGCCATGGCCTAGCCCTGAGTGCGATGCTGGGGTCTCTTACCTGATCTGTTGGGGGTATATAATGGCAAGGCTGGGCCTTGGGTCCTGAAGTCTGGGCCTAAGCCGAAGCCTGGGCCTAGGCCTGAAGCTTCAACCCGGCCTGGAGGACAGGTGTTGACAATGGGACCTCAGTCCGACCCGAGCCCGATGCCACGATATGACCCAGATGCCGGGTCCTGATGCCTATGCCTCGAAGTAAGCTGGAGCCTGGACCAAGGCTCAACACTGGGACCCGGCCCAGAGGTTGGGTCCCAATGCCAGGGCATCAGCTCAGACATAGGACTGATGATGCGACAGGTCTTGATGCTAGGGCCTAGGCAAGTAGCTATGCCAGACGTCAGGGCCTGACCTGGAGGCTGGGTCCTAATGCACCTTGGCCTTGGGTCAGGCCCATGCCCAGAGCCCAGGCCTCGCGCTGCTCTCTCATAATCCTCTTCTTTCTTCTGAAAAATTGATCCCACTGTACGGCGCCATTTTGATGTACAGCAATTGTAAGATGCAACCCGAGTGGATGACATCAGAAGAAAGAAGAGGATGATGATGGAGCAGTGCAAAGTCTGGGTTCCGGGCCTGGGCCTGACCTGAGGCATCGGGACCCTGCCTCCAGGTCAGTTCCAGCATCGGGCCTGGGTCCAGGTCAGTGTCCAGGCCGAGGTTTCAGTGTCAGCATTGAGCCTAGGTCTGAGCTCTAGCCTAAGCCAAGGCCCAGGTGCTGAGTCCAGGCCTCTGGGCCAGGTTAAAAATGAAACAAAAACAAAAATAAATATTTTCCCCTACACATGCACATACATATTAGCACACATTTTGGACTGAAATTGTATTACATCAGCCTGCCAGAGCAGAGTAAATATTTTGTTGCTCTTTTTAGCTTTAAATACTTGATCTTAAATATTTTGAAGTTTTATTTATTTTTATTTATTAGTTTTTGGATTAATGTTCACTGTCTTTTCAGTCTATAATAAGTTTAAGAAATGCAATATTTTCATATTGGCTATTAGATGTTTTGATTTGTTGTTGTTCTTTCTCAGAATGAAGATATCCTTTTCATGTTCTTAGTAATGAAAACTGAAATACAAAAGAAAATCTTTTCTTCAGTTACAGAAAAAAAAAAAAAAAGAAAACAATAAACTAAAAGGTGAATTTTAAAACAGGGTGCACAGCCAAAATCGGGAGATACGTGCGCAAGTCGGGCTTGCATATGTTGAGCGGATTTTTTAAGCTGCCGGTATATGCGCTTACATGCCACTGCAAGCACAAAGAAACTTTTTCCAGAAAGGGGCGGTATATGGGCATGGTCTGGGTGGGCCGTGGGCGTTTCAGCAGTTTACCAACCGAGAACAAGGTGAAGCATACGGGGCAAAGCTGTCTGAGACCGACGGATGCAATAGTACCCCCCTTCAAAGGGTGCCCTCCAGGCTTCCTACCTGGTCTTGGTTTCTGAGGATGCATTCTGTGGAATTGTTGAAGCATCTCTTTATCCATGATATTTGCTTGAGGTTCCCAAGAGTTATTTTCCGGTCCATAACCCTCCTATGACAGGAGGTATTCCCATACTCTGCCTCATTTCCTGACATCAAGGATAGTGTCTACCTTGTTTTCAATGTCTTCTTCTGCATCCATAGGTGTAGGTTCAGGTGTCTTAGTTGAAAACTCACTAAGAATTAATGGTTTCAATAGTGATACATGGAACGCTTTATGAATCTTCAATGCTGGTGGTAGTTTTAGACTATAGGTAAGAGTACCAAGTCGTCGGAGAATGGAGAAGGGTCCGACGAAGCGAGGAGCAAAATGAGCTGAAGGTAGCTTGAGTCTTAGGTGCTTGGTAGACAGCCAGACCTTGTCACCAGGCTGAAATTCTGGAGCCTTGACCTGATGACTATCATAGCTTTTCTTTGCTCTTTGTCCTGCTTTGTGAAGCATCTCTTGAGTTTTAGTCCAAAGTTGTTGAATGTTTGTGGCAGTAGATTGAGCTGCTGGGGACGACACTGAAAGTGGAAGTGGTAATGGTGGAGCTGGTAGTCATCCGAAGACCACTTCAAATGGTGTTGATCCAGTAGATGTTGCTGGATGAGAGTTGATGGCAAATTCAGCCCAGGGCAACAGTTCAACCCAATCATTTTGACGTGAGCCAACATAGGCGCGAATGAACTGTTTGAGGGTTCTATTCAATCTCTCTGTTTGCCCATTTGACTGAGGATGGTATGCAGAGGTGAAGTCGAGAGAGATATCAAACTTCTTGCACAATGCCTTCCAGAAGTTGGATGTGAATTGAGTTCCTCTGTCAGAGACGATGTGCTTAGGCATCCAGTGTAGGCGACAGATGTGAGCTACCAAAAGTCTTGCTAGTTCTGTAGCCGAGGGCAAGCCAGCGAGAGCCACGAAGTGAACCAGAGAAACAATCCACTGTTACCCAGATGGTGTTGTTTCCTCCTGAAAGTGGTAAGTCTACCACAAAGTCTGTAGCAATGTGAGTCCAGGGCTCTTTGGGCACTGGCAGCAGTTGGAAAAGGCCCCAAAGACGGCCGGGTCGCAGTTTCTGTCTAGCACAATTATTACATGAGGCAACAAAGGAGAACGTGTCTTCCTTCATGGTGGGCCACCAGTAGTACCTCTGTAATTTGGCTAGGGTTTTGCTTTGACCAGGGTATCCAGCCAGTTTAGAGTCTTGAGCCCAAGCTAATAGCTTTTTCCTTTGGTTCTTGGGTACAATGGTCTTACCTGCAGGTACAGGGTGAGTAGCTGACAAGATAACTTTCTTCGGGTCAATGATGTGTTGAGGTTCCTCTGGTACGTCCTCGGAGAGGAATGAGCAAGATAAGGCATCTGCTCTGACGTTCTTATCTCCAGGGCAGTATTTCAGCACAAAGTCAAACCTGTTAAAGAACAGGGACCATCTCGCTTGCCTATGGTTTAGGTGTTGAGCATGGCGGAGGTACTCCAGATTCTTGTGATCCATGAAAACTGTGATTTGATGTTGTGTACCTTCAAGCGAGGGTCGCCATTCTTCGAATGACATCTTTATTGCCAGCAATTCTTTATCCCCTATGCCGTAGTTCTTCTCCGCTGGCGAGAAGTGACGGGAGAAAAATGAGCATGGGTGTAGAGTCTTAGAATCACCGGACTGGCTTAACACGGCCCCTACGCCCACGTCAGAGGCATCAACCTCTACGATGAAGGGCCAGTTTTGATCTGGATGTCGGAGGCATGGCTTGCTTGAAAAGGCATCTTTCAATTTCTGGAATGCTGTTACTGCCTCCGGAGACCAATTGGCGACGTTGGCACCTTTCTTGGTCATTGCTGTCAGCGGGACAGTTAGTGAGGAGTAGTCTTGATGAAAATTCTGTAATAATTCGTAAATCCCAGAAAGCGTCTGAGAGCTTTGAGACCTGTGGTTTGTGTCCATTTCTGAATGCTCTCCAGCTTCTGTGGGTCCATTTGAAAGCCTTGATTGGAAACAATGTACCCTAAGAAAGGCATTGATTCCTTGTGGAACTCGCATTTTGACAGCTTGGTGTATAAGCGGTTCTCGTGGAGTCTTTGCAATACCAATTTAACATCTTCCAGATGAGTGTTCATGTCTTGGA